>NW_028227268.1:39372500-39972500 GCF_978045245.1 Mus caroli
GTTTGAATAGGTTTAGCCCCCTATAGATTCATATGCTAGAGGGCCTGGACATTTGGAGTGGCACTATTAAGAGGTATGGCCTTGATGGAGGAAGTGTGTCACTGTGGGGTTGGGCTTTGAGGTCTCCACCTAAGCTCAGGCCACATAAAATGTGGAAGAGAGTCTCCTTCTGGCTGCCTTTGAATGAAGAGTCTAGAACTCTCAGTTCTTCCAGTACCATGTCTGCATGGATGTTGCCATGCTCCCACCATTAGGAGAAGGACTGAATCTCTGAAACAGTTAGCCATTCCAGTTAAATGCTATCGTTTACAAGAGTCACCTTGGTCATGGTGTCTCTTCAGAGCAATGAAACCCTAACTAAGACAAGTGGTCAAAACAATACAGATTTATCACTGCTCAAAGTGCCGAGAATAATTGCTTTTTCTCAAATAGAATATCAAGATGATCTGCACTGTAAAGTTTGAGGAACATTTTAGAAGGGAGTGTGTGGGGCAAGGGGCTACGCGCAGACAGCCTGGTTTTTAGTCGAGGCTAGATCTTGAACCCTGGGACCCGGTGGTGATAATTCACCTACATGGGATGGCAGGTGTTTGACCATGTCTCCTGGACTCCTGGCTCCTGTCAAAGTTACTGTCCCACAGCCCCCACAGGAGAGGCGTGGCTATCAGCCACATAGGAAAAGCACCAAGCCTTCCCACATGCAAATAAGATTTTCCCCAAAGTCTCAGTCCAAGTCAATGAGATGTGCCTGCTGTCGAACCCTGAATCACACCCAGAACTGTATATAAATCCATTGGGGGGGGGGCTGGTGAGATGGCTCAGTGTTTAAGAGCACCGACTGCTCTTCCAAAGGTCCTGAGTTCAAATCCCAGCAACCGCATGGTTGCTCACAACCATCTGTAATGAGATTTGACAGTCTCTTCTGTAGTGTCTGAAGACAGCTACAGTGTACTTATATATAATAAAGAAATAAGTATTTAAAAAAATAAATCCATTCAGGGAATTAAAAGTATGTGAGAACTATTCCTTCGTCTGAATCTTTTGTTCCAAGAGCTGTATGTAACACTTGGGAAGAGATCTTATCTCCTGGAGAGCCATCTGAGGTCCTACTGTACTCCTCACTGGATTGTCAGCTTTTCATAGGCCTAGCCTGTCCTGACTCAGTTCAGAGAGGCTCAGAGTTACCCAGCGACCTGGATGGCATGGCAGAGATTTTGTCTCCCTGCCTGCACTCACTTCCCTTCGCTGGAACCTTCCCACCTAGTCTGGACAGAGATCTCCAGGGAAAACCTCTGGTACCCAGGCCCACAGAAGTACATGAAGAATGGCAAAGCTGACAGCTAGAGGCTGGAGAAATGGAACTGTGGTTAAGAGAAGTTGCTGTCCTTTCAGAGGACTCAGGTTTGGTTTGCTGTATTGATCTGACCGAAATGAGAATATTGATTTCTTTAAAAAACATACAAACATTGTAAGAGTATATTTTCATTTTAACCCCAGGTATGGAAAGGGACTACTTCAGATTGCCTACAGCAGCTGAGTATGATTTGCTTTGTGCTCTAGCAGAAGCATGGTTTGTCAGCTGTAGATAGTTCTGTGATGATATGACATTCGGAAATTTGGAACTCTTCCGAGGGTCTATAAATGCTATGACCATGAGAGGCAAGACTACTGTCGGTTGGTCTTGATCATTGTTGATGGGCTGTCGGTTGGTGTCAGTTGGTTGTGGTTTCTGAAGTAATCTTGTCCAAATAAGAAACAACAACAACAACAACAACAACCACAACACTTTTGATATGTTGACGGCAAAAGTAGCTAAAAGTCTGACTACAAGGTATGCCCCATGAGTGGTGAGGCAGAATGGAAAATTTTATTTTAGAGGTTGTAGAGGAAAATTGCAGGGGACAAAGGGATGACATTTTTGAAGATTCCAGCAAATAAAAATTATCGTGGTTTCTTCTGCTTGGATATACCCTACTTTGCTCCCAAAGGGAACTTTCTGTTTTAGTGTTTATATGTGCATTTGTTTTTCTTCTTCCTATATTCCATTTCATAAGAAGTGTGAAGAATGACTGTACAACAAGAAAAACTATGGGTGGAGGTGGAAGCACATGGGAGACAAGGATACCAGAAAAGGAAGAACAAAAATGCTCAGACCCAGTGATAGAGCAAGAGAATGGGAGTTTTCCCCAAGAGGAAAGGGGGAATGAAACTGGGCTGGCAGCAGATTGTGGTCCTTTCCAGTGTTGTGCACTTTCAGTGTCCAGTCCCTGCAGTCCCTGGGAGGGATGAGGAGCTTGGTGGGTATCTGCACAGGACACAAGATCAGAAAAAGAATGGAACAGACAGTTTTGAAGAAAAGATTAATGTCAAATAAACTACACTGCCAGAGATAGAGGAAGGGTAGCCTAGGGATACCAAATCACCATCAGCTTTCCCAGTAATTATACAGCATGTGCCTGCTAACCATGTGGAACATGGATATGATGATTCAGGGTGGCATCCTAGGAGAGATCCAAGGTGTTTTAAAGAGGCTCTGATATCATAGAGGATATACTCACCTTATGTGAAAGAAATTCTGAATACTGGGATACCCCAAATGGAAGTATTCTGTGCCAGAACCTTCCCCTAATGAGTAAAGATTTCAAGGGACCAATCAATGGGCATTGGATAAAGAAGGTGGGCTGGGAGATTTAGAGAGGAGAGAGAGTACAGGAGAGAAGGAAGGAAGATGGAGGAAGAGAAGGAAGATCCAGATTCTGCATGACTTTAAATAGCCACAGGTAGCTATGAGTATCTTATAAGGGGTGGATAATGAAGTACAATTTGTCTTATCTAGGTGGGCTCTGAATTTATTGTGTGGACATTTTGTGGAGTGAGAACTTACTGATATAAATCTGACTGATAGATTACAAGCATGTAGAGTTTATTTTACCTGGTTACTGGGATTTGTGACAGCTAGCTACAGGGGGCATAATGACTGGGAAGGTGAGCAGAATCCCCAGCAAGAGATGGGCAGTCTCTGCATGGGGCTAGCCATGGGGGTGGTGGGAAAGTTGGGGTCAGAGAGTAGCTGGTGTTAGCATGGGAAGGTGTTTTTTTTTTTTTTTTTTTGCTTTTTGTTGTTTTTGTTGTTTGTTTGTTTGTTTTTATAATTTCACTCTAGAGGTGGCACCCAATATGGGGCAGGAATCCACTGGAAATTTGGAATTCTTCTGGGCAATCAGAGCAGAGGTGTAGTATGAGCAGAATTGGGTCATGTGATGGCTCAGGTGGGGGTGGGGGGGGCGGCAGGCAGGAACTTGAAACAAAGAAAACAGGCAGCTTCTACACACAGGCTCTTAGGTCCCCTGTTGTGAAAAGGGCAGGCTGCTCTGAGTCACAGAGAGCTGGAGAATGGAAGCTGCCTTCTTCCTTGGCAGATGTTGACTGGAGTATGTTTTAATTCAAAGGCTCGTATCTTTGCTTTTAGGATAGATTTACATACAGATTTTGTCTGAATCACATGGAGAATTTCCCCTGTGGTTCAGAATTAGGATAGGGAAAATTACTGACTCCTAAGTAGAGAGCAGTGACAATTGCCTGGTATGAACAGGTATTGATGGATATCTGTCACTCAAGGCAGAGAGCACAACAGACAGATGGTATGAAAGTTAGTACTAACATCGAATCTGTGGATCCAGGCAGAGAGCATAACAGATAGATGGTATATATAGTCCGCAAGATACTCATATTCTTTGAACGTGGGGTCCAAGGGAATTTTGTGATAATATCTTGGCATGACAAATTAGAACAGGCATAATAATAGGCTCATACAGTATTTTTTACTTTACTTCATTTGTTTTGAATTGTTTTATTATCGATATGAGCAGGATTATGAGCTTTGTGTTTGTTTTATTATTTCTCTGGAAGAGAAGGCAAGAAACAAGCTTTCCTGGTTGCTGATTGAAGAATATGCTGATTTGAGAGAAAGGTTTTATCTTTGCATTTTTAGACAAGGTGATTAGACTCTGGACATCTTCCAGAGTTATATGGATCAGATATGACAAAGGGAGACTGTCTCAGTCAGGGTTCTATTCCTGCACAAACATCATGACCAAGAAGCCAGTTGGAGAGGAAAGGGTTTATTTGGCTTACACTTCCATGCTGCTGTTCATCACCAAAGGAAGTCAGGACTGGAACTCAAGCAGGTCAGAAAGCAGGAGCTGATGCAGAAGTCATGGAGGGATTTTCTTTACTGGCTTGCTTCTCCTGACTTGCTCAGCCTGCTCTCTTATAGAACCCAAGACTACCAGCTCAGATATAGTCCCACCCACTAGGGGCCTTTCCCCCTTGATCACTAATTGAGGAAATGCCTTACTGTTGGATCTCATGGAGGCATTTCCTCAACTGAAGCTCCTTTCTGTGATAACTCCAGCTGTGTCAAGTTGACACAAAACTAGGCAGTACAGAGACCCTCTGCCTGAAGAACTAGATTCCGGAGAATCAAACAAAATATATCTTGATGACACTATAATTTTGTTTTGAGATTTATACATTACAGAATGTACAGCTTCGGTGAGTTTCTTTGGCAGACATGCTGAACTGACCTGCTTGAACTCCTAATCTCATGGACGTTCAGCCAGATCCAGTCAAGACACAGACATCAGAGTTTATAACAACAGTTGGTGTGGCTTTCTTAAGGACAACCAACTCCCTAATTTTCCCTACCCCACCCTCAAGATATCTCAGTGCCCATACTCAGCAGGAAGAGGTTATGAAGAGTCATCGTTCTGGTTCCCTGGGCTTGGGGGCTGGAGGTGGTTATCCTCAGGTTGTCTTTCTGAGACAAGAGTCTACCTGGATTGTGGTATGATAATCCCTGAGAAACACAGACATTGCCTTGCCCACTGCCAGGGCTTGGTCAATACTGTGGATAAAACAGAATATTCTGAGAGTCAAATGCCTCATATTGCCCAAGACAATGTGGGTCATTTCCCATTTTACAGGTATCTAACTCCACAGGAAAATAGATTTCGTCTTCTGGATTTGAAAGACAGACTGACTCTGCTCAAGTAGCCATGGAGACCACAGAGACCTGAGAACTATTTAGGTAGTGGACCATGGATGAAACTCTGTCATTTTAATTAGTACATGAATCCTAGATTATAATTTATTCTTCAATCTGACTACATTGACAGCTAAGGTAACTGTAGTTTGACATCTGGAAAACAAACATAGCACCTTACCCTAAGGTAATCCACCGCTGTATTTGCTCATTAATAAATTCATTAACTAGCTGAGACAGCTAGATTTCTTAGAGACTTCATGGTAAATGATACACAAGTTCAGATGTAAGCTTTCACAGATGTAACCTGTTCCTTTCTTATGTAAACTCAGTTTCCAGTGACTAAATGCCTCATATTTCCTCTTCTCCCTGTGCCACTGTCCTAACACTATTTTGTTGAGTTCTTATAAATTTGCCTAACCCTAATAAAACATTCCACTGTACAATCCAACTGTATACTCACAGATTCAAATTTTATGTTTTCTTTGATGTCTTTTAGCTGAATTTAAAGTGTTTCTCGGTGCTGAATCCACATTATCATCTATCATGCACAAATACACGTTTCCTTTGCTTGTCTTTCAGCCATAGACTTAAGGTGTTTCTCTTGCTAAACCATATGATCCAACTGTATAATCATAAACTTAAATAAATTTCCTTTGATTGCCTTTTAACTATAGACTTGAGGTATATCTCATGCTAAACTATACGATCAACTATGTTCACAAGGTCAAGGTTTAAATTTCCTTTGTCTCTCAGATATAAACTTAAAATTGTTTCTCATTTTGCTAAATTTATATATATTTAGTTTCCTAGACAGAAGGAAAAAGCTCTTTTTTCTCCTTCTCCTCCACAAAAGAGTTTTGTCTTTCCTAAGCTCATCTTAAAGACTGTTCATGTTGCTAGCAAATCTATGTGCTTTGTAAACTTTTAACCTACATCAAACCCACTCAAATCTACCTCTTGTGGACCAAATAGACTAATTCCAGATAAGTACACCTGCCAGTCAATAGCCTAAGTTCTCACTTGCTACCTATTCCAGATGGTAGGATTCTTCTGCTATGCCCTGGAATAAGGACTCTCTTTACCAACAACCACAAAGACCTAAGGGTTCCCCATGTACACCTATGAAAAAATTTTTTTCTCCCAAACATACTTAACTTTATTCTCTACCTTTAATATATATATATAAATTTTATTCTATGGAAATCATTGGTCTTTTGCCTGTATGTGTGAGGGAGTCGAACCCTCTAGAACAGGAGTTACAGACTGTTGTGAGTTGCCATGTGCATGCTGGGAAGTAAACTTGGATCCTTTGAAAGAACATCCAGTGTTCTTAACCACTGAGCCATCCCTTCAGCCCCATCATATAGCTTTTAAAGGCTATGAAAGCTCAAGGGAGACATATGTAAGAAGAGATTTATGTCCCTCATATGGGTGGAGGGACAAGGGAGGGTAAAGAGGAGCCCCATAAGCAAAGGGCATTCCACAGATGATAATATCACATTGAAACACTCAATTTGATGCAATTAATACCAATTAATAAGAGGCTCATGGGACTGGAAAAACATCACCATCAACAACACATCCATTTTCCTTCTGAGTTTCTATTTGAGGTGTTTGGAAGCTGTAGTTGCCTTTGCTGTTTGAACTCTAGGGGGCACTCACAGCTAAAATGACAACTACAGAACCAACCTCACAGGGTAGGGAATATGGTTGGAAGACTAAGGTGGGGCATTACAGTAACTTGGCCAATAGCAAGTAAATGCAACTTTCCTCATGGGACCACTGACGTTGGGAACTCCTTTGTCTCCAGGGCCTGAGTTTTCATGAGTAACTGGTGCTCTCAGTGCTGTCCCAATGTGGGCACTTAGGACTCTTTTATGCACTGTATATTTATAACTCTTTGAAGATGTGTTATGGGGCTGTGTGTTGTTGTTCTTAAATTTTTTGTAGGCATGTAAGATGCCTTTGGAGGCCAGAAGATGACATTAGGGTAACTGACTTTGGCTAAGTTAAGTGAATTGATATGTATATTACTTCATACTAAAGTGATTCATGTCATTTTTGTGGGGGAAAACCAAAGATCTACTTCTATAGCTAGGTCTGGGGGAGCATGCTGTAATCCCAGCTACCCAGAGACTACCTGAGACAAAAAAGATCACAAGTTCCAAGCAAGCTTGGAATGCACATTCAGTTCAAAGTCAGCATGACCAATTTAGCAAACCTTGTTCTCCAAATATCAAGTAATCGGAGGACTGGAGACAGAGTTCACAAGCAGAGCCCGTGCCCTGCATGTTCACAGCTCTAGGTTCAACTCCCAGAATACAAACATGAGTCTAACTTGGTAGCTTTGAGAAGGAGAAAGCACTGTTTTTGGTTGTAGGTACCCTGTTCTGCAAAAGCTCCCCTTACATGGCACACATCTTACAGCCGTTCAGTAACAGCTCCCAACAAGCAAGCCCACTTCCTGCTCACTGCTGTCCTAACTTCTACTTGTATCAAATCAGGTTCTTTAGATTCCTTATGTAAGTGACTGCATGCAGGGTGTGCCTGGCGTAGTTTACATAACATCCTGTCATTCAGGTCCATCATGTGCTTGGGACTTAAAACCATGCCAGGAAGTTTGGTAAAGTTAGGCAGGATGAGACGCTGAGACTCTGTGGGCATACACCTAAGACTTAGGATGTGGGGCAGTGGGCTGCACATAGACAGCCTGGTCTCCAGTTGAGCAAAGGTCTGAAACCCCAGGAACACTATGGATGGTGATTTCCACCTACGTGGGTCGGAAGGTATTTGATCATGTCTCCTGTACCCCTGGCTCCTATGGAAGTTACAGCCCCATCAGCCCCTGGAGGAGAGATGTGTGACTATCCATCACGCAGATAAAGCCCCAAGCTTTTGGCATTCTGGCTAGACTCCATCCCCTCAGTTACCTGACTATAGCCAGGTATGCCCCTCCCCACAGCCACCTTGCAACTACAAGATAGCCCAGCCCACTATAACAGGGGCTGCTTGGCTCCTCCTCCTCTCTCTTTAAGCTCTTACCTTGCTTACTCTCATCTCTAGCCTTCCTTTTCTCTCTCCCTTCCCCTTTCCCCTCTCCACATGGCCATGGCCAGCCTTTCTCCCTCTTTCTATCTTTTCTCTTTCTCCCTGCCTTTTTACAATAAAGATCTAAAACCATAGACTGTCTCTGTTCATCAAGGTCCTTTGTGCTTGAACAATGGGATAGGCTTTCCCCTAAAGGGCTGTGTCTAACCTCTCTCTGGAAGGCCTTCCTGTGCTCCAGCCATGGACTGGACCAAGGACTCTTGCCTGAGGGAAACACTCAGTGCCCCCCCTTCAGCCCTTGGGATGACTGAGCCATGACTAGGGCCCCCATTTCTTCTCAGCTCTTCAGAGGTGTCCAGCAGTGTCTGGTATGCCCAAGGCTGAGAACCTGTTGCCTAGGACTGCCCCTTGTCCATCCCTGCTGGCTGGGTCCAAAGCTCCCCACAGCCAGACACCTACCTGGGACCACGTGGAAAGCATGTGGCAGTCTTCCACGTCAGCCTTCCCAGAGCACCAGAACTCTGGCGGGATGAGGGTTTTCTTCCATGTCCTTTATTTCCCCACACGACAGGCGCCCACTGCCCCCGCATTAGGAGACTCCCTACTCTCTGCCAGACTCCTGGCCTGGAACATGTGGCATGGTCCTCACATAAAAGAAGCAGATATGGCACAGTATGGATCCATTTTTTTGTGATGAACAGCCAATAAACTGATTAGAACCTTGTACTGTCTCTTTCATCAAAGTCTGCCATGGGGAGTCGTGTAGACAGCATTCAACCAACTACAGAGCCACAGCTTAATTCTCCCATAGAAGTCCTCTCTGTGCTCCCAGCCACAAATGCCACCAATCTGGCATCCGTCAAGATAAGGACAATCACTGCTGGGACAAGCCTGGATTCCTGGTCCCCCTCCTCCTGGGCTAGATGCTGTCCCCAGCCAGTGAACCATGACTCCATTCTGTGCTCTTCTGAGACTCCCAGTGGTGCCTGGATATGCAAGAGGCTGATAACTCCATGGCCCCATCCTTGTCCCAGGCTTGGGATGCCAGAAATCAACTCCAGTTTTCCCACATCTCAGGCTGTGCTTTCCCACCGCTGGAGTGGTGTCTAGGAGCTTTCTTACAGCCCAGCACTCTCCCCAGCCGACTCCTGAGATAAGCTCAGCCAAACTCCCTCTGTTCAGACTCCCCAAGATGCCATGCATAATGGTGGGGTGGACACATGAAGACCCACATACGTGTTCATAGATGACTTCCCTTTAAGACTCCGTATCAGACTTTCTCTCTCTCTCTCTCTCTCTCTCTCTCTCTCTCTCTCTCTCTCTCTCTCTCTCTCTCTCATGTGTGTGTGTTTACTACATCTTGTTTCTGTCTTCTGTTTGTGTAGTCTTAAGCTGGTTTCATATTTTGACTTTATTAAAAATGCTGCAACCCTAAATGAATGCAGCTGACTCATTGGTATCATGTCTCACTTGCTGAGGTTGCGCCATATTTTTGAAGATATCCACTTTCATTGACACTCTACTCACAAAACTCAGACATCCCTTTCCTCCAAGTCCGTGACAACACTGACAGAACCTAGGTCATGTAGTTTACAACTGTTGTTTCAAGGGCAGTGACAACTTTTATACATATTTAGCTGTAGTTGTTGCTACACACATATCCTTATTTCATGAATCCTTCCACATCTCCCTTCCTCTTATGCTCTTCACTGGGTGTCAAAGACTAGCTCTGATATCCAGGGTAGACTGAGGTGAGGCATAGAGTGGGTGAATGATCACTCACCAAATTTTTCTCTGAGAGAACCAAGCTTGATACTCTAGAACCATAAAATATGCCCTGGGGCCCATGAAAACTCTCTGAGGCCAGTCTACAGACTCTGGAATCATCAAGAATCTCTCTGGAGCTGTTGAAAAGGATGAAGGAACACATACATACATACATACATACATACATACATAATACATACATACATACACACACAAACACGGTAGATGAAGCAAAGTTCCAACTTCACGCTTTCATAAACATACATACATTCAATGGCTCTCTTTCCTCCCTCCCTCTCCTCCATCTCCTAAAAAGCCTGGGACATGTTCATTCTGGACGCTCCAAGAAGATTCTGCCCCGTGGCTCTGCCTCCCTTTCATCCACAAACTTTCTCTTCCACTATACCTGGGACCAGTCCTCTTCCTTTCTTTTTATTTCTTTTTCACATACACGTAGTGCCAAAAACCAGGACCAGTCTTGTTTTCTTTTTCTTTTTCATTCAGCCAGGATGAAGGATTTTGCCCAGAACCACTCCGGGGTCCCTAGAAAATGGCGGCAGAGGTACAGTTTGCAGGGTCATTTAAAGACATACCCATAAAGCCACTGGCTTTCCCATCAGGTCCAATTAGAAGCAAACACGTGTCTTGACGTACTTCCTGCTTTTGTCTCCCTCACCCATTAATTCAGGCAGGGGCATGCATGTTTCCTCACTTACTTCCTGTCTGTTTACCACCTGCCTAAATCCAATCCAGGCAAGAATTCATCACAACCCATTTTCTGCCTATGAACCTCCCGCCTACATGTGGACAAGCACAGCCAGTGCTGCTGGGTCAATCGTTTAGGAAAGTGAGAACAAGTGCCTTATTTTCTCCCACAAACACTAACCTTCAGCATTTCAGGAAGTATCTGTCCTCGGGCAAGCGGCTTACAGACTAAAGCCGGTTTTCTCTCATGGGCCTCTTCGGCACAAATGTTAAAACTTGAAACATAACTTTGTCTCTCCCACTCCTCCCCTTGAAGCCTTTTCCCCACTTCTCATAGGCTCTTTCAACTTAATGCAGTGTAGTGGTCAGGGCCTAAGATCTGTGTGCAAGAGAGCACGTGCTGTTTGTCTTTCTGGTCCTGGGTTAAATACTATTTTCTATTTCTAGAAAATTTTCTGATTGATGTTTTTATAAGTGTATGTCTGTGTGTGTGTGTGTGTGTGTATTTGAAAACAGTTCCATCAAGTGTACAGACCAAGTTTTCATCATTCATTTGTCTCAGGGAATTGTGTGATCAGTGAAGAGTAGCAGTTGTCAAACGTGGAATCCCAATGGAATATAGGCAGATTTGTGTCTGCCCAGAGGTTACTAGACAGTGGCCATATACAGTCACCCCAGTGTATGCCGCTTTGCTAGTATGTGAGTTAAAGGTAAATAAGAAGCTGTGATGCAAGAGAAGCGATCTAGTCCTGGAACCAGGAGAGGAAACCCCCTCCCTGTAACAAAGAAGCCTGCTTCCATGGGAAGAGCCTTCAGCAGACTTTCTCCATTGTCTCCTCTTCCCTTCTCCATCTGCACATTCCCACCTACTCTACTTTCCCCGTCCTTTTCTCCTCCTCACCATTCTCCTCCTCCTCTCCCTTCAGCTCCCTTCTTCCTTCAAGGTACATTCATGAAGATCTTACACATCATAGAAAATGATTCATATGTGTCACGTCAATCCCTGCTCTTCTCACTAATCACAGTCATTTGGAGGAAACATGTCGTTTCTCTCTCAGTGCTGCAGGTGAATCTACACTTGTGTGCATTTCTTTGTCCCTTCCTCTGTTGACTGATGACAGTGCCCACCCACTTTGCAGTTACTGTGAATCTCTAGTGCCACAGTGAACACAGATGTACAGTAATCTGTCCTCTGACCACTTAAAGTCCTTTCTTTGTCCCAGAAATGTGGCATTTTAAAAAGAAACAAATCAGGTTAGGCTAAAACTTGTAGCAGTAAAAAATTAAATAACCCCTGCACTGGTTTGCTCCTTCTTACCGGCCCCCATGTTCTGGGTTCCCAAATGAAACACACATAGTCTTTATATTTTGATATGCCTTAATCAGCTCAATGGCTGAGGCCTTCCTAACCTCCATGTAGGTAATCCATCTCCCACCCATCATTCTGAGTCGTTACATAGTAAATCCTGTATTCCATCTTGGCTGCCCTGGACACAGTCGGTTAGCCCTCTTTGGCTTCTCTCCTCTGGTTCCTAAATGGCAGCTATGCTGTCTGTCCCACACCTGCTCAGGCATCATGGCTCCTCTCCTCCACCTCTTCTGGCATGGTTCCTGTCCTCCACCTCTTCTGGCATGGCTGAACTCTGCTCCTTTCCTCTTGCTTCTTGGCAGGAAAATCCTAAAAGTTCCCCCTCTGTCTGCCCTGCCCAGCCATTGACTGTGGGCATCTTTACTTACCAACCAGAACCAAGTGGGGGGCAGGTTCCTAGAAGCCACTTCCATGCAGATGTTCAGTTTTGGACACACAAATTAACAGGCAGCCACGACAACTCTTGACCAAACTCAATGCAGTAAAGAGTGCTTTTTATATAGGGCTTTTAATATGAAGTTTCCCTCCCCCCCCATCTCATATATAGGCTAACTTATAATTGGATTTTAAAACCTTCAGGCTGGATTTTAAAGTTAGCCTGGATGTGGAGGAAGGGAGGGCCAGCCAGGCAATACAGAAGGGACTCATGTGAGCATTGTGGCAGAAACTAAAACCACATGGTGGTCTCCTTGTCCTTTCTTGACAGCCTTCAGGGAGGGTGAAAAATTACAGGAGCGGTTGCAGGAAGGATGTGGTAAAGCTTACACACATTCAAAACATCGCTCAGGCCTCATGGTTATTTTCTGTGTTTCCTTCTCTTGCTCTCCATGATCTGAGGATATTGTTTCTTCCGCACTGGTCAGTTTCTTCTAAAGAGGCCCCCGTGTGATTTCAGTTATATAGCAGGACTTTCTGACCCAGAAGCAGTACAAATGATGACACAAAGGCATTTGGGTATTTTAAAGCTTAAGCCTATAGCTGGGCAGATTCCCAACCAACTTTCTAGTTTATCCGGATTAGTCCTGGCATTACCTTCCATGTGTGGCCAGCTCTGCTTCTCTGCTCCTGTTCAGGTCCGTCTTTCACCTCTGAGTCCCCAGGCGACTTTGGCGCCTTTGCTTTCTTTTTCTAGAGTCCCTCCCCAGGAAGTTCTGCCCTCCACTCTCTGCCCAGCTATTGGCTCTCAGCTCTTTATTACAGCCAATAAGCAAGTAAAGAAGGTCTAATATTTACAAAATATAGGACCTCTGATAGGCCACAGAAATAATACCAAGATCCGGCTCGCACTCAGCTGTGTGGCTAGTGTTTAGTTTGCTGCTGGTTAATCCCTCAACATTGACTATATAGAGACCCACCTTCACATAACGCACCCCTCACTCAGCTACAAGGATTTCCCTTTTACCTTTGGTGCCAGATCGTTAGTCCTGTTTTTACTCAGTGCTGCCCTTGGATGAAACCAAGAGTCATGACCTTTTGTCTTCTCTCTCCTGAGAAGATTCCATATAGCAAGCCTGTAAGCTCCTCTCAGTAGTCTTGGTCCATATTTAATATTTAATAAATGTTTGCTTTAAATTTGGCCTGAAGTGGTTGTGTTCATTTTTTTTCTCCAGAAAAACCCAGTATAAACATAAAGAAACCCTGCAGATACACTCAGGTGATGCTGGGAGGCAGAAATCAGAGTGGCCAAGGACCTGGCACAGTCATCAGTGTTCTAATGTCTAGATGCACAGATTAACTGAGAATTCCCTAGGATGCCTGGCACTCCAGGGATTATGCTAGGATGCCTCTGAAACAGACTCCCATCCATTACATTCTCCTAGTCAGACTGGCTAAACCTCCATGAGACACTATTCATTTGTTACAGTTGTCTTTGATGTCATGTAGTTTTTGGTCTCTTAAGTCAATATCTGATCCATCTTTGTGTGTTAGGACTTGGAAGGCTATGAAACTAGATGACAGAAGAGGGACTGATGGACCTCTGAAGGAAAGAAGTCTAATCGTTACATGTCATTGCCCTCTCTTATGTATCTATCCTATGTTTGTATGTTCTGACTCAGGGCTGTAAGGCACAGTGCACCCAGGGCTCCAGGTGGTGCCTAGCTCCACCTCTAGCTGCTTCTTGGGAGCAGGAAAACTGCATTGATAAAAACTTCACATCTCAGAACACTGAGAATGCAAAAGGAGATGGGGTGGGGTGAAGAATTCACAAGTAAATCCCAGGGCTCAATGGAGAGCTTTGTAAAACCTGGGGTCCCACATGGAAGCCAGGCACTGCCAAACTGCCTTGTTCCTCTTCTGCATCAGTCCAGAACCAGCTTCTGTCCAAGCTATGGATGAGTCTGATTTCTACCCTGTACGTTTAGTTGTGGATCTTATGTGTACGAATGCACATGGCCATTGCATGCTAGTTTCTGCCTGGTCACGAATTCATGAATAAATGCTATTTCTTATTCCTTCTGCCAGTTACCTGTGCTCAGAATTCACCTCTGGTTTTCCTGGACACTGGATTTAATATAATAGGAATTCAAATGTTGTTTAAATATGGGTCATATTCAAATTGTTCTATAATGTTCTTTTTTATTGCTGGCTCTGAAAGTGGGTTATAGCTCACCTTTTGTCAGACCCAGGCATGATTTTAAACTCCAGGGTCAAATACTAAAAGGATTATTGACTTATAAGTTATCAGATATGGTTAAAAAATCTATAATATCTATAACAAAGAATTAAGTTAAAGCTAGTAGTAGGTTGAACCATTAAAAACTTATACTTCAATATATTTAAAACATGCTGCATGAATCTTCTCTGGGACATAAGCAACATGTGGCTGGTCACAGACTTGACTGTGAGATAAGGCAGTGTGATGTATGATTTAGATTGCTGGGAGGTGCCTGTGGCTCAAGGGTGTCAATAGATTCAAGGTTCTGCATTTTTATTGTTGTTTTTCATTTTAAGTACAGAGCATTGTGGTCATAAAAGTTCACTTTACAATTTCATCATCACTAGGAATCTAACCACAATTATGACCCCAATGTTTGTTTTAGGAAAACAGTTGGTTCTAAGACGATGTAATATGTTAAAGACCCATTAGATGGGGATATTACTTTTTCTTTTCAAAAATAGATTTTGGATTGGGGAGATGAATCCAAAATTAAATCAAAATTACAAATATATTTTTTAAAGATTTACTTATTTTACTAATACGAGTACACTGTTGCTGTCTTCAGACACACCAGAAGAGGGCATGGGATCCCATTAGAGATGACTATAAGACACCATGTCATTGCTGGGACTTGACCTCAGGAAGAGCAATCAGTGATATTAACCGCTGAACCATCTCTCCAGGTCCACAAATATATTAAGAATACCAAAACTGTGTTTCCCTACTTACTTGGATGTTATGTTATGGATGAGTGTTGGCCTGAATGTATGTAAATGACCCACATGCATGCCTCAGGCTCGCTGTGGACCAAAGAGTGTAACGGATCCCAGAAACTTGAATTACAGTTGGTTGTGAGTTGCCATGTGAGTGGTGGGAATACAAGCCTGGTTCTCTGGGAGAGCAGCCAGTGCTCTTTACTGCTGAACACTTGCTTCTGCTCCTAAGATGTAGCATTATAAAAAATTAGCAGTGCATAAATGTATCTGTATGCAGTTGTGGAGCTGGGTGTTCACAGCTACACCACCATGTGGAGGTCATAAGACAACTGGCTTGAGTCAATTTTCTCTCTCTCCTGCACAGAGATCCCTGGCGCTGGAGCTCCTCAGGCAAGGTGGCAGCTGCCTCCATCCACTGAGCCATCACTTCACCGGCTCCCACTCATAAGTCTTTCCCCAAGGTTTGTCCTGTTGACCTGAAAACCTGACTCTGCAGCCAAGCATGCCATTACTAGGACTCCATTGCTTTTTCTCAGTCCATGTCCCTAGCCAGGTCCTTGCCCCACACTGTTACAGTCATCCTTTACTTGGGTTCCTCCTTCTGACTTTCCTGTGTTAATCAAGCTCCTGACCTGACACCCAAAGAGGCTCTCTTTAGGCAGGCAGCTGCTGCTTTTGTTGAAACTCTGCCAATGATGCTCCCGTGAGTTCCAGCAGCTTTGAGAGTGTAACAACTTCCTAGTTCATCCACGAAGTACCCACAACTGTCATGACTTCACACTGATGTCACCTCCATGAAACAAGTGTTTCTAACGTTTCTCAGCCCCAGTGGCTGTTGTGTGGAGGAAGAATGGTTAGGTGTCCTTTAGACCAGCTACTGTGACAAGTGTCAAGAGGTGCTCATGCAGGTATCATAATGTGTCTTCTCACTTCCTTGGTCTTCAAAGGTCTAAGCCACAATTCTGAAAATCACAATCCCAAGTCATCAAAACATTTTAAACCACAAAGCCTGGAAACATTATCCTGGAAACCCAATAAGAATTCTTTAAGAGAATTTGATGATGATTTGTAAGGAACATTTATTTTAGAAACATATTAAAATGGCATAACCTTTGTTTGGTATCCAAATTTTGTTAAGTATAACTTCCCAGGGTGAACAATGAAGCTTTGTTGAAGAAAGATACAAACAGAAGAATTGTATTCATAAAAACACAGATCTAAATGGGACCTCATAAAATTGCAAAGCTTCTTTAAGGCAAAGGACACCGTGAATAAGACAAAAAGGCCACCAACAGACTGGGAAAGAATCTTGACCTATCCTAAATCAGATAGGGGACTAATATCTAATATATAAACTGAAGAAGGTGGACTCCAGAAAATCAGATAACCCCGTTAAAAAGTGGGGCTCAGAGCTTAACAAAGAATTCTTACCCAAGGAATACCACATGACTGAGAAGCACCTGAAAAAATGTTCAGCATCTTTAATCATCAGGGAAATGTAAACCAAAACAGCCCTGAGATTTCATCTCACACCAGTCAGAATGGCTAAGATCAAAAATTCAGGTGACAGCAGATGCTGGCGAGGATGTGGAGAAAGAGCAACACTCCTCCATTGCTGGTGGGATTGCAAGCTTGTACAACCACTCTAGAAATCAGTCTGGAGGTTCCTCAGAAAATTGGACATAGTACTACTGGAGGATCCCGCAATACCTCTCCTGGGCATATATCCAGAAGATGTTCCAACTGGTAAGAAAGACACATGCTCCACTATGTTCATAGCAGCCTTATTTATAATAGCCAGAAGCTGGAAAGAACCCAGATGCCCCTCAACAGAGGAATGGATACAGAAAATGTGGTACATTTACACAACGGAGTACTACTTAGCTATTAAAAAGAATGAATTTATGAAATTCCTAGGCAAATGGATGGACCTGGAGGGCATCATCCTGAGTGAGGTAACCCAATCACAAAAGAACTCACATGATATGTACTCACTGATAAGTGGATATTAACCCAGAAACTTAGAATACCCAAGATACAAGATACAAAGTACATTAAACTCAAGAAGAACGAAGACCAAAGTGTGGAAACTTTGCCCCTTCTTAGAATTGGGAACAAAACACCCATGGAAGGAATTACAGAGACAAAGTTTGGAGCTGAGACAAAAGGATGGACCATCTAGAGATTGCCATATCTGGGGATCCATCCCATAATCAGCTGCCAAAGCAGACACCATTGCATACACTAGCA
Source organism: Mus caroli (assembly GCF_978045245.1). Lineage (NCBI taxonomy): Eukaryota > Metazoa > Chordata > Mammalia > Rodentia > Muridae > Mus > Mus caroli. Next base: position 39,390,062 of record NW_028227268.1, read on the forward strand.
AGATTTTACTGAACGGACCTTGATATAGCTGTCTCTTGTGAGACTATGCCGGGTGTCTCGCAAACACAGAAGTGGATGCTCACAGTCAGCTATTGGATGGATCCCAGGGCCCCCAGTGGAGGAGCTAGAGAAAGTATCCAAGGAGCTAAAGGGATCTGCAACCCTGTAGGTAGAACAATAATATGAACTAACCAGTACACCCTGGAGCTCATGTCTCTAACTGCATATTTATCAGAGCCGGCCATCAATGGAAAGAGAGGCCCATTGGTTGTGCAAACTTTATATGCCTCAGTACAGGGGAACACCAGGGCCAAGAAGTTGGAGTGGGTGGGTAGGGGAGTGGGGGGGAGTGTATGGGGGACTTTTGGGATCGCATTGGAAATGTAAATGAGGAAAAACCTAATTAAAAAATTAAAAAAACCACAGATCTGAGAACAGAGTAGATAAAAAATAAAGTATATTTTGAAGATAAATTGTATTGATAAAGAAATAGATCAGAACAGAACATTGTTGAGTATGATTGGCGCCTCTGAGTATCCATCTCATAGCCCCTGTCATCAGAACTGTTCTGAAGAGTAACCAGTCTTTTCTTGAGCTTCATCAAACGTCACAACAGGTTACCACTTCAAATACAATAGCCGCTAAGGGCTGAATGTTAAGAAATTTTATCCTTCACAAATGTAGATGCACAATGAGGACACTGCATTCTTTATGAAGGGAATACCAACATTTCAATTAATGCGTAATACTCTCATGCAAACTTAATGTTGTAAATATCTTTAGTAGTGTTATCTACAGTGCAAACATCATGACAATACCATCACGAAAAATACAACAATCAAACACTAAATGAACAATGTCAACAACATAATATCTGTTCTCAATAGGATCATTTTCTATTTCTATTTGTGGGATCATTTCCTAGGAAATGATCCCACAAATAGAAACATAGATCCCATGCTATAGCCCCATAGAAACTGCCAGCATGGCCTAAGACCCGCTTGTGAACTGTCTTACATCCAAGAGGTACAATGTTTTCCTTTAAGACAGAATGTACTCTCCTGGCAGAAAATAATTGTATTTGTTTCCATGTCTCTTTGACCTTTCTAGAAATCTCTTCTTTATAATATATGATGGTGTGAGCAGTTGCCATTTAATCTCCACATACTCTGACATTTGCTTCTGTGATTTTGGACACGTGGGAAATCTTTGCTCAGGTTGTCAGAAACAAATCAAGTATTTAAGAGCAATAACACACAAGGGTGGACAGCAACCTGTACTGGCTAGTTTTGTGTGTCAACTTGGCACAAGTTGGAGTTATCACAGAGAAAGGAGCTTCAGTTGAGAAAGTGTAAGCTGAATAAACCCTTTGCTCCTCCACTTGATCTTGGTCATAATGTTTTGTCCAGGAAAAGAAACCCTAACTAAGACAAATTGGTACCAAGAGTGGGGTATTTCTGTGACGACCTGACCATGTTTTGGGGAGGACTGTGGAAAGACTTTGGAACTTTAGGCTAGAAGATTGGTGGGATGTTGTATAGGAGTTTGGCAGGTAATGTTGAAAACAGTGCAGAAGATGGAGGTCTGGTTTGTGAAATTTCATAGAGAAGATTAAAGATTTTTTTCAGGGCTGATGCTATTTTGATTGTGAAGATTCTGTGGTTCTGGTTAGATGAGGCTGAAGAATCAGCTGTGATAAACAGGATACCAGAACTACTGAAACAAAACCTTTACATTACTGGGACTATTGATGCTGTTTAGCTGGAGCTAAGAAATTATTGGTGATTAAGAAGAGACCAGCATCACTGAGGTGACATCTTCTGGGAAGTGTTTTCTGAGAACACAGAGGCTGTGTTCTAGAGATAGCCAAGGTTGTACCTCATGCTGCAGCAGGACTTGTAATGTGTAAAAATCAACCAGATGGTACCAATTTCGCAGGCATGAAGGTGTCATGAAGAGCAGCTGCCCAGGACTGAAGAGGTCATGCAAAGGAGGTAAGGCTTGGCACCATGAAGAGAGCTTATGAGAGGCTGTTGGTAAAGCCTAGGTACAGTGGAAGACAGCAGTGTTTTGGAGATGCCAGTACTGTGAGATGACCACCAAGAAAGCAGCAGCAGTGGAGTACAGGCATCTGGAGCCTAGAAGATAAACTGGGTGCAAAAAGGGCGGGGTTGGAGTAGTGACCCAAGCCCTTGGATGAGCCTAGAAGATGGTGAGTGGATCCCAGACATTGGACGGTTGGAGTTTAATTTTGCTTTTGATTGTGACTGTGCCATGATATTTTTCCCTCTTGAAGTGAGAAGGTATTTAGTGGAGCCCACAGTTAAGAGACTTTGAATTTTTAAAAGACATTAAATTTTAAAAGATATTGGATATTTTAAAGGGATTGGACTTTTAATATGTAAAGACTGTGGGACTTTTAAAGTTATTGAGATTGTGGGGATGAATAAGAAAGTAAGGGTTGAGGCTTTATAGTGATGTGTTTGTGTGTTAAGTTGACAAGGGGTCAATTGTACTGGCTGGTTTTGTGTGTCAACTTGACACAAGCTGGAGTTATCACAGGGAAAGGAGCTTCAGTTGAGAAAATGTCTCCATGAGATCCAGCTGTAACGCATTTTCTCAATTAGTGACCAAGAGGGTCAGGCCCCTTGTGGGTGGTACCATGTATGGGCTTGGTAGTCAATTGCAGCTTTGGCTCCACCTACACCAAGACCTGCTTCCTGACCTGTTTGAGTTCCAGTCCTGATTTCCTTGGTGATGAACAACAGTATGGAAGTGTAAGCTGAATAAACCCTTTCCTCCTCTACTTGCTTCTTGGTCATGATGTTTTGTTCAGGAATAGAAACCCTGACTAAGACACAAACCGGTGACAAAAACGTTTCTATATCATATCACCTATTTCAACATTTTCTTTACTGACTTCTCTAGGAAGAATTTCTCCCATATATTAAAGGCACCGTGCATTTTATCATCAAGGAGTGGCTATGCAGATAAGGAGAGACATGTATTAATTAATTATCCAATTAATTATTAAATTTTGAGAGAGACTCTCACTGCAAAACTCTTGCTGTCCTGTAGCTCTTTATATAGACCAGGATGACCTGCCTCCTTCTAGGTGCCAGAATCAAAGGCCTGGGTCACATGCATGGCTTAGGGACACATTATTAATGCTATAGTTTGTCATTGACATCTCCAATGGCCAATCCCTTCTCCAGAACTTGGTTTCCATTTCTCTGAAGCTCAAAGTCACATTTTCCTGTTGTTGTTTTTTATAGATTTGGAGAGCATTATCACCTACATACTGTGAAACATCATTGTGCCATCCTCCATTTGTTTTTTTATGTCTCGTCAGATTCGAATATGAGTTAAGACATTTCTCGAAATGGAAACTATATAACTGCCCACATTTAAAAACGGAGACATAGAAGAATCCCAGTTTCTCCTGGGTAAACTGTAGAAAGACTCATAACTTCCTAAGATTTCAGCAAGAGCTTTTTCTAAGTCCTTTACTGCCTTGGCTGACAGATAATAGTTTTGGGGGTAACGTATTTTCGCGCTTGAGTCATAAAGACTCATTATCTTATGACCCAAGTATGTTATCTTTACTCTAATACCTGTTTTCGCAGTGTAACCACAATGGTTTAACAACGTCTGCTTTAATGTTAGGGCAATTTGTTTATAATAGCCCTTTAACTCGGCACCTAGTTCCCCCAGAAGACTGCTGTTGCCTTCCAGGTTCTCATCTCCCTGGACAAAGACATACAGGGTTAGGAGACTGCCCTGGGAAATATGAAGCACATCCCAGATAACTTCCTGCTTCTCTTGCAAACCCAGATTGAAAGCCCAGCTCTTAGAGATAACCAGTGTTCCTTTACGCAGTGAGCCCAATTCTGTCCGGACTAAGTGCTCATAGCCTTCATGTAGTGAGAATGGTTTCATGCAGAGGGCTTCTGGAGAGCGTATCACCTTTCCAGGCATCACTAGACAAGAAAAGAAACATAACAAATTATAAATATAAAATGTCCGGAATGTCATGTGTGACACATCACCAAGCAGTTTGTAAATTCCACACTTTGCAGCCCAATGGAGAAGGTGAACACAAGATACCAAACACTGATTCATGAATGGGAAGGAGGTAGATGCAAGGGGGACTTGGACACTCAAATGGCCAAAGAGGGAGCCATGGAAGCAGCTGAACACTCACAGTCTCAGAGGCTTGCTCTGGGGAACTCCACAGATGAGAAGAATCAGGGGAGCAAAGGACAGACTAATGTTGAGGACAGAACAGTCAGGTGATGAAACAGGAGAAAAGCATGGAGAAATGGGGAGGCTCCACAGAGCAAAGCAGGGAACAGAGCACACTGGAGTGAGTTCACATGAGGCTCCAGTGTCTTAAAACCAGAATGAAATCAGAGAACTGAGATCAGGGCAGGGGTACCTGGGTGTAAGTTACAGAAGCCCTATTGTATAAGAGAACGGGACAAGCAAGCTAGAAATGGTCTGAAGACAAACAAGAAGAACTGGACATGGATGTATGAAGATCAGTGTACAGGAAGGGCAGTGTCCAGGCAAGGCTGTGCTGCTCAGCTCTGATGGAAAAGAGCCTGCCATGAGGCCAAGCCAGGCCAACACTCTCACTGTTCTGCTGCAAACAGTAGGGCTGCATTTCCCCCTGGCCTGAGACTTGGCAGTGATGTCAGCTTAACCTCCTGTGGCACTTGACAAGAACCTTGAAGGGAATATGAGGCCTGGTTCCTCCATGTTCTTGTTCTAGTTCCAGCTACTGGAGAAGCAGGCTGTATCAGAGCTAGCCATTGTGAAGGGAAAAGTTCAGTTTTATTGAAAGCAATGAATAAACTTTTGATAGGGAACCAGAGATGGGTAAATTAGCTGTTGGTATGTGAGGAGTTTTCAGGTTGCCCAAGCCCAGAAAGTAATCTTCCAACCCCCTTAGCCCAATGTAAACTGATTATTAATCTCCGTCCCTCTACCTGCTGTGGCATCCATATGATCCATATGGCGATTCACCCATTCCTCTGTACTAAACCTCTTCACACAGCCACCTTCCACGTGCCAGGACTCAGGCTCTGCAGCGAACACTGCACAGCAGAATCTCTCCACTCTAAGCGCACACACATATGCACACACAGCTCCGGATTTGTGTACTTCGATGAATTTGCATGTGTATTTTATCTTCTCCTTCTCCCCACAGAAGTGAGTGACAGGCAGCTGTTGGATGCACTTTTCTATTTCACTCTCTAGAAGCACGAGATCGCTCTTCTCTGCTTTAAAACCAATAATTTGCTGGTTTTTGCCATCCAAGCCAATGAACAAATATCCCCCTTCAGTGTTTGCAAATGCAGAAACAGTTTGAGGGAGGAACTCTAAAATCTTTTCCTTAGGAGAAATCTTTTCCTTAGGAGTCAATTTTACCTCAGCATGTGTGGATTTCGTGAAACAGAATGTCTCCCCATAGGCAAGCCAGTCTCTGTTAAACAAGGTAAGACATTCATTTAGTGTTTCATTACAGACTGTTTTACCAGGTGAACTTGGCGGGGATTTGAGGAACTGCACTGCATCCGCTGCTTTCAGTTCAACTGAGAGTGAGAAGATTCTTATGTACAAGTTGGTTTTCCAGGTGGCGATCCCCGGACCTCTCTGATTCGGCTTCCATGGTTTCACAAAAATGAAAAAGTAGTCTTTGTGCTGCATGAAGTCTAGATAGTCATGAGGAAGGTGCACGATACCAGGCAAGGGATTTACCAAATCCAGTCCTATTCCATCTCTGGTGAAGCTGTAGTTTTGATTTTTAATGTGAGCCTTGGCCACACCCCCTCCAGAATTCAGCAGGGCACCCAAAACCTGTAATATACTTTTGACTTCTGTTCTTTTCATTTGACTATCTTTCATTGAATTCCTATTTTTCTCTCCAAGTGTGATTTCTTCTACAGGCAGAACCAGTTCAGCATAGTCTGTGCTCTGATCAACAGTGATGTTTGTTTTCCAATCACTGCCTCTGTTTCCCAGATGAAATCCTTTCCTGGAAGACACACAGAGTCATTTCAGAAGGACGTACATAGTTAGAGGCAGCTCTGCTTTACCACACATAGAACACAACCATCTCAGCTACTCTGGATGAGCAAGTATGAAGGTCAGATGTGACATTTGTTTAGGGACTGTGGCAGTTTGAATATCCTTGGTCCATGGAAAGTGGCACTTGTAGGAGGGGTGGCTTTATTGGAAAAGGTGTGTCCTTGTTGGAGGAAGTGTGTTACTGGGTAGATGGTCTTAGAGGGCTCCTAGTGTTCAAGCTCTGTTTAGGGCAGAAGGGAGTCCCATTCTGGTTGCCTTAGGATTAAAATGTAGTACTATTGGCCTCCAGGATCCTGTCTGTCTGCGTGCTGCTATCTTTTCACTATCATAGTAATGAACTGAACCTCTGAAACTGTAAGCCAAGTCCAATTAGATGTCCTTCATAAGGGTTACCTCAGTTGCAGTGTCTCTTGACAGCAATAAAACCTCAAAATAAGACAGAAGTTGATATCAGAGACTGACTATAGCTGTGATAGGCCTGACCAAGGTTTTGTTTGGAGGGAATGTGGATTTTGGAACTTTGTGTTGGGAAAGCAATGGAATGCTTTAATTTAGGATTAATGGGCCATATTAGTAGAAATATGGAATACATTGGTGTTGAAAGTGATTTGAATTCTGGGGTCCTGGCTGAAGATGTTTCAGAGGAGCAGAAATTGACTATGTTGTCTAGAGATCATTCTTATGATGTTTTGGTGAAGAATGTTGCTGATTTTTTAACTTTTTGAAGAGTCTGCTAGAGGATGAGATGAGATTCTGATTATTGCATTGACTTTGTCTTCTTGTTTATTCCCATGAAGTACATTGTCTATCAAGCACAGTTATCTTAGAGAGGAAAAAATGCAACATGTCTGGGTCAAATATTAAAGGGTGACCTGGAACTAGAATGGGGCTAAATTCTGTTCCCAAGGATATTAAATGCAATTAAGCAAATGGTGAACTCATGGCAGGCTCCCATAGATATAAGGTTATTGTTTATGCTTTTGCAGTTGAATAAGTGGTAGTTACACCATGTTAGGTGTTATTATGACATGGCTATTATTTTCATTTGGACTTTTCATTTCAACTACAATTCAGAACTTGTAAAAAATCTTGTGAAAATATTAAGATGTTAAAAATGCCAAAGCCATGGGATACCTGCTGAGGAAAGCTCCTTGTAGTACGTTTGGGTTAATCCTACTTGTATTATGCTATTTGTGTTCCCCAAATTGCCCAAGAATACATATGTCCCCATACAAGACACCAAGGGTCACTGCTCCCATTTTGCTTTGATTGGTAAATAAAGATACTGGCAGCCAATGACTGGGCATGGCAGACAGAGGCAGGACTTTTATGATTCCTGGGCAAGAGACTGAGGAAGGAGGGAGGAAGGAGATCTGCCATGCCTGGAGAAGGAGAGGGAGAGGAAAGGTCACTCCTTCATCCCTATTCAGCAGGAAGATGCTATGGAGACTCATCATCCCTATCCCTTGGTTTTGAGTGTCTGGTTATGGTTATTTTATAAATTATAAGTAGGTTGTGATTTTAAAGGATATTTTGAAAATGGTCAAAATTTTGAACAGGGAGGAAACTAAATAGAGAGCTTAGGCTTGGGGATTTCTGTCGTTCCTTTCCTCTTCTCTAGCCTTTCTTAGGTAAGGGGAAGGAGGTTGAAAGGAAAAAAGGGGATAGAGAAATTGTAGAAGAAATTAGATAAATGGAAAGGATTACTGAATTGACTCTTAAACATTTCATTGCCATAGTCATGCATGAGTAGAAATTTTTACATTTTGATGAAGAATTAAAGTTATATTTTCTTACATTGGTACAAATTAATATATTGATACAGGTTTAAGGCTGTTATTGGTGTAATTTTTTATATTGATACAAATCTGAAAATTAATTTTGTTACTCTTAGGCATTGTACCTACACAAATCATTTATGAATACCATGCTTAGACCTAGTAATTTTAATAGCTACTATTACAAACTGTTTAGGATGAATAAGTAAAGCAAGTTAAGGACCAGATAGTAAACTCATATTAATATTAGACTTAAGTTTAATAAAATGTTTTCAATATTATTCAAATGTAAATAGATAAGAGTAGTCAAGTTTTAATAGTTCAGATATGCTATGTAGGCAGATAGTCTTCAAAACATCAGAGATCCACAGAATATGGCATTTAAAATCATTTCATTATTAATAGATCTTTTGACTAGGAACCATGTCTACTCCTGACGGTATCCCCTTCACACTTCAAAGAACGTACTGATCATCATTACCTCCTTATGGAGCTGCTCCAATTGTGGCAAGGTAGCCACTGGGCAAGAATCATCTGCAGACAAAAAATTTATGTGTAGGAAAGGACACATGATGAAGGATAGTCTGCAGCTTTGCTCTGCTAATGCCAGGTAAGCTAGTTCTTCATAATTCCTGCTTCACTTAAGGTCATTCAGATGGTTAGAGGCCAGGAGCCTGAAGACAGATGCTCCAACATTATGAGGAATATAGGGGACTGTCCAGGCAGTCATCTGTCTCTACAAATTGTTTAAGATTTAGAAGCTATGTTTTTGTGCTTCCTCTATATTCAGGTAATATTTGATTCAGTCTTGGATCTCTGATGGGGTTGAAGACTAGTTATAGTCTCAAAACAAACTTAAGTTGTTTAACAATCAGGAAAATTATCTAGATTTGAAAGGATGGTTTTTAGATGGTAATCCAAGTTAAAATCAAAACATAATTCAGGGGAGCATCTGCACTAGCCATCTTGGTTCCCAGATCCCACCGAGACTAGTCTGCGCAAGTGAGAGTGTGGACTACAGAAGCTAACAGCTTCTGGGACAGGCGGGAGCCACAGAGCTTCTGAGGCAGACCCCGTTTCGGGCTCCAGACATCCGGGCACCATCCCTGCCAGAGGAGAGGTGTCTGACCGGCCTGGGAGGGAGTTGCCAGAGCATCTGCGGGAGCCATCTTGGTTCCTGGATCCCACTGAGACTAGTCTGCATAGGTGAGATAGTGGACTAGAGAAGCTAACAGCTTCTGGGACCTTCCTGTTTCGGGCCTTCATCTTCTGCCAGGAGGCAAGTCTGAGGCAAGTACATTTGTATGCAAGATACTGAGGGACCCTGTGCCCAGTAGGTTTTGATTAGTAAATAAAGTTCCTGGCAGCCAGTGGCTGTGCAGGGCAGACAGAGGCAGGAATTTTAGGATTCCTAGGCAAATGACTGAGGAAGGAGGAAGGAGGAAGGAAGGAGATCTACCATGCCTAGAAAAGGAGAGGGAGAGGAAAGGCCACTCTTGAGAAGATGGAGGACAGAGGACATAGCCACCATGTCGAGCAGGGAAGAGCAGTCCCAAGAGTGCTGCCCCACTGGGTCAAAGATGGAATATAGGATTTAGTGAGTAGTAAGTCAAGAATATCAGAGGGAGGTGGATGAGCCATGTGGAGGCTAGGAAGTGGTCCAGCCATTGAGTTGTTTAAGGCTTATCAAATATAAAGGCTAAATGTGTGTTTCTTTCGTTCAGGAACCCAGAACATGGGGTGGGTAGTGAGGAACACACACCAACTGCAGGGAATAATTTGAGTTCTTAATTGGGAACTGCTTGCTCCAGGTGCTACTATGGAATGGAACCAGCCCTAGAGAAAGAAGTTTCTTGAAATCAACAAAGTTGAAAGGAGTTGGACATCAGACAGAAATGCAGAGGTTGCAATTTGCCCAGGTGGTTAATTTTTTGTCTTCATTTGGTCCAACATTTCTTTACTATTATCTTTTGGGATAATAATGTATATTCTGTGATGTTGCATGTATGTGATCTGCCTTTTGATTTTTATAGGTGATTACAGTTAAGAGGTTCCATGAATAGTCTACCATGCCTAGAAAAGGAGAGGGAGAGGAAAGGCCACTCTTGAGAAGATGGAGGACAGAGGACATAGCCACCATGTCGAGCAGGGAAGAGCAGCCCCAAGAGTGCTGCCCCACTGGGTCAAAGAGACTTTGAACTTTGGACTATTAAACATTGTTGAGAGTGTGATAGACTGTGGAGACTTTTAAAGTTGCACAAAACATATTTTGCATTATGCTATGGCTAGTTATGGTCTCCCAAACCTTATGTGTTTAAAAATGCTATGGAGGCCAGGGAGTGGAATGTAGTGGTTTGAATATGTTTGGCCTAAGGGAAGTGGCACTATTAGGAGGTGCGTCTTTGTTTGAATAGACGTGTCCTTGTTGGAGGAAGTGTGTCACTGTGTAGGTGGGCTTTGAGTACTCTTAGTGCTTAAGCTCGACCCAGTTCAGAAGAAAGTCCTCTCTTGGCTGCCTTTGGATTAAGGTGTAGAATTCTAAGCTCCTCCAGCACCATGCTTGCCTTTCTTCCCACCATGATGACAGTGGACTGAACCTCTGAAATTGGAAGCCAGCCCCAATTAAATGTTTGCTTTTATAAGAGATGCCTTGGAGATCTTCCATGCTCATGGATTGGCAGGATCAACATTGTAAAAATGGCTATCTTGCCAAAAGCAATCTACAGATTCAATGCAATCCCCATCAAAATTCCAAATCAATTCTTCAACGAATTAGAAAGTGCAATCTGCAAATTCATCTGGAATAACAAAAAACCTAGGATAGCAAAAACTCTCCTCAAGGATAAAAGAACCTCTGGTGGAATCACCATGCCGGACCTAAAGCTCTACTACAGAGCAATTGTGATAAAAACTGCATGGTACTGGTATAGTGACAGACAAATAGACCAATGGAATAGAATTGAAGACCCAGAAATGAATCCACACACCTATGGTCACTTGATCTTCGACAAGGGAGCTAAAAACATCCAGTGGAAGAAAGACAGCATTTTCAACAAATGGTGCTGGCACAACTGGTTGTTAACATGTAGAAGAATGCGAATCGATCCATTCCTATCTCCTTGTACTAAGGTCAAGTCTAAGTGGATCAAGGAACTTCACATAAAACCAGAGACACTGAAACTTATAGAGGAGAAAGTGGGGAAAAGCCTTGAAGATATGGGCACAGGGGAAAAATTCCTGAATAGAACAGTAATGGCTTGTGCTGTAAGATCGAGAATTGACAAGTGGGACCTCATGAAACTACAAAGCTTCTGCAAGGCTAAAGACACCATCAATAAGACAAAAAAACCACCAACAGATTGGGAAAGGATCTTCACCTATCCTAAATCAGATAAGGGACTAATATCCAATATATATAAAGAACTCAAGAAGGTGGACTCCAGAAAGTCAAATAACCCCATTAAAAATGGGGCTCAGAACTGAACAAAGAATTCTCACCTGAGGAATACCGAATGGCAGAGAAGCACCTGAAAAAATGTTCAACATCCTTAATCATCAGGGAAATGCAAATCAAAACAACCCTGAGATTCCACCTCACACCAGTCAGAATGGCTAAGATCAAAAATTCAGGTGACAGCAGATGCTGGCGAGGATGTGGAGAAAGTGGAACACTCCTCCATTGTTGGTGGGATTGCAAGCTTGTACAACCACTCTGGAAATCAGTCTGGCGGTTCCTCAGAAAATTGGACATAGTACTACCGGAGGATCCAGTAATACCTCTCCTGGGCATATATCCAGAAGATGTCCCAACCGGTAAAAAGGACACATGCTCCACTATGTTCATAGCAGCCCTATTTATAATAGCCAGAAGCTGGAAAGAACCCAGATGTCCCTCAACAGAGGAATGGATACAGAAATTATGGTACATTTACACAATGGAGTACTACTCAGCTATTAAAAAGAATGAATTTATGAAATTCCTAGCCAAATGGATGGACCTGGAGGGCATCATCTTGAGTGAAGTAACACAATCACAAAAGAACTCACACAATATGTATTCATTGATAAGTGGATATTAGCCCAAAACTTAGGATACCCAAGATATAAGATACAATTTGATAAACGCATGAAACTCAAGAAGAATGAAGACCAAAGTGTGGACATTGTGCACCTTCTTAGAATTGGGAACAAAACACCCAGGGAAGGAGTTACAGAGACAAAGTTCGTAGCTGTGATGAAAGGATGGACCATTTAGAGACTGTTGTATCCAGGGATCCGTCCCATAATCAGCTTCTAAACGCTGACACCATTGCATACACTAGTAAGATCTTGCTGAAAGGACCCAAATATAGCTGTCTCTTGTGAGACGATGCCGGGGCCTAGCAAACACAGGAGTGGATGTTCACAGTCAGCTATTGGATGTATCACAGGGCTCCCAATGGAGAAGCTAGAGAAAGTACCCAAGGAGCTAAAGGGATCTGCAACCCTATTTTTGGAACAACATGATGTACTAACCAGAACCCTGGAGCTCTTGTCTCTAGCTGCATATGTATCGAAAGATGGCCTAGTCGGCCATCAATGGAAAGAGAGGCCCATTGGACTTGCAAACTTTATATGCCCCAATATAGGGGAATGCCAGGGCCAAAAGAATGGGAATGGGTGGGTAGGGAAGTGGGGGGCGCTATGGGGGACTTTTGGGATAGTATTGGAAATGTAATTGAGGAAAATATGTAATAAAAATATTAAAAAAAAAAAAAAAAAAAAAAGAGATGCCTTGGCCATGGAGTCTCTTCACAGTAGTTAAACCCATCTAAGACAGGGACTGTTGGAACAATTTTGAATGACTACAGTAACTTGTGTACTTTGTTAATATTCAAATTTATTGTAATGACTGTATATAATCCTGATGTGATTGTTTTGAATTAAGAAACATAAGTAAGAAGTCTCAGAATTATTATTTCTGTGAACAGAGAGGATGGGTAGAGAAACACAAAGTTACAGCTTTACATTTGCAGGAAAGCATTCTCCAGGAAGTAAAACACAGCCCTTCTCCCTCTTTAATGTAGGTGCTCTCCATTGTAAATCTCTCTCCTGGTGTCCCTTCTATGTTCTGGAACCCTGATTTTCTCTTTTCATTCTCTCAGGACAATTTTTCCTGATCTTATTAAGCCATATTTGAACATGTTCTTCTAATTATGACCCCCCAAAAAAACCCCAATCAATTTACATACTGGGAATATTCCAAACTTCCTGGCTTGTCATGCTGTCCATCCTGAAGAATAATTCCTGGAAACCTGAGTTGAACACAGGGCTCTGTGAATATCTGTGGATTTACATCTTCCACCAACTCTGGGGTGTTTCTAACCATCTTTTCTTCAAATACCTTCTCAGCTCTTTCTAACTTCAGATTCTGTGGACAGAAACAATTAGTGTGTTAGTCTTCATGACAATGGTCCACACAGTTGGATGTTTTTAATGCTCTGTGAGCTTCAGGGTTTCATTGGTATTTTCTTCAATTTAACTGATTTGTTTTTCTGCCTAGCAAGTTTGGCATTGGACTGTTCCAAATACTTATTTTAAATTTAATTAGTGCAGTCTTATATATGTTGTTGATTCCTTCTGTGATAGTTAATGAATTCACTTAATCTTAAAAATGACAATATTGATGTCTATTTATAGTTAGACTAGCCCTCAGAATCTCAGGCAGGGATACTCCATCTTGCAGTAAGACTTCTCCTTCCCTGTTTGACATGACAGACTACAGAAAGAGGAGCTCTGCTTCCCACACTTGGACAGTGAGGTATGATATCTGAAGAATCCTTATAAAGGCATGGAAGGACTGCCAAGAAAAATAATTTTCATGGGGTTGGAGAGATGTCTTAGTAGTTAAGAGCATTGACTGTTCTTCCAGAGAACCCAAGTTCATTTCCCAAATGGTGACTCATGTTGATGCATAGAAATTTATGCAGGAAAAACTGATACATACAAAATAAATAAACAACTAAAGTATTATTTCAAATTACAGCAACAAAAGCTTCCCTATGCTGTGATGTAGTGGTTTGAACAGGGTTTGCTCCCTATTGATTCATATGTTCGAGGGCTTGGGCATTTGGAGTGGCACTATTAAGAGGTATGTCCTTGATGGAGGAAGTGTGTCACTGTGGGGTTGGGCGTTGAGGTCTCCACCTGTGCTCAGGCCACATACAATGTGGAAGAGAGTCTCCTTCTGGCTGCTTTTGAATGAAGAGTCTAGAACTCTCAGTTCTTCCAGTACCATGTCTGCATGGATGTTGCCATGCTCCCACCATTAGGATAAGGACTGAACCTCTGAAACAGTTACTACTCCAGTTAAATGTTGTCCTTTACAGGAGTTGCCTTGGTCATGTTGTCTCTTCACAGCAATGAACCCCTAAGACAGTGGACAGTAGCAATAAAGGGAATTATCACAGCTCAAAGTGCTTTCCTTAAAAGGAATATCAAAGTAACGTACCCTGTAAAGTCTGAGGAACATTTTAGAAGGGAGGGCATGAAGAATGTCAGAGCTGACAGGTAGAAGCTTGAGAAATGGATCTGTGGTTAAGAGAACTTTCTGTCCTTCCAGAGGACTTAGGTTTGGTTCTCTGTATGACCTGGCTGAAGTGAGAATTTTGGTTTCTTTAAAAAAAACCCAGGGTCCTTTCAGCAAAATCTTGCTGGAATATGCAATAGTGTCTGGGTTTGGTGGCTGAAAAAACACAGGAACATTGTAAGAATATAGTCTCATTTTAATCCCAGGTATGGGAAGGTGCTACATCAGATTGTCCATATGAGCTGAGTATGATTAATTTTATGCTGTATCAGAAGCATGGCTTGTCAGTTGCAGCTATTTCTGTGGTCTTATGACATTTGGAACCTTGGAACTCTTCAGAGGATGTATAAATGCTAGGACTGTGAGAGGCAAGACTACTGTTGGTTGGTGTTGATCATTGTTGGTAGTTTCTGTTGGCTGTGCTTTCTGAAGTAATCTTGCCCAAAGAAGAAACAACAATGATGGTGACAACAACAACAACAACAACAGCAACAGGAAATTAGATATCCTGAAAGCAAAAAATCAAACTTGCACCAAGGAACTCAATGCCACTATTCACCAGGAAGTAGTCTAACAATAATATCATCTCCTTTCCCCTCTCTCCTTTTTTTCTCTTAGATAGTATTAGGGGGTAAAAGGGTTTGAAGAAAGGGGGTGAAGGGTGGAAGAAAGAAGAACCCACAAAGTAGCTAAAAGTCTTACTACAACTTGTGCACAATGTGAGGCGGGGCAGAATGGGAAATTTTATTTTAGAGGCTTAATAGGTGTACTGGCTAGTTTTGTGTCAACTTGACACAGCTGGAATTATCACAGAAAAAGGAGCTTCAGTTGAGGAAATGCCTCCATGAGATCCAACTGTAAGGCATTTTCCCAATTAGTGATCAAGGGGGAAAGGCCCCTTGTGGGTGGAACCATCTCTGGGCTGGTAGTCTTGGTTCTATAAGAGAGCAGGCTGAGCAAGGCAGGGGAGGCAAGCCAGCAAAGAACATCCCTCCATGGCCTCTGCATCAGCTCCTGCTTTCTGACCTGCTTGAGTTCCAGTCCTGACTTCCTTTGGTGATGAACAGCAGTATGGAGTGTAAGCTGAATAAACCCTTTCCTCCCCCAACTTGCTTCTTGGTCATGATGTTTGTGCAGGAATAGAAACCCTGACTAAGACAATAGGAAATGGCAAGGGACAAAGGGATGGATATTCTTTTTCAAGATACCAGCAGATTTATTGTGGCTTCTTCTGCTTGGATATCCCCCACTTTGCGGCCAGAAGGAGCTTTCTGTTTTAGTGTTTGTGTGTTTGTTTTTCTTCCCCCTGTATTCCATTATATAAGAAGTGTGGAGAATGGATGTAAGGTGAAAAAGATTATGGGTGGAGGTGGAAGCACATGGGAGACAAGGATACCAGAGAAGGAAAAACAGAACGTCTCAGACCTAGTGACAGAGCAAAAAAAAAATGGGAATTTTCCCCAAGAGGAAAGGGGGGATGAAACTGTCCTGGAAGCAGTTTGTGGTCCTCTCCAGTGTTGTGCGCTTGCAGTGTCCAGTCCCTGCAGTCCCTGCAGTCCCTGCAGTCCCTGCAGTCCCTGTAGTCCCTGTAGTCCCTGCAGTCCCTGGGAGGGATGAGGAGCTTGGTGGGTGTCTCCACAGGACACAAGATCAGAGAAAAGATGGAACAGACAGTTTTGAAAGAAAGGATTAATCTCAAACCAACTGATTCCTAAATGGCAGCTATACTGTCTGTCCCACACCTGCTCAGGCATCGTGGCTCCTCTCCTCCACCTCTTCTGGCATGGTTCCTGTCCTCCACCTCTTCTGGCATGGCAGATCTCCTCCACCTCTTCTGGCATGGCTGAACTCTGCTCCTTTCCTCTTGCTTCTTGGCAGGAAAATCCTAAAAGTCCCCCCTCTGTCTGCCCTGCCCAGGCATTGACTGTGGGCATCTTTACTTACCAACCAGATCACTTGGGGGAAGCCACGAAAACTCTTGACCAAACTCAATGCACTAAAGAGTGCATTTTATACAGGGCTTTTAATATGAAGTTTCCTTCCATCACCCCCCCCCCCATCTAATATATAGGCTAACTTATAATTGGATTTTTAAAACCTTCAGGTTGGATTTTAAAGTTAGCCTGGATGTGGAGGAAGGGAGGGTCAGCCTGGCGATACAGAAGGGACTCATGTGAGCATTGTGGCAGAAACTAAAACCACATGCTGGTCGCCTTGTCCTTTCCAGATAGCCTTCAGGGAGAGTGACTAATTATAGGAGTGGTTGCAGGAAGAATGTGTCAAAGCTCACATACATTCTAAACATCACTCAGGCCTCATGGTTATTTTCTGTGTTTCCTTCTCTTGCTCTCCATGATCTGAGGATATTGTTTCTCCCGCACTGGTCAGTTTCTTCTAAAGAGGCTCTTGGTGTGATTTCAGTTGTATAGCAGGACTTTCTGACCCAGAAGCAGTACAAATGATGACACAGAGGCTTTTAGGTATTTTAAAGCTTAAGCCTATAGCTGGGCAGATTCCCAACCAACTTTCTAGTTCATCCCGATTAGTCCTGGCATTACCTTCCATGTGTGGCCAGCTCTGCGTCTCTGCTCACGTTCAGGTCCGTCTTTCATCTCCGAGTCCCCAGGCATTTTTGGCGCCTTTACTTTCTTTTTCCAGAGTCCCTCCCCAGGAAGTTCTGTCTTCAACTTCCTGCCCAGCTCCGGTGAGGGTGGGAGGCAGAAATCAGAGTGGCTAAGGACCTTGCACAGTCATCAGTGTTCCAACGTCTAGCTGCACAGCTAAGCTGAGAATTCCCCAGGATGCCTGGCACTCTAGGGATTATGCAAGGATGCCTCTGAAACAGACTCCTGTCCATTACATTCTCCTAGTCAGACTGGGTAAACCTCTGTGGGACACTTGCTTCAGTCCCTAAAATGTAGCATTATAAAAAATTAGCAGTGCTTAAATGTATCTGTATGCAGTTGTGGGGCTGTGTGTTCACAGCTACACCACCATGAGGAGGTCAGAAGACAACGGGCTTGAGTCAGTTTTCTCTCTCTCCTGCACAGAGATCCCTGGGGCTAGAGCTCCTCAGGCAAGGTGGCAGCTGCCTCCATCCACTGAGCCATCACTTCACCGGCTCCCACTCTTAAGTCTTTCTCCAAGGTTTGTCCTGTTGACCTGAAAACCTGACTCTCCGCCAAGCATGTTATCACTTGGACTCCATTGCTCTTTCTCAGTCCATGTCCCTAGCCAGGTCCTTGCCCCACACTGTTACAGTCATCCTTTACTTGGCTTCCTCCTTCTGACTTTCCTATGTTAATCCAGTTCCTGACCTGACACCCAAAGAGGCTGACATTAGGCAGGCAGCTGCTGCTTTTGTTGAAACTCTCTGCCAATGATCCTCCCATGAGTTCCAGCAGCCTTGAGAGTGCAACAACTTCCTAGGTCGTACATGATGTGCCCCACTACTCTCATGACTTCACACTGATGTCACCTCTGCCAACAAATGTTTCTTCTGTGTCTCAGCCCCAGTGGCTGTTGTGTGGAGGCAGAATGGCAGGGTCATCTCTAGTCCAGCTACTGTGACAGGTGTCACGAGGTGCTCATGCAGCTATGATAATGTGTCTTCTCACTTCCTTGGTCTTCAAAGGTCTAGGCCACAAGTCTGAAAACCACAATCGCAATTATTCAAAACAACTAAAACCCCAAAGCCAGAAAAAAATTATCCTGGGAAAACAATAAGAATTCTTTAAGAGAATTTGATGATGTTTTGTTAAGATAATTTATTTTAGAAATATTAAAATGGCAGAACCTTTGCTATCCAAATTTTTTATGTATAACTTCCCAGTTAATAATGGAGAACGAAACAAGCAGAAGAACTGTATTCATAAAAAAACAGATTTGAGAACAGAGTACAGGAAAAAATGAAGTATAATTGAAAGATAAATTGTATTGATAAAGAAATAGATCAGAACAGAACATGGCTAAGGATGATGGGTCTGTGAACACCCAACTCATAGCCCCCAACATCAGAACTGTCATGACGGGCAACCAGTCTTTTGATGAACTCCATCAAAAGTCACAACAGGTTACCACTGTATGCACAATAGCTGCTAAGGACTAAATGTTGAGAAATTTTATCCTTCACAAACATAGATTTACAATAACGACATTTCTTCCTTTACAAAGGAAATACCAATATTTCAATTAATGCGTAATACTTACATGTAAACTCAATGCTGTAAATAACTTTATAGGTATTATCTACAGCACAAACAACATGATGATATGAACATATTAAAATACATGTCAAATCCTAAACGAACAATATAAACATCTGAATATCCTGTTATCAATACTTTATCGGAAATGGTCATACAAATAGAAAAAGTAGATGCCATGTTGTAGCCCCATAGAAACTGCCAGCATGGCCTAAGACCTGCCTGTAGACTGTCTTACATACAAGAGATACAATGTTTTCCTTTAAGACAGAATGTGTCAAGACAGACTCGAAAAAGAGTTAAGATATTTCTCGAAAAGTAAACTATATAGTTGCATGCCTTTAAAAATGCAGACATAAAATGATCACTACAGTTTTACCTGGGTAAACTGTAGAAAGATTTGTAGAGCATTATCACCTACATACTGTGAAATATCATTGTGCCATCCTCCATTTTTTTTTATGTCTCGTCAGATTCGAATATGAGTTAAGACATTTCTCAAAACGGAAACTATATAACTGCCCACATTTTAAAACACAGACATAGAAGAATCCCAGTTTCTCCTGGGTAAACTGTAGAAAGACTCATAACTTCCTAAGATTTCAGCGAGAGCTTTTTCTAAGTACTTTACTGCCTTGGTCGTCAGATAATATTTTTGGGGGTAACGTATTTTCGCGCTTGAGTCATAAAGACACATTGTCTTATGACCCAAGTATGTTATCTTTACTCTAATACCTGTTTTCGCAGTGTAACCACAATGGTTTAACAACGTCTGCTTTAATGTTAGGGCAATTTGTTTATAATAGCCCTTTAACTCGGCACCTAGTTCCCCCAGAAGACTGCTGTTGCCTTCCAGGTTCTCATCTCCCTGGACAAAGACATACAGGGTTAGGAGACCGCCCTGGGAAATATGAAGCACATCCCAGATAACTTCCTGCTTCTCTTGCAAACCCAGAACCAAAGCCCAGCTCTTAGAGATAACCAGTGTTCCTTTACGCAGTGAGCCCAATTCTGTCCGGACTAAGTGCTCATAGCCTTCATGTAGTGAGAATGGTTCCATGCAGAGGGCTTCTGGAGAGCGTATCAACTTTCCAGGCATCTCTAGACAAGAAAAGAAAGAACAAATTATAAAAGTAAAATGCCCGGAATGTTGTGTGTGACACATCACCAAGCAGTTTGTAAGTCCCACACTTTGCAGCCCAACGGAGAAGGTGAACACAAGATACCAAACACTGATTCAAGAACTGGAAGGAGGTAGATGCAAGGGGGACTTGGACACTCAAATGGCCAAAGAGGGAGCCATGGAAGCAGCTGAACACTCACAGTCTCAGAGGCTTGCTCTGAGGAACTCCACGGATGTGAAATGTCAGGTAGCAAAGGACAGACTAATGTTGAGGACAGAACAGTCAGGTGATGAAACAGGAGAAAAGCATGGAGAAATGGGGAGGCTCCACAGAGCAAAGCAGGGAGAAGAGTGCATTGCCAGAGCTCCAGGGATGGGGAGAGGACACCTCAGAGAGGACCACAAGGGCTGGTAGGCTTTCCTGGTGAACACAGACTGGCAGTCCCAGCCATAAGGTAGCATATAGTTCTTCAAAGCCTTGTATCCAGTAAAGGAATTTGAAGCAACACTTTCATCTTCTACCTGACAGGTTAAAATTACAGAAGAAATTTCTTTTATTTGCCTCCCTATCCTGAAATTGTAACATGTTGCCAGGTGCTATCATGTTTGTTTGTGTGTGTGTGTGTGTGTGTGTGTATCAAGTAACTCAAGGGACTTGATAACAAGTAACACTCCCAGTGCAGGAGCCTGGAGACATCTTTCACCACAGAGCCCAGTTGAGCAAGAAGGCTGGAACCTAAGTCACAGCAACCAATCTAGGCAGCCACAGTGAAACTACCTGGAAGGTGAGCACTCTGTTGAGCAGCATCAGGATTGCCATAAGGAAAGCAGCTAAAGGGACGGTGTGTCAGTCTGCTTGATTGAAGTGTGTGTTTCTATTGCTTAGAAATGCATGAGAAGAGAAAGGTAATTTTAAATTTCTCATAAATCCAATAAGTTTTGCAAAGCACAATCAAAGTCTCAATTGAACCCTGTGTTCCAAATAGAAACAGAAGTCAGATTATAAGGACAAAAGGAAACGACCAAATTAGAGTTTGATGATACTGAACTGCATTCCACTTCCCTCAATAAAACATAGCTGTAGAGAGGCTGCTAAGAGTAGTTTAATGTATTAATAAGTAGATGGGTACATTTTACTTTGTGTTTATTTGTTTCTTAACTTGAAATATGGTCTCGTACAGCCCAGGCTGGCCCCCAAGTCACTATGTGGCCAAGAGTGACTGTAAATTTCTGATCCACCTACATATCCCTCCAAAGATTTTAAATCACAAGTGTACAACCATGCCTAGTATTAGGGTTTTATAGAGTACAGGGTATTGAAGTCAGAGGTTCTTGCATGCTAGGCAAGCATTCTTCCAACTAAGAAATGTCAGCAGTTTTGGTTTATGTTAAAAGCAGCTATATCTGGAAGGCAGGAAGGCTGGTCAGGAAAGGGTTTGTGGAGGGTGTGAGAAGCATGCATTTTCAGAGACTGTAAGGTTCTGTGGTGAGTTCACATGAGGCTCCAGTGTCTTAAAACCAGAATGAAATCAGAGAACTGAGATCAGGGCAGGGGTGCCTGAGTGTAAGTTACAGAAGCCCTATTGTACAAGAGACTGGGACAAGCAAGCTAGAAATGGTCTGAAGACAAACAAGAAGAACTGGACGTGGATGTGTGAAGATCAGTGTACAGGAAGGGCAGTGTCCATGCCAGGCTGTGCTGCTCAGCTCTGATGGAAACCGGCCTGCCATGAGGCCTGGCCAGGTGAACACTCTCACTGTTCTGCTGCAAACAGTAGGGCTACATTTCCCCCTGGCCTGAGACTTGGCAGTGATGTCAGCTTAACCTGCTGTGGCACTTGACAAGAACCTTGAAGGGATAATGAAGCCTGGTTCCTCCATGTTCTTGCTCTAGTTCCAGCTACTAAAGAAGCAGGCTGTATCAGAGCTAGCTATTGTGAAGGGAAAAGCTCACAGCTTTATTGAAAGCAATGAATAAACTTTTGATAGGGAACCAGAGATGGGTAAATTAGCTGTTGGTATGTGAGGAGTTTTCAGGTTGCCCAAGCCCAGAAAGCAATCTTCCAACCCCCTCAGCCCAACATCAGTTGATTATTAATCTCTGTTCCTTTACCTGCTCTGCCATCCATCAGGTGCTTCACCCATTCCTCTGGGGTAAACCTCTTCACACAGCCACCTTCCACGTACCAGGACTGGGGCTCTGCAGCGAACACTGCACAGCAGAATCTCTCCACTCTGAGCGCACACACATATGCACACACAGCTCCGGATTTGTGTACTTCGATGAATTTACAGGTGTATTTTATGTTCTCCTTCTCCCCACAGAAGTGAGTGACAGGCAGCTGTTGGATGCACCTTCCTATTTCACTCTCTAGAAGCACAAGATCACTCTTCTCTGCTTCAAAACCAATAATTTGCTTGGTTTTGCCATCCAAGCCAATGAACAAATATCCCCCTTCAGTGTTTGCAAATGCAGAAACAGTTTGAGGGAGAATCTCTAAAATCTTTTCCTTAGGAGTCAATTTTACTTCAGCATGTGTGGATTTCGTGAAACAGAATGTCTCCCCATAGGCAAGCCAGTCTCTGTTAAATAAGGTAAGACGTTCTTTAAGTGGTTCATTACAGATGATTTTTCCAGAACTTGTTCTGGATTTGAGGAACTGCAATGCAACCACTGCTTTGAGTTCAACTGAGAATGAGAAGATTCTTATATACAAGTTCGTTTTCCAGGTGGTGATCCCCGGACCTCTCTGATTCGGCTTCCATGGTTTCACAAAAATGAAAAAGTAGTCTTTGTGCTGCATGAAGTCTAGATAGTCATGAGGAAGGTGCACGATACTGGGTAAGGAATATACCAAATCCAGTCCCATTCCATCTCTGGTGAAGCTGTAGTTTTGATTTTTAATGTGAGCCTTGACCACGCCCCCTCCAGAATTCAGCAGGGTACACACAGTCAGTAATATACTTTTGGCTTCTTTTCTTCTCAGTTGAATATCTTTCATTGAATTCCTATTTTTCTCTCCAAGTGTGATTTCTCCAATAAACAGAACCAGTTCAGCATAGTCTGTCTCCTGATCAACAATGATGTTCGTTTTCCAATTTCTGTATCTGTTTCTCAGATGAAGTCCTTCACTGGAAGACACACAGAGTCATTTCAGAAGGACCTACATAGTTAGAGGCAGCTCTGCTTTACCACACATAGAACACAACCATCTCAGCTGCTCTGGATGAGCAAGTA
Organism: Mus caroli; assembly: GCF_978045245.1. Classification (NCBI taxonomy): domain Eukaryota; kingdom Metazoa; phylum Chordata; class Mammalia; order Rodentia; family Muridae; genus Mus; species Mus caroli. The sequence continues at coordinate 39,413,067 of NW_028227268.1, forward strand.
TGAAGGTCAGATGTGACATTTGTTTAGGGACTGTGGTACTTTGAATATCCTTGGCCAATGGAAAGTGTCACTTGTAGGAGGTGTGGCCTTATTAGAAAAGGTGTGTCCTTGTTGGAGGAAGTGTGTTACTGGGTAGATGGTCTTAGAGGACTCCTAGTGTTCAAGCTCTGTTTAGGGCAGAAGGGAGTCCCATCCTGGTTGCCTTAGGATTAAAATGTAGTACTATTGGCCTCCAGGATCATGTCTGTCTGCATGCTGCTATCTTTTCACTATCATAGTAATGGACAGAACCTCTGAAACTGTAAGCCAAGTCCAATTAGATGTCCTTCATAAGGGTTACCTCAGTTGCAGTGTCTCTTGACAGCAATAAAAACCTCAAAATAAGACAGAAGTTGATATCAGAGATGTAATATCTGTGATAGGCCTGACCAAGGTTTTGTTTGGAGGGAATGTGGATTTTGGAACTTTGTGTTGGGAAAGCAATGGAATGCTTTAATTTAGGATTAATGGGCCATATTAGTAGAAATATGGAATACATTGGTGTTGAAAGTGATTTGAATTCTGGGGTCCTGGCTGAAGATGTTTCAGAGGAGCAGAAATTGACTATGTTGTCTAGAGATCATTCTTATGATATTTTGGTGAAGAATGTTGCTGATTTTTTAACTTTTTTGAAGAGTCTGCTAGAGGATGAGATGAGATTCCGATTATTGCATTGACTTTGTCTTCTTGTTTATTCCCATGAAATACATTGTCTATCAAGCACAGTTATCTTAGAGAGGAAAAATGCAACATGTCTGGGTCAAATATTAAAGGGTGACCTGGAACTAGAATGGGGCTAAATTCTGTTCCCGAGGATATTAAATGCAATTAAGCAAATGGTGAACTCATGCCAGGCTCCCATAGAGATAAGGTTATTGTTTATGCTTCTGCAGTTGAATAAGGGGTAGCTACACCATGCTAGGTGTTATTATGACACGGTTATTGTTTCCATTTGGACTTTTCCTTTCAACTACAATCCAGAACTTGTAAAGATCTTGTGATAATATTGAGATGTTAGAAATGTCAAAGCCATGGGATACCTGCTGAGAAAAGCTCCTTGTAGTGGGTTTGGGCTAATGCTACTTGTATTATGTTCATTTGTGTCCCCCAAATTGCCCAAGAATACACATGTCCCCGTGCAAGACACCGAGGGACCCTGCCCCCACTCTGCTTTGATTGTTAAATAAAGGTACTGGCAGCCAATGACTGGGCATGGCAGACAGAGGCAGGACTTTTAGATTCCTGGGGAAGGGACTGAGGAAGGAGGGAGGAAGGAGATCTGCCATGCCTGGAGAAGGAGAGGGAGAGGAAAGATCACTCCTTCCCCACCCCCTTTCAGCAGGAAGTTGCTATGGAGACTCATCATCCTTATCCCTTGGTTTTGAGTGTCTGGTTATGGATATTTTATAAATTATAAGTAGGTTGTAATTATAAGAGATAATTTGAAAATGGTCATAATTTTTGACGAGGAGGAAACTAAATAGAGAGCTTAGTCTTGGGGATTTCTATCTTTCCTCTCCTCTTCCCTGTCCTTTCTTTCTGAGGTAAAGGTAAGGGGGTTAAAAGAAAGAAAGGGGGATAGAGTAATTTTAGAGGAAATTAGATAAATGGGAAAGGATTACTAAATTTACTCTTAAAGAAAACATTTTATTGCCATAATCATACATTGATAGAAATCTTTACATTTTGATGAAGAATTAAAATTATATTTTCTTACCTTAGCACGGAATTAATATATTGATACAGGTTTAAGGTTGTCATCGGTATAAATTTTTGTATATTGATACCAATTTTAAAATGAATTTTGTTACTCTTAGATCGCCATTGTTCCAATGCAACTCATTTAAGAATTCAAGGCTTAGACCCAGTCCTTCTAATAGCTGCTGTTACAAACTGTTTAGGATGAATAAGTAAAGCAAGTTAAAGGCCAGATAGTAAACTCATAGTAATATTAGACTTAATTATACTAAAATGTTTTCAATATCATTCAAATATTAATAGCTAAGAGTAGTCAAGATTTAACACTTCAGATATAATATGTAGACAGATAGTCTTCAAAGCATCAGAGATCCACAGAATATGGCATTTAAAATCATTACATTATTAATAGATTTTTTGACTAGGAACCATGTCTATTCCTGACAGTATCCCCTTCACACTTCAAAGAACGTACTGATCATCACTACCTCCATATGGAGCTGCTCCAATTGTGGCAAGGTAGCCACTGGGCAAGAATCATCTGCAGGACAAAAAATACTATCCAGGAAAAGACACATGATGCAGGATAGTCTACAGATTAGCTCTGCTAAGACCAGGTAAGCTAGTTCTTCATAATTCCTGCTTCACTTAATGTCATTCAGATGGTTAGAAGCCAGGAGCCTGAAGACAGATGCTCCAACATTATGAGGAATATAGGGGACTGTCCAGGCAGTCATCTGTCTCTACAAATTGTTTAAGATTTAGAAGCTATGTTTTTGTGCTTCCTCTATATTCAGGTAATATTTAATTCAGTCTTGGATCTCTGATGGGGTTGTTTAGTTATAGTCTCATAACAAACTTAAGTTGTTTAACATTCAGGATGATTATCTAGATTTGAAAGGATGGTTTTCAGATGTTAATCCAAGTTAAAATCAAAACATGTTTCAGGTATAGAATTGTAAACTCTTTAAGTTAGGATAGATGATGGAGAAATTTATTTAAATGCCACATATGATAAACTGGATGTTGTCATGTATATCATATCATATACAATTACATTATAATTTGAATAATTGTTATAATTGTGTTCAATTTATATATGAGAGAAAGAACCTTTTTAAGTGGACAAAAAGTGGTAAATATAGTGGGATTCATATAATTCTGCTTGCATTATGTTAATTTGTGTTCCCAAAATTGCAGGAGAGTGTGCATGTCTGCATGCAAGATACTGAGGGACCCTGTGTCCAGTTGGAAGTGGCACTATTAGGAGGTGTGTCTTTGTCTGTATTGATGTGTCCTTGTTAGAGGAAGTGTGTCACTGTGTAGGTGGGCTTTGAGGGCTCCTAGTGCTCAAGGTCCACATAGTGCAGAAGAGTCCTCTCTTGGCTGCCTTTGGATCAAGATAGATCTCTAAGCTCCTCCAGCACCATGCCTGCCTTTCTTCTCACCATGATGACAGTGGACTGAACCTCTGAACCTGGAAGCGAGCCCCAATAAAATGTTTGCTCTTATAAGAGATGCCTTGGCCATGGAATCTCTTCACAGTAGTAAAGCCCAACTAAGACAGGGACTGTTGGGACAATTTTGAACTGAATACAGTAACTTGCACATTTTGTAAATATTCAAATTTATTGTAATGACTGTATATAATCCTGATGTAATTGTTTTGAATTAAGAAACATCATAAATAAGAAGTCTCAGAGTTATTATTTCTGTGAACTGAGAGGACGGGTAAAAAACACTATGTTACAGCTTCCATTTGCAGGAAAGCATTCTCTTTCTCTTTCTTTCTTTCTTTCTTTCTTTCTTTCTTTCTTTCTTTCTTTCTTTCTTTCTTTCTTTCTTTCTTCCTTCCTTTCGTTTGTTTGTTTGTTTGTTTGTTTGTTTGTTTTGTTTTCAAGATAGGGTTTCTCTTTACAGCCCTGGCTGTCCTGGAACTCACTTTATAGACCAGGCTGGCCTGGAACTCAGAAATCTGCCTGCCTCTGCCTACCGAGTGCTGGGATTAAAGGCGTGCGCCACCACGCCCAGCAGCATTCTCTTTCTTTAATGAAGGTGTTCTCTAATCTAAATCTCTCTCCTGGTGTTGCTTCTATGTTCTGGAACCTAGATTTTCTCTTTTCATTCTCTCAGGACATTTTCCCTGATCTTATGAAGCCATATTTGAGCATTGTTCTTCTAAGTATGACAAAAAAAAAAATCAATTTACATACTGAAAATCTTTCACACTTCCTGGCTTGTCATGCTGTCCATCCTGAAGAATATTTCCTGGGCACTTGAGTTGAACAGAGGGCTGTGTGGATGTCTGTGTATTCATATCTTTCACCAACTGTGGGGTGTTTCCATCCATCTTTTCTTCAAATACCTTCTCAACTCTTTCTATCTTCAGATTCTGTGGACAGAAACAATTAGTGTGTTAGTCTTCATAACACCGGTCGACACAGTGTTGGGCTCTGTATGTTTTCTTCAATTCTTTTTTATGCTCTGTGAGCTTCCAGGTTTCACTGGTCTTTTCATAGCCGTTTGTATTCTGATGCTATGCTGCTTCCTCAAGGTGTTGCCCCAGACTAGCAATGCATCACTCAGGTGATCTCATGTGAAACTTCTCCCCATTTTAACTGGTCAATAATGGGCGGAGCCTCTGATTGGGCAGAGGAAGGGAAAGGTGGGACTTGGAGATTGAGAGTGGGTGCAGGTAGTGAGAGAAGAAGAGGGGAGGGGAATGAAAGAGGACTGAAGAAGAGGAGGAAGTCATGATGGACCAGAACCACATGGCCAGGAGAAACCTCAAGTAGCAAGGGGTCTAATTGGTGGGGAAAAGTTAGCAGAGTGGTAGATTACCCCAATCTAGGCTTATGGTGGGTAAGTACAATGACTTCATTATGTGCTTTTTATATAGGCTTATTAGGGCTGGAAATTATAGCAATAAGATTTTCTTGCAGCTGTGGTATAGTGGTTTGAATAGGTTTAGCCCCCTATAGATTCATATGCTAGAGGGCCTGGACATTTGGAGTGGCACTATTAAGAGGTATGGCCTTGATGGAGGAAGTGTGTCACTGTGGGGTTGGGCTTTGAGGTCTCCACCTAAGCTCAGGCCACATAAAATGTGGAAGAGAGTCTCCTTCTGGCTGCCTTTGAATGAAGAGTCTAGAACTCTCAGTTCTTCCAGTACCATGTCTGCATGGATGTTGCCATGCTCCCACCATTAGGAGAAGGACTGAATCTCTGAAACAGTTAGCCATTCCAGTTAAATGCTATCGTTTACAAGAGTCACCTTGGTCATGGTGTCTCTTCAGAGCAATGAAACCCTAACTAAGACAAGTGGTCAAAACAATACAGATTTATCACTGCTCAAAGTGCCGAGAATAATTGCTTTTTCTCAAATAGAATATCAAGATGATCTGCACTGTAAAGTTTGAGGAACATTTTAGAAGGGAGTGTGTGGGGCAAGGGGCTACGCGCAGACAGCCTGGTTTTTAGTCGAGGCTAGATCTTGAACCCTGGGACCCGGTGGTGATAATTCACCTACATGGGATGGCAGGTGTTTGACCATGTCTCCTGGACTCCTGGCTCCTGTCAAAGTTACTGTCCCACAGCCCCCACAGGAGAGGCGTGGCTATCAGCCACATAGGAACAGCATCAAGCCTTCCCACATGCAAATAAGATTTTCCCCAAAGTCTCAGTCCAAGTCAATGAGATGTGCCTGCTGTCGAACCCTGATTCACACCCAGAACTGTATATAAATCCATTGGGGGGGGGCTGGTGAGATGGCTCAGTGTTTAAGAGCACCGACTGCTCTTCCAAAGGTCCTGAGTTCAAATCCCAGCAACCGCATGGTTGCTCACAACCATCTGTAATGAGATTTGACAGTCTCTTCTGTAGTGTCTGAAGACAGCTACAGTGTACTTATATATAATAAAGAAATAAGTATTTAAAAAAATAAATCCATTCAGGGAATTAAAAGTATGTGAGAACTATTCCTTCGTCTGAGTCTTTTGTTCCAAGAGCTGTATGTAACACTTGGGAAGAGATCTTATCTCCTGGAGAGCCATCTGAGGTCCTACTGTACTCCTCACTGGATTGTCAGCTTTTCATAGGTCTAGCCTGTCCTGACTCAGTTCAGAGAGGCTCAGAGTTACCCAGCGACCTGGATGGCATGGCAGAGATTTTGTCTCCCTGCCTGCACTCACTTCCCTTCGCTGGAACCTTCCCACCTAGTCTGGACAGAGATCTCCAGGGAAAACCTCTGGTACCCAGGCCCACAGAAGTACATGAAGAATGGCAAAGCTGACAGCTAGAGGCTGGAGAAATGGAACTGTGGTTAAGAGAAGTTGCTGTCCTTTCAGAGGACTCAGGTTTGGTTTGCTGTATTGATCTGACCGAAATGAGAATATTGATTTCTTTAAAAAACATACAAACATTGTAAGAGTATATTTTCATTTTAACCCCAGGTATGGAAAGGGACTACTTCAGATTGCCTACAGCAGCTGAGTATGATTTGCTTTGTGCTCTAGCAGAAGCATGGTTTGTCAGCTGTAGATAGTTCTGTGATGATATGACATTCGGAAATTTGGAACTCTTCCGAGGGTCTATAAATGCTATGACCATGAGAGGCAAGACTACTGTCGGTTGGTCTTGATCATTGTTGATGGGCTGTCGGTTGGTGTCAGTTGGTTGTGGTTTCTGAAGTAATCTTGTCCAAATAAGAAACAACAACAACAACAACAACAACAACCACAACACTTTTGATATGTTGACGGCAAAAGTAGCTAAAAGTCTGACTACAAGGTATGCCCCATGAGTGGTGAGGCAGAATGGAAAATTTTATTTTAGAGGTTGTAGAGGAAAATTGCAGGGGACAAAGGGATGACATTTTTGAAGATTCCAGCAAATAAAAATTATCATGGTTTCTTCTGCTTGGATATACCCTACTTTGCTCCCAAAGGGAACTTTCTGTTTTAGTGTTTATATGTGCATTTGTTTTACTTCTTCCTATATTCCATTTCATAAGAAGTGTGAAGAATGACTGTACAACAAGAAAAACTATGGGTGGAGGTGGAAGCACATGGGAGACAAGGATACCAGAAAAGGAAGAACAAAAATGCTCAGACCCAGTGATAGAGCAAGAGAATGGGAGTTTTCCCCAAGAGGAAAGGGGGAATGAAACTGGGCTGGCAGCAGATTGTGGTCCTTTCCAGTGTTGTGCACTTTCAGTGTCCAGTCCCTGCAGTCCCTGGGAGGGATGAGGAGCTTGGTGGGTATCTGCACAGGACACAAGATCAGAAAAAGAATGGAACAGACAGTTTTGAAGAAAAGATTAATGTCAAATAAACTACACTGCCAGAGATAGAGGAAGGGTAGCCTAGGGATACCAAATCACCATCAGCTTTCCCAGTAATTATACAGCATGTGTCTGCTAACCATGTGGAACATGGATATGATGATTCAGGGTGGCATCCTAGGAGAGATCCAAGGTGTTTTAAAGAGGCTCTGATTTCATAGAGGATATACTCACCTTATGTGAAACAACTTCTGAATACTGGGATACCCCAAATGGAAGTATTCTGTGCCAGAACCTTCCCCTAATGAGTAAAGATTTCAAGGGACCAATCAATGGGCATTGGATAAAGAAGGTGGGCTGGGAGATTTAGAGAGGAGAGAGAGTACAGGAGAGAAGGAAGGAAGATGGAGGAAGAGAAGGAAGATCCAGATTCTGCATGACTTTAAATAGCCACAGGTAGCTATGAGTATCTTATAAGGGGTGGATAATGAAGTACAATTTGTCTTATCTAGGTGGGCTCTGAATTTATTGTGTGGACATTTTGTGGAGTGAGAACTTACTGATATAAATCTGACTGATAGATTACAAGCATGTAGAGTTTATTTTACCTGGTTACTGGGATTTGTGACAGCTAGCTACAGGGGGCATAATGACTGGGAAGGTGAGCAGAATCCCCAGCAAGAGATGGGCAGTCTCTGCATGGGGCTAGCCATGGGGGTGGTGGGAAAGTTGGGGTCAGAGAGTAGCTGGTGTTAGCATGGGAAGGTGTTTTTTTTTTTTTTTTTGCTTTTTGTTGTTTTTGTTGTTTGTTTGTTTGTTTTTTTAATTTCACTCTAGAGGTGGCACCCAATATGGGGCAGGAATCCACTGGAAATTTGGAATTCTTCTGGGCAATCAGAGCAGAGGTGTAGTATGAGCAGAATTGGGTCATGTGATGGCTCAGGTGGGGGTGGGGGGGGCGGCAGGCAGGAACTTGAAACAAAGAAAACAGGCAGCTTCTACACACAGGCTCTGAGGTCCCCTGTTGTGAAAAGGGCAGGCTGCTCTGAGTCACAGAGAGCTGGAGAATGGAAGCTGCCTTCTTCCTTGGCAGATGTTGACTGGAGTATGTTTTAATTCAAAGGCTCGTATCTTTGCTTTTAGGATAGATTTACATACAGATTTTGTCTGAATCACATGGAGAATTTCCCCTGTGGTTCAGAATTAGGATAGGGAAAATTACTGACTCCTAAGTAGAGAGCAGTGACAATTGCCTGGTATGAACAGGTATTGATGGATATCTGTCACTCAAGGCAGAGAGCACAACAGACAGATGGTATGAAAGTTAGTACTAACATCGAATCTGTGGATCCAGGCAGAGAGCATAACAGATAGATGTGGTCTCCCTTCCCCCAGCCTGGAACCTGCCTGCTCTAGGGTGGAGCTACCGGCTCATTCGTCCTGCCACGCCCACTGCTGGAACCTGACCTTGCTGCCTGGAGGCACACACGTGTTCGTCCTGCTACTGGACCCTGAGTTACTTGGCGGGAAATTGGGTTCCCTCCCCCTTCCTTTATAAACTGAGTGTTTGGAAATATTAAATTGAGTCTTGATCCGAATGTTGTCTTGACTCCATTGTTTCTTCCGCCCCGTCTAGATTCCTCTCTTTGCAGGGAACTGCCATTCTCAGTTGAACCGTTCGTGTTGTGGACCGCGGGCGGGCCGCAACAGTTGGCGCCAGAACTGGGACCTGAAGAATGGCAGAGAGATGCCAAGAGAAACGATTGCTGTGTGGAGCTCCACAAGAAAGGAAAGAATCTTCGTATCGGAGGAGGAGCATCGGAGCAACGGACAGGTACACATGCTAGCACTAGCCTAAAAAATTTCAGTTTTGAAAGTGTTGCGGGGATGCAGTAGGATACGAAGCAAGTTTGAAGCAGTGCTGACCCAACACTGGTTCTACTTGGGGTCAGCAGTTCGTAAATCGGAACTAGATACGGAGACAGGCGGTGTGCCGCAGTTTTTTAGAAAACTGCTTAGGTGGAAGAAAGAAGGGTTCAAAAACATGGATCAGGCAATTGTTTTTAGTTTTCAGGAGTTGCTTAAGGAAAAAGGAGTAAGGCTTGAAGTACAATTAGTAAGAAATTTTTTAGATAAGATAGATAGCTGTTGTCCATGGTTCAAAGAAGAAGAAACGATAGATTGTGGAACCTGAGAAAAAGTTGGTGAGGCCTTGAAGCAAGTTAGAGTTTAAGATTAAGCTTCAGAGGCTGAGTCTCTTAAGATATTTCTAGTTTAGATAATGATTAATGTGGTTCCTATCCTAAATAGTAAAATTTAAGATAAGATATAAAGCAATGCCTCTTTATTAAAGCGTTAAAGCTTGCTTTAATAGGTATTCATAGGTATTAATTGATATCCAAACTTCGTAATATGATAGTAATGCTTCTAATATTGATTTTAACAGTGATAAATTGTTTTAAACATAGGTTTTGCTTTCCCAAAGTTGTAGGTATTATCCTAACCTTGCACAAAAACTTAAAAATTATGGTTAAAACTGCCATTGTTCCATTGACTGCAGCTTGCAGTTTGATTGCAAATTTAAGATTGATGCTCAGATTAAAAAGTATTTTACCTTTGAGTCAATACAGGGCTCTGGGCAGTCCCAGAGGGCTTGTGGCCTTTTCTTTTGTTTTGCAAACAATGCCTAAAAAAGTTTTTCCCTGTGTTCAAGAAAGTTTCTTTTTTACAGTGTTACAGATCTATTCAGATGTTTAAAATAATGCTTAAATTCAAGGATTTTTGCTTCTGGTAGACTGGTAATCACTAGGAAATTTTGCCTCTACGTATGGCTAATATAGCTTTACATTATGTAAAAAAAAAATGTTTATTGTTTCTGCTTCTTTACGAGAAGCCAAAAGTTTTAATCTTTCAGTATATATTGTTTCCTACGTGGAAAATATTTTATTAACTAATGCTTCTTAAGGGAAGTTTACCTTAAATCCTTGCTCTCACCCAAAAGATTCAGAGACAGTATCCTTTTATTATTTGGTGTTTTGGTTTGCTGCAAAAGGTTTTACAAAAAATAAAGAAAGCTTTTATAATTGTTGTTAATTGGTAATTAAAAATTAGTTGTGCCCAAGACAATTCTTTGGCCAGAAAAAACATTATTGTAAAGTCATTTTTCTCATCCTCCCAGCCGATCGTTTGGCCCACGTGGGCCCAACTAGCTGCTGTGGAGCAGAGTTTTAAGACACAGTTGCCCCTATTCCAGCACAAATAATCTGGTTGTGTGCTGTAGATGGTGTTTTAAAATGCTGAACAATCAAACCTTAATTTATATATTGATAGTCAATGCTATATCTCTGAGCTCATAATTACTTAAAATTGTTCGTCCCTCAGATACTATTAATTCTCAGATTTACAATTGCTTATACATACTTTTAGTTAATAAATAAATAAATTATGCACGTGTGACTCTTAATAACTTTTCTAGCCTTCTAGTTACAACCGTTCCTTAAGAAAAATGATTGAAAGTGCAATTAGTCACTGCCCCTTTACAGCCAAATATTTAAAATGTTTTGTCCAAAAAGTTATTAATTCAAAAGGTTAGATATTGTAAAATTTTAAACTTTAACCTCTTAAAAGACAAAAGAGAAATTGTATCCCCATATATACTATTTAGTGCATTTCCATGCACACTATTTAAAACATACCTTTATTTTCAAAATTTGAGATTAAAATGTCAAATTTAATAAGTGCTTTTTAGTATCTTAAAAGGATCTACTTATTGGCTTATAAATTGATCCTAAAACAGCTACCTTATTAGGAAAGGGAAAAACAGGTTCTCTCCACAGAACTCTACAGAAGCATATTGGTAATTCGTGTGCTGAGCTGACAGGTAAGTTAACTCAGTGTCCTGATTAAAAGGACTAAAGGATTAAATTCATGTTTTAGATCCATCCTTACTTGTCATTTTTCCAGTTTAGACTAGCTTCTAGCCTTTTAACTTTATGGCAATAGTACATCAGAGACTGTATATTCAGACTTAGTAAAATTAGTCATTTAATAGAGTCATAATGATTTTTCACTCTTCTTCAGTGTGACCAGCCATTCTAACTCAATCTTAGACTGGTCTAATATTCAGTTCAATTATTAGAGATTCCTATATTCTAAATTACCTAGCAAAGTTAATTCAGAGCATATCCCCCAAGGTCACCAAAGGCTCACCTTGCCTTTACCTTATTTGTCCTAAACTTTTTGCAAACTGACATTAAAGGTCAGTCTGCAGCGGAACGCCACTGGCACCCAGTTACTTCTAATTCTTATGCATTGGTAAAATGGAAGGACCCCCTGACTAATAAATGGAAGGGTCCAGATCCAGTCCTAATTTGGGGAAGAGGCTCGGTTTGTGTTTTTTCACGAGATGAAGATAAAGCACGGTGGCTACCAGAGAGATTAATTCGTCAGGTAAACACAGATTCTGTCTCTCCTCGTAAGTATCACCTTGAGGACTAAAATTCCTCTTGAGCTGAGAGTAGAAGCTCTCAAAAAACACTGTTTCCTCTGAGCCAATTCCCCTACAAAAGGCCGGAGATAAACTTTAGCTTTACAATTTACATCTAAATAAAGTACCTTGACTTCTCCAAACAAAAAATTTACATTACTACACTCTAATTGTTTAGTATTCTTCCTTCTCTCAAGCAGGTCAATCTCCATTCTCCGGTTCTCCGCCCCGCCCCTAAGAACAAACAGGTGGTTCTGCTAATCTCCCTTCCAGGGACATCCCAGCATGTGGCTTTTCAGTCTAAGATAAGATTTAGATTTACCAAGAGAGCTAGGGAAGTAGAAATTTTATATATTTACAAAGATTAGTTCTTATTTTGATAGATATAGGCTTAGTCCCTTAACTGGCCTCTGGCTTTTCACCCTTGCTGTTACTGCAAGGTGTCCTTAGTTCCTCAGGCTACTGGGAATAACAGGGATGAAGAGGAAAGACTTTCAGCTCCTAGTTTAACCAAAATTAATGGTGTTAATACTGACATAATTCTTGTCTAGGCCTTGCTAAATCTGAGGTTGACAAGTCTCACATAGAGGCCTCGCAATAACTCAGAATTGCGCTACTGATTCATAATCATATGAATACGGTATGGGTACCGCTTGGCGCAGGAGATCACTGCGGAGGGAAGGTCCAATTTGACCGTTTCTGAGTTCCCTGTGCGACACACCTGATTTGAAAGAGGTTGGTATCTGACTCCAGCTAAAAACCAAAATACTTACGGCTCTGCCTCCCCTCCCCAAAAGATACCAAAAGCCACAGATGTGAGTTGTTACAATACTCACGGGAGGAAACAGGTTAATGTCCACCCAAGTCAAGGTTAAGGCCCACTCATCTACGGATGAGAAAATCATTTGATCACCTCTGTTGAGCATTGCCTATTTAAACTTAATTAATAGGGGGGAGAGAGATTGGAGACCTTGCTGTTGTAAGAGCAGGCCCTTCACTGCCTCCCACCCAAAAAATAAAAAAAGCCAATTGGCCTTGTACTGGGAGCCAGCCAGTCTTAATCGCTTCTCACTGTTTCCCTGCCTTTCACCCAAAATTGCAGAAGATTATCAGTTCAGTGTTATTCTAAAATTGTTTAGCTAAACTCAGCCAGGGTTCCAACGCCCTACTTAAAAGGCAAACAGGTAGCTACCTATTCAGCACTAATTAGCATTATAAAGTCAGAGCCTACAGCCTTAGCCAGATACAGTTTACCATTAGAATAGTTAGGGAATCCCACGGAAATAGGTTTTTTCTTTAGCCCTAGGAACTCAGGCAGAACTATTGAACATAGATAATTTTTCTGCCACAGGCCACCCCTTTTTTTGTTATCTAATGGGGGGAAATGTGGTCTCCCTTCCCCCAGCCTGGAACCTGCCTGCTCTAGGGTGGAGCTACCGGCTCATTCGTCCTGCCACGCCCACTGCTGGAACCTGACCTTGCTGCCTGGAGGCACACACGTGTTCGTCCTGCTACTGGACCCTGAGTTACTTGGCGGGAAATTGGGTTCCCTCCCCCTTCCTTTATAAACTGAGTGTTTGGAAATATTAAATTGAGTCTTGATCCGAATGTTGTCTTGACTCCATTGTTTCTTCCGCCCCGTCTAGATTCCTCTCTTTGCAGGGAACTGCCATTCTCAGTTGAACCGTTCGTGTTGTGGACCGCGGGCGGGCCGCAACAGATAGATGGTATATATAGTCCACAAGATACTCATATTCTTTGAACGTGGGGTCCAAGGGAATTTTGTGATAATATCTTGGCATGACAAATTAGAACAGGCATAATAATAGGCTCATACAGTATTTTTTACTTTACTTCATTTGTTTTGAATTGTTTTATTATCGATATGAGCAGGATTATGAGCTTTGTGTTTGTTTTATTATTTCTCTGGAAGAGAAGGCAAGAAACAAGCTTTCCTGGTTGCTGATTGAAGAATATGCTGATTTGAGAGAAAGGTTTTATCTTTGCATTTTTAGACAAGGTGATTAGACTCTGGACATCTTCCAGAGTTATATGGATCAGATATGACAAAGGGAGACTGTCTCAGTCAGGGTTCTATTCCTGCACAAACATCATGACCAAGAAGCCAGTTGGAGAGGAAAGGGTTTATTTGGCTTACACTTCCATGCTGCTGTTCATCACCAAAGGAAGTCAGGACTGGAACTCAAGCAGGTCAGAAAGCAGGAGCTGATGCAGAAGTCATGGAGGGATTTTCTTTACTGGCTTGCTTCTCCTGACTTGCTCAGCCTGCTCTCTTATAGAACCCAAGACTACCAGCTCAGATATGGTCCCACCCACTAGGGGCCTTTCCCCCTTGATCACTAATTGAGGAAATGCCTTACTGTTGGATCTCATGGAGGCATTTCCTCAACTGAAGCTCCTTTCTGTGATAACTCCAGCTGTGTCAAGTTGACACAAAACTAGCCAGTACAGAGACCCTCTGCCTGAAGAACTAGATTCCGGAGAATCAAACAAAATATATCTTGATGACACTATAATTTTGTTTTGAGATTTATACATTACAGAATGTACAGCTTCGGTGAGTTTCTTTGGCAGACATGCTGAACTGACCTGCTTGAACTCCTAATCTCATGGACGTTCAGCCAGATCCAGTCAAGACACAGACATCAGAGTTTATAACAACAGTTGGTGTGGCTTTCTTAAGGACAACCAACTCCCTAATTTTCCCTACCCCACCCTCAAGATATCTCAGTGCCCATACTCAGCAGGAAGAGGTTATGAAGAGTCATCATTCTGGTTCCCTGGGCTTGGGGGCTGGAGGTGGTTATCCTCAGGTTGTCTTTCTGAGACAAGAGTCTACCTGGATTGTGGTATGATAATCCCTGAGAAACACAGACATTGCCTTGCCCACTGCCAGGGCTTGGTCAATACTGTGGATAAAACAGAATATTCTGAGAGTCAAATGCCTCATATTGCCCAAGACAATGTGGGTCATTTCCCATTTTACAGGTATCTAACTCCACAGGAAAATAGATTTCGTCTTCTGGATTTGAAAGACAGACTGACTCTGCTCAAGTAGCCATGGAGACCACAGAGACCTGAGAACTATTTAGGTAGTGGACCATGGATGAAACTTTGTCATTTTAATTAGTACATGAATCCTAGATTATAATTTATTCTTCAATCTGACTACATTGACAGCTAAGGTAACTGTAGTTTGACATCTGGAAAACAAACATAGCACCTTACCCTAAGGTAATTCACCGCTGTATTTGCTCATTAATAAATTCATTAACTAGCTGAGACAGCTAGATTTCTTAGAGACTTCATGGTAAATGATACACAAGTTCAGATGTAAGCTTTCATAGATGTAACCTGTTCCTTTCTTATGTAAACTCAGTTTCCAGTGACTAAATGCCTCATATTTCCTCTTCTCGCTGTTCCACTGTCCTAACACTATTTTGTTGAGTTCTTATAAATTTGCCTAACCCTAATAAAACATTCCACTGTACAATCCAACTGTATACTCACAGATTCAAATTTTATGTTTTCTTTGATGTCTTTTAGCTGAATTTAAAGTGTTTCTCGGTGCTGAATCCACATTATCATCTATCATGCACAAATACACGTTTCCTTTGCTTGTCTTTCAGCCATAGACTTAAGGTGTTTCTCTTGCTAAACCATATGATCCAACTGTATAATCATAAACTTAAATAAATTTCCTTTGATTGCCTTTTAACTATAGACTTGAGGTATATCTCATGCTAAACTATACGATCAACTATGTTCACAAGGTCAAGGTTTAAATTTCCTTTGTCTCTCAGATATAAACTTAAAATTGTTTCTCATTTTGCTAAATTTATATATATTTAGTTTCCTAGACAGAAGGAAAAAGCTCTTTTTTCTCCTTCTCCTCCACAAAAGAGTTTTGTCTTTCCTAAGCTCATCTTAAAGACTGTTCATGTTGCTAGCAAATCTATGTGCTTTGTAAACTTTTAACCTACATCAAACCCACTCAAATCTACCTCTTGTGGACCAAATAGACTAATTCCAGATAAGTACACCTGCCAGTCAATAGCCTAAGTTCTCACTTGCTACCTATTCCAGATGGTAGGATTCTTCTGCTATGCCCTGGAATAAGGACTCTCTTTACCAACAACCACAAAGACCTAAGGGTTCCCCATGTACACCTATGAAAAAATTTTTTTTTCTCCCAAACATACTTAACTTTATTCTCTACCTTTAATATATATATATAAATTTTATTCTATGGAAATCATTGGTCTTTTGCCTGTATGTGTGAGGGAGTCGAACCCTCTAGAACAGGAGTTACAGACTGTTGTGAGTTGCCATGTGCATGCTGGGAAGTAAACTTGGATCCTTTGAAAGAACATCCAGTGTTCTTAACCACTGAGCCATCCCTTCAGCCCCATCATATAGCTTTTAAAGGCTATGAAAGCTCAAGGGAGACTTATGTAAGAAGAGATTTATGTCCCTCATATGGGTGGAGGGACAAGGGAGGGTAAAGAGGAGCCCCATAAGCAAAGGGCATTCCACAGATGATAATATCACATTGAAACACTCAATTTGATGCAATTAATACCAATTAATAAGAGGCTCATGGGACTGGAAAAACATCACCATCAACAACACATCCATTTTCCTTCTGAGTTTCTATTTGAGGTGTTTGGAAGCTGTAGTTGCCTTTGCTGTTTGAACTCTAGGGGGCACTCACAGCTAAAATGACAACTACAGAACCAACCTCACAGGGTAGGGAATATGGTTGGAAGACTAAGGTGGGGCATTACAGTAACTTGGCCAATAGCAAGTAAATGCAACTTTCCTCATGGGACCACTGACGTTGGGAACTCCTTTGTCTCCAGGGCCTGAGTTTTCATGAGTAACTGGTGCTCTCAGTGCTGTCCCAATGTGGGCACTTAGGACTCTTTTATGCACTGTATATTTATAACTCTTTGAAGATGTGTTATGGGGCTGTGTGTTGTTGTTCTTAAATTTTTTGTAGGCATGTAAGATGCCTTTGGAGGCCAGAAGATGACATTAGGGTAACTGACTTTGGCTAAGTTAAGTGAATTGATATGTATATTACTTCATACTAAAGTGATTCATGTCATTTTTGTGGGGGAAAACCAAAGATCTACTTCTATAGCTAGGTCTGGGGGAGCATGCTGTAATCCCAGCTACCCAGAGACTACCTGAGACAAAAAAGATCACAAGTTCCAAGCAAGCTTGGAATGCACATTCAGTTCAAAGTCAGCATGACCAATTTAGCATACCTTGTTCTCCAAATATCAAGTAATCGGAGGACTGGAGACAGAGTTCACAAGCAGAGCCCGTGCCCTGCATGTTCACAGCTCTAGGTTCAACTCCCAGAATACAAACATGAGTCTAACTTGGTAGCTTTGAGAAGGAGAAAGCACTGTTTTTGGTTGTAGGTACCCTGTTCTGCAAAAGCTCCCCTTACATGGCACACATCTTACAGCCGTTCAGTAACAGCTCCCAACAAGCAAGCCCACTTCCTGCTCACTGCTGTCCTAACTTCTACTTGTATCAAATCAGGTTCTTTAGATTCCTTATGTAAGTGACTGCATGCAGGGTGTGCCTGGCGTAGTTTACATAACATCCTGTCATTCAGGTCCATCATGTGCTTGGGACTTAAAACCATGCCAGGAAGTTTGGTAAAGTTAGGCAGGATGAGACGCTGAGACTCTGTGGGCATACACCTAAGACTTAGGATGTGGGGCAGTGGGCTGCACATAGACAGCCTGGTCTCCAGTTGAGCAAAGGTCTGAAACCCCAGGAACACTATGGATGGTGATTTCCACCTACGTGGGTCGGAAGGTATTTGATCATGTCTCCTGTACCCCTGGCTCCTATGGAAGTTACAGCCCCATCAGCCCCTGGAGGAGAGATGTGTGACTATCCATCACGCAGATAAAGCCCCAAGCTTTTGGCATTCTGGCTAGACTCCATCCCCTCAGTTACCTGACTATAGCCAGGTATGCCCCTCCCCACAGCCACCTTGCAACTACAAGATAGCCCAGCCCACTATAACAGGGGCTGCTTGGCTCCTCCTCCTCTCTCTTTAAGCTCTTACCTTGCTTACTCTCATCTCTAGCCTTCCTTTTCTCTCTCCCTTCCCCTTTCCCCTCTCCACATGGCCATGGCCAGCCTTTCTCCCTCTTTCTATCTTTTCTCTTTCTCCCTGCCTTTTTACAATAAAGATCTAAAACCATAGACTGTCTCTGTTCATCAAGGTCCTTTGTGCTTGAACAATGGGATAGGCTTTCCCCTAAAGGGCTGTGTCTAACCTCTCTCTGGAAGGCCTTCCTGTGCTCCAGCCATGGACTGGACCAAGGACTCTTGCCTGAGGGAAACACTCAGTGCCCCCCCTTCAGCCCTTGGGATGACTGAGCCATGACTAGGGCCCCCATTTCTTCTCAGCTCTTCAGAGGTGTCCAGCAGTGTCTGGTATGCCCAAGGCTGAGAACCTGTTGCCTAGGACTGCCCCTTGTCCATCCCTGCTGGCTGGGTCCAAAGCTCCCCACAGCCAGACACCTACCTGGGACCACGTGGAAAGCATGTGGCAGTCTTCCACGTCAGCCTTCCCAGAGCACCAGAACTCTGGCGGGATGAGGGTTTTCTTCCATGTCCTTTATTTCCCCACACGACAGGCGCCCACTGCCCCCGCATTAGGAGACTCCCTACTCTCTGCCAGACTCCTGGCCTGGAACATGTGGCATGGTCCTCACATAAAAGAAGCAGATATGGCACAGTATGGATCCATTTTTTTGTGATGAACAGCCAATAAACTGATTAGAACCTTGTACTGTCTCTTTCATCAAAGTCTGCCATGGGGAGTCGTGTAGACAGCATTCAACCAACTACAGAGCCACAGCTTAATTCTCCCATAGAAGTCCTCTCTGTGCTCCCAGCCACAAATGCCACCAATCTGGCATCCGTCAAGATAAGGACAATCACTGCTGGGACAAGCCTGGATTCCTGGTCCCCCTCCTCCTGGGCTAGATGCTGTCCCCAGCCAGTGAACCATGACTCCATTCTGTGCTCTTCTGAGACTCCCAGTGGTGCCTGGATATGCAAGAGGCTGATAACTCCATGGCCCCATCCTTGTCCCAGGCTTGGGATGCCAGAAATCAACTCCAGTTTTCCCACATCTCAGGCTGTGCTTTCCCACCGCTGGAGTGGTGTCTAGGAGCTTTCTTACAGCCCAGCACTCTCCCCAGCCGACTCCTGAGATAAGCTCAGCCAAACTCCCTCTGTTCAGACTCCCCAAGATGCCATGCATAATGGTGGGGTGGACACATGAAGACCCACATACGTGTTCATAGATGACTTCCCTTTAAGACTCCGTATCAGACTTTCTCTCTCTCTCTCTCTCTCTCTCTCTCTCTCTCTCTCTCTCTCTCTCTCTCTCTCTCTCATGTGTGTGTGTTTACTACATCTTGTTTCTGTCTTCTGTTTGTGTAGTCTTAAGCTGGTTTCATATTTTGACTTTATTAAAAATGCTGCAACCCTAAATGAATGCAGCTGACTCATTGGTATCATGTCTCACTTGCTGAGGTGGCGCCATATTTTTGAAGATATCCACTTTCATTGACACTCTACTCACAAAACTCAGACATCCCTTTCCTCCAAGTCCGTGACAACACTGACAGAACCTAGGTCATGTAGTTTACAACTGTTGTTTCAAGGGCAGTGACAACTTTTATACATATTTAGCTGTAGTTGTTGCTACACACATATCCTTATTTCATGAATCCTTCCACATCTCCCTTCCTCTTATGCTCTTCACTGGGTGTCAAAGACTAGCTCTGATATCCAGGGTAGACTGAGGTGAGGCATAGAGTGGGTGACTGATCACTCACCAAATTTTTCTCTGAGAGAACCAAGCTTGATACTCTAGAACCATAAAATATGCCCTGGGGCCCATGAAAACTCTCTGAGGCCAGTCTACAGACTCTGGAATCATCAAGAATCTCTCTGGAGCTGTTGAAAAGGATGAAGGAACACATACATACATACATACATACATACATACATACATACATACATACATAATACATACATACATACACACACAAACACGGTAGATGAAGCAAAGTTCCAACTTCAAGCTTTCATAAACATACATACATTCAGTGACTCTCTTTCCTCCCTCCCTCTCCTCCATCTCCTAAAAAGCCTGGGACATGTTCATTCTGGACGCTCCAAGAAGATTCTGCCCCGTGGCTCTGCCTCCCTTTCATCCACAAACTTTCTCTTCCACTATACCTGGGACCAGTCCTCTTCCTTTCTTTTTATTTCTTTTTCACATACACGTAGTGCCAAAAACCAGGACCAGTCTTGTTTTCTTTTTCTTTTTCATTCAGCCAGGATGAAGGATTTTGCCCAGAACCACTCCGGGGTCCCTAGAAAATGGCGGCAGAGGTACAGTTTGCAGGGTCATTTAAAGACATACCCATAAAGCCACTGGCTTTCCCATCAGGTCCAATTAGAAGCAAACACGTGTCTTGACGTACTTCCTGCTTTTGTCTCCCTCACCCATTAATTCAGGCAGGGGCATGCATGTTTCCTCACTTACTTCCTGTCTGTATACCACCTGCCTAAATCCAATCCAGGCAAGAATTCATCACAACCCATTTTCTGCCTATGAACCTCCCGCCTACATGTGAACAAGCACAGCCAGTGCTGCTGGGTCAATCGTTTAGGAAAGTGAGAACAAGTGCCTTATTTTCTCCCACAAACACTGACCTTCAGCATTTCAGGAAGTATCTGTCCTCGGGCAAGCGGCTTACAGACTAAAGCCGGTTTTCTCTCATGGGCCTCTTCGGCACAAATGTTAAAATTTGAAACATAACTTTGTCTCTCCTACTCCTCCCCTTGAAGCCTTTTCCCCACTTCTCATAGGCTCTTTCAACTTAATGCAGTGTAGTGGTCAGAGCCTAAGATCTGTGTGCAAGAGAGCACGTGTTGTTTGTCTTTCTGGTCCTGGGTTAAATACTATTTTCTATTTCTAGAAAATTTTCTGATTGATGTTTTTATAAGTGTATGTCTGTGTGTATGTCTGTGTGTGTATGTGTATTTGAAAACAGTTCCATCAAGTGTACAGACCAAGTTTTCATCATTCATTTGTCTCAGGGAATTGTGTGATCAGTGAAGAGTAGCAGTTGTCAAACGTGGAATCTCAATGGAATATAAGCAGATTTGTGTCTGCCCAGAGGTTACTAGACAGTGGCCATATACAGTCACCCCAGTGTATGCCGCTTTGCTAGTATGTGAGTTAAAGGTAAATAAGAAGCTGTGATGCAAGAGAAGCGATCTAGTCCTGGAACCAGGAGAGGAAACCCCCTCCCTGTAACAAAGAAGCCTGCTTCCATGGGAAGAGCCTTCAGCAGACTTTCTCCATTGTCTCCTCTTCCCTTCTCCATCTGCACATTCCCACCTACTCTACTTTCCCCGTCCTTTTCTCCTCCTCACCATTCTCCTCCTCCTCTCCCTTCAGCTCCCTTCTTCCTTCAAGGTACATTCATGAAGATCTTACACATCATAGAAAATGATTCATATGTGTCACGTCAATCCCTGCTCTTCTCACTAATCACAGTCATTTGGAGGAAACATGTCGTTTCTCTCTCAGTGCTGCAGGTGAATCTACACTTGTGTGCATTTCTTTGTCCCTTCCTCTGCTGACTGATGACAGTGCCCACCCACTTTGTAGTTACTGTGAATCTCTAGTGCCACAGTGAACACAGATGTACAGTAATCTGTCCTCTGACCACTTAAAGTCCTTTCTTTGTCCCAGAAATGTGGCATTTTAAAAAGAAACAAATCAGGTTAGGCTAAAACTTGTAGCAGTAAAAAATTAAATAACCCCTGCACTGGTTTGCTCCTTCTTACCGGCCCCCATGTTCTGGGTTCCCAAATGAAACACACATAGTCTTTATATTTTGATATGCCTTAATCAGCTCAATGGCTGAGGCCTTCCTAACCTCCATGTAGGTAATCAATCTCCCACCCATCATTCTGAGTCGTTACATAGTAAATCCTGTATTCCATCTTGGCTGCCCTGGACACAGTCGGTTAGCCCTCTTTGGCTTCTCTCCTCTGGTTCCTAAATGGCAGCTATGCTGTCTGTCCCACACCTGCTCAGGCATCATGGCTCCTCTCCTCCACCTCTTCTGGCATGGTTCCTGTCCTCCACCTCTTCTGGCATGGCAGATCTCCTCCACCTCTTCTGGCATGGCTGAACTCTGCTCCTTTCCTCTTGCTTCTTGGCAGGAAAATCCTAAAAGTTCCCCCTCTGTCTGCCCTGCACAGCCATTGACTGTGGGCATCTTTACTTACCAACCAGAACCAACTGGGGGCAGGTTCCTAGAAGCCACTTCCATGCCGATGTTCAGTTTTGGACACACAAATTAACAGGCAGCCACGACAACTCTTGACCAAACTCAATGCAGTAAAGAGTGCTTTTTATATAGGGCTTTTAATATGAAGTTTCCCTCCCCCCATCTCATAATAGGCTAACTTATAATTGGATTTTAAAACCTTCAGGCTGGATTTTAAAGTTAGCCTGGATGTGGAGGAAGGGAGGGCTAGCCAGGCAATACAGAAGGGACTCATGTGAGCATTGTGGCAGAAACTAAAACCACATGGTGGTCTCCTTGTCCTTTCTTGACAGCCTTCAGGGAGGGTGAAAAATTACAGGAGCGGTTGCAGGAAGGATGTGGTAAAGCTTACACACATTCAAAACATTGCTCAGGCCTCATGGTTATTTTCTGTGTTTGCTTCTCTTGCTCTCCATGATCTGAGGATATTGTTCCTTCCACACTGGTCAGTTTCTTCTAAAGAGGCCCCTGTGTGATTTCAGTTATATAGCAGGACTTTCTGACCCAGAAGCAGTATAAATGATGACACAAAGGCATTTGGGTATTTTAAAGCTTAAGCCTATAGCTGGGCAGATTCCCAACCAACTTTCTAGTTTATCCTGATTAGTCCTGGCATTACCTTCCATGTGTGGCCAGCTCTGCTTCTCTGCTCCGGTTCAGGTCCATCTTTCATCTCTGAGTCCCCAGGAGACTTTGGCACCTTTGCCTTCATTTTCCAGAGTCCCTCCCCAGGAAGTTCTGCCCTCCACTCTCTGCCCAGCTATTGGCCGTCAGCTCTTTATTACAGCCAATAAGCAAGTAGAGAAGGTCTAATATTTACAAAATATAGGACCTCTGATAGGCCACAGAAATAATACCAAGATCCGGCTTGCCCTCAGCTGTGTGGCTAGTGTTTAGTTTGCTGCTGGTTAATCCCTCAACATTGACTATATAGAGACCCACCTTCACATAACGCACCCCTCACTCAACTACAAGGATTTCCCTTTTACCTTTGGTGCCAGATCGTTAGTCCTGGTTTTACTCAGTGCTGCCCTTGGATGAAATCAAGAGTCATGACCTTTTGTCTTCTCTCTCCTGAGAAGATTCCATATAGCAAGCCTGTAAGCTCCTCTCAGTAGTCTTGGTCCATATTTAATATTTAATAAATGTTTGCTTTAAATTTGGCCTGAAGTGGTTGTGTTCATTTTTTTCCTAGCAAAACCCAGTATAAACATAAAGAAACCCTGCAGATGCACTCAGGCGATGCTGGGAGGCAGAAATCAGAGTGGCCAAGGACCTGGCACAGTCATCAGTGTTCCAATGTCTAGTTGCACAGCTAAACTGAGAATTCCCCAGGATGCCTGGTACTCCAGGGATTATGCAAGGATGCCTCTGAAACAGACTCCCGTCCATTACATTCTCCTAGTCAGACTGGCAAAACCTCTATGAGACACTATTCATTTGTTACAGTTGACTTTGATGTCATGTAGTTTTTGGTCTCTTAAGTCAATATCTGATCCATCTTTGTGTGTTAGGACTTGGAAGGCTATGAAACTAGATGACACAAGAGGGACTGATGGACCTCTGAAGGAAAGAAGTCTAATTGTTTCATGTCATTGTCCTCTCTTATGTATCTATCCTATGTATGTATGTTCTGACACAGGGCTGTAAGGCACAACTGCACCCAGGGCTTCAGGTGGTGCCTAGCTCCACCTCTAGCTGCTTCTTGGGAGCAGGAAAACTGCATTGATAAAAACTTCACATCTCAGAACACTGAGTATGCATAAGGAGATGGGGTGGGGTGAAGAATTCACAAGTAAAGCCCGGGGCTCAATGGAGAGTTTTGTAAAACCTGGGGTCCCACATGGAAGCCAGGCACTGCCAAACTGCCTTGTACCTCTTCTGCATCAGGCCAGAACCATCTATGGATGAGTCTGATTTCTACCCTGTACATTTAGTTGTGGATCTTCTGTGTACGAATGCACATGGTCATTGCATGCTAGTTTCTGTCTGGTCATGAATTCATGAATAAATGCTATTTCTTATTCCTTCTGCCAGTTACCTGTGCTCAGAATTCACCTCTGGTTTTCCTGGACACTGGATTTAATATAATAGCAATTCAAATGTTGTTTAAATATGGGTCATATTCAAATTGTTCTATAATGTTCTTTTTTATTGCTGGCTCTGAAAGTGGGTTATAGCTCACCTTTTGTCAGACCCAGGCATGATTTTAAACTCCAGGGTCAAATACTCAAAGAATTATTGACTTATAAGTTATCAGATATGGTTAAAAATCTATAATATCTATAACAAAGAATTAAGTTAAAGCTAGTAGTAGGTTGAACCATTAAAACTTATACTTCAATATATTTAAAACATGCTGCATGATTCTACTCTGGGACATAAGCAACATGTGGCTGGTCACAGACTTGACTGTGAGATAAGGCAGTGTGATGTATGATTTAGATTGCTGGGAGGTGCCTGTGGCTCAAGGGTGTCAATAGATTCAAGGTTCTGCATTTTTATTGCTGTTTTTCATTTTAAGTACAGAGCATCGTGGTCATAAAAGTTCAATTTACAATTTCATCATCACTAGGAATCTAACCACAATTATGACCCCAATGTTTGTTTTAGGAAAACAGTTGGTTCTAAGATGACGTAATATGTTATATACCCATTAGATGGGGATATTACTTTTTCTTTTCAAAAATATATGTTGGATTGGGGAGATGAGTCCAAAATTAAATCAAAATTACAAATATATTTTTTAAAGATTTACTTATTTTACTAATACGAGTACACTGTAGCTGTCTTCAGACACCCCAAAAGATGGCATCAGATCCCATTACAGATGACTGTAAGACACCATGTTATTGCTGGGACTTGACCTCAGGAAGAGCAGTCAGTGATATTAACCGCTGAACCATCTCTCCAGGTCCATGAATATATTAAGAATATCAAAACTGTGTTTCCTTACTTACTTGGATGTTATGTTATGGATGAGTGTTGGCCTGAATGTATGTAAATGACCCACATGCATGCCTCAGGCTCGCTGTGGATCAAAGAGTGTAATGGATCCCAGAAACTTGAATTACAGTTGGTTGTGAGTTGCCATGTGAGTGCTGGGAATACAAGCCTGGTTCTCTGGGAGAGCAGCCAGTGCTCTTTACTGCTGAACACTTGCTTCTGCTCCTAAGATGTAGCATTATAAAAAATTAGTAGTGCATAAATGTATCTGTATGCAGTTGTGGGGCTGGGTGTTCACAGCTACACCACCATGTGGAGGTCAGAAGACAACTGGCTTGAGTCAATTTTCTCTCTCTCCTGCACAGAGATCCCTGGCACTGGAGCTCCTCAGGCAAGGTGGCAGCTGCCTCCATCCACTGAGCCATCACTTCACCGGCTCCCACTCATAAGTCTTTCCCCAAGGTTTGTTCTGTTGACCTGAAAACCTGACTCTGCAGCCAAGCATGCCATTATTAGAACTCCATTGCTTTTTCTCAGTCCATGTCCCTACCCAGGTCCTTGCCCCACACTGTTACAGTCATCCTTTACTTGGGTTCCTCCTTCTGACTTTCCTGTGTTAATCAAGCTCCTGACCTGACACACAAAGAGGCTCTCTTTAGGCAGGCAGCTGCTGCTTTTGTTGAAACTCTGCCAATGATGCTCCCGTGAGTTCCAGCAGCTTTGAGAGTGTAACAACTTCCTAGTTCATCCACGAAGTACCCACAACTGTCATGACTTCACACTGATGTCACCTCCATGAAACAAGTGTTTCTTCTGTGTCTCAGCCCCAGTGGCTGTTGTGTGGAGGAAGAATGGTTAGGTGTCCTTTAGACCAGCTACTGTGACAAGTGTCAAGAGGTGCTCATGCAGGTATCATAATGTGTCTTCTCACTCCCTTGGTCTTCAAAGGTCTAAGCCACAATTCTGAAAATCACAATCCCAAGTCATCAAAACATTTTAAACCACAAAGCCTGGAAACATTATCCTGGAAACCCAATAAGAATTCTTTAAGAGAATTTGATGATGATTTGTAAGGAACATTTATATTAGAAACATATTAAAATGGCATAACCTTTGTTTGGTATCCAAATTTTGTTAAGTATAACTTCCCAGGGTGAACAATGAAGCTTTGTTGAAGAAAGATACAAACAGAAGAATTGTATTCATAAAAATACAGATCTAAATGGGACCTCATAAAATTGCAAAGCTTCTTTAAGGCAAAGGACACCGTGAATAAGACAAAAAGGCCACCAACAGACTGGGAAAGAATCTTGACCTATCCTAAATCAAATAGGGGACTAATATCTAATATATAAACTGAAGAAGGTGGACTCCAGAAAATCAGATAACCCCGTTAAAAAATGGGGCTCAGAGCTTAACAAAGAATTCTTACCCAAGGAATACCACATGGCTGAGAAGCACCTGAAAAAATGTTCAGCATCTTTAATTATCAGGGAAATGTAAACCAAAACAGCCCTGAGATTTCATCTCACACCAGTCAGAATGGCTAAGATCAAAAATTCAGGTGACAGCAGATGCTGGCGAGGATGTGGAGAAAGAGCAACACTCCTCCATTGCTGGTGGGATTGCAAGCTTGTACAACCACTCTAGAAATCAGTCTGGAGGTTCCTCAGAAAATTGGACATAGTACTACCGGAGGATCCCGCAATACCTCTCCTGGGCATATATCCAGAAGATGTTCCAACTGGTAAGAAAGACACATGCTCCACTATGTTCATAGCAGCCTTATTTATAATAGCCAGAAGCTGGAAAGAACCCAGATGCCCCTCAACAGAGGAATGGATACAGAAAATGTGGTACATTTACACAATGGAGTACTACTCAGCTATTAAAAAGAATGAATTTATGAAATTCCTAGGCAAATGGATTGACCTGGAGGGCATCATCCTGAGTGAGGTAACCCAATCACAAAAGAACTCACATGATATGTACTCACTGATAAGTGGATATTAGCCCAGAAACTTAGAATACCCAAGATACAAGATACAAAGCACATGAAACTCAAGAAGAACGAAGACCAAAGTGTGGAAACTTTGCCCCTTCTTAGAATTGGGAATAAAACACCCATGGAAGGAGTTACAGAGACAAAGTTTGGAGCTGAGACAAAAGGATGGACCATCTAGAGATTGCCATATCTGGGGATCCATCCCATAATCAGCCGCCAAAGCAGACACCATTGCATACACTAGCAAGATTTTACTGAACGGACCTTGATATAGCTGTCTCTTGTGAGACTATGCCGGGTGTCTCGCAAACACAGAAGTGGATGCTCACAGTCAGCTATTGGATGGATCCCAGGGCCCCCAGTGGAGGAGCTAGAGAAAGTATCCAAGGAGATAAAGGGATCTGCAACCCTATAGGTAGAACAATAATATGAACTAACCAGTACACCCTGGAGCTCGTGTCTCTAACTGCATATTTATCAGAGCCGGCCATCAATGGAAAGGGAGGCCCATTGGTCGTGCAAACTTTATATGCCTCAGTACAGGGGAACGCCAGGGCCAAGAAGTTGGAGTGGGTGGGTAGGGGAGTGGGGGGGAGTGTATGGGGGACTTTTGGGATCACATTGGAAATGTAAATGAGAAAAAACCTAATTAAAAAAATTTAAAAAAACCACAGATCTGAGAACAGAGTAGATAAAAAATAAAGTATATTTTAAAGATAAATTGTATTGATAAAGAAATAGATCAGAACAGAACATTGCTGAGTATGATTGGCGCCTATGAGTATCCATCTCATAGCCCCTGTCATCAGAACTGTTCTGAAGTGTAACCAGTCTTTTCTTGAGCTTCATCAAACGTCACAACAGGTTACCACTTCAAATACAATAGCCGCTAAGGGCTGAATGCTAAGAAATTTTATCCTTCACAAATGTAGATGCACAATGAGGACACTGCATTCTTTATGAAGGGAATACCAACATTTTAATTAATGTGTAATACTCTCATGCAAACTTAATGCTGTAAATATCTTTAGTAGTGTTATCTACAGTGCAAACAATACCATCACGAAAAATACAACAATCAAACACTAAATGAACAATGTCAACAACATAAAATCTGTTCTCAATAGGATCATTTTCTTTTTCTATTTGTGGGATCATTTCCTAGGAAAATAGAAACTGCCAGCATGGCCTAAGACCCGCTTGTGAACTGTCTTACATCCAAGAGGTACAATGTTTTCCTTTAAGACAGAATGTACTCTCCACGCAGAAAATAATTGTATTTGTTTCCATGTCTCTTTGACCTTTCTAGAAATCTCTTCTTTATAATATATGATGGTGTGAGCAGTTGCCATTTAATCTCCACATACTCTGACATTTGCTTCTGTGATTTTGGACGCGTGGGAAATCTTTGCTCAGGTTGTCAGAAACAAATCAAGTATTTAAGAGCAATAACACACAAGGGTGGACAGCAACCTGTACTGGCTAGTTTTGTGTGTCAACTTGGCACAAGCTGGAGTTATCACAGAGAAAGGAGCTTCAGTTGAGAAAGTGTAAGCTGAATAAACCCTTTGTTCCTCCACTTGATCTTGGTCATAATATTTTGTCCAGGAAAAGAAACCCTAACTAAGACAAATTGGTACCAAGAGTGGGGTATTTCTGTGACGACCTGACCATGTTTTGGGGAGGACTGTGGAAAGACTTTGGAACTTTAGGCTAGAAGATTGGTGGGATGTTGTATAGGAGTTTGGCAGGTAATGTTGAAAACAGTGCAGAAGATGGAGGTCTGGCTTGTGAAATTTCATAGAGAAGATTAAAGATTTTTTTCAGGGCTGATGCTATTTTGATTGTGAAGATTCTGTGGTTCTGGTTAGATGAGGCTGAAGAATCAGCTGTGATTAACAGGATACCAGAACTACTGAAACAAAACCTTTACATTACTGGGACTATTGATGCTGTTTAGCTGGAGCTAAGAAATTATTGGTGATTAAGAAGAGACCAGCATCACTGAGGTGACATCTTCTGGGAAGTGTTTTCTGAGAACACAGAGGCTGTGTTCTAGAGATAGCCAAGATTGTACCTCATGCTGCAGCAGGACTTGTAATGTGTAAAAATCAACCAGATGGTACCAATTTCGCAGGCATGAAGGTGTCATGAAGAGCAGCTGCCCAGGACTGAAGAGGTCATGCAAAGGAGGTAAGGCTTGGCACCATGAAGAGAGCTTATGAGAGGCTGTTGGTAAAGCCTAGGTACAGTGGAAGACAGCAGTGTTTTGGAGATGCCAGTACTGTGAGATGACCACCAAGAAAGCAGCAGCAGTGGAGTACAGGCATCTGGAGCCTAGAAGATAAACTGGGTGCAAAAAGGGCGGGATTGGAGTAGTGACCCAAGCCCTTGGATGAGCCTAGAAGATGGTGAGTGGATCCCAGACATTGGACGGTTGGAGTTTAATTTTGCTTTTGATTGTGACTGTGCCATGATATTTTTCCCTCTTGAAGTGAGAAGGTATTTAGTGGAGCCCACAGTTAAGAGACTTCGAATTTTTAAAAGACATTAAATTTTAAAAGATATTGGATATTTTAAAGGGATTGGACTTTTAATATGTAAAGACTGTGGGACTTTTAAAGTTATTGAGATTGTGGGGATGAATAAGAAAGTAAGGGTTGAGGCTTTATACTGATGTGTTTGTATGTTAAATTGACAAGGGGTCAATTGTACTGGCTGGTTTTGTGTGTCAACTTGACACAAGCTGGAGTTATCACAGGGAAAGGAGCTTCAGTTGAGAAAATGTGTCCATGAGATCCAGCTGTAACGCATTTTCTCAATTAGTGACCAAGAGGGTCAGGCCCCTTGTGGGTGGTACCATGTATGGGCTTGGTAGTCAATTGCAGCTGAGGCTCCACCTACACCAAGACCTGCTTCCTGACCTGTTTGAGTTCCAGTCCTGATTTCCTTGGTGATGAACAACAGTATGGAAGTGTAAGCTGAATAAACCCTTTCCTCCTCTACTTGCTTCTTGGTCATGATGTTTTGTTCAGGAATAGAAACCCTGACTAAGACACAAACCGGTGACAAAAACATTTCTATATCATATCACCTATTTCAACATTTTCTTTACTGACTTCTCTAGGAAGAATTTCTCCCATATATTAAAGGCACCGTGCATTTTATCATCAAGGAGTGGCTGTGCAGATAAGGAGAGACATGTATTAATTAATTATCCAATTAATTAATAAATTTTGAGAGAGGCTCTCACTGCAAAACTCTTGCTGTCCTGTAGCTCTTTATATAGACCAGGATGACCTGCCTTCTTCTAGGTGCCAGAATCAAAGGCCTGGGTCACATGCATGGCTTAGGGACACATTATTAATGCTATAGTTTGTCATTGACATCTCCAATGGCCAATCCCTTCTCCAGAACTTGGTTTCCATTTCTCTGAAGCTCAAAGTCACATTTTCCTGTTGTTGTTTTTTATAGATTTGGAGAGCATTATCACCTACATACTGTGAAACATCATTGTGCCATCCTCCATTTGTTTTTTTATGTCTTGTCAGATTCGAATATGAGTTAAGACATTTCTCGAAATGGAAACTATATAACTGCCCACATTTAAAAACGGAGACATAGAAGAATCCCAGTTTCTCCTGGGTAAACTGTAGAAAGACTCATAACTTCCTAAGATTTCAGCAAGAGCTTTTTCTAAGTCCTTTACTGCCTTGGCTGACAGATAATAGTTTTGGGGGTAACGTATTTTCGCGCTTGAGTCATAAAGACTCATTATCTTATGACCCAAGTATGTTATCTTTACTCTAATACCTGTTTTCGCAGTGTAACCACAATGGTTTACCAACGTCTGCTTTAATGTTAGGGCAATTTGTTTATAATAGCCCTTTAACTCAGCGCCTAGTTCCCCCAGAAGACTGCTGTTGCCTTCCAGGTTCTCATCTCCCTGGACAAAGACATACAGGGTTAGGAGACCGCCCTGGGAAATATGAAGCACATCCCAGATAACTTCCTGCTTCTCTTGCAAACCCAGATTGAAAGCCCAGCTCTTAGAGATAACCAGTGTTCCTTTACGCAGTGAGCCCAATTCTGTCCGGACTAAGTGCTCATAGCCTTCATGTAGTGAGAATGGTTTCATGCAGAGGGCTTCTGGAGAGCGTATCACCTTTCCAGGCATCTCTAGACAAGAAAAGAAACATAACAAATTATAAATATAAAATGTCCGGAATGTCATGTGTGACACATCACCAAGCAGTTTGTAAATTCCACACTTTGCAGCCCAATGGAGAAGGTGAACACAAGATACCAAACACTGATTCATGAATGGGAAGGAGGTAGATGCAAGGGGGACTTGGACACTCAAATGGCCAAAGAGGGAGCCATGGAAGCAGCTGAACACTCACAGTCTCAGAGGCTTGCTCTGGGGAACTCCACAGATGAGAAGAATCAGGGGAGCAAAGGACAGACTAATGTTGAGGACAGAACAGTCAGGTGATGAAACAGGAGAAAAGCATGGAGAAATGGGGAGGCTCCACAGAGCAAAGCAGGGAACAGAGCACACTGGAGTGAGTTCACATGAGGCTCCAGTGTCTTAAAACCAGAATGAAATCAGAGAACTGAGATCAGGGCAGGGGTACCTGGGTGTAAGTTACAGAAGCCCTATTGTATAAGAGAACGGGACAAGCAAGCTAGAAATGGTCTGAAGACAAACAAGAAGAACTGGACATGGATGTATGAAGATCAGTGTACAGGAAGGGCAGTGTCCAGGCAAGGCTGTGCTGCTCAGCTCTGATGGAAAAGAGCCTGCCATGAGGCCAAGCCAGGCCAACACTCTCACTGTTCTGCTGCAAACAGTAGGGCTGCATTTCCCCCTGGCCTGAGACTTGGCAGTGATGTCAGCTTAACCTCCTGTGGCACTTGACAAGAACCTTGAAGGGAATATGAGGCCTGGTTCCTCCATGTTCTTGTTCTAGTTCCAGCTACTGGAGAAGCAGGCTGTATCAGAGCTAGCCATTGTGAAGGGAAAAGTTCAGTTTTATTGAAAGCAATGAATAAACTTTTGATAGGGAACCAGAGATGGGTAAATTAGCTGTTGGTATGTGAGGAGTTTTCAGGTTGCCCAAGCCCAGAAAGCAATCTTCCAACCCCCTTAGCCCAATGTAAACTGATTATTAATCTCCGTCCCTCTACCTGCTGTGGCATCCATATGATCCATATGGCGATTCACCCATTCCTCTGTGCTAAACCTCTTCACACAGCCGCCTTCCACGTGCCAGGACTCAGGCTCTGCAGCGAACACTGCACAGCAGAATCTCTCCACTCTAAGCGCACACACATATGCACACACAGCTCCGGATTTGTGTACTTCGATGAATTTGCATGTGTATTTTATCTTCTCCTTCTCCCCACAGAAGTGAGTGACAGGCAGCTGTTGGATGCACTTTTCTATTTCACTCTCTAGAAGCACGAGATCGCTCTTCTCTGCTTTAAAACCAATAATTTGCTGGTTTTTGCCATCCAAGCCAATGAACAAATATCCCCCTTCAGTGTTTGCAAATGCAGAAACAGTTTGAGGGAGGAGCTCTAAAATCTTTTCCTTAGGAGAAATCTTTTCCTTAGGAGTCAATTTTACCTCAGCATGTGTGGATTTCGTGAAACAGAATGTCTCCCCATAGGCAAGCCAGTCTCTGTTAAACAAGGTAAGACATTCATTTAGTGTTTCATTACAGACTGTTTTACCAGGTGAACTTGGCGGGGATTTGAGGAACTGCACTGCATCCGCTGCTTTCAGTTCAACTGAGAGTGAGAAGATTCTTATGTACAAGTTGGTTTTCCAGGTGGCGATCCCCGGACCTCTCTGATTCGGCTTCCATGGTTTCACAAAAATGAAAAAGTAGTCTTTGTGCTGCATGAAGTCTAGATAGTCATGAGGAAGGTGCACGATACCAGGCAAGGGATTTACCAAATCCAGTCCTATTCCATCTCTGGTGAAGCTGTAGTTTTGATTTTTAATGTGAGCCTTGGCCACACCCCCTCCAGAATTCAGCAGGGCACCCAAAACCTGTAATATACTTTTGACTTCTGTTCTTTTCATTTGACTATCTTTCATTGAATTCCTATTTTTCTCTCCAAGTGTGATTTCTTCTACAGGCAGAACCAGTTCAGCATAGTCTGTGCTCTGATCAACAGCGATGTTTGTTTTCCAATCACTGCCTCTGTTTCCCAGATGAAATCCTTTCCTGGAAGACACACAGAGTCATTTCAGAAGGACGAACATAGTTAGAGGCAGCTCTGCTTTACCACACATAGAACACAACCATCTCAGCTACTCTGGATGAGCAAGTATGAAGGTCAGATGTGACATTTGTTTAGGGACTGTAGCAGTTTGAATATCCTTGGTTCATGGAAAGTGGCACTCGTAGGAGGGGTGGCTTTATTGGAAAGGGTGTGTCCTTGTTGGAGGAAGTGTGTTACTGGGTAGATGGTCTTAGAGGGCTCCTAGTGTTCAAGCTCTGTTTAGGGCAGAAGGGAGTCCCATCCTGGTTGCCTTAGGATTAAAATGTAGTACTATTGGCCTCCAGGATCATGTCTGTCTGCATGCTGCTATGCTTTTCACTATCATAGTAATGAACTGAACCTCTGAAACTGTAAGCCAAGTCCAATTAAATGTCCTTTATAAGGGTTACTTTGGTTGCAGTGTCTCTTGACAGCAATAAAACCCAAAAATAAGACAGAATTCGGTATCAGAGACTGAGTATAGCTGTGATAGGCCTGACCAAGGTTTTGTTTGGAGGGAATGTGGATTTTGGAACTTTGCATTGGGAAAGGAGTGGAATGCTATGAATGGGTCTTAATGGGCCATATTAGTAGAAATATGGAATACATTGGTGCTGAGGGTTATTTGAATTCTGGGGGCCTGGCTTAGGAGGTTTCAGAAGAGCAAAATTTTACTATGTGGTCTAGAGATCATTCTTATGATGTTCTGGTGAAGAATGTTACTGATTGTTTTTTTTAACTTTTCTGAAGAGTCTGCTAGCGAATCAGATGTGGAGATTCAGATTATTACATTGACAAAGGAAGTCTCAAAAAAGCCTAGCATAGACTTTGTCCTCTTGTTTATTCTCATGAAGAACATTTTTATCAAGTATAGTTTTCTTAGAGAGGAAAAATAAAGCATGTCTCTGTCCCATATTAAAGGGTGACCTGGAACTAGAATGGAGCTAAATCCTGTGCCCAAGGACATTAAATGCAATTAAGCAAGTGGTGAGTTCGTGGCAGGCTCCCATAGAGATAAGGTTATTGTTTATGCTTCTGCAGTTGAATAAGGGGTAGCTACACCATGCTAGGTGTTATTATGACATGGTTATTGTTTCCATTTGGACTTTTCATTTCAACTACAATCCAGAACTTGTAAAGATCTTGTGAAAATATTGAGATGTTAGAAATGCCAAAGCCATGGGATACCTGCTGAGGAAAGCTCCTTGTGGTGGGTTTGGGCTAATGCTACTTGTTATGTTAATTTGTGTCCCCCAGATTGCACAAGAATACCCATGTCCCATTCAAGACCCCGAGGGTCACTGCCCCCATTTTGCTTTGATTGCGAAATAAAGATTCTGGCAGCCAATGACTGGGCATGCCAGACAGAGGCAGGACTTTTAGGATTCCTGGGGAAGGGACTGAGGAAGGAGGGAGGAAGGAGATCTGCCATGCCTGGAGAAGGAGAGGGAGAGGAAAGTTCACTCCTTCCCCACCCCCTTTCAGCAGGAAGTTGCTATGGAGACTCATCATCCCTATCCCTTGGATTTGAGTGTCTGGTTATAGATATTTAAATAAATTATAAGTAGGTTGTAATTTTAAGGGCTAATTTGAAAATGGCCATCATTTTGGACAGGGAGGAAAGTAAACAGAGAGCTTAGTCTTGGGGATTTCTATCTTTCCCTTCCTCTTCTCTATCTTTTCTTTCTGAGGTAAAGGTAAGGGGGTTGAAAGAAAGAAAGGGGGATAGAGTAATTTTATAAGAAATTAGATAAATGGGAAAGGATTACTAAATTTACTTTTAAACAAAACATTTTATTGCCATAATATGACATTGGTAGAAATCTTTACATTTTGATGAAGAATTAAAGTTTTATTTTCTTACCTTAGCACAGAATTAATATATTGATACAGATTTAAAGTTGTCATCGGTATAAATTTTTGTATATTGATACCAATATTAAAATTAATTTTCTTACTCTTAGATAGCCATTGTGCCAATGCAACTCATTTAAGAATACAAGGCTTAGACCCAGTCCTTCTAATAGCTGCTGTTACAAACTGTTTAGGATGAATAAGTAAAGCAAGTTAAAGCTCAGATAGTAAACTCATAGTAATATTAGACTTAATTATACTAAAAATGTTTTCAATATCATTCAAATATTAATAGCTAAGAGTAGTCAAGATTTAACAGTTCAGATATACTATGTAGACAGTCTTCAAAGCATCAGAGATCCACAGAATATGGCATTTAAAATCATTACATTATTAATAGATTTTTTGACTAGGAACCATGTCTGCTCCCTTCACACTTCAGGCAGTCATCTGTCTCTACAAATTGTTTAAGATTTAGAAGCTATGTTTTTGTGCTTCCTATACATTCGGGTAATATTTGATTCATTTTTGGATCTCTGATGGGGTTGAAGACTAGTTATAGTCTCATAACAAACTTAAGTTGTTTAAAATTCAGGATGAATATCTAGATTTGACAGGATGGTTTTCAGATGGTAATCCAAGTTAAAACAAGACGTATTTCAGGTATAGAATTGTAAACTTTTTAAGTTAGGATAGATGATGGAGAAATTTATTTCAATGCCAAATATGATAAACTCGATGTTGTCATGTATATCATATCATATCATATATCATATCATATCATATCATATCCATCATACATTATAATCTGAATAATTGTTATAACTGTGTTCAATTTATATATGAGATAAAAGAGCCTTTTTAACTGGACAAAAAGGGGTAAATAGAGTGGGTTTTGTATAATGCTGCTTGCATTATGTTAATTTGGGTTCCCAAAATTGCAGAAGACTGTGCATGTCTGCATGCAAGATACTGAGGGACCATGTGCCCAGTTGGAAGTGGCATTATTAGGTAGTGTGTCTTTGTTTGTATTGACATGTCTTTGTTGGAGGACGTGTGTAACTGTGTAGGTGGGTTTTGAGGGCTCCTAGTGCTCAAGGTCCACATAGTGCAGAAGAGTCCTCTCTTGGCTGCCTTTGGATCAAGATAGATCTCTAAGCTCCTCCAGCACCATGCCTGCCTTTCTTCTCACCATGATGACAGTGGACTGAACCTCTGAACCTGGAAGTGAGCCCCAATTAAATGTTTGCTTTTATAAGAGATGCCTTGGCCATGGAGTCTCTTCACAGTAGTAAAGCCCAACTAAGACAGGGACTGTTGGGACAATTTTGAACTGAATACAGTAACTTGCACATTTTGTAAAATTCAAATTTATTGTAATGACTGTATATAATCCTGATGTAATTGTTTTGAATTAAGAAACATCATAAGTAAGACATCTCAAAGTTATTATTTCTGTGAACTGAGAGGACGGGTAAAAAACACAAGGTTACAGCTTCCATTTGCAGGAAAGCATTCTCTCTCCCTTTCTTTCTTTCTTTCTTTCTTTCTTTCTTTCTTTCTTTCTTTCTTTCTTTCTTTCTTTCTTTTTCTTTTTTTTTTTTTTTTTTTGGTTTTTCGAGACAGGGTTTCTCTTTATAGCCCTGGCTATACTGGAACTCACTTTGTAGACCAGACTGGCCTGGAACTCAGAAATCTTCCTGCCTCTGCCTCCCGAGTGCTGGGATTAAAGGCGTGCGCCACCTCGCCCAGCAGCATTCTCTTTCTTTAAGGAAGGTGCTCTCTAATCTAAATCTCTCTCCTGGTGTCGCTTCTATGTTCTGGAACCTAGATTTTCTCTTTTCATTCTCTCAGGACATTTTCCCTGATCTTATGAAGCCATATTTGAGCATTGTTCTTCTAACTATGACAAAAAAAAAATCAATTTACATACTGAAAATCTTTCACACTTCCTGGCTTGTCATGCTGTCCATCCTGAAGAGTATTTCCTGGGCACTTGAGTTGAACAGAGGGTTCTGTGGATGTCTGCGGATTCACATCTTCCACCAACTGTGGGGTGTTTCCATCCATCTTTTCTTCAAATACCTTCTCAACTCTTTCTATCTTCAGATTCTGTGGACAGAAACAATTAGCGTGTTAGTCTTCATAACACCAGTCAACACAGTGTTGGGCTCTGTATGTTTTCTTCAATTCTTTTTTATGCTCTGTGAGCTTCCAGGTTTCACTGGTCTTTTCATAGTCGTTTGTATTCTGATGCTATGCTGCTTCCTCCAGAGGTGTTGCCCCAGATTAACAGTCCATCACTCAGGTGATCTCATGTGAAACTTCTCCCCATTTTAACTGGTCAATAATGGCTGGAGCCTCTCATTAGGCAGAGGAGGGGAAAGGTGGGACTTGGAGATTGAGAGTGGGTGCAGGTAGAGAGAGAAGAGGAGGGAAGGGGAAGGAAAGAGGACTGAAGAAGAGGAGAAAGTCATGATGGACCAGAACCACGTGGCCAGGAGAAACCTCAAGTAGCAAGGGGGCTTATAACTGAGGAAAAGTTAGTAGAGTGGTAGATTAGCCCAATCTAGGCTTATAGCCGATAAGTATAATAACTTCATTGTGTGTGTTTTTTTTCATAAAATAACTATTTATTAGGTATTTATTTCATTTATATTTTAAATGTTATCCCAAAAGTCCCCAACATGCTCCCCCACCCACTCCCCCACCCACCCACTCCCAATTCTTGGTTCTGGCATTCCCTTGTACTGAGGCATATAAAGTTTGCACAACCAATGGGCCTCTCTTCCCACTGATGGCCAACTAGGCCATCTTCTGATACATATGCAGCTAGAGACACGAGCTCCTGGGGTACTGGGTAGTTCATGTTGTTCCACCTATAGGGTTGCAGATCCCTTTAGCTCCTTGGTTACTTTCTCTAGCTCCTCCTTTGGGGGCCCTGTGATCCATCCAATAGCTCATATGCTTGAGGGCTTGTGCACTTAGATTGGCACTATTAAGAGGTATGGCCTTGATAGAGGAACTGTGTCACTGTGGGTTTGGGCTTTAAGGTCTCCACCTAGCTCAGGCCACATACAATGTGGAAGAGAGTCTCCTTCTGGCTGCCTTTGAATAAAAATTTTAGAACTCTCAGTCCTTCCATTATCTTGTCTGCATGGATGTTGCCATGTTCCCACCATTAGGATAAGGACTGAACCTCTGAAACCGTTAGCCAATCCAGTTAAATGTTTTCCTTTATAAGAGTTGCCTTGGTCATGTTGTCTCTTCAGAGCAATGAAACCCTAACTAAGACAAGTGGTCAACAGCAATACAGATTTATCACTGCTCAAAGTGCTGAGAATAATTGCTTTTTTTCTTAAATAGAATATCAAGATGACCTGCCCTGTAAAGTTTGAGGAACATTTTGGAAGGGAGTGTGTGGGGCAACGGACTATGCACAGACAGTCTGGTTTCCAGTAGAGGCTAGATCTTGAACCCTGGGACCCGGTGGTGATAATTCACCTACATGGGACGGCAGGCGTTTGATCACATCTACTGGACCCCTGGCTCCTGTCAAAGTTACTGCCCCCACAGCCCACACCGGAGAGGCGTGGCTATCAGCCACATAGGAACAGCATCAAGCCTTCCCACATGCAAATAAGATTTTCCCCAAAGTCTCAGTCCTAGCCAATGAGAGGTGCCTGCTGTCAAACCCTGAATCACCCCCAGAACTGTATATAAACCCATTCAGGGGGCTGGTGAGATGGCTCAGCAGTTAAGAGCACTGACTGCTCTTCCAAAGGTTCTGAGTTCAAATCCCAGCAACCACATGGTGGCTCACAACCATCTGTAATGAGATCTGATGGTCTCTTCTGGAGTGTCTGAAGACAGCTACAGTGTACTTACATATAATAAAGAAATAAGTATTTAAAAAATAAATCCATTCAGGGAATTAAAGGTATGCGAGAACTATTCCTTCCTCTGAGTCTTTTGTTCCAAGAGCTGTATGTAACACTTGGGAAGAGATCTTCTCTCCCGAATAGCCATTTGAGGTCCTACTGTATCCTCACTGGATTGTTGGCTTTTCATTGGCCTAGCCTGACCTGACTCAGTTCAGAGAATCTCAGAGTTACCCAGTGACCTGGAAGGCATGGCAGAGACTTCATCTCACTGCCTGCCCTCAATTCCCTTTGCTGGAACCTTCCCACCTGGCCTGGACAGAGATCTCCATGGAAAACCTCTGGTACCCAGGCCCACAAGCTTGCATGAAGGTTGTCAGAGCTGACAGCTAGAAGCTTGAGAAATGGATCTGTGGTTAAGAGAACTTTCTGTCCTTCCAGAGGACTCAGGTTTGGTTCCCTGTATTGACCTGGCAGAAGTGAGAATTTTGGTTTCTTTAAAAAAAACATACAAATACTGTAAGAGTATATTTTCATTTTAACCCCAGGTATGGAAAGGCTACTTCAGATTGCCTACAGCAGCTGAGTATGATTTGCTTTGTGCTCTAGCAGAAGCATGGTTTGTCAGCAGCAGCTATTTCTGTGATGATATGACATTCGGGACCTCGGAACTCTTCTGAGGGTGTATAAATGCTAGGAACATGAAAGACAAGACTACTGTCGGTTGGTCTTGGTCATTGTTGATGGGCTGTTGGTTGGTTTCAGTTGGTTGTGGTTTCTGAAGTAATCTTGCCCGAAGAAGAAACAACAACAACAACAACAACAATAACACTTTTGATATCTTGACAGCCAAAGAAGCTAAAAGTCTGACTACAAGGTATGCCCCATGAGTGGTGAGGCAGAATGGAAAATTTTATTTTAGAGGCTGTAGAGGAAAATTGCAGGTGACACAGGGAGACATTTTTCAAGATTCCAGCAAAAAAAATTATTGTGGTTTCTTCTGCTTGGATATACCCTACTTTGCTCCCAAAGGGAACTTTCTGTTTTAGTGTTTGTATGTGCATTTGTTTTTTTTTTCCTATATTCCATTTCATAAGAAGTGTGAAGAAAGCCGGGCGTGGTGGCACACGCCTTTAATCCCAGCACTCGGGAGGCAGAGGCAGGCGGATTTCTGAGTTCGAGGCCAGCCTGGTCTACAAAGTGAGTGCCAGGACAGCCAGGGCTACACAGAGAAACCCTGTCTCGAAAAACCAAAAAAAAAAAAAAAAGAAGTGTGAAGAAGAATGGCTGTACAACAAGAAAAATTATGGGTGAGGTGGAAGCACATGGGAGACAAGGATACCAGAGAAGGAAGAACAAAAAGGCTCAGACCCAGTGATAGAGCAAGAGAATGTGAGTTTTTCCCAAGAGGAAAGGGGGAATGAAACTGTCCTGAAAGCAGACTGTGGTCCTTTCCAGTGTTGTGCACTTTCAGTGTCCAGTCCCTGCAGTCCCTGGGAGGGATGAGGAGCTTGGTGGGTATCTGCACAGGACACAAGATCAGAGAAAGGATGGAACAGACAGTTTTCAAAGAAAGGATTAATGTCAAACCAACTACACTGCCAGAGATAGGGGAAGGGTAGCCTAGGGATACCAAATCACCATCAGCTTTCCCAGTAATTATACAGCATGTGCCTGCTAACCATGTGGAACATGGATATGATGATCCAGGGTGGCATCATAGGATAGATCCAAGGTGTTTTAAAGAGGCTCTGATATCATAGAGGATATACTCACCTTATGTGAAAGAAATTCTGAATACTGGGATACCCAAAATGGAATTATTCTGTGGCAGAACCTTCCCCTAATGAGTAAAGATTTCAAGGGACCAATCAATGGGCAGTGGATAAAGAAGATGGGCTGGGAGATTTAGAGAGGAGAGAGAGTACAGGAGAGAAGGAAGGAAGATGGAGGAAGAGAAGGAAGATCCAGATTCTGCATGGCTTTAAATAGCCACAGGTAGCTATGAGTATCTTATAAGGGATGGATAATGAAGTACAATTTGTCTTATCTAGGTGGGCTCTGAATTTATTGTGTGGACATTTTGTGGAGTGAGAACTTACTGATATAAATCTGACTGATAGATTACAAGCATGTAGAGTTTTTATTTTACCTGGTTACTGGGATTTGTAACAGCTAGCTACAGGGGGCAGATGACTGGGAAGGTGAGCAGAATCCCCAGCAAGAGATGAGCAGTCCCTGCATGGGGCTAGCCATGGAGGTGGCAGGAAAGTTGGGGTCAGAGAGTAGCTGGTGTTAGCATGGGAAGGTGTTTTTGTTGTTGTTTGTTTGTTTGTTTGTTTTTGTTTTTTAATTTCACAGTACAGGTGGCACCCAATATGGGGCGGGAATCCACTGGATATTTGGAATTCTTCTTCTGGGCAATCAGAGCAGAGTGTAGTCTGAGCAGAATCGGGTCATGTGATGGCTCAGGTGCAGGGGGCGGGGGCATCCTTGAAACAAAGAAAACAGGCAGCTTCTGCTCACAGGCTCTGAGGTCCCCTGCTCTGAAAAGGGCAGGCTTCTCTGAGTCAAAGAGAGCTGGAGAATGGAAGCAGCCTTCTTGGCAGATTTTGACTGGAGTATGTTTTAATTCAAAGGCTGGTTTCTTTAGGATAGATTTACATACAGATTTTGTCTGAATCACATGGGGAATTTCCCCTGTGGTTCAGAATTAGGATAGGGAAAATTACTGACTCCTAAGTAGAGAGCAGTGACAATTGCCTGGTATGAACAGGTATTGATGGATATCTGTCACTCAAGGTAGAGAGCACAACAGATAGATGGTATAAAAGGTATTAATAAAATCAAATCTGTGGCTCCAGGCAGAGAGCATAACAGATAGATGGTATATATAGCCTGCAAGAAACTCATATTCTTTGGGCTGGGGTCCAAGGGAATTTTGTGATAATATCTTGGCATGTCAAATTAGAACAGGCATAAAAATAGGCTCATACAGTATTTTTTACTTTACTTCATTTGTTTTGAATTGTTTTATTATCGATATGAGCAGGATTATGATTTTTGTGTGTTTTATTATTTCTCTGGAAGAGAAGGCAAGAAACAAGCTTTCCTGGTGGATGATTGAAGGACATGCTGATTTGGGAGAAAGGTTTTATCTTTGCATTTTTAGACAAGGTGATTAGACTCTGGACATCTTCCAGAGTTATATGGATCAGATATGACAAAGAGAGACTGTCTTAGTCAGGGTTCTATTCCTGCACAAACATCATGACCAAAAAGCAAGTTGGAGAGGAAAGGGTTCATTCGGCTTACACTTCCATATTGCTGTTCATCACCAAAGGAAGTCAGGACTGGAACTCAAGCAGGTCAGAAAGCAGGAGCTGATGCAGAGGCCACGGAGGGATGTTCTTTACTGGCTTGCTTCTCTTGGCTTGCTCAGCCTGCTCTCTTACAGAACCCAAGACTACCAGCCCAGAGATGGTCCCACCCACAAGGGGACTTTCTCCGTTGACCACTAATTGAGGAAATGCCTTACTGTTGGATCTCATAGAGGCATTTCCTCAACTGAAGCTCCTTTCTGTGATAACTCCAGCTGTGTCAAGTTGACACAAAACTAGCCAGCACAGAGACCCTCTGCCTGAAGAACTAGATTCCAGAGAATCAAACAAAAAGATATCTTGATGAAACTAAAATTTTTTTTTGAGATTTATATATTACAGAATGTACAGCTTCGGTGGGTTTCTTTGGCAGACATGCTGAACTGACCTGCTTGAACTCCTAATCTCATGGACGTTCAGTCAGATCCAGTCAAGACACAGACATCAGAGTTTATAACAACAGTTGGTGTGGCTTTCTTAAGGACAACCAACTCCCTAATTTTCC
This sequence comes from Mus caroli, assembly GCF_978045245.1. Lineage (NCBI taxonomy): Eukaryota > Metazoa > Chordata > Mammalia > Rodentia > Muridae > Mus > Mus caroli. The sequence goes on from NW_028227268.1 coordinate 39,455,839, forward strand.
CTACCCCACCCTCAAGATATCTCAGTGCCCATACTCAGCAGGAAGAGGTTATGAAGAGTCATTGTTCTGGTTCCCTGGGCTTGGGGGCTGAAGGTGGTTATTCTCAGGTTGTCTTTCTGAGACAAGAGTCTACCTGGATTGTGGTATGATAATCCCTGAGAAACACAGACATTGCCTTGCCCACTGCCAGGGCTTGGTCAATACTGTGGATAAAACAGAATATTCTGAGAGTCAAATTCCTCATATTGCCCAAGTCAAGGTGGGTCATTTCCCATTTTCCAGGTATCTAACTCCACAGGAAAATAGATTTTGTCTTCTGGGTTTGAAAGACAGACTGACTCTGCCCAAGTAGCCATGATGACCACAGAGACCTGAGAACTATTTAGGTAGTGGACCATGGATGAAACTTTGTCATTTTAATTAGTACATGAATCCTAGATTATAATTTATTCCTCAATCTGACTACATTGACAGCTAAGGTAACTGTAGTTTGACATCTGGAAAACAAACATAGCACCTTACCCTAAGGTAATCCACCACTGTATTTTCTCATTAATAAATTCATTAACTAGCTGAGACAGCTAGATTTCTTAGAGACTTCATGGTAAATGATATACAAGTTCAGATGTAAGCTTTCACAGATGTAACCTGTTCCTTTCTTATGTAAACTCAGTTTCCATTGACTAAATGCCTCATATTTCCTCTTCTCGCTGTTCCACTGTCCTAACACTATTTTGTTGAGTTCTTATAAATTTGCCTAACCCTAATAAAACATTCCACTGTACAATCCAACTGTATACTCACAGATTCAAATTTTATGTTTTCTTTGATGTCTTTTAGCTGAATTTAAAGTGTTTCTCGGTGCTGAATCCACATTATCATCTATCATGCACAAATACAAGTTTCCTTTGCTTGTCTTTCAGTCATAGACTTAAGGTGTTTCTCTTGCTAAACCATATGATCCAACTGTATAATCGTAAACTTAAATAAATTTCCTTTGATTGCCTTTTAACTATAGACTTGAGGTATATCTCATGCTAAACTATACGATCAACTATGTTCACAAGGTCAAGGTTTAAATTTCCTTTGTCTCTCAGATGTAAACTTAAAATTGTTTCTCATTTTGCTAAATTTATATATATTTAGTTTCCTAGACAGAAGGAAAAAGCTAAAAAGCTCTTCTTTCTCTTTCTCCTCCACAAAAGAGTTTTGTCTTTCCTAACCTCATCTTAAAGACTGTTCATGTTGCTAGCAAATCTATTTGCTTTGTAAACTTACAAGCTACATCAAACCCACTCAAATCTACCTCTTGTGGACCAAATAGACTAATTCCAGATAAGTACACCTGCCAGTCAATAGCCTAAGTTCTCACTTGCTACCTATTCCAGATGGTAGGATTCTTCTGCTATGCCCTGGAATAAGGACTCTCCTTACCAACAACCACAAAGACCTAAAGGTTCCACATGTACACCTAAGAAAAAAAATTTTTTTCTCCCAAACATACTTAACTTTATTCTCTACCTTTAATATATATATAAATTTTATTCTATGGAAATCATTGGTCTTTTGCCTGTATGTGTGAGGGAGTCGAACCCTCTAGAACAGGAGTTACAGACTGTTGTGAGTTGCCATGTGCATGCTGGGAAGTAAACTTGGATCCTTTGAAAGAACATCCAGTGTTCTTAACCACTGAGCCATCCCTTCAGCCCCATCATATAGCTTTTAAAGGCTATGAAAGCTCAAGGGAGACTTATGTAAGAAGAGACTTATGTCCCTCATATGGGTGGAGGGACAAGGGAGGGTAAAGAGGAGTCCCATAACCAAAGGGCATTCCACAGATGATAATATCACATTGAAACACTCAATTTGATGCAATTAATACCAATTAATAAGAGGCTCATGGGACTGGAAAAACATCACCATCAACAACACATCCATTTTCCTTCTGAGTTTCTATTTGAGGTGTTTGGAAGCCGTAGTTGCCTTTGCTGTTTGAACTCTAGGGGGCACTGACAGCTAAAATGACAACTACAGAACCAACCTCACAGGGTAGGGAGTATGATTGGAAGACTAAGGTGGGGCATTACAGTAACTTGGCCAATAGCACATAAATGCAACTTTCCTCATGGGGCCACTGACCTTGGGAACTCCTTTGTCTCCAGGGGCTGAGTTTTCTTGAGTCACTAGTGCTCTCAGTGCTGTCCCAATGTGGGCACTTAGGACTCTTTTATGCACTGTATATTTATAACTCTTTGAAGATGTGTTATGGGGCTGTGTGTTGTTGTTCTTAAATTTTTTGTAGGCATGTAAGATGCCTTTGGAGGCCAGTAGATGACATTAGGGTAACTGACTTTGAGTTACAAATGGATGTGAACTGTCCTTTGGGTGTTAGGAATAGTCTCCTGGTCCTGTAGAAGAGCACCAGTATTCTGAATTGCTAACCCATATATCCAGCTCTTGTCTGTTTGTCTTCCTCCCTCTCTTCCTCCTTTCCTTCCTTTCTTTATTTAATTCCTTTTTTATCTTCCTCTCTATTTCTTTTTTTGTTTACTAAGATAAGTGCTATACATTCAAACTGCAGAAAACACATATGAAATATGTATATATCATGGGATGGCTAAATTAAGTGAATAGATATGTATGTTACTTCATACTAAAGTGATTCATGTCATTTTTGTGGGGAAAAACCAAAGATCTACTTCTATAGCTAGGTCTGGGGGAGTATCCTATAATCCCAGCTAGCCAGAAACTACCTAAGGCAAAAAAGATCACAAGTTTTAAGCCAGCTTGGAATGTAGATTGAGTTCAAGGTCAGCATGAGCAATTTAGCAAAACTTGTTCTCCACATATCAAGCAATCAGAGGACTGGAGACAGAGCTCAGAAGCAGAGCCCGTGCCCTGCATGTTCACAGCTCTAGGTTCAATGCCCAGAATACAAACATGAGTCTAACTTGGTAGCTTTGAGAAGGAGAATGCACTGTTTTTGGCTGTAGGTACCCTGTTCTGCAAAGGCTCCCCTTACATGGCACACATCTTACAGCCGTTCAGAAACAGCTCCCAACAAGCAAGCCCACTTCCTGCTCACTGCTGTCCTAACTTCTACTTGTATCAAATCAGGTTCTTTAGATTCCTTATGTGAGTGACTTCATGCAGGGTGTGCCTGTCTTTGTGCCTGTCTTACTTACACAACATCCTATCATTCTTTTCCGTCATGTGTGTGGGACATAAAACCATGCCAGGAAGTTGGGTAAGGTTAGGCAGGTTGAGACCCTGAGACTCTGTGGGCATACACCTAAGACTTAGGATGTGGGGCGTGGGCTGCGCATAGACAGCCTGGTCTCCAGTTGAGCAAAGGTCTGGAACCCCAGGGACACTATAGATGGTGATTTCCACCTACGTGGGTCAGAAGGTATTTGATCATGTCTCCCGCACCACTGGTTCCTAAAGAAGTTACAGCCCAATCAGCCCCTGGAGGAGAGATGTGTTACTATCAGTCACACAGATAAAACCCCAAGCTTTTGGCATTCTGACTAGACTCCATCCCCACAGTTACCTGACTATAGCCAGGTATGCCCCTCCCCACAGCTACCCTGCAACTACAAGATAGCCCAGCCTACTATAACAGGGGCTGCTTGGCTCCTCCTCTCTCTCTTTAAGCTCTTACCTTGCTTACTCTCATCTCTAGCCTTCCTTTTCTCTCCCCCCCCCCCAATATGGACATGGCCAGCCTTTCTCACTCTTTCTACCTTTTCTCTTTCTCCCTGCCTTTTTACAATAAAGATCTAAAACCATAGACTGTCTCTGTTCATCAAGGTCCATCGTGGGATAGGCTTTCCCCTAAAGGGCTGTGTGTCTAACCTCTCTCTGGAAGGCTCCTGCGCTTCAGCCATGGACCGGACCAAGGACTCTTGCCTGAGGGAATTACCCAGTGCTCCCCCCGCCCACCGCCTTTGGCCCTTGGGATGACTGAGCCACCCCCAAGGTCCCCATTTGTTCTCAGCTCTTCTGAGGTGTCCAGCAGTGTCTGGTATGCCCAAGGCTGAGAACCTGTTACCTAGGACTGCCCCTTGTCCATCCCTGCTGGCTGGATCCAAAGCTCCCCACAGCCAGACACCTACCTGGGACCACGTGGAAAGCATGTGACAGTCTTCCACATCGTAGGCCTTCCCAGAGCACCAGAACTCTGGTGGGATGCGGGTTTTCTTCCATTTCCTTTATTTCCCCACACTACAGGCACCCACTGCCCCGCATTAGGAGACTCCCTACTCTCTGCCAGATTCCTGGCCTAGAACATGTGGCATGGTCCTCACATAAAAGAAACATGTCCTATGGTCATGTAGGCCCAAAACAGAGTCCTCCATGCAAATGAAGTAACCAAGGGCCAGAGGGCTTAGCCAATAAGATTCCCTTCCAAGATCTTCCTCCCTGCAAAAGTATTCAATCTCAGGTCTACCCTGAGAAGTGGGTATGGCACAATATAGATCCATTTTCTATGATGAACAGCCAATAAACTGATTAGAACCTTGTACTGTCTCTTTCATCAAAGTCTGCCATGGGGAGTCGTGTAGAAGGCATTCAACCAACTACAGAGCCACAGCTTAATTCTTCCATAGAAGTCCTCTCTGTGCTCCCAGCCACAAATGCCACCAATCTGGCATCTGCCAAGATAAGGACAATCACTGCTGGGACAAGCCTGGATTCCTGGACCCCCTCCTCCTGGGCTAGATGCTGTCCCCAGCCAGTGAACCATGACTCCATTCTGTGCTCTTCTGAGACTCCCAGTGGTGCCTGGATATGCAAGAGTCTGATAACTCCATGGCCCCATCCTTGTCCCAGGCTTGGGATGCCAGAAATCAACTCCAGTTTTCCCACATCTCAGGCTGTGCTTTCCCACCACTGGAGTGGTGTCTAGGAGCTTTCTTACAGCCCAGCACTCTCCCCAGCCGTCTCCTGGGATAAGCTCAGCCAAACTCCCTGTGTTCAGATTCCCCAAGACTCTGTGCATAATGGTGGGGTGGACACACGCAGACCCACATACGTGTTCATAGATGACTTCCTTTTAAGGCTCCCTATCAGTCTTCTCTCTCTCTCGAGCTCTCTCTCTCTCATGTGTGTATGTTTGTGTGTGCGTGTGTGTGTTTACTACTTTTTGTTTCTGTCTTCTGTCTGTGTAGTCTAAAGCTGGTTTCATATTTTGACTTTATTAAAAAGGCTGCAACCCTAAATGAATGCAGCTCACTCATTGGTATCTTGTCTCACTTGCTGAGGTGGCACCATATTTTTGAAGATATCCACTCTCATTCACACTCTACTCACAAAACTCAGACATCCCTTTACTCCAAGTCCGTGACATCACTGACAGAACCCAGGATGTGCAGTTTACAACTGTTGTTTCAAGCTGCTGTTTCAAGGACAGTGGCAACTTCCTTTAGCATCCACATGTCCCTCCAACCCTGTGCTCGTGTACATATACAGGAAGACACACATTCATACCCATAAGTTAAAATTAGTCTTTCAAAGAGTCTTGAATTCGTAAGCTCAGGAAAGGTGGGTTCCACGTGTCTGGTGGTTATCTGAAAAACCTAGTTTCTCCTTTGGCACATTTAATCGGAGTCTTCAATGCACATCTTTACAGTTTAAGGTGACACTGGGTGTTTATGTGTACGTATGTTGACCAGGGTGCAGATATATGTGCAGGTGCTTGTATACCTGTGTGTCTGTTCCTCTGGAGACCAGAGGACAATGTCAGGTGTCATCCTTTGATGGGGTCTTTCCCTGGCCTGCAGCTCACCATTCAGGCCAAGTTAGTTGGCCAGTGAGCCCCAGGGTTCTGCTCTTTCCACCTACCCAGCACTCGGACTGCAATCATGGCACTTCATGTGGATCTGGGTAGTAAATTTAGGTCCTGCTGTGTACAAGGCAGTAACTTTGTCAACTAAGCTGTGCTTCCCAGCCCCTCAGATGAAAGCTATGAGATAAAATTCTTTCCTTATACTAACTGGAGCCCTGTACCTCCATGGGAGATTCAGATTGTAGGGTTTATTGGAATTGGCATTTAAAGTGTAAGAATTGTTTACTTTGAATTTCATAGTTCAGTCTGGTAAGAACAGTCTTGGTTTATTAATTTATCATTCTAAATTAGCGTACAAAATAACAGGTCTTAGGAATTTTTATACATAATTAGCAAATTATAATAGCATAATTAGGAAATTTTATACATTTTATACACACACACACGCACACACAAACATACACACATGAGAGAGAGAGAGAGAGAGAGAGAGAGAGAGAGAGAGAGAGAGAGAGAGAGAGAGAGAAAAGACTGATAGGGAGTCTTAAAAGGATATGTGTGTAGTTGTTGCTACACACATATCCTTATTTCATGACTCCTTCCACATCTCCCTGCCTCTTATGCTCTTCATTGAACGTCAAAGACTAGCTCTGATATCCAGGGTAAACTGAGGTGAGGCATAGAGTGGGTGAATGATCACTCACCAAATTTTTCTCTGCGAGAACCAAGCTTGATACTCTAGAACCATAAAATATGCCCTGGAGCCCATGAAAAACTCTCTGAGGCCAGTCTAAAGACTCTGGAGTCATCAAGAATCTCTCTGGAGCTGTTGAAAAGGATGAAGGAACAAATACATACATACATACATACATACATACATACATACATACACACACAAACACGGTAGATCAAGCAAAGTTCCAACTTCACACTTTCATACACATACATACATACATACATACATACATACATACATACATGTCTTTGGTAGGAGCAAGGCTCCAATGACAAGATCCAACAACTTTATTTTTTCTCACACATATTGGATGTCCCAGCAAAATCTTTCCAATAGTACAACCATCACAATGTGGCTATATCTATTTTTCTTTAAGTGGATGATTACCATGACTATACATAAGAAAAAACATCTTTCCCAATACCCTCACATGATAAAATGTTTTATGTATTATGGATAAGCAAAATAAAAACAAATTATTCTCAAGAACCCTTATACATTCGTAACCAACCAACTTTGTGATATTGCCAAAGTGTAAGCAACCAAAATAATTCTCCCAGTCAGTTTCCCTTATTGACACACAGCAACTGTTTTATTACTCATCTTAAAATGCAATCTTATAAAAAAATCTTAAGGGTATCACAAATTTAAACCTTCATATAAAAAATCATTATTCCTATAAACCCTCAGGGTGCACATCTACTTATTAACAATTTTTTATTAAATCCTGTCAGGAATCTGTGGGTAAGATGGGTATAAGATCTTAGTCATCACCTTGATCACCAGCCCAGGTTCAGCCAAACAGGCATATCCACCTCAGCCAGCTGGGTTGCCAGTGTTCTTGTCCCTGACATAAAAAAGTGTCTCACTCAACTATCAAGAGTGTGCCTTTCTGAATTTCCAATTGTTCTCCAAGATTTTCTACTTCAAAGCCACTAGCAACAGCATCTTAACCTAACTTTACTACAATCAACATTTCCAAATTCTTTCTAAGAGTGCTGGACATTACTAGCAATCTACAGCTCTAAGTCCTTTCTGAGGGTGGTGGTTGAACCAGTAATCTGCTCCAGCTGCAACACTTGAAAAAGATCAATCACTATTCTTGATACCAATGATACTGTCCAGTGAGGGGCTGGCAGCCTTTTTGGAGTTTTCATGCAACTCACGGACCAAGAGGGATGTGGTGATCTTGAAGACAGTGAGCAGAGCAAATCTCCACAACAGCAAGAAGTCCTCAGGACAGTCGGAGTTCTGCCTCTTGATGTGGTTGTGCTAACCGGTGGGATGAATTCCATGAGTTCTAAGGCTATTTGGTTTTCCTCCTGCATGGAACCAAACATTTGGGTATACATTTTCATTCATCTATCACAGAGGTTCTATTATCCTCCCTGTTCAACCTGAGAGTCAGTTCCACAAGTCTTGAGTCAAAATTGAAGCAAGCTTCAATTAAATGCTGGCCAGTGTTAGCCTGGGACAAATGGATAAAGTGCCTAGTTATCATATTAAACAAGACATGAGCTGCTAGTTTCTCCATGCATCCCTCAGTCCCTGCCAGTTACAGGGCGTTCCTGGAAGGCATATTCTGCTCCCTATCCTGAACTCTCCAGCTCAGGGTTGGGCCACCTTTCCCCAACTGCACTTCCAATTCAACCATTTTGATTACCAGACCCATCTCTCTCTCCTTTGGGCTTCCTGGCTGTTGTATTTTATAAAAAGAAAGAGAAGAAGGCAGGGATATGTTTGGTGGAGGCATAGTGAGGTGTTGGGGAAAGGGTCCCTTTGCTGGCCCATACTGAGGCATCCCTTCCCCCTGAGGTACCAGCCACGGGATGGTATAATATAGAATAGAATGCATGTAGGGCATGGGGATGTGAGTTGAGGGAGTAAAGACAGAGAAAGGCAGAGATAGTAGAGGCTGGCCATGAGCACGTGGAGAGTAGGGGGGGGGGATGAGGAGAGGGAGGAAGTGAGTAAGGGAGCAAGGGCAAGAGGAGAAGAGCAGAGAGCAAGAGTGAGGAGGGGGCAAGCAGTCCCTTTTATAGTGAGTCAGGTATACCTGGCTGTTGCCAGATACTGTGGGCAGAGCCTAGACAAAATGCCAACCCGGGCTGCTGCACCTGGTACTGTAGGACCCCCAAAGGGAGACCCTCACTCAAGTCTCAGGGATCGCGAGCCCAGAAAGCCACAACAGTCAAGCTTGCTGCAAACACACGAGGTTTTAATGGCACACAAACTAGCATGCTGAGGTCGAGACCCATACACCACGCAGGGGTAGAGGAGTCTGACCACGACCCTATTTTCCAGCAGGCTTATAAAGGCAAAAAAACACAACCTATGGGGAGGATTGGAGAGGAAATAGGGGAAGTCTAGGGGCGGATATTTACTTCAAGGCACCCGGGACATTGAAACATTTTGTGGTTGTTTTTCCCAAAAGTTCCGGGGAATTAGGCCATCTGGCCGGGGGCCGGGGCCCATGTTCTCAGGGCAGTCATTATTTTATTTTTTACTCTTCAGTACCTCTCTTTCCTCCCTCCCTCTCCTCCATCTCCTAAAAAAGCTAGGGACATGTTCATTCTGGACGCTCCAAGAAGATTCTGCCCCATGGCTCTGTCTCCCTTTTATCCACAAACTTTCTCTTCCACTATACCTGGGACCAGTCCTCTTCCTTTCTTTTTATTTCTTTTTCTCATACACATGGTGCCAAAAACCAGGACCAGTCATATTTTCTTTCTTTCTCTTTTCCATTCAGCCAGGATGAAGGATTTTGCCCAGAACCACTCCGGGGTCCCCAGAAAATGGCGGCAGAGGTACAGTTTGCAGAGTCATACCCATACCCATAAAGCCACTGGCTTTCCCATCAGGTCCAATTAGAAGCAAACACATATCTTTACGTACTTCCTGCTTTTGTACCCCCCCTCCCCCTTAATTCAGGCAGGGGCATGCATGTTTCTTCACTTACTTCCTGTCTGTATACCGCCTGCCCTTACTTCCTGTCTTTATACTGCCTGCCTAAATTCAATCCGGGCAAGAATTCATCACAACCCATTTTCTGCCTACGAACCTCCCGCCTACGTGTGGACAAGCACAGCCAGTGCTGCTGGGTCAATCGTTTAGGAGTGTGAGAACATGTGCCTTATTTTCGCCCACAAATACTGACCTTCAGCACTTCAGAAGTATCTGTCCTCGGGCAAGCGGCTTACAGACTAAAGCCGGTTTTCTCTCATGGGCCTCTTCGGCACAAAAGTTAAAACTGAAAACATAACTTTCTCTCTCTCTCTCTCTCTCTCTCTCTCTCTCTCTCTCTCTCTCTCTCTGTGTGTGTGTGTGTGTGTGTGTGTGTGTGTGTATTTGAAAACAGTTCCATTAAGTATACAGACCAAGTTTTCATCATTTATTTGTCTCAGGGAATTGTGTCATCAGTGAGGAGTAGCAGTTGTCAAATGTGGAATCCAAGTGCAATATAAGCAGATTTGTGTCTGCCCAGAGGTTACTAGACACATGTTCTGGGTTCCCAAATGAAACACACACACAGCCTTTATATATATATATATATATATATATATATATATATATATATATATATATATATATATATATATATTTTTTTTTTTTTTTTTTTTTGGTTTTTCGAGACAGGGTTTCTCTGTGTAGCCCTGGCTGTCCTGGCACTCACTTTGTAGACTAGGCTGGCCTCGAACTCAGAAATCCGCCTGCCTCTGCCTCCCGAGTGCTGGGATTAAAGGCATGCGCCACCACGCCCGGCTCCAGCCTTTATATTTTGATATGCCTTAATCAGCTCAATGGCTGAGCCACTTCCTAAACTCCACGTAGGTAATCCATCTCCCTTCCATAATTCTGAGTCATTACATACTAAATCCTGTATTCCATCTTGGCTGTCCTGGACACATTCGGTTAGCCCACTTTGGCTGCTCTCTCTGGTTCCTAAATGGCAGCTATGCTGTCTGTCCCACACCTGCTCAGGCATCATGGCTCCTCTCCTCCACCTCTTCTGCCATGATTCCTGTCCTCTACCTCTTCTGGCATGGTGGAACTCTGCTCCTTTCCTCTCGCTTCTTGGCAGGAAAATCCTAAAAGTTCCCCCTCTGTCTGTCCTGCCCAGCCATTGACTGTGGGCATCTTTACTTACCAACCAGAACCAAGTGGGGGGCAGGTTCCTAGAAGTCACTTCCATGCAGATGTTCCGTTTAGACACACAAACTAACAGGCAGCCACGAAAACTCAATGCAGTAAAGAGTGCATTTTATACAGGGCTTTTAATATGAAGTTTCCTTCCCCCCCATCTAATATATAGGCTAACTTATAATTGGATTTTTAAAACCTTCAGGTTGGATTTTAAAGTTAGCCTGGATGCGGAGGAAGGGAGGGCCAGCCAGGCAATACAGAAGGCACTCATGTGAGCCTTGTGGCAGAAACTAAAACCACATGCTGGTCTCCTTGTCCTTTCTTGACAGCCTTCAGGAGGGTGACTAATTACAGGAGCAGTTGCAGGAAGCATGTGTCAAACCTCACATACATTCAAAACATTGCTCAGGCCTCATGGTTATTTTCTGTGTTTCCTTATCTTGCTCTCCATGATCTGAAGATATTGTTCCTTCCGCAATGGTCAGTTTCTTCTAAAGAGGCCCCCGTGTGATTTTAGTTGTATAGCAAGACTTTCTGACCCAGAAGCAGTACAAGTGATGACACAAAGGCATTTGGGTATTTTAAAGCTTAAGCCTATAGCTGGGCAGATTCCCAACCAACTTTCTAGTTTATCCCGATTAGTCCTGGCATTACCTTCCATGTGTGGCCAGCTCTGCTTCTCTGCTCCTGTTCAGGTCCGTCTTTCACCTCTGAGTCCCCAGGCGACTTTGGCGCCTTTGCTTTCTTTTTCTAGAGTCCCTCCCCAGGAAGTTCTGCCCTCCACTCTCTGCCCAGCTATTGGCTCTCAGCTCTTTATTACAGCCAATAAGCAAGTAAAGAAGGTCTAATATTTACAAAATATAGGACCTCTGATAGGCCACAGAAATAATACCAAGATCCGGCTCGCACTCAGCTGTGTGGCTAGTGTTTAGTTTGCTGCTGGTTAATCCCTCAACATTGACTATATAGAGACCCACTTTCACATAACGCACCCCTCACTCAAGTACAAGGATTTCCCTTTTACCTTTGGTGCCAGATCGTTAGTCCTGTTTTTATTCAGTGCTGGCCAGTGGATGAAATCAAGAGTCATGACCTTTTGTCTTCTCTCTCCTGAGAAGATTCCATATAGCAAGCCTGTAAGCTCCTCTCAGTAGTCTTGGTCCATATTTAATATTTAATAAATGTTTGCTTTAAATTTGGCCTGATGTGGTTGCGTTCATTTTTTTTCCCCAGCAAAACCCAGTATAAATATAAAGAAACCCTGCAGATGCACTCAGGCGATGCTGGGAGGCAGAAATCAGAGTGGCCAAGGACCTGGCACAGTCATCAGTGTTCCAATGTCTAGATGCACAGCTAAACTGAGAATTCCCCAGGATGCCTGGTACTCCAGGGATTATGCAAGGATGCCTCTGAAACAAACTCCGGTCCATTACATTCTCCTAGTCAGACTGATGAAACCTCCATGAGACACTATTCATTTGTTACAGTTGTCTTTGATATCATGTATTTTTTGGTCTCTTAAGTCAATATCTGATCCATCTTTGTGTGTTAGGACCTGGAAACGTTATCCTGGAAACCCAATAAGAATTCTTTAAGAGATTTTGATGATGATTTGTAAGGAACATTTATTTTAGAAACATATTAAAATGGCATAACCTTTGTTTGGTATCCAAATATTGTTATGTATAACTTCCCAGGGTGAACAATGAAGCTTCGTTGAAGAAAGATATAAGCAGAAGAAGTGTATTCATAAAAACACAGATCTAATTGGGACCTCATAAAATTGCAAAGCTTCTGTCCCATGCTATTGTCCTCGCCGGCAAGAAAGCACACGGGACACAAGAATCCTTCTGCAGCCAATCTTCATTACATATTGATGAGGAAGACAAAGAAGCCTCAGAAAGGTGCTGCTTAAATACCCCCTGGTGTGGAGTTTCCACACCTGACTGGTTGCATCACCCATGATCTCATTCGCCCCGGGGGTGGGCTTGTGACTTTGGCTCGCTTTTACTCTTGCACATGTGCACACAGCTTGATCTTTGTTTAGGTGGCATAAGGTACTGCAGAAGCCAGCGCCATCTTATGATGGTAAATGTTATTGCGGCTCTCCACATCTCCCTCTTTATATTTTATTAAAACGAGGCTGGTCTAGGCCTCTGCAGTTACGTCCATCTGCTGTGGCCCCTGTTTTAGGTCGTTCCTCTAATGTCACAGCCTTACCCGTTATCGGGTAACCCTATCACCACGGAGCCCCATTGTCTTAGGTTGGTCTGTGCACGAGGAAAGTTGCCCATCTCTGGATACCACAGTGCTACGTGACAATAACTGCTAAATGGCCTAGGGTGAACTCTACAAAAGAGGCCAGCCAAAAAATGAATTAGAATAGATAACCAAATTTCAGGGGAGGCCCCTTGTTCAATGGCCACAAGTGCTTGAGTGATCTTGACCTTGTCAAGTTTATGTTGAGATCTGAGTTTGTAAACCAATCATAGCATGAACACTAATCCACAACACAGGGCTGCACCAAACAGAGCCACCCCCACCCATTCTTTGAAGTAAGAAAAATGCAGAGGCAAGCCAAGAGGTGAAGTCTCCAAGGGTCACTGGTTCCACTCTGGTTCCATTAAGGTTCAGGATCTGTATCTGCAGCTTCATCTGCAACCTTTCCAGCTCCTGTAACCAGTTCCCCTTCAGATAATTCGATAGATCTGTACTTTTAATAAAAGAATTATTAATATACCTAACAGGAGTAATGCACATATGCAGAGTTGATGCCACACAACTCATTTGTATGACATCCATCATCTGTTCCACGTTATGTTGTAAAATATCTACTCTTTGATTCACTAACATTAGTCCTGAGGCAATATGAGAATCCACCCTTTGCAGGGTAAGCAATGCCTCAGACGTTTTTTCTGTTATCTGACTTATGGTATCAGCAGTATTGACTTGATAGGCCATAGCAATTTCTGCGGTAACCGGGGATGCTGCGGACACTGCAATGGCAGTAACAATGGCAGCTGTGATTCCAAAATCTCTCTTCCACCGGACAAGACTCATGATTGGGAATTTCTCTGGATCTGCCTCAACAGGCACAGGGACAAAGGTTGGTAAATGTACCACTAAGGCTAAGAAATTAGTTTCATTCTAGCATTGTGTTAAAAAAACAAGTGACATTTGTACAATCTAACCATTCTGTATTATTTTGAAATTCAGCCAATATAAAGAAAAATGGAGGATTGACACAGACTTCTACTGGAGAAGCAGTCATATTTCTGATAACTCTATTAGATGTCACAATATCCAAATGAGTAGAGATATTGGAAAGTGTGGCAGAAACTTTCAATATCTCATGAAAGGTTCCTGTCAGCAGTGCAAAGGCTGACAAACTGGTATTAGCACCTGCCTCATTACTTAAAATCCATTGGTAATATGGCCAAATATTTTCTTTCCCTGTAGCATCTCCTTTACCATACATTACAGCATAATCTAATGGTGGTGACAAAACAAAACCCTTTGCTAATTCTTTTTGAGGAAAAACATTTGATTGACAAGGTGAAAAAACTATAGGAAATGCGAGGTCTGGATGGCACTAAGGCATGCTGTGTATAGCGGTAACATTGCCAACAGGCTATCGTGATCTTTTGGGAATAGTCACATTTCCCTTTATCATGATAGTGGTGATGTTTATAGATGAAGTTACATTATGTTTAACATCACCTGATCTTGGTTGTGCTCCTTTAGCAATTTGCATTAAAGTATTAAATAATACTCCAGAGCTCACTTTATTTTGGATAATGGGATCTGCCCAATTAGCGATAATCTTTTTTCTTTAAAAATATGCAGGGTGTAAAAGGTTTATCCACCTTATGCACAAAGCATAGTGTATAATTTAAATGAAAACTAGTACTCTTACACACCCGTGGCTCTTGAGGAGTTTGTCGTGCATAAGGCACATCCAAAAAACATTCCTTTGCAAAAAACAAAGGCTAGGTAGAAGAATTGGAATGTACCGGTAAAGGTACTGGCCATGATATTACTATGGCCCACAAGGGTATACTTATCCCAGTCTCAATCATCAGGAATAAGAGGATCATCTTGAGATTCATCTTGCTCTTTCACGGTCCTTGTCAGTCGCGTCGGGACCCAAAGTGGATTTTCTTCACCCTGTGGAAAAACACAAATAGCTCCCTGGGATCTGATTAAGAAAGGATCCGGGCCATACCATTTATTATCAAGGACATTTTTCCATTTGGCCATTTCATTGGGCAATTGAGGCCATTGTACGTGCCTTTCAGCTGGTGATCTCCCAGCATCCTCCCATTTTAAGAAATTAAAAGTAAATATTGCAAGGGATAGAGCCATCTTTGGTGTCATAGCCTCTATTCCCCCTCTTTGTTTTTGCAAATATTGTTTCAAAGTACAATGAGCTCTTTCAGTGATGCCTTGGCCCTGTGGATTATAGGGCAATCCAGTAATATGTTTCACTTGCATTTGTTTGCAAAATTGGCTAAATTTAGAAGAAGTATATGTAGGACCATTGTCTGTCTTCAGCACTAGGGGCTTGCCCCATGCAGCCCAAGCCTCTAAGCAGAGAGATATGACATGAACTGCTTTTTCCCCTGTCAAGGGATAGGCATATAGGACACCAGAGCCGGTATCGATGGACACATGTACATACTGTAATTTACCAAAAGCTGGGTTATGTGTCACATCCATCTGCTAAACATGTAGGGGTCACAATCTGCGAGGATTAACACCCACGGAAGGTGCATCAATAAATTCTACACATTTACCACACTGTAGGACAATATCTCGAGCTTCTGTTCGTGTGAGCTTAAACTTCTGTCGCAGTGTAGAAGCATGGACATGATAAAGTTGATGAAAATTCTTAGCACCTTCTATAGAACTTTGTGATAGGAAAACCATATCTCTGGTGGCTGAATCAGCAATTGCATTTCTCTTAACTATAGGTTTAGGTAAAGATGTATGTGCTCTAATATGTTGAATATAAAAGGGATGCTCACGCATTAAAATACAATCTTGTGTTTTCATTAAAATTTTAGATATTGAACTAGACTGCTTAAAATTTTTGGCAGTCTCTAATGTTAATACAGCATTAACTACATAAACAGAATCAGAGATAATATTTATGGGCATAAGGAACCTTTTAAAAACGTTTAAAACCATCAAACATTTTACCAATTGAGGGGCTCCTGGTGTAAATTGCAACCTTACAGCCTTTTCATTGATTACATAACTTCCTATTCCTGTTTTGGATCCATCTGTAGAAATATCAATGGCTCCCTTTATAGGGGTATTAGCCGTTACCTTTGGAAATATTACTGGATGTAATAACATAAAATGTAATAACGGATGTTTAGGATAATGATTATCAATTAAACCAGAATAACTGCATCTAAGAATGGCCCATTAATCTACAGTAGCACACAATATTTGCATTTGTGTGACCGTATAAGGAACAATTATGCTATCTGGCATTTTTCCAAAGTGAGTAATTGAAGTTTTTATACCTTTGTGAGCCATATTTGCTACCATGGTGGGATAATGCTCTATAGTCTTATTAGGGGATATATGTGAATGTATCCATACTAAAGGACCATCTTGCCATAACACAGCAGTTGGCAAGTTGATGGTGCGTAATATGCATAGGCACAAAGGTTCTTGCTCATTTATACAATGTAACTGTGCTGTTTGGATCGCTTTTTCTACCTTCCTAAGAACATCAGAAGCCTCAGGTGTTAATTGTCTCAATGAGGTAATATGTGATTCTCCTTCTAAAATTTGAAATAAAGGTTTTAATTCCGAAGTAGGGATCCTTAAATAAGGTCTAATCCAATTTATATCTCCTAATAATTTTGAAAATCATTTAATGTCTTTAAATGATCTTTTCTTATACTAATCTTTTGTGGGGTGACATACCATAAAGTAATGGTGGCTCCTAAAAAATGACTAACATTAGACTGCTGTACTTTTCTGGTGCAATAATCAAGCTATTATTTTTTTAAACTTTCATTAAGCAAGCCATAAGCTTGCTGTGTATTTTCTTCTTTAGGTCCACAAATTACAATATCATTCATATAGTGACATACCTTCAAAGAGGGGAAACCATCTCTAACTGGTTGCAAAGCCTTTCCCACATATAACTGACATATGGCAGGGCCACCTGCCATTCCTTGGGGAAATACCCACCATTGATATCCTTCTTCAGGCTCCGCATGATTAATAGAAGGCAAGGTAAATGCAAATCTAGGTTCATCTTTCCCACTTAATGGAATGGAAAAGAAACAATCCTCAATATCCACCACTATAATTCTCCAATCCTTAGGTAGAGCTGAGAGTAGGGGGGAGTCCTCTTTGTACAGGACCCATAACTTGCATTTGTGTATTAATGGCTCTTAGGTCATGTAACAATCTCCATTTACCTGACTTCTTTTTTACAACAAAAATAAGGGTATTCCAGGGTGATTGTGTGGGTTCCACATGTCCCAGGTCTAATTGTTCTAGTACTAATTCTTTAGCTGCTTTTTTAACTGGAGAAACTCTACCTTGTAAGTTGTTTCCAAGACCTAGTCCAGGTATATATCTCATTCCTTTCATCATTTTTTGCTTTTCTGAGAGTAATTATTAGTCAGTATAAAGTTGAAAAAGTCCTGTCCTTTCTTCTTTATCTTTTCATTGTAAGGATATTACATTTATAGTTGGGGTAGCCTCATATCCTAATCCTTGTAAACTATATGATGATTGATTAACAGGCCAAGAAGCAGGCCACCAGTTACTGGATATAATGCTTTTATTAGCTCTTGTATCCATTATACCTTGAAAGGTTTTTTCTTTCTATTTGTAATTGTAAAGTGGGACGATTCTCCAAATCTAAAGATATGTAGGCCACATTAGTTCCTGTAGAACCAAGTCCCTTATCCCCTCTGGGATTCTGGCTACTAGAGAACATGTTATGCAAACTAGGAAGAATCAACAACTGAGCAATGTGATCTCCAGGAGAAATGGCCACAATACCTCGGGGTGCAGAACACATAATCTTAACTTGTTCCTCATAATCTGAGTCTATAACTCTGGGATGTATTACCAATCCTTTATCCTTTGGTAAAGGACCTCTAAAATCTGAGTGCACCCTATTTGTGGTGTAAGAATTACTCTGGAGTTGGCACAGATGTCCAATCCTGTTGAACCCGGAGTGGCTCTCCTCGGTCTTTGGGTGGCCTCATGGACACTGTGGTCTGAAATGCCCCATACATTTGGTTTTTTTGGCTGTTGCACTTTAAACTGAGGTATTGGCCTTCTTGTTACAACTCTGGTTGATCTGCATTCATTTACCCAATGTCTTCCTTTTCCACATTTTGAGCAAATGCCTGGTAATTTCTTTTTTAAACCTATTCTTTCTATCCTTTGTACACTGCTTGTGCACACGACCTGTTTTCTTGTTGTTTAGAATGATTCCAACCCTGAGTTCCCAATTTTAAGCTAAGTTTCTGTTACAAGCAAAAGGATGCCTGTCCCTTTAAGAGCTCTATTTGCAATCTGCCCTCAGCAGGGCTATTTCAGCTGTAGCTGACTCCCAGCCACAGTGCTTCCTGCTGTGTAAATTGAGGCTGCTTTTTAAACAAGTTAAAAGATGGACAGCCAGCAGATAAAGTTTTATTTTTCAACATGAAACACAGAACAACAATCATTCATACAACAAAACAAAGACAAACATGAATTGACAGACTTATGGACAATTTGGTGCACCAAAAACAATAGACAGACAGAGAATATAACTTGGCATCTCAAAGGGACACAGATGTCTTAACCAGAGCTCAGAATAGGAGCCAGAGAGGAAGTCTCCCGTTTTCCTTCTGTCTGTAGGAGAGCTCTGAAATTGCCATGGTGAAAGTGCGCCTAGGCTGTGCTACCGGCTGGGGGGCGGTCCCCCGCCGGCCCTGCCCATGCGCCTCCACCGCACGCCCCGCCCTTGCACTGTACCTGGAGGCAGGGGGGAACTACACGAGGGTGGAGGGCGCGCTGCCGGGTTGACCTCCAGGTGGACTGCACGGATTGGCGGTTTCACGGTTTTTTTTTTGTTGTTGTTTTTTGTTTGTTTGTTTGTGCGCGCCTTCTTTTTTACTTCCCTGGTGCTCCTTACCTTTGGTCAGAAGCCATAAATGGGCGGATGCTTAGCAGCTCAGGGCGGGGCCATCTGAGAAGAGGAAACTCTTAAAGTGAAAGCAGTTAATAACAGACGGGATGCAAGGGGCAGGGGAATGAGAAGCAGCCAGGAAACCTGCAATGCAGACTCCTGGGAGCAGCAAACTGGCGAGCACAAGGGAAGTGCAGGCAAGCACCTGTGCGCAGACTCTGAGAGGAGCCAAATGAGGCGCTGTGGCAGGCATTGTGGCTGCTCTAGGAAGCCAGGCGGGCATTTCCCTTTGGGCTGCAGCCTCTGCGGTTACGGTTATGGGTCCCTCCCGCCCGCACTCGCCATTAGGGTAAAATGTAATAAAGGATGTTTGAAGCTTTCACCGCTCCCTCCCCCCACATTACAGCTATTTCTTCTTTTGTCCCCACAACCCCCAGCACTTCTCCCCCACGTCCCCAGGAGCAGCGGCTTGCCCATGGGGCTCTGAATGGTACCTCTCCGCATAGGGAGGAGGTGCACTAGGACCCAGAGGTCAAGGGCCGGGAGACAGCACAGCCAGCTGACTTTTGTCTCCAGTACTCTTGTCTTTTTGGGGGCTTTCTCCTTCTTTTCCTTTTCCTCTCCCTGGGGCGTCCTTTCCTCTCTCTCTCTCTCTCTCTCTCTCTCTCTCTCTCTCTCTCTCTCTCTCTCTCTCTCTCTCTCTCTCTCTCTCTCTCTCTCTCTCTCTCGCTTCCTCGGATCCAAGGTCTTTGGAAGGGCTTATTTCTTAATTATTTTCTCTGAGCTCATAATCTTCTACCCCGCTCTGTTTCTGACATGTTGTACATGTCTCTCAGAGCTTACCTTCGTGCTGCAGTTCTGGATTCTGGTCTCCCTTGCTTCGGTGATGTTATGACTTTCCCGGGTTCTCGGCGCCATATGTCCCATGCTATTGTTCTCACTGGCAAGAAAGCACACGGGACACAAGAATCCTTCTGCAGCCAATCTTTATTACATATTGATGAGGAAGACAAAGAAGCCTCAGAAAGGTGCTGCTTAAATACCCCCTGGTGTGGAGTTTCCACACCTGACTGGTTGCATCACCCATGATCTCATTCGCCCCGGGGGTGGGCTTGTGACTTTGGCTCGCTTTTACTCTTGCACATGTGCACACAGCTTGATCTTTGTTTAGGTGGCATAAGGCACTGCAGAAGCCAGCGCTGTTTTATGATGGTAAATGTTATTGCGGCTCTCCACAAGCTTCTGTAAGGCAAAGGACACTGTGAAAAAGACAAAAAGGCCACCAACAGACTGGGAAAGAATCTTTACCTATCCTAAATCAGATAGGGGACTAATATCTAATATATATAAAGAACTCAAGAAGATGGACTCCAGAAAATCAGATAACCCCATTAAAAATGGGGCTCAGAGCTAAACAAAGAATTCTCACCTGAGGAATACCACATGGCTGAGAAGCACCTGAAAAAATGTTCAGCATCCTTAATCATCAGGGAAATGCAAATCAAAACAACCCTGAGATTCCACCTCATACCAGTCAGAATGTCTAAGATCAAAAATTCAGGTGACAGCAGATGCTGGCAAGGATGTGGAGAAAGAGCAACACTCCTCCATTGCTGGTGGGATTGCAAGCTTGTACAACCACTCTGGAAATCAGAAAATTGGCAGTTCCTCAGAAAATTGGACATAGTACTACCGAAGGATCCCACAATATAACTCCTGGGCATATATCCAGAAGATGTTCCAACCGGTAAGAAGGTCACATGCTCCACTATGTTCATAGCAGCCTTATTTATAATAGCCAGAAGCTGGAAAGAACCCAGATGCCGCTCAACGGAGGAATGGATACAGAAAATGTGGTACATTTATACACTGGAGTACTACTTATCTATTAAAAACAATGAATTTATGAAATTCCTAGGCAAATGGATGGACCTGGAGCGCATCATCCTGAGTGAGGTAACCCAATCACAAAAGAACTCACATGGTATGTATTCACTGATAAGTGGATTTTAGCCCAGAAACTTAGAATACCCAAGATATAAGATACAAAGCACATGAAACTCAAGAAGAATGAAGACCAAAGTGTGGACACTTTGCCCCTTCTTAGAATTGGGAACAAAACACCCATGGAAGGAGTTACAGAGACAAAGTTTGGAGCTGAGACAAAAGAATGGACCATCTAGAGACTGCCATATCTGGGGATCCATCCCATAATCAGCCGCCAAAGCAGACACCATTGCATACACTAGCAAGATTTTGCTGAATGGACCCTGATATAGCTGTCCCTTGTGAGAATATGCTGGGGCCTAGCAAATACAGAAGTGGATGCTCAGAGTCAGCTATTGGATTGATCACTGGGCCCCCAGTGGAGGAGCTAGAGAAAGTACCCAAGGAGCTGGGGAGATCTGCAACTGTATAGGTGGAACAACAATATGAACTAACCAGTACCCCCCAGAGCTCGTGTCTCTAGCTGCACATGTATCAGAAGATGGCCTAGTTGGCCATCACTGGAAAGAGAGGACCATTGGTTGTGCAAACTTTATATGCCTCAGTAAAGGGGAACGCCAGGGCCAAGAAGTGGGAGTGGGTGGGGGAGGGTGTGGGGGACTTTTGGGATAGCATTGGGAATGTAAATGAAATAAATACCTAATTTAAAAAAAACATAATTCAGGTATAGAATTGTAAACGTTTTAAGTTAGGATAGATGATAGAGAAATGTATCTAAATTGCCAAATATGATAAACTGGACATTATAGATGCATATCAGACCTTCTAATCTGCATAATTTTTATAATTGTGTTCAATTTATATCTGAGAGAAAAGAGCCTTTTTGTTGCGGCCCGCCCGCGGTCCACAACACAAACGGTTCACTGAGAATGGCAGTTCCCTGCAAAGAGAGGAATCTAGACGGGGCGGAAGAAACAATGGAGTCAAGACAAGACTCTGATCAAGACTCAATTTAATATTTCCAGACACTCAGTTTATAAAGGAAGGGGGAGGGAACCCAATTTCCCGCCAAGTAACTCAGGGTCCAGTAGCAGGACGAACACGTGTGTGACTCCAGGCAGCAGAGGCAGGTTCCAGCAGTGGGCGTGGCAGGACGAATGAGCCGGTAGCTCCACCCTTGAGCAGGCAGGTTCCAGGCTGGGGGAAGGGAGGCCACATTTCCCCCCATTAGATAACAAAACAAAAAATAAAAAAGGGGGTGGCCTGTGGCAGAAAAATTATCTATGTTCAATAGTTCTGCCTGAGTTCCTAGGGCTAAAGAAAAAAAACCTATTTCTGTGGGATTCCCTAACTATTCTAATGGTAAACTGTATCTGGCTGAGACTGTCTTAAAAGCACTGACTGAATAGCAGCACTGGGCTGTAGGCTCTGACTTTATAATGCTAATTAGTGCTGAATAGGTAGCTACCTGTTTGCCTTTTAAGTAGGGCGTTGGAACCCTGGCTGAGTTTAACTAAACAATTTTAGAATAACACTGAACTGATAATCCTCTGCAATTTTGGGGAACAGGGAGAAGGGGTTAAGACCAGCTCTTTAGTACAAGGCCAATTGGCTTTTTTATTTTTTTTGGGTGGGAGGCAGTGAAGGGCTTGCTCTTACAACAGCAAGGTCTCCAACCTCTCTCTTATGACAGCAAGGTCTCCAACCTCTCTCCCCCCTATTAATTAAGTTTAAATAGGCAATGCTTAACAGAGGTGATCAAATGATTTTCTCATCCGTAGATGAGTGGGCCTTTAACCTTGACTTGGGTGGACATTAGCCTGATTCCTCCCGTGAGCATTGTAACGACTCACATCTGTGGCTCTTGGTATCTTTTGGGGAGGGGAGGCAGAGCCTTAAGTATTTTTGGTTTTTAGCTGGAATCGGATACCAACCTCCTTCAAATCAGGTGTGTCGCACAGGGAACTCAGAAACGGTCAAACTGGACCTTCCCTCCGCAGTAATCTCCTGCGCCAAGCGGTACCCATACCGTATTCATATGATTATGAATCAGTAGCGCAATTCTGAGTTATTGCGACGTCTCTATATGAGACTTGTCAACCTCAGATTTAGCAAGGCCTAGACAAGAATTATGTCAGTATTAACACCATTAATTTTGGTTAAACTAGGAGCTGAAAGTCTTTCCTCTTCATCTCTGTTATTCCCAGTAGCCTGAGGAACTAAGGACACCTTGCAGTAACAGCAAGGGTGAAAAGCCAGAGGCCAGCTAAGGGACTAAGCCTATATCTATCAAAATAAGAACTAATCTTTGTAAATATATATGAAATTTCTACTTCCCTAGCTCTCCTGGTAAATCTAAATCTTATCTTAGACTGAAAAGCCACATGCTGGGATGTCCCTGGAAGGGAGATTAGCAGAACCACCTGTTTGCTCGTAGGGGCGGGGCGGAGAACCGGAGAATGGAGATCGACCTGCTTGAGAGAAGGAAGAATTCTAAACAATGAGAGTGTAGCAATGTAAATTTTCTGTTTGGAGAAGTCAAGGTACTTTATTTAGATGCAAATTGTAAAGCTAAAGTTAATCTCCGGCTTCTTGTAGGGGAATTGGCTCAGAGGAAACAGTGTTTTTTGAGAGCTTCCACTCCCAGCTCAAGAGGAATTTTAGTCTTTAGAATGATACTTACGAGGAGAGACAGAATCTGTGTCTACCTGACGAATTAATCTCTCTGGTAGCCACCATGCTTCATCTTCATCTCGTGAAAAAACACAAACCGAGCCTCTTCCCCAGATTAGAACTGGATCTGGACCCTTCCATTTATTAGTTAGGGCGTCCTTCCATTTTACCAATGCATAAGAATTAGAAGTAACTGGGTGCCAGTGGCGTTCCGCTGCAGACTGACCTTTAATGTCAGTTTGCAAAAAGTTTAGGACAAATAAGGTAAAGGCAAGATGAGCCTTTGGTGACCTTGGGGGATATGTTCTGAATTAACTTTGCTAGGTAATTTAGAATATAGGAATCTCTAATAATTGAACTGAATATTAGACCAGTATAAGATTGAGTTAGAATGGCTGGTCACACTGAAGAAGAGTGAAAAATCATTATGACTCTATTAAATGACTAATTTTACTAAGTTTGAATATACAGTCTCTGATGTACTATTGCCATAAAGTTAAAAGGCTAGAAGCTAGTCTAAACTGGAAAAATGACAAGCAAGGATGGATCTAAAACATGAATTTAATCTTTTAGTCCTTTTAATCAGGACACTGAGTTAACTTACCTGTCAGCTCAGCACACGAATTACCAATATGCTTCTGTAGAGTTCTGTGGAGAGAACCTGTTTTTCCCTTTCCTAATAAGGTAGCTGTTTTAGGATCAATCTATAAGCCAATAAGTAGATCCTTTTAAGATACTAAAAAGCATTTATTAAATTTGACATTTTAATCTCAAATTTTGAAAATAAAGGTATGATTTAAATAGTGTGCATGGAAATGCACTAAATAGTATATATGGGGATACAATTTCTCTCTTTTGTCTTTTAAGAGGTTAAAGTTTAAAATTTTACAATATCTAACCTTTTGAATTAATAACTTTTTGGACAAAACATTTTAAATATTTGGCTGTAAAGGGGCAGTGACTAATTGCACTTTCAATTATTTTTCTTAAGGCACGGTTGTAACTAGAAGGCTAGAAAAGTTATTAAGAGTCACACGTGCATAATTTATTTATCTATTAACTAGAAATATGTATAAGCAATTGTAAATTTGAGAATTAATAGTATCTGAGGGACGAACAATTTTAAGTAATTATGAGCTCAGAGATATAGCATTGACTATCAATATATAAATTAAGGTTTGATTGTTCAGCATTTTAAAACACCGTCTACAGCACACAACCAGATTATTTGTGCTGGAATAGGGGCAACTGTGTGTCTTAAGACTCTGCTCCACAGCAGCTAGTTGGGCCCACGTGGCCAACGATCGGCTGGGAGGATGAGAAAAATGACTTTACAATAATGTTTTTTCTGGCCAAAGAATTGTCTTGGGCACAACTAATTTTTAATTACCAATTAACAACAATTATAAAAGCATTCTTTATTTTTTGTAAAACCTTTTGTAGTAAGCTAAAACACTAAATAATAAAAGGATACTGTCTCTGAATCTTTTGGGTGAGAGCAAGGATTTAAGGTAAACTTCCCTTGAGAAGCATTAGTTAATAAAATACTTTTCACTTAGGAAACAATATATACTGAAAGATTAAAACTTTTGGCTTCTTGTAAAGAAGCAGAAACAATAAACATTTTTCTTACATAATGTAAAGCTATATTAGCCATACGTAGAGGCAAAATTTTCTAGTGATTACCAGTTTACTAGAAGCAAAAATCTTTGAATTTAAGCATTATTTTAAACATCTGAATAGATCTGTAACACTGTTAAAAAGAAATTTTCTTGAACACAGGGAAAAACTTTTTTAGGCATTGTTTGCAAAACAAAAGAAAAGGCCACAAGCCGCTCTGGGACTGCCCAGAGCCCTGTATTGACTCAAAGGTAAAATACTTTTTAATCTGAGCATCAATCTTAAATTTGCAATCAAACTGCAAGCTGCAGTCAATGGAACAATGGCAGTTTTAACCATAATTTTTAAGTTTTTGTGCAAGGTTAGGATAATACAACTTTGGGAAAGCAAAACCTATGTTTAAAACAATTTATCACTGTTAAAATCAATATTAGAAGCATTACTATCATATTACGAAGTTTGGATATCAATTAATACCTATGAATACCTATTAAAGCAAGCTTTAACGCTTTAATAACGAGGCATTGCTTTATATCTTATCTTAAATTTTACTATTTAGGATAGGAACCACATTAATCATTATCTAAACTAGAAATATCTTAAGAGACTCAGCCTCTGAAGCTTAATTTCAAACTTTAACTCGCTTCAGGGCCTCACCAACTTTCTCCCAGGTTCCACAATCTATCGTTTCTTCTTCTTTGAACCATGGACAACAGCTATCTATCTTATCTAAAAGATTTCTGACTTTGAACCCTTCCTTCTTCCACCTAAGCAGTTTTCTAAAAAACTGCGGCACACCGCCTGTCTCCGTATCTAGTTCCGATTTACGAACTGCTGACCCCAAGCAGAACCAGTGTTGGGTCAGCACTGGTTCAAACTTGATTCGTATCCTACCGCATCCTCAGCAACACTTTACAAAACTGAAATTTTTTAGGCTAGCGCTAGCATGTGTACCTGTCCGTTGCTCCGATGCTCCTCCGATACGAAGATTCTTTCCTTTCTTGTGGAGCTCCACACAGCATTCGTTTCTCTTAACATCCCTCTGCCATTCTTCAGGTCCCAGTTCTGGCGCCAACTGTTGCGGCCCGCCCGCGGTCCACAACACGAACGGTTCACTGAGAATGGCAGTTCCCTGCAAAGAGAGGAATCTAGACGGGGCGGAAGAAACAATGGAGTCAAGACAAGACTCTGATCAAGACTCAATTTAATATTTCCAGACACTCAGTTTATAAAGGAAGGGGGAGGGAACCCAATTTCCCGCCAAGTAACTCAGGGTCCAGTAGCAGGACGAACATGTGTGTGACTCCAGGCAGCAGAGGCAGGTTCCAGCAGTGGGCGTGGCAGGACGAATGAGCCGGTAGCTCCACCCTTGAGCAGGCAGGTTCCAGGCTGGGGGAAGGGAGGCCACACCTTTTAAACTGGACAAAAAGGCAGAAATGTAGTGGGTTTGATGTAATGCTGCTGGCATTATGTAAATTTGGGTTCCCAATATTGCAGGAGACTCTGCACATTTGTATGCAAGATACTGAAGGACAATGTGCCCAGTTGGTTTTGATTAGTAAATAAAGTTGCTGGCAGTCAGTGGCTGTGCGGGGCAGACAGAGGCAGGAATTTTAGGATTCCTAGGCAAATGACTGAGGAAGGAGGAAGGAAGGAGATCTACTATGCCTAGAAAAGGTGAGGGAGAGGAAAGGCCACTCTTGAGAAGATGGAGGACAGAGGACATAGCCACCATGTCGAGCAGGGAAGAGCAGCCCCAAGAGTGCTGCCCCACTGGGTCAAAGATGGAATATAGGATTTAGTGAGTAGTAAGTCAAGAATATCAGAGGGAGGTGGATGAGCCATGTGGAGGCTAGGAAGCGGTCCAGCCATTGAGTTGTTTAAGGCTTATCAAATATAAAGGCTAAATGTGTGTTTCTTTCATTCAGGAACCCAGAACATGGGGTGGGTAGTGAGGAACACACACCAACTGCAGGGAATAATTTGAGTTCTTAATTGGGAACTGCTTGCTCCAGGTGCTACTATGGAATGGAACCAGCCCTAGAGAAAGAAGTTTCTTGAAATCAATAAAGTTGAAAGGAGTTGGACATCAGACAGAAATGCAGAGGTTGCAATTTGCCCAGGTGGTTAATTTTTTGTCTTCATTTGGTCCAACATTTCTTTACTATTATCTTTTGGAATAATAATGTATATTCTGTGATGTTGCATGTATGTGACCTGTCTTTTGATTTTTATAGGTGATTACAGTTAAGAGATTCCATGAATCTCAGAAGAGACTTTGAACTTTGGACTATTAAACATTGTTGAGAGTGTGATAGACTGTGGAGACTTTTAAAGTTGCACAAAACATATTTTGCATTATGCTATGGCTAGTTATGGTCTCCAAACCTTATGCGTTTAAAAATGCTATGGAGGCCAGGGAGTGGAATGAAGTGGTTTGAATATGCTTGGCCTAAGGGAAGTGGCACTATTAGGAGGTGCGTCTTTGTTTGAATAGACGTGTCCTTGTTGGAGGAAGTGTGTCACTGTGTAGGTGGGCTTTGAGTACTCTTAGTGCTTAAGCTCCACCCAGTTCACAAGAAAGTCCTCTCTTGGCTGCCTTTGGATTAAGGTGTAGAATTCTAAGCTCCTCCAGCACCATGCTTGCCTTTCTTCCCACCATGATGACAGTGGACTGAACCTCTGAAATTGGAAGCCAGCCCCAATTAAATGTTTGCTTTTATAAGAGATGCCTTGGCCATGGAGTCTCTTCACAGTAGTAAAACCCATCTAAGACAGGGACTGTTTGAACAATTTTGAATGAAGACAGTAAATTGTGTACTTTGTTAATATTCAAATTTATTGTAATGACTGTATAGAATCCTGATGTGATTGTTTTGAATTAAGAAACATCATAAGTAAGAAGTCTCAGAATTATTATTTCTGTGAACAGAGAGGATGTACCGGTAGAGAAACACAAAGTTACAGCTTTCCATTTGCAGGAAAGCATTCTCCAGGAAGTAAAACACAGCCCTTCTCCCTCTTTAATGTAGGTGCTCTCCATTGTAAATCTCTCTCCTGGTGTCCCTTCTATGTTCTGGAACTCTGATTTTCTCTTTTCATTCTCTCAGGACAATTTTTCCTGATCTTATTAAGCCATATTTGAACATGTTCTTCTAATTATGACCCCCAAAAAAACCCCAATCAATTTACATACTGGGAATATTCCAAACTTCCTGGCTTGTCATGCTGTCCATCCTGAAGAATAATTCCTGGAAACTTGAGTTGAACACAGGGCTCTGTGTATATCTGTGGATTTACATCTTCCACCAACTCTGGGGTGTTTCTAACCATCTTTTCTTCAAATACCTTCTCAACTCTTTCTAACTTCAGATTCTGTGGACAGAAACAATTGGTGTGTTAGTCTTCATGACAATGGTCCACACAGTTGGATGTTTTTAATGCTCTGTGAGCTTCAGGGTTTCATTGGTATTTTCTTCAATTTAACTGATTTGTTTTTCTGCCTAGCAAGTTTGGCATTGGACTGTTCCAAATACTTATTTTAAATTTAATTAGTGCAGTCTTATATATGTTGTTGATTCCTTCTGTGATAGTTAATGAATTCACTTAATCTTAAAAATGACTATATTGATGTCTATTTATAGTTAGACTAGCCCTCAGAATCTCAGGCAGGGATACTCCATCTTGCAGTAAGACTTCTCCTTCCCTGTTTGACATGACAGACTACAGAAAGAGGAGCTCTGCTTCCCACACTTGGACAGTGAGTGATGATATCTGAAGAATCCTTATAAAGGCATGGAAGGACTGCCAAGAAAAACAATTTTCATGGGGTTGGAGAGATGTCTTAGTAGTTAAGAGCATTGACTGTTCTTCCAGAGAACCCAAGTTCATTTCCCAAATGGTGACTCATGTTGATGCATAGAAATTTATGCAGGAAAAACTGATACATACAAAATAAATAAACAACTAAAGTATTATTTCAAATTACAGCAACAAAAGCTTCCCTATGCTGTGATGTAGTGGTTTGAACAGGGTTTGCTCCCTATTGATTCATATGTTCGAAGGCTTGGGCATTTGGAGTGGCACTATTAAGAGGTATGTCCTTGATGGAGGAAGTGTGTCACTGTGGGGTTGGGCTTTGAGGTCTCCAACTGTGCTCAGGCCACATACAATGTGGAAGAGAGTCTCCTTCTGGCTGCCTTTGAATGAAGAGTCTAGAACTCTCAGTTCTTCCAGTACCATGTCTGCATGGATGTTGCCATGCTCCCACCATTAGGAGAAGGACTGAACCTCTGAAACAGTTAGCCACTCCAGTTAAATGTTGTCCTTTACAGGAGTTGCCTTGGTCATGTTGTCTCTTCACAGCAATGAATCCCTAACTAAGACAGTGGACAATAGCAATAAAGGGAATTATCATTGCTCAAAGTGCTTTCCTTAAAAGGAATATCAAAATAACGTACCCTGTAAAGTCTGAGGAACATTTTAGAAGGGAGTGCATGAAGAATGTCAGAGCTGACAGCTAGAAGCTTGAGAAATGGATCTGTGGTTAAGAGAACTTTCTGTCCTTCCAGAGGACTCAGGTTTGGTTCGCTGTATGACCTGGCTGAAGGGAGAATTTTGGTTTCTTTAAAAAAACACAGGGTCCTTTCAGCAAAATCTTGCTGGTATATGCAATAGTGTCTGGGTTTGGTGGCTGAAAAAACACAGGAACATTGTAAGAATATAGTCTCATTTTAATCCCAGGTATGAGAAGGCGCTACATCAGATTGTCCATATGAGCTGAGTATGATTAATTTTGTGCTGTATCAGAAGCATGGCTTGTCAGTTGCAGCTATTTCTGTGGTCTTATGACATTTGGGACCTTGGAACTCTTCAGAGGATGTATAAATGCTAGGACTGTGAGAGGCAAGACCACTGTTGGTTGGTGTTGATCATTGTTGGTAGTTTCTGTTGGCTGTGGTTTATGAAGTAATCTTGCCCAAAGAAGAAACAACAACAACAATAATGGTGACAACAACAACAACAACAGCAACAGGAAATTAGATATCCTGAAAGCAAAAATCAAACTTGCACCAAGGAACTCAATGCCACTATTCACCAGGAAGTAGTCTAACAATAATATCATCTCCTTTCCCCTCTCTCCTTTTTTCTCTCTCTTAGATAGTATTAGGGGGTAAAAGGGTTTGAAGAAAGGGGGTGAAGAGTGGAAGAAAGAAGAACCCACACAAAGTAGCTAAAAGTCTTACTACAACTTGTGCACAATGTGAGGTGGGGCAGAATGGGAAATTTTATTTTAGAGGCTGGATAGGAAATGGCAAGGGACAAAGGGATGGATATTATTTTTCAAGATGCCAGCAGATTTATTGTGGCTTCTTTTGCTTGGATATCCCCCACTTTGCTGCCAGAGGGAGCTTTCTGTTTTAGTGTTTGTGTGTTTGTTTTTCTTCTCCCTGTATTCCATTTCATAAGAAGTGTGGAGAATGGTTGTAAGGTGAGAAAGATTATGGGTGGAGGTAGAAGTCCATGGGAGACAAGGATACCAGAGAAGGAAAAACAAAACGTCTCAGATGTAGTGACAGAGGAAGAAAATGGGAGTTTTCCCCAAGAGGAAAGGTGGAATGAAACTGTCATGGAAGCAGATTGTGGTCCTCTCCAGTGTTGTGCGCTTGCAGTGAGGGATGAGGAGCTTGGTGGGTGTCTGCACAGGACACAAGATCAGAGAAAAGATGGAACAGACAGTTTTGAAAGAAAGGATTAATCTCAAACCAATTGATTCCTAAATAGCAGCTATGCTGTCTGTCCCATACCTGATCAGGCATCGTGGCTCCTCTCCTCCACCTCTTCTGGCATGGTTCCTGTCCTCCACCTCTTCTGGCATGGCAGATCTCCTCCACCTCTTCTGGCATGGCTGAACTCTGCTCCTTCCCTCTTTCTTCTTGGCAGGAAAATCCTAAAAGTCCCCCCTCTCTCTGCTCTGCCCAGCCATTGACTGTGGGCATCTTTACTTACCAAGGAGAACCACTTGGGGGCAGCCACGAAAACTCTTGACCAAACTCAATGCACTAAAGAGTGCATTTTATACAGGACTTTTAATATGAAGTTTCCTTCCTCCCCATCCCCCCACCCCCCCATTTCATATATAGGCTAACTTATAATTGGATTTTTAAAACCTTCAGGTTGGATTTTAAAGTTAGCGTGGATGTGGAGGAAGGGAGGGTCAGCCTGGCGATACAGAAGGGACTCATGTGAGCATTGTGGCAGAAACTAAAACCACATGCTGGTCGCCTTGTCCTTTCCAGATAGCATTCAGGGAGAGTGACTAAGTGCTTCAGGAGCAGTTGCAGGAAGCATGTGTCAAAGCTCACATACATTCTAAACATCGCTCAGGCCTCATGGTTATTTTCTGTGTTTCCTTCTCTTGCTCTCCATGATCTGAGGATATTGTTTCTCCCGCACTGGTCAGTTTCTTCTAAAGAGGCTCCTGTGTGATTTCAGTT
This sequence comes from Mus caroli, assembly GCF_978045245.1. NCBI lineage: Eukaryota > Metazoa > Chordata > Mammalia > Rodentia > Muridae > Mus > Mus caroli. Next base: position 39,487,404 of record NW_028227268.1, read on the forward strand.
GTATAGCAGGACTTTCTGACCCAGAAGCAGTACAAATGATGACACAAAGGCATTTGGGTATTTTAAAGCTTAAGCCTATAGCTGGGCAGATTCCCAACCAACTTTCTAGTTCATCCCGATTAGTCCTGGCATTACCTTCCATGTGTGGCCAGCTCTGCATCTCTGCTCACGTTCAGGTCCGTCTTTCATCTCCGAGTCCCCAGGCATTTTTGGCGCTTTTACTTTCTTTTTCCAGAGTCCCTCCCCAGGAAGTTCTGTCTTCAACTTCCTGCCCAGCTCCTGTGTGGGTGGGAGGCAGAAATCAGAGTGTCTAAGGACCTTGCACAGTCATCAGTGTTCCAATGTCTAGCTGCACAGCTAAGCTGAGAATTCCCCAGGATGCCTGGCACTTTAGGGATTATGTAAGGATGCCTCTGAAACAGACTCCTGTCCATTATATTCTCCTAGTCAGACTGGGTAAACCTCTGTGGGACACTTGTTTCAGTCCCTAAAATGTAGCATTATAAAAAATTAGCAGTGCTTAAATGTATCTGTATGCAGTTGTGGGGCTGTGTGTTCACAGCTACACCACCATGAGGAGGTCAGAAGACAACTGGCTTGAGTCAATTTTCTCTCTCTCCTGCACAGAGATCCCTGGGGCTATAGCTCCTCAGGCAAGGTGGCAGCTGCCTCCATCCACTGAGCCATCACTTCACCGGCTCCCACTCTTAAGTCTTTCCCCAAGGTTTGTCCTGTTGACCTGAAAACCTGACTCTCCGCCAAGCATATTATCACTTGGACTCCATTGCTCTTTCCCAGTCCATGTCCCTAGCCAGGTCCTTGCCCCACACTGTTACAGTCATCCTTTACTTGGCTTCCTCCTTCTGACTTTCCTATGTTAATCCAGTTCCTGTCCTGACACCCAAAGAGGCTGACATTAGGCAGGCAGCTGCTGCTTTTGTTGAAACTCTCTGCCAATGATCCTCCCATGAGTTCCAGCAGCCTTGAGAGTGCAACAACTTCCTAGGTCATACATGATGAGCCCCACTACTCTCATGACTTCACACTGATGTCACCTCCACCAACAAATGTTTCTTCTGTGTCTCAGCCCCAGTGGCTGTTGTGTGGAGGCAGAATGGCAGGGTCATCTCTAGTCCAGCTACTGTGACAGGTGTCACGAGGTGCTCATGCAGCTATGATAATGTGTCTTCTCACTTCCTTGGTCTTCCAAGGTCTAGGCCACAACTCTGAAAACCACAATCGCAATTATTCAAAACAACTAAAACCCCAAAGCCAGAAAAAAATTATCCTGGGAAAACAATAAGAATTCTTTAAGAGAATTTGATGATGTTTTGTTAAGATCATTTATTTTAGAAATATTAAAATGGCAGAACCTTTGCTATCCAAATTTTTTATGTATAACTTCCCAGTTAATAATGAAGAACGATACAAGCAGAAGAACTGTACTCATAAAAAAACAGATCTGAGAACAGAGTACATGAAAAAAATGAAGTATAATTGAAAGATAAATTGTATTGATAAAGAAATAGATCAGAACAGAACATGGCTAAGTATGATGGGTCTGTGAACACCCAACTCCTAGCCCCCATCATCAGAACTGTCGTGACGGGCAACCAGTCTTTTGATGAACTCCATCAAAGGTCACTACAGGTTACCACTGTATATACAATAGCTGCTAAGGGCTAAATGTCGAGAAATTTTATCCTTCACAAACATAGATTTACAATAACGACATTTCTTCCTTTACAAAGGAAATACCAATATTTCAATTAATGCGTAATACTTACATGTAAACTCAATGCTGTAAATAACTTTATAGGTATTATCTACAGCACAAACAACATGATGATATGAACATATAAAAATACATGTCAAATCCTAAACGAACAATATAAACATCTGAATATCCTGTTATCAATACTTTATCAGAAATGGTCATACAAATAGAAAAAGTAGATGCCATGTTGTAGCCCCATAGAAACTGCCAGCATGGCCTAAGACCTGCCTGTAGACTGTCTTACATACAAGAGATACAATGTTTTCCTTTAAGACAGAATGTGTCAAGACAGACTCGAAAAAGAGTTAAGATATTTCTCGAAAAGTAAACTATATAGTTGCATGCCTTTAAAAATGCAGACATAAAATGATCACTACAGTTTTACCTGGGTAAACTGTAGAAAGATTTGGAGAGCATTATCACCTACATACTGTGAAACATCATTGTGCCATCCTCCATTTTTTTTCATGTCTCGTCAGATTCGAATATGAGTTAAGACATTTCTCAAAACGGAAACTATATAACTGCCCACATTTAAAAACGCAGACATAAAAGAATCCCAGTTTCTCCTGGGTAAACTGTAGAAAGACTCACAACTTCCTAAGATTTCAGCGAGAGCTATTTCTAAGTCCTTTACTGCCTTGGTCGTCAGATAATATTTTTGGGGGTAACGTATTTTCGCGCTTGAGTCATAAAGACTCATTGTCTTATGACCCAAGTATGTTATCTTTACTATAATACCTATTTTCGCAGTGTAACCACAATGGTTTAACAACGTCTGCTTTAATGTTAGGGCAATTTGTTTATAATAGCCCTTTAACTCAGCGCCTAGTTCCCCCAGAAGACTGCTGTTGCCTTCCAGGTTCTCATCTCCCTGGACAAAGACATACAGGGTTAGGAGACCGCCCTGGGAAATATGAAGCACATCCCAGATAACTTCCTGCTTCTCTTGCAAACCCAGATTCAAAGCCCAGCTCTTAGAGATAACCAGTGTTCCTTTACGCAGTGAGCCCAACTCTGTCCGGACTAAGTGCTCATAGCCTTCATGTAGTGAGAATGGTTTCATGCAGAGGGCTTCTGGAGAGCGTATCAACTTTCCAGGCATCTCTAGACAAGAAAAGAAACATAACAAATTATAAAAGTAAAAATGCCCAGAATGTCGTGTGTGACACATCACCAAGCAGTTTGTAAATCCCACACTTTGCAGCCCAACCGAGAAGGTGAACACAAGATACCAAACACTGATTCAAGAACTGGAAGGAGGTAGATGTAAGGGGGACTTGGACACTCAAATGGCCAAAGAGGGAGTCATGGAAGCAGCTGAATACTCACAGTCTCAGAGGCTTGCTCTGGGGAACTCCATGGATGAGAAGAATCAGGGGAGCAAATGACAGACTAATGTTGAGGACAGAACCTAGTCAGGTGATGAAACAGGAGAAAAGCATGGAGAAATGGGGAGGGTCCACAGAGCAAAGAGGGGAGCAGAGTGCATTGCCAGAGCTCCAGAGTTGGGGAGAGGACTCCTCAGAGAGGACCACAAGGGCGGCTAGGTTTTTCTGGTGAGTACAGACTGGCAGTCCCAGCCATAAGGTAGCATACAGTTCTTCAAAGCCTTGTACCCAGTAAAGGAATTTGAAGGAACCTTCTACTGACAGGTTAGAGTCACAGAGGAAATTTCTTTTGTTTGTCTCCCTATCTGAGAATGTCACATGTTTCCAGGTGCTGTCTTGTGTGTGTGTGTGTATGTGTGATGATCAGTGTACAGGAAGTTCAGTGTCCGTGCAAGGCTGTGCTGCTAAGCTCTGTTGGAAACAGGCCTGCCATGAGGCCAGGCCAGGCCAACACTCTCACTGTTCTGCTGCAAACACTAGGGCTGCTGTTTCCCCTGGCCTGAGACTTGGCAGTGATATCAGCTTAACCTGCTGTGGCAGGTGACAAGACCCTTGAAGGGAATTATGAGGCCTGGTTCCTCCATGTTCTTGCTCTAGTTCCAGCTACTGGACAAGCACGCTGTATCCGATTTGGCCATTGTGAAGGGAAAAGCTCACAGCTTTATTGAAAGCAGTGAATATATTTTCCATAGGGAACCAGAGATCAATAAACTAGCTGTTGATATTTTAGGAGTTTTCAGGTTGCCCAAGCCCAGAAAGCAATCTTCCAACTCCCTCAGCCCAATGTAAACTGATTAGTAATCTCTGTTCCTCTACCTGCTGTGGCATCCATCTGGTGCTTCACCCATTCCTCTGTGGTAAACCTCTTCACACAGCCACCTTCCACGTGCCAGGATTCAGGCTCCGCAGCGAACACTGCACAGCAGAATCTCTCCACTCTGAGCGCACACACATATGCACACACAGCTCCGGATTTGTGTACTTCGATGAATTTGCATGTGTATTTTATCTTCTCCTTCTCCCCACAGAAGTGAGTGACAGGCAGCTGTTGGATGCACTTTTCTATTTCACTCTCTAGAAGCAGGAGATCGCTCTTCTCTGCTTCAAAACCAATAATTTGCTGGGTTTTGCCATCCAAGCCAATGAACAAATATCCCCCTTCAGTGTTTGCAAATGCAGAAACAGTTTGAGGGAGGAACTCTAAAATCTTTTCCTTAGGAGAAATCTTTTCCTTAGGAGTCAATTTTACTTCAGCATGTGTGGATTTAGTGAAACAGAATGTCTCCCCATAGGCAAGCCAGTCTCTGTTAAATAAGGTAAGACATTCTTTAAGTGTTTCATTACAGATGATTTTTCCAGAACTTGTTCTGGATTTGAGGAACTGCAATGCAACCACTGCTTTCAGTTCAACTGAGAATGAGAAGATTCTTATGTACAAGTTCGTTTTCCAGGTGGCGATCCCCGGACCTCTCTGATTCGGCTTCCATGGTTTCACAAAAATGAAAAAGTAGTCTTTGTGCTGCATGAAGTCTAGATAGTCATGAGGAAGGTGCACGATACTGGGTAAGGAATATACCAAATCCAGTCCCATTCCATCTCTGGTGAAGATGTAGTTTTGATTTTTAATGTGAGCCTTGACCACGCCCCCTCCAGAATTCAGCAGGGTACACACAGCCTGTAATAAACTTTTGGCTTCTTTACTCCTCAGTTGGCTATCTTTCATTGAATCCCTAGTCTTCTCTCCAAGTGTGATTTCTCCTACAGACAGAACTAGTTCAGCATAGTCCGTGTCCTGATCGACAGTGATGCTCATTTTGCAGTCACTGTCTCTGCTTCCCAGATGAAATCCTTTCCTGCAATACAGTCAGAGCCAGCGTTACCAGACCACACAACCATTTGAGCTGCTATGGAGGAGCAAGTGAGAAGGTCAGATGCGATTCTTTTTAGGGACTGTTGGGACAATTTTGATCTGACCACAATAATGGACACTCAATAAATTTTAAAATTTGAGTTCCTGATTGTATATGATCCTCTTCTATTTTGAATTAAGAAACTTCATTGGGCATGCACATCCTACATGGCACTGTGTTGTATAAGGTACTTTAAAATATTTTTAGCCTAATATATTTTATATTTTTATGTGTATGAGTGTTTTGTCTGTATATATGTATGTGTATCACTGAGATGTCTGGTGCCACTGGAGGTCAGAAGAGGTCTTGCATCCTTCGAGGATGGAGATATGGGTGCTTATGAGCCCAGTGTTAGTGCTGGCAATTGGACCCTGGTCCTCTGTAAGAGCGACAAGATACCTTACACTGTGAGCCAATACTGCAGCCCTACAAAAAGACATTTAACTTAAGTGCATTCTGTACACTGAGTGTGTTCTCCTGTCTAACTTCTTTACTGTCACCATCCCATCTGTCCCCTATGCTCCCTTCGGTAAATTCAGGTACATACACACACACACACACACACACACACACACACACACACACACACACACACACACGATTTCTCAGATGTTTAATATATACACTCTCGGAACCACATCTGAGAAGAAATGTGTGAGATTTGTCATTCTGAGACTGGCTTGGTTCACTTCATCTGATTCTGCCCTATGGTACCATCCCCTCCCCCTTCTTCTTTTGTGGAAGTTGGGGTGACAGTCATGGCTTTAAATTTGTCAGCAACATATTCTCCAGGAATCACAGCCTCTCTCCTGCTTTAACATGGCTGTTCTCCATTCTCCAGCTCCCTCCTGGTGTGGCTTCTCTGTTCTGGAATCCTGATCTCCTCTTTTCCTTCTCTCAGGACCTTTCCCCTAATAGCATGAAGTCATATCTGAGCACTGCTCAGGAACACTCCGTAGAAGTCCTCTCACTTTCTCCATTTCTTCTGCCTGTCCTGATGTTGCTTTCCAGTTCTTTCCACTACGACAAAAACAAACCGTTTACATACCACGACGCCATCCATCTTCCTGGCTTGGCATGCCGTCCTCCCTGAAGAATATCCCCTGGACACTTGAGCTGAACAGAGGGCTCTGTGGATGTCTGTGGATTCACATCTTTCTCCAGCTGTGGGGTGTTTCCAGCCATCTCTCCTTCAGATAACTTCTCAACTCTTTCTGACTTCAGATTCTGGGGACAGAAACAATTAGTGTGCTAGTCTTCATAACAGTTCTCCACACAGTGTTGGATTCTGTGTGTTTCCTTCAGTTCCTATTTATGCTCCTTAGGCTTCAGCGTTTCATTGGTCTTTATGTTTACAGATTCATTTTTCTGCCTAGCGAGTCTGGTATTGAACCTTACTAAGTATTTCTTTTAAATTCAGTTAGTGAGGTCTTATACGTCCTGTTTGGTTCCTTTCTGTGATATTGAATAACTTCATTTATTCTCAAAATTGACTATCTTGGTTTCCATCTATAGTTAGACTAGCCCTCAGAATCCCAGGCAGGGATACTCCATCTTGTAGTAAGGATTCTCCTTCCCTCTTTGACACGAATAGAAGCCCTGCTTCCCACACTTGGACGGTGTGTGGTGACATCTGCAGAATCCTAATAAAGGACCAGAGAAAAATAATTTTCAATGTTAAGAAAAATAATTTTCAATGTTAAGAAAAATAATTTTCTCTTGTCCTGAGAGATGTCTTTGCATCGAAGAGCACATCCCTCTCTTCCAGAGACTCCAGTACAATTCCCAGCGTGCGTATGATGACTCACAACCTTTTGTAACTCAGATATGTGGTCCTAAGACAACATGATACACACAAAATACATAAGTAAATTTAAAATATTATGTTAAACACAAATTTCCCATGATACCTATATATTTGGATTATGGCTTCCCTCAACTGAACCCCTGGCAGCTTATCTCTGCAGTGGCCAGCAGCAGTACAGAGACTCAGCACTGCTCAGAGTGTTGAGAATAATTGAGGACTGAGTACCCCTCCTTAAATGGACCATCAACACAACCTGACCTCTCAGGCTCGGGGAACACTGTCACAGAGAACACAGGAAAGAATGTCAGAGCTGAGAGCTGGGGGCTGGGGAAATGGACACATGGTTAAGAAAACGCACTATTCTTCCCGAGAACCGAAGTTTGCTTCACTGCACTGACCTGACAGCTCACCACCATCTGCAACTCCATTTCCAGGAACCAGAGAGCCTCTGTAGGCACTGTACACACCCCTTGTACATATACATGCACACAGACAAAACACATGTACATATAGAATATAAATTAGATTAATATCCTTTTAAAGGAAGGCTGTAAAAGCTGGAGGACAGCAATAAATACTGAGACATGCTGTCTTCTGGGCATGATGTGGCCACTGCACTCATGGCTTCCTGTAGTGGCATTACCTGCCCATGCTCAGCCAAAAGGGTCACTCACCATTCCAACAGGCAGCATTAACTGGATTCAGTGGGTCATAATTAATCAATTAAATAACTGGAGAGAGCAATGGGCAGGGGCTAGAAGTGCATTTAGGGAGTGGCTGAAGGGAATGGAAGTGCATGAGACCAGGATACATTGTTACAAAGATGAAATTTTCCAAGAATAAACAAAAAATATTCTATTATGATTAAAAAAAAAAAACAACTGAAGTTATACTCCTAGGCATTTGCCCTTAAGCATCTAGGCAACCCTACAGGACACACACCTGTACACTCAGGTGAGTTGTCTTCCTGTTCACAACAACTGAGTTTGTGAACGAGCAAAGGGTCCTATCAGTGGGGGAGTGGATGAGGAAAACATAGCATGTGCACAATTAAACTCCCTACATGCTTAGTCTGAACTCAGGGTTTACTCAGCCATAAGGAAGAATGGAATCCATCACTGCAGGAAAGAGGACGGAGCTGAGGATTACAGTATGTGAAATGATTCAGAAAGATGAATCATTAAAATTATCAATGAACAATGTGTTTAAGGTATTAAGGTATGTGGGAAGAGGAGCAGGAGTGGGAGGGGCCAGAAGAGAGAGTAAAGAGGATTCCTAGGATCAAAAGACATCTTGCTTCTGATAATGTCATAGCGAAAACTTTATTCTATAAAATTAGTCTCAGTTAATAAGAAAGAGGCTCATGTGAATGGAAAAACATCACTACCAACAACAAGTCATCTTTCTTACAGTCTATGGCGTTTCTGTTTGTGGTGTTTTTAACCTGCAGTTTCCTTTGCTATTTTGACTCTAGAAGGCACTCACACAAGATGACAGCAAAGACAGCCATAGAAAACAGAGGCTGGAGAGATGTGAGAGAACTTCATTGACTTGGCCAATATCAAATAAATGCAACATCTGTCCACTGCTGTGCGGTAACCTTCATTAAACTAATTTGTTTCCTGGAACTGAGTTTGCATGAGTCACTGTGACTGTCAGTGCTACCCAGGAACACTCAGGACTCTTATGCACTGTAAATTTTAATTCTATGAACATGTTTAAGGGTGCTGTGTTGAATTATTGTTCTTAAAAATGTTTTACTTGTATGAGTGTTTATCTTTCGTGTATGTTTGTGAGCATACACGAAACATATACCAGGTGTATGCCTGGTGCCTTTGGAGTCCAGAAGATGACATTAAGATATCTGATTTGGAGTTGGAAATGGTTGTGAGCTGCTCTTTGGGTGCTAGAAATAGAATCCATCCAGGTCACATGAAAGATCAGCCAGTGTTCTGAATTACTGACTCATCTATGCAGCCTCTGTCTGTCTGTCTGTCTGTCTGTCTGTCTGTCTTTTCTTCTCTTCTCTTCTCTTCTCTTCTCTTCTCTTCTTTCATCTCCTCTCCTCTCTATCCCCCCTCTCTCTTTCTCTTTTTACTAACAGAAATGCTGTATATTCAGAGTGAAGAATACACCTATGAAATATGTACATATTATGGGATGGTTAAATTAAGTTAATTGGTGGATATTAGCCCAGAAACTTAGAATACCCAAGATATAATTTGCAAAACTCATGAAACTCAAGAAGAAGGAAGACGAAAGTGTGGATACTTCGATCCTTCTTAGAAGGGGGAACAAAATACCCATGGAAGGAGTTACAGAGACAAAGTTCAGAGCTGAGACAGAAGGAAAGACCATCCAGAGACTGCCCCACCCAGGGATCCATCTCATAAACAACCACCAAACCCAGACACTATTGCATATACCAACAAGATTTTGCTGACAGGACCCTGATATAGCTATCTCTTGTGAGGCTATGCCAGTGCCTGGCAAATACAAAAGTGGATGTTCACAGTCATCTAATGGATGGAACACAGGGTCCCCAATGAAGGAGCTAGAGAAAGTACCCAAGGAGCTGAAGGGATCTGCAGCCCTATAGGAGAAACAACAATATGAACTAACCAGTACCCCCAGAGCTCGTGTCTCTAGTTGCATATGTAGCAGAGGATGGCCTAGTCAGCCATCAGTAGGAGGAGAGGCCCTTGTTCTGCAAAGATTCTATGCCCTAGTATAGGGGAATGCCAGGGCCAGGATGTGGGAGTGAGTGGGTTGGGGAGCAGGGGGAGGGGGGGTATAGGGGATTTCCAGAGAGGAAACTAGGAAAGGGGATAGCATTTGAAATGTAAATGAAGAAAACATCTAATAAAAAAATCTCAAAAAATTAAGTTAATTGATATATGCATTATTTTATACAAAAATGATACAAGTTGGTATATTTGTGTGAAGAACACAAAACACCAACTTCTACAACTAGATCTGGTAGTACATCCTGTAATCCCAGCTATCCAGGAATTACCTGAGGCAAAAAGATCACAAGTTCAAAGCCAATCTGGAATGCAGAGCGAGTTCAAGGCCAGCCTTTGCAAGTTAGCAGATTTCTTTCTCCAATTACCAAGTAACCAGAGGACTGGATACAGAGTTCACAAGCAGAGCCCGTGCCTGCATGTTCACAGCTCTAGGTACAACTCCCAGAATACAAACTTGGTAGCTTTGAAAAGGAGAATGCACTGCTGTTTACTGTAGGCACCCTGTTCTGCAAAGGCTCCCCCTACATGGCACACATCTTACAGCCGTTCAGTAACAGCTCCCAACAAGCAAGCCCACTTCCTAGTCACTGCTGTCCTAACTTCTACTTGTATCAAATCAGGTTCTTTGACTTTTCCCAATATGCAGCAACAGCCAGGGATGAGAAGCTGTCTCTCTGGAATAGTGACATCATTTCCCTTGGACATATCTAGTAGTGCTTCTCATTTATTGAGGAGCCACTATGGTTTCCAAAATATCCACTGAAATTCATACTCGTCCACCCCTTTTGTGCAGGGATCCTGTTACTCCACATCTGGGACATCAGGCATCTTTCATCTTTTTGATAACAGACTGCAGGAGCTGGAGAGACAGCTCCATGGTTAAGAACACCTGCTACTCTTGCAAAAGACTCAAGCTACATTCATGCACATGAACTAAAATTGTCTTAAAAAGACAGTCATGATATTGAAGAAATAGCTCAGTAGTAATGAGCACTGTCTGTCTGTCCAGGGGATGCATATCCAATTCCCAGCACCCACACGATAGCTCACAGGATCTGTAACTCTAGTCCCAGGTGATCTGTCACCCTCTTATCTATCTCTGTGAGCACCAAGTACATATACAGTGTACATGCACACATGCAGAAAAAACATCCACACTAATGAAATAATAATTAAAATGTTAAGTAAATCAATCATTGTGACAAGAGTGAGTCGTATTTAACTGTGCTTCTTGTATTTTCTCAATGGTTAGTGACATTAAATTTTTCTCAAATGCCTCTTGGTCCTTTGTAAATCTAGTTGAAGGGTCCCACTGGACTCTATCCAGCTGTGGGTTTTTCAACAGATCAGGAAATGGGGCTTCTGCTCTATCAGTACCCCAACTGTAGGATCTGAAAATAAATCCCTTTAGTCCATCTGTAGTTGAATTGTGTCTGTAGTGCGATCTAATTTCATTCTTCTCCATATAGAAATTTCTCTTCAGTTTCTGCTTATAGGGTCACATTTCTAAGAGGATGGGGCATCCTTACAGGGCTCTGGAGATCTACACAAACCTCTGCTTCCCCTGCCTCACTAGTTAGGCTTAGACCATGCATAATTTTGAAGTGCCCAAACTACCATAATTAGAATTCATCTTTGTGGAGCTAAGAGTTAAACCTAGGTCTGAGGAACTCTGTTATTGTCCAAGCATAAGTAAGCACCCTTCGGCTCTCCTCCATCCCATAATCAGAGGAAAGCATTTGTTCTTGCTCTAACCTCTGCAGCATGCAAAACCTCAGCAGCCTGTGCATTGGTAAAAGTGGCTACAGAAATGCCAAAGAGACAAAGATATTAGAAGGGGCAGAAGGTATCTCAGGCTTTACACTAGACAGTGGGCTGAGCCATCAATCTCCTATTCATCCCAGAACAATAGGCTGGACGTGCTGTTGAAGTGGGGATAGAAAGAAAGTGGGGTTACAGGATGCTGGTAAAAACCTGGCTCACTTTACCTTGTCCTGGAATCTGAGTTGCTTGGAGTCCATGGTGTTTCAAAGAGGGAACGTCGGGTTGTGTGTCCTTCTCAAGAGTAAGAGCCCTGCAAGGACGAGGTTTCCTTCAGAACTGATTGTGGTTCCTCCTTGATAAATTGTTAACCTTATGAGTTCTGGTTGTAGGTTGGGTTTTTTTTTTCCTGCCTGTGTGTTTTGTTGTTATTAATGTTTCTGTAGAGGGAATAAAGTGTTTACATCCCTTCCTTTCCCTTCTCTCTCTGCCCAGCATTAACTGAACTCTGGCCTGCAACCATGTTGCCCCTTCAGCATCCCAAGCACCTGTGATTATAGGCACATGCCGTCACTCTGGTATCGCGTCCAGGACAGAATTCACTCTATTAATATTTGACTTAGGACTCTGTGTATAGGATGCTCTTCCAAATATCTTTGCTGAAAGATGCTGGTGTCGAGTTCACGGCAGCTTCCTGAGATGGGTGGGAAGGGCTGGCTTCAGCTCAGACACAAGCTCTGCCCTGAGCTGTGGACCTTTCTGAAGTGAACCATGGTGCAGCACACACATTAAACTGCAACGGAAGGACTTAGCGTTTCACTGACATGAAGATCTCCCTTTCCCCCACGGGCAGAGTTCATCATGGTCTGCCATGTTGGCAGAAACCCTAGTAGAACGTTTGGCATCTTGTTTCGCCAGGCCACCACATCCTCTCATTTACAATTTGTTTATAGAGTAATGAGCAGCAGCTTTGGTAAACCCATGTGAGCTACAATTTTTTTTTTAAATGAGTGTTTTGCCTTATGTATGTCTGTCCACCACACATGTGCCTCCTCAGTTTGGTGGATTTCTGAAGAGAATTCCCTGGAACTGAAGATAGAGATGCTTGTGACCTACTACGTGGGTACTGGGAACCAAATCCAGGTCCTCTGCGAGAGCAACAAGTGCTCTGAACCTCTGCACCATCCCTACAGTTCCTGTAAACTGCTGCTTAATTTCATATTGAGTATTGGTCTAACAGATTAGTAAGGTCACAGTTTCTGGGATTAGAGAAGGCACCAGGATGGATACTGTAATATATTTGCCGATCAGGGCTCATCCTAACTGATGCTTGGGAAATCTACTGATTTTTTAAAATTTGTTTAAATTTTCTTGTTTTATTATTTTTCTTTATGGTTTCTGATACATGCTCTTGCTATGTCAAACCTGCTATGTAGAGCAGGCTGGCCTCTACCATACAGAGGTCCATGTGTAGTAATTAAGGGCATGTACCACCCCTTCTGACTAGAGCTGGTGATTTTCATTAATCCTAAGGGTTCTCTCATATAGCCCCTCCAAACTACACATATATGTGGTTAAGGAATATTTTTAAAAGCTATTAGAATGGGAAATGTGAATCCTGAGAAAATATCCAAAAAAGAATTAAATTGCACTTGGGAGGCAGAGGCAGAAGGATTTCTGAGTTCAGGGCCAGCATGGTCTACAAAGTGAGTTCCAGGACAGCCAGGGCTACACAGAGAAACCCTGTCTTGAAAAAAGAAAGAAAGAAATAGAACCCTAAAGAAGAAAAATCTCGTGTTTGTGTGTTAGGGAGGGGTTTAACTCTAGCAATTTAATTCAGACTAAACCATGAGAATGTACAAGAATTCATGACCCATTGTATAGGGAGGTAATATTATCTAAGACCAGGAAATCATAGGCATGCTAGAGAAGTTTCCAGAAGCTGAATTACTAAGTCAAGTGATAAACTATTTATATATGAAGTATTCACCATTAGGGTTTTTCCCCCCCGGCAACTTTATCTTGGTCCGGTCTCTGAAAGCACACTGGGCACCCCTCAGAAGGCAGGCCTAGAGCTCCATGTCTATTACAAACTAACCCTTTCCCTCCAGGTTGCCCACACACTCAGATCTGAGCATGGAGAATGACACAGTCCTAAGATAAGTTCAGAGCAGCCATGCGTTCAGATAGGCCCCAGCCGAAGGAAAGCATTTGAACACACTGCTGACAGTTCCAGACAACGTCAGCTAAAGGACGAGGTCTTGACTCCCAGGAGATGAACAGCAATGGAGCCAGATCAGCAGGATCACTCAATTTACACTGAAATCTTAGCACTGGTCTTCATACGGTGTAACTGTATGAAACACTCAGGAAGATGTGTGCTCCCCCCTTCATGATAATTCTGCATCATGCTAGAGCCAATCGCTGTGCTTTAGTGCCAGGTACTATCGGCTTCTGCATAGGAGCGCTGCCTGGACATGAGCCTGCATTCCTTAAGGCCCTGCCAGAGGTCTCCATGTACACCCAGAAGGCATCAAGGAGCCAAGGCTGGTGTTGGCCTTGGAAGGCTGATGTCTGCATTGTGAGCTTCAGGCCTGCAAACCATGCACAGTGAATTGAAGACCAGCCTGGGGTACATACCCAGACTCTGTCTGCCTCCCTCCCCTCTAAAATACTAACACAAAACCACAACTAGATTTACCTGGATCTAAAGCAGCCTGTATTGCTGGGAAAGGAGCAGTTTCATTTCTGTATATATACCAACTTCTGTATTAGTCAGGGTTCTCTAGAGTCACAGAACTTATGGGTAGTCTCTATATAGTAAGGGAATATGTTGATGACTTACAATCTGTAGTCCAACTCCCAACAGTGGTCAGCAGCAGCTGTGAATGGAAATCTAAGGATCTAGCAGTTGCTCAGTCCCACAAGGCAAGCAGGCAAAGAAGAGAGAGAGAGTTAGATGCTGCAGCCCCACCCTGTTCCATACACTGCTATGTGGTCTCTATTATTCTTTCCCTTTCAGCCCCACCCATTCAGCACCCCCTGAATCAAGCCATGTCCTAAGCCAGCATGCCAGGTTCACACAGCACATGGAAAGAGGACAGAAATCACATCTCACACCAAAGTGCAAAAGGACAATGCTCAGGTTGCTGGGAAACTTTAAAGTCAATGATGTTACATTGGAGTCCCCTTTACAGGAGCTGTGGGCTAGCCTGGGACACTGGCCATCTCAGGTCAAGACCTCAACTATGGAAACTGTTCATACCCAGTACCTTCAGGCACTCAGTATGGACACAGTCCTTAAATGCAAGGGAGGGAGCAGAACTCATCGAATTCCAAGACTGAAGTGAGGTTCAGAGACCTCCAGGGTCCTTGGGTCTACTTAACTAGGTAGTTCCTTCTTCTCAAATTGTAGCATTGACTCTCGGGGAAAATCTCTCTGAAGGAAATGCAGGCTGCCTGTCAGCTGTATCAGGCAGAAAAGGAGATGATGTTCAGAGGTCCTTACTCTGCCCCGAACGCAGGTCGATAAGCCAGCACAGACAGAGGGAGCCAAGTAGAAGGACCTGTTTCTTGGGGGAACAAATCAAAATGAAAAAAAAAAAAAAACCAACCCAACCCTAGATTGGTCTTTCCTGGGTCAGTGTTTTGCACTTCTCTTGAGAAAGGGAAGTTCTCGCCTTCTGGATTGTAAACTTACACAGAAGCATCTTTCCGGCTCTAGAGTACAACATGGCTCCCTTTCCGGAGCCATGTTTTCTCAGTGTTCAACAGGGTCAGGTCTCTTAAGAGGATAGGGAACCCGCAAGGGACTCTAGAGATTCACACAAGCCTGCCAAACATACCACGCCAAACCTGCCTCTTCCTACCTCACTAGTCAGCCTCAGAACAAGCATCATGGGCTCTCTCCCCCAGCAACTATAAGCCCTCCCTCCTCCATCTCAAAGTGGGAAGCCATTTTCTCTCACCCCTGCCTTCAGAGTCTCCCAGTCCTCAGCAGCCGGTGTTTTGAAAGAATAGCTGCAAAGATGCCAAGGAGCCAAGATTCCTAGATGGAAAACAGCCAGAGTTAACTTGAGAGGGAAGGGCGATGCTGGCAACTGCTACCCCACATCCACCCAGAGCCAGTAAGTAGACAGGACCCTGACACTGGGTGGGCACAGAAAGAGAACGACAGCAGGGTTGAGTTTGTCACAGTGGAACTGGCTCACTTACTCTGTGTCCTGGAAGCTGTGTTCCCCGAAGCTCAGAGCACCAATAAGCTTGCAGGCCTTTCCCTTGCCCAGAGAGGCAGGAAAGGTGATCAGAGCTCAACCGCGGAGGGACAGCAACTGATTTTGTGGAACCAAGATACAGCCGCTGTATGAATGCTTGCTGGGGTAAAATGGCATACGCCTCGCCTTTCTTTGCTAGTTTTATAAGTTAAATTGAGTCATCTCTCTGAGACTTTGAGCATTTCGTCACTCCAGGAAGTATAACGGGAAGTTTAGATGCTTTATGCCCTTGTGACTGGAATTGACAACGAGAACAACGAATTTTTTTAATTTTCATTTTATTTATCTATTTATTTAGGACAACTAATTAAAAATATTTTAAAGAAACAAATAAAAGTGAAACTACCTAGAAATCACAGAGCACAGGTGGAAGGAGCAGGTGGGGAAGGGGAGAAGGTCAGGGAAATTTGCTCATTTATAATAAATCCTTGTATGGAAAATTTTAAATTTAATCAAAAATGAAGTTTCCTGTCTCCTTGAAGGAGACCCAGTCTCTCTATCTTTACCAGGCTTCCCAGAGCAGCCGGGCTCCAGGGCTTCCAAGAGCAGGCACTGGGAGGGATGTGAGGAGGAGAGCCCGGAATGTCCTGGGAGAAGAAAGGGGCATCATGGGCGACTGTTGCACTAGCACAGGCAGAGAGGACACAGGCAAATATTCACTCACACGAACACACACAAACACACACATGAACACACACACACATGAACACACACACACAAAGACACACAGGAACACAGAAACACACACTTATACAGACACTCACACTCGGGAACACACACACAAACACACATGAACACACAGTCACATACAGAGTCAGACACAATCACACCCACTCATGAACTTTCATGCACACACACACACACACTCCCATTCCTTTGCTTTCTTTGGGTCTGTTTTATACTAATTATGGCACTGCATGTTTCTGTATCTCTTTACCTCATGAGCAATCTCAAGAACACACAAGCTGTTTTGTTTCTTTGTTTTTAGTTTATTGTTTGTTTGTTGCATGGTGGGGCATGCTTTAGTACATACATGTTTCACAAATTCTGGGTTTCTTTTGACAATGTCCTTAAGTGCAAATGGAATGCTGTGGTCACACTCATTCCTTTAAACTCTCTCACTTCAACTGCCCACAGGGACCATGGGTTTGAATGGACAGGGGCTGAAATGCCCAGCTCTCTAGGGTCTCTGTGGTGTCAATCATTTCATCTGGGGAGCAGTACCCAAACCCCACCTCTGCCTCACATGGCTGTTAATGAAAGTGTAGCTGAGGATCTCATTGTCAGGCCACAGGTAGGGGGCTGCCCATGTCAGAAAATAAACATGTATGCTCCAGTGACTGCTATGGCCGAGTTACATACATTCACCAACTCCTGCCATCCAAAATATTCATAATTCTATATGAATCTGTTTCCCTTTGCCAAAAGAATTTGAGCAAACAATTCGCTTAGGGATTTAACAAAGCAATCCTACAGCGTTGGAGTATTGAAAGAGGAGATTGCTCCAGAGGGTCTGATTTATTCAGGAGCAAGACTCTGACTGAAAAGAGTCTAAGGCTTGAGAAAGACTCAGCTTCATTCTGTGTTTTTGTGGTACCACAAGTCCAGGAATAAGGTGGAGCCTTAGTTTCATTTATGTTTCCCCACCTTTGAGAGTTTCTGTTTCCTGGGGAAGGAAAGCACAACTCTCCCATTTCCTGTCTTTGCACTTCCACAAGCAAGGGCTATTTCCTGTTAGAAAATAATCATCAATTTACAGTCGATGTGAAATTCATGAGCTCTGGCTTCAGACTGAGACACTGTGTCAGAGAAACACTAACTCCCTTGCAGAGAAATGGGGCATAAAATGTTTGTGTGAACCCTAAACTCTATTCACTGGTTTCTTTGGTTTTGAGACTGGGTCTCAGGTGTCCATGGCTGTGCTTGAATTGGCTGTGTCACCAACAAGGACACGCCCACCCCCAAGTGTTGGCACCCTAAGCCTGTGCCACCATGCCTGGATGACTTTATTTTACTTTTTGATTGTTTGTTAATGCTTTTTAGTTAATGTCAAAAATAAAGGAGTGCTCTTGCAGTTTTCACACGTTGAATTGTGCCCCGTTATGCTCCCTTAGATCTGTCCTCTCCCGTAATTACCTTCTTTCTACCTTCATGACATACATGCCAATCTACAGCTCATATGTGGGAGACCTTAGACACCAGATTTCACACACACTTGGTAAATCATCTACCTCTAAGCTCTATCCCAACCCAGAGCAGAAAGACTTGAACCAATTTCTTACAGATTCCATTGGAAAATGGTGAAGCTGAACAAGGAGGAAATGAAACATTTACAAAAAAGTGTGAAGCAAGAATGGCAAAGGTAGACATAAATTTAAACTGTGTAGAGACAAAGATACAAATTATTTGAGAGGTGGAGCTGGAAAATAGTGGTAAAATGTGTAATATCATGACACACACACTCGCACACATACGCACACACAGAGTGAGAAAGAGGAAGAAAGTGAGAAATACCAGAGACTAACAGGAAGAGGAAATGATGAGGCTCCATCCTAGAGAAACTATTGGCAACTGATGGCTGAAGGAAGGGCAGTGTCTTAGTTAGGGTTGCTATCGCTCTGATGAAACCCCATGGCCAAAGCAATTTGGGGAGGAATGGGTTTATTTGGCTTATACCTCCATATCACTGTTCATTATCAAAGGAAGCCAGGAAAGAAGCTCAAACAGGATGGGAACCTGGAGGCAGGAGCTGATGCAGAGGCCATTGAAGCAATCTGGCTTCATGGCTTGCTCTCCATGGTTTGCTCAGCCTGTTTTCTAATGGAAACCAGGACCATCAATCCAGTGATGGTCTCCAAAATGGGGCAGAGCCCTCTCCCCAAATCATTAAGAAAATGTTTCACAGAACAGCCTCGAGCCTGATCATATGGAGACAACATTTTAATTGAGGTTCCTTCTCCCAGAGGGCTTTGACTTGTGTCAGTTGGGCATAAAACTATCCAGCAGGAGGGTAGTCGTTTCTGTCCTGAGACTTGGTTCCTGGTAGCTTGTCCATGCTTAGATACGTATTTGAGGCCCTGGTTTTAAAGAGAGGACATGAGATTCTGCTAGCAGCCTTCAGATGAAGATGTGGACCTCTTAGCTCCTCCTGCACCATGCCTGCCTGGATGTTGCCATGTTTCTGCCTTGATGATAATGGACTGAACCTCTGAACTTGAATCTGGGGTTTAGGTGTTGCAACTCAGAAAGTTAACATGAACCAGTTTCCTCTTGGCCACAACATGCATAGCCTGGTGATGAGAAATGATGAAGCAACAACGAAGAGAAAAACAGCTCCCGGCAAACAGCCTTCCTCAGGAGGGAGATGTAGCAGGTATAACATATGACCATGTAGAAGTAAATGTATATTTGAATGGGGAAAACATGCATTGTCCTGCATCAGGTATATGAGAAACTGTATCCAGTTGTATATGTTCATAACAGTGCAATTCTGGATTGCCAGTTCAGTGATTTTTATCATACTCCTGCATTGGGTTTTGAAAAAAAATACTATTTGAACAGCAGATCTTCTGAATGAGTTAGTTTTCAACTTAGACCTCTGCACCATCACACAAGTGCTTATGACTTAATAAAGGTCTCCTTGATCTAGAGACGTGAACACATGCTGAAAACTGAGCTTCGTGTTGTCCAAGGAAACCAAGGATTCATTATACCATAGTTAGGTTTGATTTAAAAGATCTAGGCATCCAGGCAGTGGTGGTGGACACCTCTGATCCCAGCACTTGGGAGGCAGAGGCAGGTGGATTTCTGAGTTCGAGGCCAGCCTGGTCTACAGAGTGAGAGTTTCAGGATAGCCAGGGCTACACAGAGAAACCCTGTCTCAAAAAAAAAAAATCAGGCAACTTATTTAATCTTATTTAAACAAATAAACATGGGTTTGATTAACAGTATTACATGGTAACATGTATGTTACCATGTAACATATTTGAAGGGAATTTCTCTTATATAAAGTAATTGTTTGACAGTAGTGGGGAAAAGAGATGACACGAAGGTAGAGAATGGCACATTGCAGTTAGAGTTTGATATGATCAGGATAGTTTGTGTATATGTATGAAATGTCAAAGAATACATCAAAATTATTTTTAATATGACAAAATGACAACTGCAAGCACGTGGTGACACATGTTCACAGTGTGGGTTGGCATAACCATGATGAAATGAAAATGAAACAATATTTCTTTGGCAGCAGAGTGGCTGCCACCAGAGACCATTGTGTTGAGTCAAATAAGCCAGACCTGGAAGGAGAAACATGCATGATTTTACTTCATATGCAGAATCCTGATTTATAGGGAACGAAGAACAGGACAGAAGAAAAGCAGGAGAGAAAGAGAGAATAAGAGGAGGAGAAGAAAGGACAGGGAAGGGAGAATAGGAAGGAATAGGCATAGGGAGAAGAGGCAGAAAGAGGAAATCTAAATGAGAAAGGCCTTTTCTACAGAGCTCTCTTGGCTGTGATTCCCTGGGAAGCATGATTCCTTCTTGTAGGGAGGGCATGTAGCATGTGGGAGGTTTCCCCTCATCTTTCTAGGAAGACAAAGAGTTATATGGTCTCTGTTGCATCTGAAGCTTTTCAGTAGTGTTTAACTCAAATAATGCCAGAGTGGCATACACTGGGTGGCATATTCTGCTGCCCACTAGTAATCTGCTTCCAGACCTCCTGGTTTCTGTATCTGGCGACTGGACTGGCACTCCTTGGAGGGGGGAGAGCATGCACAACTGCCATCAGTGCCATCTTCTCACAGTGACCTGTTGGAAAATGGAAGAAGGATGCCTCTCTTGTGTTGCTCTGGGACTAAGTCCCCTGGAGGGTTGGAGACCCTGGCCCATTTCTCCTGGGTTTTAAGGCCTGTGTGAACTCTTCACCCCTCACCTTCTCCCTCTACCACAGGCCTGAGATCCACTTGCAGGAAGCCAGCCAGACACAGAGGATACACATCACTGCCTGCTCCCTCCCTGCTCAAAGGCACTGGAGGACCAGCTCTGCCAAAGTTGTGACCTGAAGATGCTTGCCAGCTACTGAGAGACTGCTGAGTAGGAGGGGGCTGTGAACCACCATCCAGATAAGCACCAAATAGAGTCTATCTATGGTTACTACTTAGTCAAAATATACCCAGATAGGAAGGCAAATACAGTTTAAAAAACCTGGGGTTTGTCTTGATGGAGCAGGTTGGAACAAGAATGGACTTTCTTCTGTGGCTTTCTATTTAAAAAAAAAAAACTTCTTTCTGTAGTTGCTATCCTACAGAACGTTCAGTGACAATTATGTTTTTAAATCTCTTAGTGCAGAGAATGAATTCCTGTGAACATTTCCTGCCATGGAAGTCATTTGAGCGAACATTGGATTTTAGAGAAAACATTTTAGCATCGAAGGGTAATCAATTTGGTTGATATAAAATACAATAAATGTATTTACTTCAACTCAACATACATCAAAAACTTCTGTCACCCTAGGCACGTGTCACTCATTCTGATGGCCAGGGGCTTAGAGAGGTGCAGAGCCTGACATGGACCTTGGAATCTGGCCGAGTTGGCATTAGCACCTGGTGTTGGAAGTTAGCAGTTCCATGGTTTTCCATATGATGTTTGTCTTTCAAAGTCAAAGCTTTCTCAAGTCTAAACCGGCTCCCAATCTATCGACAGATTCCTACACAGAAGACTGTATACAGTGTACACATTTTTGAGGCTTTTATTTGCTTATCAATCTATTTATTGAAAATGTTATGAAAAGCAAGAGGTTGGAGGGGGCTCATGAAGCAGCAGTGAGCTTGGGGGGCGACGGAAGCAGCTGCTGGGAACTCTGCAGACTCCGTGTGGGGGTGCTGGTCTGGCCTCATCTCAGACCTTCTTGCAAAGCCTGAGATAGCAGTGCAGCACTTTCCACATCATAAACCATAGGGGTGCGCATTATCTAATAAGGTGACTGAGAGGAGAGAAGGTTAGGGAGAAAGGAACATGGGGAAGGGGTAGGAGTAATACTGAATAGAGAATTCCTAGAAGACATGCCAGCTCCTGAAACGGAGATGAACTGGGGAGATGTTGGGGTTGGGGGTGGGGTTATTTACAAGTGAGTACAGGGAGTTGAGGTAAAACCAGGGAGAGAGGAATCTGGGCTCCCAGGTAGGTTCCAGATGCAGTCCAGATCAGCAGCTGAATAATCAGGAGTAACGATCTTGTCTCAAATCCTAAAGAGAAACCCTTCCAATTTCCCTAGCTAAATGTGTTCTAATTGCCAGTTCCCCTTCCTGAACCTGACTAGCTAAGACATGAGGGACTTGATCCATTCCTCTATGGTAAACCTTTCAACACGATCATCTTTCACGTGCCAGGATTCGGGCTCTGCAGTGAACACTGCACAGCAGAATCTCTCCACTCTGAGCGCACACACATATGCACACACAGCTCCGGAATGGTGGACTTCGATGAATTTGCACTTGTACTTGATCTTCTCCTTCTCCTCACAGAAGTGAGTGACAGGCAGCTGTTGGATGCACTTTTCTATTTCACTCTCTAAGCACTTAGGCTGGCAATTCTTTGCTTCAAAACCAACTATTTGCTGGGTTTTTTCATCTAAACCAATAAACAAATATCCCCCGTCAGTGTTGGCAAAGGCAGAAACAGTTCGAG
The DNA here is from genome assembly GCF_978045245.1 of Mus caroli. NCBI lineage: Eukaryota > Metazoa > Chordata > Mammalia > Rodentia > Muridae > Mus > Mus caroli. The sequence continues at coordinate 39,509,755 of NW_028227268.1, forward strand.
GGAGAACCTCTTTAACTCGCTGTAGCAACTTTTTTGTTTCAAAGGATTTATATTCAACATTTTTGGATTCACTAAATAAGAATTTTTCCATCTTTGTAAGTTTTGACTGTTTAAAAAAAGCAGCAGCCAACTCCTGCACGTGGACTTCCTCTTGCGTATCATCACCTGGCCTTTCTGAAGGCCTTGCTGAAGGTGACCTTCCTCCTGCAACCTTGAGTTTTTCTAAGAACTCCTGAGCAGCATCCAAGTTCATTTCAACTGAAGATGCCCCATTTCTCATGTACAAATTGGTTGCAATGGTGGCAGGCTTCCCAACAGAGAGATCTGGACACTGTGATGGTTTTACACAGATGAAAAAGTAGGATTGATCTTGCTCAGCGTCTGGGGACCAATATGGCAAAATGTTCTTGAAAGAGGTTTCCAAATCCTCACCTATTCCATGTTCCCTGAAAATGTAGTCTGGATTTTTAATGTGAGCCTTGACCGTTCCCTCTCCAGAATTCAACAGAGCACACAGAGCTTTTGAAATGTTCCTGTTCTCTTCTACCCTGTCGTGATTCTCCATGTTTTTCCTACTTTCTATCCCAAGTGTGATCTCTCCTACATTTAGAGTCAGCACAGGGGTCCTTTCAACGGTGATGTTCATTTTCCAGCAGTCCTGCTGCTCCCGAGCTGAAATCCGCACCTAAAATTAGACAGAGACATTAGAGTTGGGCTGAAGAGGAGAGGACAAATTCTGTACTGAGAAGCTAACAGCAAAATGTGCTGGCTGGGTGTGTTCCCTGGGACTGGTGAGTGTGAAGGCCAAGGAAATGGCTAACCAGGAATGGACATTTAGACTGCGGTATCTTGTATATGTAGTGACTTCTCTCACTGTTTTGCTATATTCGTTTTGATTGTTCTGCATTTCAGCATCATTGGATCAGTGAGTGATTTACCTTCTTCCTAATAGTCAATGTTATGGAACTCAGATTCCATTGCTTTTATTACAAGAAAGCACATGATCCACTTGCCTATGTTTTTGGGTTTTGTTTGTTTGGAAGAAAAAATATTATTATTTTATTTATTACTTTTTATTTTTCTTTTCTTTTATTTTTCTTTTAATAATATCTAAAATTTTAATAATTTTAGATATTCATCTAAAATTGGAAGAATGCGAACCAATGCCTGTTTCTATTCAAAGGTCATATAGTTCTTTACTCTGGTGGTGATGAGGACGCTACGAGGTTTATAAGTCACTAAGACAATGTCATCTAACTGGCCCCAGGGTCTGGACAAAGGACCTCCAGACAGCTAAGCTCATCCTGTGCTGCATCCCAGCCCAGGGAGATGTTAGTGGTCTTCAAAGAGAAGAGGATTGTCCCTAGATTCCAAACCATCTTGATTTGCACCTCTATACCTACACTGAGAGAAACAAATATCTGTTCTTAATAACCCACCAAGACTGTGGCACTTTGTTACAACAGGCCAAAGGTCATGAGGCAGACAGCTACAGTCTCTGTGTCTCTCAACCTTGGTGCTATCCTTTTAAGAAATATCAGAGTACATTTCACTACAGACTGCGACCTGAAATGATTTGATATTTGCCAACTACTTATACTTGTTTTTGTTTGCTTAGTATCTTTCTTATTTTATTTTAGGCATATGGGTGTTTTGCCTACATGCATGTCTGTCACCATGTGAGCATGGTGCTCACAGAGGCCAGAAGAGAGCATCAGATTCCCTGGGACTGGATATCAGCCTGCAGGTGGGTGCTGGAAACAGATCCCTGGTCTTGCTTTTCCCTGGGATCACTCATCATTCACAATCAGTTTCTATTAAAACAACGGTGTGCTTAAAAAAAGACTTTTACCTGATGTGTAATCCTGTAGGTAGTATTACTGTGTTAAAGAGAGAGTCACCCATGCAACTTTCAAATGTTTACTGTAACTGTCCTACTAACATGCCTCAGAATGACTGGGGCTTGAGTACGCTAATCACATCAGATTTTCAGTAAGCCCAAGAGGTCCCTCATGGAGTCCCTAGTCTCAGACACAGTATGTTTCAGGCATCTATAAAGATCTGCAGGAATGAGGGGAAGTAAAGGAATATGGGAGGCCATGACAGGTAGACAGAATGGAGCCAGACTCCACAAAATATGAAATGGAACCCCCAAAGGAGCAAAACCATGGGATGAAAGGGTTGGAATTTCTGGAAATGAAGAGTTAGGCTAAAACAGAAGGTTGTACTGACCTTCTGCCTGTAGTATGTAAAATAGCTAAAACCATCTAAGCATAAACAGCTCTATGCTTGGAGAGCGAGCTTCTCAAATCAGAATTACTCGGTCATACAGAGGAGATGAAACACCTAAGAATTTGGAAATGAACAAGCAAATTCTTCTCTGGAGGATGACATCAGACTCTTCCCTACCAGATGTATCATGGGCAAGCCTACAGGCTTCTGTCTAGTGCCATAAGGAGAGGACACCGTGACTGCAACCCAGGAACAAACAGCAGTAGACCCAGCATCCCTCAGGGCTACCTAGAAACTGAGAGCAGAGCAAGGACAAAGCTGCGTTCTTGAGAGATCTTCATTCAAAGAGGACCCAGGGAGAAAGCATTTGAACCTGATCACAAGACATTGAGAAGTGAGGCTGAGGCAGAAGACTTGATTTGGGCAGGGGAACTCCAGTGAGGCTAGCCCAAGACAATCACTTGCACTTGTGCATAACTTTACAGTTCTGTAGTCTTGGTGCAAAGAAAGCAGGGTGTGGGTGGGGAGAGCAGAGAGACAGAGAGACAGTGAGACAGAGACAAAGACAGAGAGACAGAGAAGGACAGAGACAGACAGAGAAAGAGAAACAGACAGAGACAGTGACAGAGACAGAGACAGAGACAGAGACAGAGACAGAGACAGAGAAGGACAGAGACAAAGAGACACAGGCAGACAGAGACACAAAACACATAGAGAGACAAAAGAGAGACAGAGTGATCTATGTATGTCTTGCCTATATTTCTTTTCCTTATTATAGCTAGTTAGTGTTGCTTGGCTCCTCCTTCTTCCATGGGAGGGCTGCTCCAGAGTTGAGACCATTTTTGCTGATGGACTGCCTGGAGACATGTTCACCATCACTGCAAAAGCAAGCAGGGAGCCAAGGAGGTGGTGCAAACCTGTCATCTCAGCTCTTGCAGAGTTGAGTTAGAAAACAACCTGGAAGATATTCTGGGCAAGATCTTTCTGCTATAGTCTCCTTGCTGGGTAGGTATGGAGGTAGGGGAGATAAGTAGGGAGGAGACATGAAAGCCAGACAAAAACAAAACTGAAACTCAAGTAAGGTTACATGAATAGCACTTCCATTTCTGCCCAGATGAAACGTGCCGCCCCACCCTCTTCTGTGCACTGAAAGCAGTCTCTGCTACTTAATCCCTCCTGGCCCTTCTCATCCAGCGCTACCTTAATCAGGTCCTGTCCCAAGACAGCACCCCAGGTTCACTCCCCAACATGGGAAGAGAACAGTATCCACAACTCACATTATGTGCTGAAGGAGGATGCATATTCACTGGCAAATGTGGAACTCAGGAGAACTTCAATGGAATCATTTATAGAGAGTCCTTGGGATAGCCTGGGGACTGGTCTTTCTCAATAAAACACCCGTAACTACAAAAAAACATTTCTATGATTCAAATGCTCCCGGGGGGCATCTATCAAGATAATGGTCTTTAATAACTAAGATGGACTCTGAGGCTCACCAAATTTTAATACCTACATGAAAATCCCTGATATCCCAGAAGCAATGAGTTGGTTTTAAATATTAGTAGATTCTTTCAAAATTCTTTATAGAGAGAAAATTCGGAGCACTGAAATAAAAATTGTTGCTGTGTTTATCACTGGTGGAAAACAGATGACAATCAGGCAGGCAACCCTACTTCTGCAAGCAATGCCAGTTGGTAGGAAGGCACGGAATGAGGACACAAGAGTGGGAAAAGCTCTTGAGAAACAGCTGTAGAGCATTTCCAGCTAGGATGCTGCTTTACCTCGTGCTTGGGAGAGCAATGCTCTTGTTTTCTAGGGAAAAACCTCCAGGGTCTGAGGTTCTTAGATCTACTTAGTTCCAGCGTGGAGTTCTTCATTGTTTAAGGGCAATTTCCCCCTACCTTTCCATGGGGTCATGTCTTCAAGAAGATGGAGCAGCTTCAGGGGGGCTTGGAGACCTGCTAAATCCCTTGCCTCGGTAAGTCCTACTGCATATACCCTCTTGGATTATTTCAGATCCTTCTATCTGGATCTGTAAGTAGCCCAATCTACGCAGACCGAGGGAGGGATTTTTCTCTCATCCCACACTCCCCTAGTATCTAAGTCCTCCTCAGCCACTGATGAAGGCTATGAAGGTCCCAAGGAGCCCGAGTTCCTAGAGAAGCACCAAAGCAGCCAGGGTTGTCTTTAGAGCTCTGGGTTGTACTGGCAGCCCCACATCATCCCACAGCCCGCAGATAGCATTCTTGGTAGGCACTGGGACAGAGAGGTTTAAAGATGTTAAGACAGAGGCGGCGGCCATGGAGGATGGCTCACTTACCTAAGCTGCTCTACTGAAAAAGTTCCCTCAGCTGCTTGAAGCCAACGATGAGGTAGCTGTGCTGTGGACACTTGCAGGCCAGAGGAAGTAAGGCAAAAGCTTGAGACACCCACAGCAGTGGAGTGGTGGCTGTCTCCAGAAGTCCTTCTCAGCACTTGGATTAGAGGGGAATGAGCTACAGTGCCTGTGGTTGCTCTCGGCTTTTGTCTTGACAGACCTTGGTGGATTGGACTGTTTCATCCCCTCTAGTTCCCGATTTCAGTTTTGGAGAACCCCAGTTTCATTGGTTGATGTCACTCCAGGAAGTATGAGACATCTCCTTCAGCTCTTTTATCCCCTCTGTGATTGCCACTCCACCTGTCAGAACTGAAGAACAAGGCTTCTAGACTTTTGAACTTAACCTTTACACCTTCACTCAAATCCCCAGGGCAAAGCTGTGGCTGCTGCTGTCTTGACACTCAGAAAGAGCAGGTGACACTAGGCACAGGCAAGAGGACCTGTTGAAGCCTCTCCAGGGAGGAAGATAATTGGAGAGAGAAGCTGAGCCAGGGGAGGCAGAGTAGGATGCTGGCTCACAAGGTGCAAGCTGCATCTCCTAACTCTTTGGGAAGATGGGTTTCTATGGGTTTCTATGGGAGGCTCCAAGGGCAATCCAAGCAGACAAGACTCACCCGCCCTTTCTTTGTGCCCTCTCTTTTTATAATTTTGGTAACATAGGATTCCCTGGCTCAGTGCATTTAAGATCCAAAAACAAGGCTGAGGAGAAAGACAAGGCTGTAGAGTTGAGAGGAGAGAAAATGAAGGGAGTGAGCAGGAAGGACAAGCCTTCAGAGGTTTTATTTTTTAGTTCTAGAGGCTAAATAGGGGCTAGCACATGCTAACATGTCTTCTATCACTGAGCTACTCCTGCATCTTAGTTGATATAGAAAAGTGTCAGGGGTCATAGTAACCAGAAAGGTCAGCAATAACTCAGAGAGCAATAAGTAGAACTAAGCTATAAACAGATTATATAGACATTGATTGTCTTTGGTGGGACTGGATTCAGGAATAGGAATCCAAGTTACAACTTCAGCAAACACTTTTGTATTTTCTTTACTTGTTTCAGACAAGATCTTGGGTACTTTCTCTAGCTCCTTCATTGGGGACCCTGTGCTCTGTCCAATGGACAACTGTGTGCATCCACTTCTGTACTTGCAAGGCACTGTCAGAGCCTCTCAGGAGACAGCTATATCAGGCTCCTATCAGAAAGCTCTTCTTGACTTCTGCAATAGTGTCTGGGTTTGGTGGTTGTTTATGGGATGGATCCCCAGGTGGGGCAGTATCTGGATGGTCATTTCTTCAGTCTCTAATCTGAACTTTGTCTCTGTAACTCCTCCCATAGGTATTTTGTTCCACCTTCTAAGAAGGACCAAAATATCCACACTTGGGTCTTCCTTCTTCTTGAGTTTCATGTATTTTGCAAATTCTATCTTGGATATTCTGAGTTTCTGGACTAATATCCACTTATCAGTGAGTGAATATCATGTGTGTTCCTTTGTGATTGGATTACCTCACTCAGGATGGTATCCCCCAGATCCATCCATTTGCCTAAGAATTTCATAAATTCATTGTTTTTAATAGCTGCATAGTACTCCATCATGTGAATGTATCACATTTTCTGTATCCATTCCTCTGTTGAGGGACATCTGGGTTCTTCCCAGCTTCTGGATATTATTTTTAAAAGGCTACTATGAACATTGTGGAGCATGTGTCCTTATTACAAGTTGGAGCATCTTTTGGCTATATGCCCAGGAGAGGAATTGCTGGATCTTCCAGTAGTACTATGTCCAATTTTCTGAGGAACCACCAGACTGATTTCCAGAGTGGTTGTACCAGCTTGCAATCCTACCAGCAATGGAGGAGTGTTCCTCTTTCTCCACATCCTCACCAGCCTCTGCTGTCACCTGAGTTTTTGATCTATGCCATTCTGACTTGTGTGAGGTGGAATCTCAGGGTTGTTGTGATTTGCATTTCCCTGATGATTAAGGATATTGAACATTTTTTAGGTTCTTCTCAGCCACTCGGTATTCCTAAGTTGAGAATTCTTTGTTTATCTCTGTACCTCATTTTTAATGGATTATTTGGTTTTCTGGAGTCCAACGTCTTTATATATATATAAAATATATATTGGATATTAGCCCTAGAAAAAGTACCCAAGGAGTTGAAGGGATTTGTAGCCTTATAGGAGGACCAACAATATGAACTAACCAGTACCCCAAGAGCTCCCTGGAACTAAACCACCAACCAAAGAAAACACATAGTGGGACTCAGAGCTCTAGGTGCATACATAGGAGAGGATGGCCTAGTCAGCCATCAATGGGAGAGAGGCCCTTAGTCTTGTGAAGGTTCTATGCCCCATTATAGGGGAATGCCAGGTCCAGGAAGTAGGAGTGGGTGGGTTGGAGAGGGGAGAGGGGATTTTCAGAGTGGGAACTAGGAAAGGGGATAACACTTGAAATGTAAATAAAGAAACTCTCTGATAACAAACAAAAAAACAAACAAGTCAAGGTCTTGGATGTAGCTAAGGCTGACTGGAGCACCTTACATGGACAGTTAGTAAGCCCTTCATTTTACTAACACCTATTGTACTCCTACTGCGATATTGAATCATCAAGTCTTGTTCTACAAGGTTAAAATATATTTAGATTCATCTCTGTTATTTCATGTGTTTGAGTGTTTTTCTTGCAACATGTCTCTGTGTCAGTTGTGTGTATGGTGTCTGGAGAGGTCAGAAGTTGGTATCACATTCCACATAGCTGGAAATGGGCATTCACGCCTTGTTGGTGTTCTTATCTCAATTGGGGCAGAGCAGATAGATGGCAGTGCTTTGTTCATCTTAGCTTGATGTCTAGCTTGGTGGCTAAAGGTATCACATGCCTAGGAGTCATTAAACTAAACTAAAATCAAATCAAAACTGACAGTACAGCCCAGGAGGAGGGAGACAGACAGACAGACAGACACCTACAGATACCCATGCCACCCACAGACCTACCCTCCGCTGCACGGCACAAACACATAAACACATACTTTCTACCACGCCAGGCAACAGGGATGGAGCAGGTCACCCAGAACTTGCCACCCAGGAGACCAGCCTGCAACAGGAGCCACCACAAGGTTCAAGTATGTGATTGTCCAATGAGAAAGAAAGAAGATAAATGGTACTCGAGACAGGAGGGTGGCGAGTAGTAGCCCTTTGGAAGGGGCTATCCCTGCCACCTGGAGTCATGGTGAGATTCTCAGTTAAAGCTGTGGCTGGGGGCCATGAATGAATCCAAGGCTATGCAGAGCCAGGGGTTGGTTTTTGTGGTTCATATTACAACCATAGAACATGGTGTTGTCCCTGGTTGGGTCTGTTGTGTTAGAACCGAGGCTTGTCCAGACAGATCACACCAGACCAGTACATTTCCATGGGAGAGGTTTATTAGGGGGTGGGTGGGGAGGACAAAAGGGGGAAACGAAGATGGAGAGTGAAAAGGGAAGAGGTTAGTAGGGGTCTGCCTTTTACTTGGGCTGTGACACAACGACTAGCAGGTAAAGGTGGGAGATGAACCAGATGGATTCTGGGAATGTGTGACAGTTGCCATGTCAACAGAAGGGGGGTGTGTGTATCACCTATGAGTGACCTCACTGTCATCACTGGATCACTGGATTCAGAGGTAAACTGCCAGTTCCTGATGCCAACCTGCCTCCCTTTTTCTCATCATAAAGAAAAGAAAAAAGGGAGGGAGGGGAAGCTGATGGTGAAAGGAAAATAGAGTCATTGGATCTCTGAAACTGATACCTGCTGTCTAGGGGTGTAGCTTACTTTCACCATTGGTGTCCACTTGGCAAAAGTTCTCATCAGGCTCCTCTGTGGACAGAGGCTCTTCTGTGGGATTTAGTGTTTCTCTGACACTAATTTTTTTTTTTATCTTCTTTCTCACTTCCACTGCCCACAGGGACCATGGGTTTGAATGGACAGGGGCTGAAATGCCCAGCTCACTGGGCTCTCTGTGGTGTTAAGCATTTCATCTGGGGAGCAGTACCCAAACCCCACCTTTCCTCACATGGCTGTTAATGAAAGTGTAGCTGAGAATCTCATTGTCAGGCTACAGGTAGGGGGCTGCCGTGTCAGAAAATAAACGTGTATGCTCCAGTGCCTGCTATGGCCGAGTTACATACATTCACCAACTCCTGCCATCCAAAATATTCATAATTGTATATGAATCTGTTTCCCTTTGCCAAAGGAATTTGAGCAAACAATTTGCCTAGGGATTTAACAAAGCAATCCTACAGCGTTGGAGTATTGAAAGAGGAGATTGCTCCAGAGGGTCCAATTTATTCAGGAGCAAGACTCTGACTGAAAGGATCTAAGGCTTGAGAAAGACTCAGCTCCATTCTCTGCTTTTGTGGCACCACAAGTCCAGTAATAAGGTGGAGCCTTAGTTTCATTTATGTTTCCCCAACTTTGAGAGTTTCCGTTTCCTAGGGAAGGAAAGCACAATTTTTCGAACTCATCTGTCTCTGCCCTTCCACGAGCAATGGCTGTTTCCTGTTAGACACTGTTCATCATTTTACAGTCGATGTGAAGTTCACGAGCTCTGGCTTCAGACTGAGAAACTGTGTCAGAGAAACAATAACTCGCTTGCAGTGCAATGGGGCAAAAAATGTTTGTGTGAACCCTAAACTCTATCCACTGGTTTCTTTGGTTGTGAGATGGGGTCTCAGGTGTCCATGGCTGTGCTTGAATTGGCTGTGTCACCAAGGACATTCCCTCCCCCAAGTGTTGGCACCCTAAGCCTGTGCCACCATGCCTGGCTGGCTTTATTTTATATTTCTTTTATTGTTAATGCTTTTTAGTTAATGCCAAAAATAAAGGAGTGCTCTTGCAGTTTTCACACATTGAATTGTGCCCCGTTACACTCCCTTAGATCTGTCCCCTCCCCTAATTACCCTTTTTCTACCTTCATGACATACATGCCAATCTACAGCTCATATGTGAGAGACCTGAGACACCAGATTTCACACATACTTGGTCAATCATCTACCTCTAAGCTCCATCCCTACCCAGAGCAGAAAGACTTGGACAAATTTCTTACAGATTCCATTGGAAAATGGTGAAGCTGAACAAGGAGAAATGAAACATTTACAAAAGAGTGTGAAGCAAGATTGGCAAAGGTAGACATAAAGTTAAATTGTGTGTAGAGACAAAGATACAAATTATTTAAGAGATGGAACTGGAAAATAGTGGTAAAATGTGTGCTTGGCATGACAAACACACACACACACAGAGAGAGACAGAGACAGAGAGAGAGACAGAGACAGAGAGACAGAGACAGAGACAGAGAGAGGAAGAAAGTGTGAAATACAAGAGACTAACAAGAAGAGGAAATGATGAGGCTCCATCCTAGAGAAACTATTGGCAACTGATGGCTGAAGGAAGGGCCGTGTCTTAGTTAGGGTTGCTATCGCTCTGATGAAACCCCATGGCCAAAGTAACTTGGGGAGGAATGGGTTTATTTGGCTTACACCTCCATATCACTGGTCATTATCAAAGGAAGCCAGGAAAGAAGCTCAAACAGGATGGGAACCTGGAAGCAGGAGCTGATGCAGAGGACATTGAATTGTATTGCTTCCTGGCTTGTTCTCCATGGTTTGCTCAGCCTGTTTTCTAATGGAAACCAGGACCGTCAGTCCAGAGATGGTCTTCAAAATGGAGCAGAGCCCTCTCCCCAAATCATTAAGAAAATGTTTCACAGGAGAGCCTACAGCCTGATCATATGGAGACAAGTTCTTAATTGAGTTTCTTTCTCCCAGAGGACATTGACTTGTGTCACTTGGGCATAAAACTATCCAGCAGGAGGGTAGTCATTTCTGTCCTGAGATGTGGTTTCTGGTAGCTTGTCCATGCTTAAATACTGATTGGTGGCCCTGGTTTTAAAGAGAGGACATGAGATGCTGCTAGCAGCCTTCAGATGAAGATGTGGACCTCTTAGCTCCTCCTGCACCATGGCTGCCTGAATGCTGCCATGTTTCTCCCTTGATGATAATGGACTGAACGTCTGAACTTGAATCTGGGGTTTAGGTGTTGCAACTCAGAAAGTTAACTTGAGCCAGATTCCTCTTGGCCACAACATGCATAGCCTGGTGCTGAAAACAGCTGTCAGCAAACTGCAAAAAAAAAGTCCAAAAATGGGTCTCCTGGAAGTTCTTTGGTATCCCGTAACTCAGATGTGTTTCAGATTTTTCCCTGAGAGTTTTGAGTGCTTTTATAACAATGACAAATATTTTAATTTGCAGAATCCAGATCTGTATATACACGCATATTCATGGACACCAGAGGGCGACTGTGGGATGAATAAGGTAACCATCAGAAGAGAAGAAGAAGAGGGTAGGAAAAAGAGGAGGTGACTGTCAGTACAATGGCATCGTGTGGGAAGCTGTAACCAGTACACTATTTTATGTGTTGGCTAAAAACAATTTAAACACAAGCAAACATGGATATTCCAGATCCTCCAGGTCTGTCTACTCAACAGCAGGAGCTGTGTCTCAGATGCCAGAAGGATCACCTCTTCAACTTAGAAAGCATTGGTCAGAGGAGACAACAGCATTATCCTGGAGGATCCTTGAGAGGAGAGGGAGTGGGTGATTGACTGGCAAGCTTTGGGGGTGATTGTCACACCCAAAGTGAGTTGGTCATGATGGTCATGCTCATTCATGCCACTAAAGACTTGTTGGGAACCTGCTGAGCCACTGAGGTCATCAGACATCTCTGTGGACATCGGGCATCTTTGCAGTAGCAGCAGCAGCATCTAGCTCCATAGGCAGCATGCCAGTTATGCACAGATTAAGGTGTGGTGCTTGATCTTATATGGTCAAGATCTTAGTATCCAGAGCCAGACTGGAGAATCCTGTGATGCCCTTGAATAACATCACCACAGGGAGTACTCCTTACTGGAGAGTGATACAGGTCTGAAGGTTAGAAGATAAACCAAGTGACCTCCTAGAAGCTACCAGAGTGAAATCGTGAATGTTATTGCACAAATGGGCCAGCATAGAGGAGTATTCATACATAGACCTTAAGCTTGGGTTCAAACATCTAGGAGACCATGGAGGCAAGCCAGCCCTGCACCACCAGGTAGAGCAGCATACATTGGCTCTGGAAATCCTGAGGAAGGGCACTGCCCAGAATGTTCCAGGCTAAGTCCTCAGCATTCCATTTCCATCATGCATCTTGTATGTGTGCCCTGAGTAGCCACCTGCATGGTACCTACCGCTCATGAAGACTCATGACAGGATACTCAGAACTCTGTTCCTTGTGGCTATCATTGGCATCCTCCATAAGCCCTATGATGGTCATTTTAGCTAAGTGATCTGGTTCTTCTCATTGTCAGGATGATACTGAGGCAGCAGGCCACTGTCCAAACATCACAGTGTGATTTTACTGAGAGTTAGCAACCTATCTACTCTAAGGCTTATTACTACAAGGTAGCCAAATGAGGCTTATATGTAGAATAATCATCTTTCCCCAGATGCAATGAAGGTAGTGTTTTGGGTTTTTTTTCCATTTTTTATTAGGTATTTAGCTCATTTACATTTCCAATGCTATACCAAAAGTCCCCCATACCCACCCATCCCCACTCCCCTACCCACACACTCCCCCTTTTTGGCCCTGGCGTTCCCCTGTACTGGGGCATATAAAGTTTGCAAGTCCAATAGGCCTCTCTTTCAAGTGATGGCCTATTATGTCATCTTTTGATACATATGCAGCTAGAGATAAGAGCTCCGGGGTACTGGTTAGTTCATATTGTTGTTCCACCTATAGGGTTGCAGTTCCCTTTAGTTCCTTGGGTGCTTTCTCTAGCTCCTCCATTGGGGGCCCTGTGATCCTGACTGTGTAATAGCTGACTGTAATAGCTGACTGTGAGCATCCACTTCTGTGTTTGCTAGGCCCCGGCATATTCTCACAAGAGACAGCTATATCTGGGTCCTTTCAGCAAAATCTTGCTACTGTATGCAATGGTGTCAGCGTTTGGAAGCTGATCATGGGATGGATCTCTGGAGGTTGCAATCATTAGATGGTCCATCCTTTCGTCACACTTCCAAATTTTGTCTCTTTAACTCCTTCCATGGGTGTTTTGTTTTTTTGTTTGTTTGTTTTTACCTACAAGAAGTTTTCAACACTATTGCAGACCATTTTTATGTAGCCTGATTTTTCTTAACAGGCAAATCTTAAATAGTCCCTTAATACTAACCAACAATCTGGAACACACTGAAGGAAATTCTAGACCATATCTTGAAGGAAACTCACACACATATACACATAATCCCTCCACCCCCCCTACACATAAATAAATGCATTTAATAAATGAAAACCTTCAGAGTTTTTATTTTTTAGTTCTAGAGGCTAAATAGGGGCTAGCACATGCTAACATGCCTTCTATCACTGAGCTACTCCTGCATCTTAGTTGACATAGAAAGGTGTCAGGGGGCATTTTTTTAGAAGAATAATCATAGTACTCTAATTCTATTGTTCTTGTGGTACAGTAGGTAGATACCATAGACAGCGAGGCTTAACAGAAATTCCCACAGTTCTCACACAGGGAGTCCAAGACCAAGACTCAAGCAAAGCAAGGGTCATTCAAAGACCACTTGACTTGACTGTCAGTCACTGTGGGCTCCCATGAACCTTTGCACATAGGGACATAGGAAGCAACAGGCTCAACATGCCATCTGATATGAACACTGGTCCATGTGATGTTTTACTCTCTGGCTTGGTTGAACCTTGCTCACTTCCACAGTGGACCCATTTCCGCACTGAGGCTTCAATATATAAACATGGTGGGTGAATGACACAGCCATGTAGGAAAGGTTATGGCAAGCAAGTGAGTTTTCAGAGGATGGCCCACCATTTTACAGAACTGTGATGAATGTGCTCTGTGAGGAATGGACCCCAGAGACTTCTTCCAGGATTGCTTCTTGCTGCTGATAAGCCTTTTCTGCCACTATTTCCTGGCCTAATGATTCCTGGGTATCATCAGCCCACCCTATTGGGCAAATTTCCTGTAGATCACTATGAAGACATACTTTCATATTATAATGCTATTTAGATGAATTAATGATTTTATAAAATTTCTGATTTATTTAAAATGATTTTAGGAAGCATATAGGAGATGATTTGAGATGTTTTCCCATAGATATAATAAAAGTAGAATCAGTCTAGAATGTGCCCCCACCTCATAGACTAGTAAGTAAAGGCTGCATACTAAGAAATATAATGAGCTTTCATAAATTGCACTAAGAAAATAAATAGACTTGGGACAGAATTATGATCAAGGAAAAATATTTCCTGTAGGTCAGGTCCAAGGATGAGGCCACAGAGCTGCACTATGATAAAGCAAGGCCACGTGAAACTGTGGCTTTGAACGTATAATGAGGTTAAAGTATGTAACACTGCTCTAAACTTACGATCAACATCTTTCTGTAAATCCCTCTTGTGTAACATTTTATCTGTGAGGTAACTTTATTAAGACCTTTTGTCTAAGAAGATATAAGAAGGCTGAGAAAAGGCCAGGTGGTGGTGGCAGTGCATGCCTTTAATACCAGCACTTGGGAGGCACAGGCAGGTGGATTTCTGAGTTCTAGGCCAGTCTGGTCTACAAAGTGAGTTCCAGGACAGCCAGGGCTACACAGAGAAACCCTGTCTCAAAACAAAACAAAACAACGGGAACCAAAACAAACAAACAAACAAACAAACAAACAAAAAGGACACTGTATTTACATAACAAAAAAAAACAAATCTTAAAAAAAAATAAAAGAAGGCTGAGAAAAAAATAAATTGTGGCTGTTGGGACTCTGCTCCATCTACCAAATATGCAAATATGCATCAATGCTTGCATGTTTGTGTATTTGTGTGTATATATGTATATATATATATATATACACACACATACCTATATATATATATTATATATATATATACACACACACATACATATATACATATATACATATGTATATATGTGTGTGTATATATATATGTATATGTATGTATGTATGTCACTATGTATATACGACATACCTACTCCAGTGGAGTTTGCGTGACAATCTTAAAAGCTTAGCCATAGTCCTTAGGCAAAAAGTTTCATGGAAATGGGTCTCCTGGAAGTCTTTGGTATCCCATAACTCAGATGTGTTTCAGATTTGTCCCTGAGAGTTTTGAGTGCTTTCCTTCAGTATTGTTTTATTATAGGTACCCCCAAGGAATGATTTAACAAACAGCTAGTTAGATTGAACTTTGTTTCCTGGCCTTTCACCTATGTCCCGATGTCCCGATGTCCCGATGTCCCGATGTCCTAGGCAGTCCTTGAACTGATCCTGGGCTTGGAATTTAGTAAGAATGTTACTTATTCAGACGAGTTGCCTCCAGTATTGAAAGAGATATAGTGAAAGAAATCAAGCATTGTGGCCTCCCTTTTGTGGACCGCGGGCGGGCCGCAACAAAGCATTACTATCTCTTATATAGAGTTAGACATTTCAGAGCAAGCTTAGCAAAGTAAGTTTAGAATTCTTATTATAGTCATGTATGGCAGACTACATTACCTAATAGATGAAGGTTTGGTGGGCTCCTCTGGTAATGGAGGTCCCCCACAAACAATTTAGAATAAAGCTGAGTCACTCCCATATATAGGAATTTACAATGGTTTAGGAAGAATACTGGGATGTGGTTTAAGGAAGCACTAGAGTATTGCACAATTCATGAAAAGGTTAGCAAGAGCAGAACTCCCTAGCACATATTTTCACTAGCCCAGAGCAATAGCATAGTTAGGTATTTACTAAGAGCTGGTCGGTGGTCGGTTAAACAATAAATCAGAATGGAACTATGGCTTGGGTATGAAAGCCTTTGCCCTGGGGCATAAAGACTTCACACCTGGCTTCTAAGAATAAGCTGACCTTAGATAGGGCTGACTTTGTCTCAGATGTTACACTGCCTGGTTCCTGCTAACTTTTATGTATGCATTTCTCTGTTTTGTCTAAAGAGCCGTTATGCATCTGTTTACCTTAAGGTATCACCTAACTTCGTTGTTTTCTTCTGTAATATAAATCTGATGCTCGCTTTGAGAAATTACATTCAGATCCTACACTGTCTCTTGTGTTCCTGTCTGTTGTCACTCACCGACTCCTTGCCCACCTGAATATCGGGACCCAGATTTCTCCTGCAGGTTGAGGGACTCAGACTGAGCCAGCCTGAGGCATATATATATATATATATATATATATATATATATATATATACATAGATATATATGTAGATATATGTGTATGTACATAAGTATGGATGTGCATTTGTGAAATTGATGAATCTGATGATTGGGCCGATGGAGTGTGTATATGTGTGTATGAATGACTTACTCTTTATCCTTTTCTTTCTCTCTCACTCACAAAGACTTAATGAGCTCTGATCCTCTGCTAAGCCAGTGAGAGCCCCCTGAATTAAAGAGTAAAGAGCCCAAGTGATTAAACTTCCTTTTCCTAATCCACTACCTCTATCAGCACGAGTTAATTACCAGAAGCCATCAGCTCTGGCCTCCTGAACAGTAAGGAGAAGGTGATGACCAGAGGTAATCAGCCTCTGTCCTGCCTATCACATATCAGTGCCTAGATGTCTGAATGTCAGGGTGGGACCCTACAGGTCAAGGTGACACATTCAGTTCATAACAGCCAGTGGGCTCCCAAGACAGCAAAATCAAAGGGAGGACATGACAATCCAAGAATGACTTAAAACTGTGTGATGATTAACCTTCATTGTCAACTTGATTACAGTTAGAGTTTTCTAAGCAACATACCTAGTTTTGTCAGGGAGAAAGTTTCCCAAAAATTTAGCGGAGAAGGGCAGACCCACCCCGATATTCATGCTTCATCCCACAGTATGGAGTCCTGGGTTGAATAAAAAACAGCATTCAGGGGCTGGAGAGATGGCTCAGTGGTTAAGAGCACTAACTGCTCTTCCATAAGTCCTGAGTTCAAATCCCAGCAACCAAATGGTGGCTAACAACTATCTGTAACAAGATCTGACATTCTTATTCAAGAGTGTCCAAAGACAGCTACAGTGAACGTATATATAATAAATAAATCTTTCAAAAAACCACCATTCACCACTCTCTGTAACCAGTCACCCCACAATCCAATCCTTATAACTAGAGACCCTCTCAATACCACCCCACCCCTACCATGCTAGACTCCACCCCCAGGTGTATTGTCATAGTAACCAGAAATGTCAGCAAAAACTCAGAGAGCAAAAAGTAGAACTAAGCTATAAACATATATAGACATTGATTGTCTTTGGTGGGGCTGGATTCATGAATAGGGATCCAAGTAACACCTTCAGCAAACACTTTTGTATCTTGTTTACTTGTTTAAGACAAGATCTTGGGTACTTTCTCTAGCTCCTTCATTGGGGACCCTATGCTCTGCCCAATGGACGACTGCAAGCATCCACTTCTGTATTTGCCAGCCACTGTCAGAGCCTCTCAAGAGACAGCTCTCTCAGACGCCTGTCAGAAAGCTCTTGTTGACATCTGCAATAGTGTCTGGGTTTGGTGGTTGTCTATGGGATGGATCCCCAGGTGGGGCAGTATCTGGATGGTCATTCCTTCAGTCTCTGCTCTGAACTTTGTCTCTGTAACTCCTTCCATAGGTATTTTGTTCCCTCTTCTAAGAAGGACCAAAGTATCCACACTTTGGTCTTCCTTCTTCTTGAGTTTCATGTGTTTTGCAAATTGTATCTTGGATAGTCTGAGTTTCTGGACAAATATCCACTTATCAGTGAGTGAATATCATGTGTGTTCTTTTGTGATTGGGTTACCTCACACAGGATGATATCCTCCAGATCCATCCATTTGCCTAAGAATTTCATAAATTCATTGTTTTTAATAGCTGCATAGTACTCCATCGTGTGAATGTATAACATTTTCTGTATCCATTCCTCTGTTGAGGGACATCCGGGTTCTTTCCAGCTTCTGGATATTATTTTTAAAAGGCTACTATGAACATTATGGAGCATGTGTCCTTATTACAAGTTGGAGCATCTTCTGGCTATATGCCCAGGAGAGGAATTGCTGGATCTTCCAGTAGTACTATGTCCAATTTTCTGAGGAACCACCAGACTGATTTCCAGAGTGGTTGTACCAGCTTGCAATCCTACCAGCAATGGAGGAGTGTTCCTCTTTCTCCACATCCTCACCAGCCTCTGCTATCACCTGAGTTTTTGATCTAAGCCATTCTGACTGGTGTGAGATAGAATCTCAGGGTTGTTTTCATTTGCATTTCCTTGATGATTAAGGATATTGAACATTTTTAGGTGCTTCTCAGCCACTTAGTATTCCTCAGTTGAGAATTCTTTGTTTAGCTCTGTACCTCATTTTTAATGGGTTATTTGGTTTTCTGGTGTCCAACTTATATATTGGATGTTAGCCCTAGAAAAAGTACCCAAGCAGTTGAAGGGGTTTGTAGCCTTATAGGAGGACCAACAATATGAACTAACCAGTACCCCAAGAGCTCCCTGGGACTAAATCACCAACCAAAGAAAACACATAGTGGGACTCGTTGCTCTAGCTGCATATGAAGCAGAGGATGGCCTAGTCGGCTATCAAAGGGAGAGAGGCCTTTAGTCTTGTGAAGGTTCTATGCCCCATTATAGGGGAATGCCAGGAAGCAGGAGTGGGTGCATTGGAGAGGTGATAGGGGATTTTCAGAGAGGGAACTAGGAAAGGGGATAACACTTGAAATGTAAATATAGAAACTATCTGATAACAAACAAATTAACTAACAAACAAATAAGTCAAGGTCTTGGATGTAGCTAAGGCTGACTGGAGCACCTTACATAGCCAGTTAGTAAGCCCTTCATTTTATTAACACCTATTGTACTCCTACTGTGATATTGAATCATCAAGTCTTGCTGTACAAGGTTAAAATATATTTAGATTCATCTATGTTATTTCATGTGTTTGAGTGTTTTCCTTGCACACATGTCTCTGTGTCACTTGTGTGTATGGTGTCTGGAGAGGTCAGATGTTGGTATCACATTCCACATAGCTGGAAATGGGCATTCACACCTTGTTGGTGTTCTTATCTCAGTTGGGGCACAGCAGATAGATGGCATTGCATTGTTCATCTTAGCTTGATGTCTGGCTTGGTGGCTAAAGGTGTCACATGCCTAGGAGTCATTAAACTAAACTAAAATCAAATCAAAATTGGCAGCACAGCCCTGGAGGAGAAAGACAGACAGACAGACACCTACAGATACCCATGCCACCCACAGACCTGCCCTCCGGTGCATAGCACAAACACATAGACACATGCTTTCTACCACACCAGGCAGCAGAGATGGAGCATGACACCCAGAGCTTGCCACCCTCGAGACCAGCCTGCAACACGAGCCACCAGAGTGTTCAAGTATGTGATTGTCCAACGAGAAAGAAAGAAGACAAATGGCACTAGAGACAGAAGGGCAGAGAGGAGTAGCCTTTTATAAGGGGCCATCCCTGCCACCTGGAGTCATGGTGAGATCTCAGTTAAAGCTGTGGCCGGGGGCCATGAATGGATCCCAGGCTATGCAGAGCCAGGGTTTGGTTTTTGTGGTTCATATTACAACCATAGAACATGGTGTTGTCCCTGGTTGGATTTGTTGTGTTAGAACCGAGGCTTGTCCAGACAGATCACACCAGACCAGTACATTTCCAGGGGAGAGGTTTTTTAGGGGGTTGGTGGGGAGGACAAAAGGGGAAAACGAAGATGAAGAGTGAAAGGGGAAGAGGTTCGGAGGGGTCTGCTTTTACTTGGGCTGTGACACAACCACTAGCAGGTAAAGGTGGGAGATGAACCAGGTGGATTCTGGGAATGTGTGACAATTGCCGTGGCAACAGATGCGGGGGGGGGGGGTCCCTATAACCTATGGGTGACCTCACTGTCATCACTGGATTCAGAGGTGAACTGCCAGTTCCTGATGCTAACATACCTACCTCTATCTTATCATAAAGAAAAGAAAAAAGGGAGGGAAGGGAAGCTAATGGTGAAAGGGGAATAGGGTTGTTGGATCTCTGAAACTGATTCCTACTGTCTAGGGGTATAGCTTACTTTCACCATTGGGGTCCACTTGGTAAACGTTCTCATCAGGCTCCTCTGTGGACAGAGACTCTTCTGTGAGATTTAGTGTTTCTTGACTTAAAAATTTTTTATCTTCTTTCTCACTTCCACTGCCCACAGGGACCATGGGTTTGAATGGACAGGAGCTGAAATGCCCAGCTCACTGGGGTCTCTGTGGTGTTAATCATTTCATCTGCGGAGCAGTACCCAAACCCCACCTCTGCCTCACATGGCTGTTAATGAAAGTGTAACAGAGGATCTCATTGTCAGGCTACAGGTAGGGGCTGCCTGTGTCAGAAAATAAAGGTGTATGCTCCAGTGACTGCTATGGTCGAGTTATATACATTCACCAACTCCTGCCATCCAAAATATTCATAATTGTATATGAATCTACACCCCTTTGCCAAAGGAATTTGAGCAAACTTTTTGCTTAGGGATTTAACAAAGCAATCCTACAGCTTTGAAGTATTGAAAGAGGAGATGGCTCCAGAGGGTCAGATTTATTCAGGAGCAAGACTCTGACCAAAAAGAGTCTAAGGCTTGAGAAAGACTCAGCTTCATTCTGTGCTTTTGTGGTACCACAAGTCCATGAATAAGGTGGAGCCTTAGTTTCACTTATGTTTCCACACCTTTGAGAGTTTCTGTTTCCTGGGGAAGGAAAGCACAACTCTCCCATCTCCTCTGTCTTCGCACTTCCACAAGCAAGGGCTGTTTCCTGTTAGAAAATGCTCATCAATTTACAGTCGATGTGAAGTTCATGAGCTCTGGCTTCAGACTGAGACACTGTGTCAGAGAAACACTAACTCCCTTGCAGAGAAATGGGGCATAAAATGTTTGTGTGAACCCTAAACTCTATTCACTGGTTTCTTTGGTTTTGAGACTGGGTCTCAGGTGTCCATGGCTGTGCTTGAATTGGCTGTGTCACCAACAAGGACACGCCCACCCCCAAGTGTTGGCACCCTAAGCCTGTGCCACCATACCTGGATGACTTTATTTTATTTTGATTGTTTGTTAATGCTTTTTAGTTAATGTCAAAAATAAAGGAGTGCTCTTGCAGTTTTCACACTTTGAATTGTGCCCCGTTATGCTCCCTTAGATCTGTCCTCTCCCCTAATTACCTTCTTTCTACCATCATGACATACATGCCAATCTACAGCTCATATGTGGGAGACCTTAGACACCAGATTTCACACACACTTGGTAAATCATCTACCTCTAAGCTCTATCCCAACCCAGAGCAGAAAGACTTGAACCAATTTCTTACAGATTCCATTGGAAAATGGTGAAACTGAACAAGGAGGAAATGAAACATTTACAAAAAAAGTGTGAAGCAAGAATGGCAAAGGTAGACATAAATTTAAACTGTGTAGAGACAAAGATACAAATTATTTGAGAGGTGGAGCTGGAAAATAGTGGTAAAATGTGTAATATCATGACACACACACACGCATACATACGCACACACAGAGCGAGAAAGAGGAAGAAAGTGAGAAATACCAGAGACTAACAAGAAGAGGAAATGATGAGGCTCCATCCTTGAGAAACTATTGGCAACTGATGGCTGAAGGAAGGGCGGTGTCTTAGTTAGGGTTGCTATCGCTCTGATGAAACCCCATGGCCAAAGCAACTTGGGGAGGAATGGGTTTATTTGGCTTATACCTCCATATCACTGGTCATTATCAAAGGAAGCCAGGAAAGAAGCTCAAACAGGATGGGAACCTGGAGGCAGGAGCTGATGCAGAGGCCATTGAAGCAATCTGGCTTCATGGCTTGCTCTCCATGGTTTGCTCAGCCTGTTTTCTAATGGAAACCAGGACCATCAATCCAGTGATGGTCTCCAAAATGGGGCATAGCCCTCTCCCCAAATCATTAAGAAAATGTTTCACAGAACATCCTCGAGCCTGATCATATGGAGACAACATTTTAATTGAGGTTCCTTCTCCCAGAGGGCTTTGACTTGTGTCAGTTGGGCATAAAACTATCCAGCAGGAGGGTAGTCCTTTCTGTCCTGAGACTTGGTTCCTGGTAGCTTGACCATGCTTAAATACTGATTGGTGGCCCTGGTTTTAAAGAGAGGACATGGGGACTCCGCCGAACTTAGGAACTTAGTCTGCACAGGTGAGAGTGTGCCCCACAGAGGCAGACAGCTTCTGGGACAGGCGGGAGCCACAGAGCCGCTGAGGCAGCACCCTTTTGGGGCCACAGTCATCCGGCACCCTCCCAGCCGGAGGACAGTGGTCGCGCCCTGCACGGGAGCCCTCTGCCTCAGGAGCAGGGAGCACCATCTTGGATCCGGGACTCCACTGAACTTAGGAACTTAGTCTGCACAGGTGAGAGTGTGCACCACAGAAGCTGACAGCTTCTGTGACCTGCCAAAGCAACACAGCATCTGGGAAAGATTTTGTTTTGGGCCTACTTCTTCGGCCAGGAGGATGTCCAAACACCAGATATCGGTGCACCTTCACTGTAAGAGGAGAACTTGTCAACAGAGAGTGCTCTAACCACTGAAACTCAGAGGAGAGAGCCTGTCTCCCAGGTCTGCTGATAGACAGTAATCAGAATCACCAGAAGAACGATCTCTAAACAGAGACAACTATAACAACTCCAGAGATTACCAGATGGCAAAAGGTGAACGTAAGAATATTACTAACAGAAACCAAGACCACTCACCATCATCAGAACCGAGCACTCCCAGTTCGCCCAGTCCAGGGCACCCCAACACACCTGAAAAGCTAGACCTGGATTTAAAAGCATATCTCATGATGATGGTAGAGGACATCAAGAAGGACTTTAATAACTCACTTAAAGAATTACAGGAGAACATTGCTAAAGAGTTAAAAGTCCTTAAAGAAAAACAGGATAACACAATCAAACAGGTAGAAGTCCTTAAAGAAAAACAGGAAACACATCCAAACAGATGATGGAAATGAACAAAACCATACTAGACCTAAAAAGGGAAGTAGACACAATAAAGTAAACCCAAATGAGGCAACACTGGAGATAGAAACCCTAGGAAAGAAATCTGGAACCATAGATGCGAGCATCAGCAACAGAATACAAGAGATGGAAGAGAGAATCTCAGGTGCAGAAGATTCCATAGAGAACATCGGCACAACAATCAAGGAAAATGCAAAAAGATTCTAACTCAAAACATCCAGGAAATCCAGGACACAATGAGAAGACCAAACCTACGGATAATAGGAGTGGATGAGAATGAAGATTTTCAACTCAACGGACCAGCAAACATCTTCAACAAAATTATAGAAGAAAACTTCCCAAATCTAAAGAAAGAGATGCCCATGAACATAAAAGAAGCCTACAGAACTCCAAATAGACTGGACCAGAAAAGAAATACCTCCCGTCACATAATAATCAGAACAACAAATGCTCTAAATAAAGATAGAATACTAAAAGCAGTAAGAGAAAAAGGCCAAGTAACATATAAAGGCAAGCCTATCAGAATTACACCAGATTTTTCACCAGAGACTATGAAAGCCAGAAGATCCTGGACAGATGTTATACAGACACTAAAAGAACCCAAATTCCAGCCCAGGCTACTATACCCAGCCAAACTCTAAATTAACATTGATGGAGAAACCAAAGTATTCCACGACAAAACCAAATTCACACATTATCTCTAAACGGATCCAGCCCTTCAAAGGATAATAACAGAAAAAAACCAATACAAAGACGGGAACCAAGCCCTAGAAAAACCAAGAAGGTAATCCCTCAACAAACCTAAAAGAAGACAGCCACAAGAACATAATGCCAACTTTAACAACAAAAATAACAGGAAGCAACAATTACTTTTCCTTAATATCTCTTAATATCAATGGACTCAACTCCCTGATAAAAAGACATAGACTAACAAACTGGCTACACAAACAAGACCCAACATTTTGCTGCTTACAGGAAACTCATCTCAGAGAAAAAGATGGACACTACCTCAGAATGAAAGGCTGGAAAACAATTTTCCAAGGAAATGGTATGAAGAAACAAGCTGGAGTAGCCATTCTAATATCTGATAAGAATGACTTCCAACCCAAAGTCATTAAAAAAGACAGGGAGGGGCACTTCATACTCATCAAAGGTAAAATCCTCCAAGAGGAACTATCAATTCTGAATATCTATGCTCCAAAATACAAAGGCAGCCACATTCATTAAAGAAACTTTAGTAAATCTCAAAGCACACATTGCACCTCATACAATAATAGTGGGAGACTTCAACACACCACTTTCACCAATGGACAGATCATGGAAACAGAAACTAAACAGGGACATAGTGAAACTAACAGAAGTTATGAATCAAATGGATCTGGAAGATATCTACAGAACATTCTATCCTAAAACAAAAGGATATACCTTCTTCTGAGCACCTCATGGTACCTTCTCCAAAATTGACCACATAATTGGTCACAAAACAGGCCTCAACAGATACAAAAATATTGAAATTGTCCCATGCATCCTATCAGATCACCATGGACTAAGGCTGATCTTCAATAACAAAATAAATAATAGAAAGCCAACCTTCACGTGGAAACTGAACAACACCCTTCTCAATGATAGCTTGGTCAAGGAAGGAATAATGAAAGAAATTAAGGACTTTTTAGAGTTCAATGAAAATGAAGCCACAACATACCCAAACTTATGGGACGCAATGAAAGCATTTCTAAGAGGAAAACTCATAGCTTTGAGTGCCTCCAAAAAGAAACTAGAGAGAGCACACATTAGCAGCTTGACAACACACCTAAAAGCACTAGAACAAAAGGAAGCAAATTCACCCAAGAGAAGTAGACAGCAGGAAATAATCAAACTCAGGGGCGAAATCAACCAAGTGGAAACAAGAAGAACTATTCAAAGAATCAACCAATCAAGGAGCTGGTTCTTTTGAAAATCAACAAGATAGATAAACCCTTAGCCAGACTCACTAGAGGGCACAGGGAAAGCATTCTAATTAACAAAATCAGAAATGAAAAAGGAGACATAACAACAGATCCTGAAGACATCCAAAACACCATCAGATCCTTCTACAAAAGGCTATACTCAACAAAACTGGAGAACCTGGATGAAATGGAGAAGTTCCTAGACAGATACCAGGTACCAAAGTTGAATCAAGATCAGATTAATGATCTAAACAGCCCTATATCCCCCAAAGAAATAGAAGCAGTCATTAATAGTTTCCCAACCAAAAAAAGCCCAGGACCAGATGAGTTTAGTGCAGAGTTCTATCAGACCTTCAAAGAAGATCTAATCCCAGTTCTTCACAAACTATTCCACAAAGTAGAAACAGAAGGTACTCTACCCAACTCATTCTATGAAGCCACAATTACTCTGATACCTAAACCACAAAAAGACCCAACAAAGATAGAAAACTTCAGACCAATATCCCTTATGAATATTGATGCAAAAATCCTCAATAAAGTTCTTGCTAACCGAATCCAAGAACACATCAAAACAATCATCCATCCTGACCAAGTAGGTTTCATCCCAGGGATGCAGGGATGGTTCAATATACGGAAATCCATCAACGTAATCCAGTATATAAACAAACTCAAAGACAAAAACCACATGGTCATCTCGTTAGATGCGGAAAAAGCATTTGACAAGATCCAACACCCATTCATGATAAAAGTCTTGGAAAGATCAGGAATTCAAGGCCCATACCTAAACATGATAAAAGCAATCTACAGCAAACCAGTAGCCAACATCAAAGTAAATGGTGAGAAGCTTGAAGCAATCCCTCTAAAATCAGGGACTAGACAAGGCTGTCCACTTTCTCCATACCTATTCAACATTGTACTTGAAGTCCTAGCCAGAGCAATTCGACAACAAAAGGAGATCAAAGGGATACAAATTGGAAAAGATGAAGTCAAAATATCACTTTTTGCAGATGATATGATAGTATATATAAGTGACCCTAAAAATTCCACCAGAGAACTCCTAAACCTTGTAAACAGCTCGATGAAGTAGCTGGATATAAAATTAACTCAAACAAATCAATGGCTTTTCTCTACACAATGAATAAACAGGCTGAGAAAGAAATTAGGGAAACAACCCCCTTCTCAATAGTCACAAATAATATAAAATATCTTGGCGTGACTCTAACTAAGGAAGTGAAAGATCTGTATAATAAAAACTTCAAGACTCTGAAGAAAGAAATTATAGACGATCTCAGAAAATGGAAAGATCTCCCATGTTCATGGATTGGCAGGATCAACATTGTAAAAATGGCTATCATGCCAAAGGCAATCTACAGATTCAATGCAATCCCCATCAAAATTCCAACTCAATTCTTCAACGAATTAGAAAGTGCAATCTGCAAATTCATCTGGAATAACAAAAAAAACCTAGGATAGCAAAAACTCTTCTCAAGGATAAAAGAACCTCTGGTGGAATCACCTTGCCTGACCTAAAGCTTTACTACAGAGCAATTGTGATAAAAACTGCATGGTACTGGTATAGTGACAGACAAGTAGACCAATGGAATAGAATTGAAGACCCAGAAATGAACCCACACACCTATGGTCACTTGATCTTCGACAAGGGAGCTAAAACCATCCAGTGGAAGAAAGACAGCATTTTCAACAAATGGTGCTGGCACAACTGGTTGTTAACATGTAGAAGAATGCGAATCGATCCATTCCTATCTCCTTGTACTAAGGTCAAGTCTAAGTGGATCAAGGAACTTCACATAAAACCAGAGACACTGAAACTTATAGAGGAGAAAGTGGGGAAAAGCCTAGAAGATATGGGCAAGGGAAAAATTCTTGAATAGAACAGCAATGGCTTGCACTGTAAGATCAAGAATTGACAAGTGGGACCTCATGAAAATGCAAAGCTTCTGCAAGGCAAAAGACACCATCAATAAGACAAAAAAACCACCAACAGATTGGGAAAGGATCTTTACCTATCCTAAATCAGATAAGGGACTAATATCCAATATATATAAGGAACTCAAGAAGGTGGACTCCAGAAAGTCAAATAACCCCATGAAAAAATGGGGCTCAGAACTGAACAAAGAATTCTCACCTGAGGAATACCGAATGACAGAGAAGCACCTAAAAAAATGTTCAACGTCCTTAATCATCAGGGAAATGCAAATCAAAACAACCCTGAGATTCTACCTCACACCAGTCAGAATGGCTAAGATCAAAAATTCAGGTGACAGCAGATGCTGGCGAGGATGTGGAGAAAGAGGAACACTCCGCCATTGTTGGTGGTATTGCAAGCTGGTACAACCACTCTGGAAATCAGTCTGGCAGTTCCTCAGAAAATTGGACATAGTACTACCGGAGGATCCAGCAATACCTCTCCTGGGCATATATCCAGAAGATGTCCCAACCAGTAAGAAGGACACATGCTCCACTATGTTCATAGCAGCCCTATTTATAATAGCCAGAAGCTGGAAAGAACCCAAATGTCCCTCAACAGAGGAATGGATACAGAAATTATGGTACATTTACACAATGGAGTACTACTCAGCTATTAAAAAGAATAAATTTATGAAATTCCTAGCCAAATGGATGGACCTGGAGGGCATCATCTTGAGTGAGGTAACACAATCACAAAGGAACTCACACAATATGTATTCACTGATAAGTGGATATTAGCCCAAAACTTAGGATACCCAAGATATAAGATACAATTTGCTAAATGCATGAAACTCAAGAAGAATGAAGACCAAAGTATGGACACTATGCCCCTTCTTAGAATTGGGAACAAAACACCCATGGAAGGAGTTACAGAGACAAAGTTTGGAGCTGTGATGAAATAATGGACCATCTGGAGACTGCCATATCCAGGGATCCATCCCATAATCAGCTTCCAAACGCTGACACCATTGCATACACTAGCAAGATTTTGCTGAAAGGACCCAAATATAGCTGTCTCTTGTGAGACTATTCCGGGTCCTAGCAAACACAGAAGTGGATGCTCACAGTCAGCTATTGAATGTATCACAGGGCTCCCATGGTGAAGCTAGAGAAAGTACCCAAGGAGCTAAAGGTATCTGCAACCCTATAGTTGGAACAACATGATGAACTACCCAGTACCCTGGAGCTCTTGTCTCTAGCTGCATATGTATCGAAAGATGGCCTAGTCGGCCATCACTGGAAAGAGAGGCCCATTGGACTTGCAAACTTTATATGCCCCAATACAGGGGAATGCCAGGGCCAAAAGAATGGGAATGGGTGGGTAGGGAAGTGGGGGGGGGTATGGGGGACTCTTGGGATTGCATTGGAAATTTAATTGAGGAAAATATGTAATAAAAAATATTAAAAATTAAAATAAATAAATAAATAAATAAATAAATAAATAAGAGTAAGAGCACATCCTAAAAAAATAAAATAAAATAAAATAAAATAAAATAAAATAAAGAGAGGACATGAGATTCTGCTAGCAGCCTTCAGATGAAGATGTGGACCTCTTAGCTCCTACTGCACCATGCCTGCCTGGATGTTGCAATGTTTCTGCTTTGATGATAATGGACTGAACCTCTGAACTTGAATCTGGGGTTTAGGTGTTGCAACTCAGAAAGTTAACATGAACCAGTTTCCTCTTGGCCACAACATGCATAGCCTGGTGATGAGAAATGATGAAGCAACAACGAAGAGAAAAACGGCTCCCGGCAAACAGCCTTCCTCTGGAGGGAGATGTAGCGGGTATAACATATGACCATGTAGAAGTAAATGTATATTTGAATGGGGAAAACATGCATTGTCCTGCATCAGGTATACGAGAAACTGTATCCAGTTGTATATGTTGATAACAGTGCAATTCTGGATTGCCAGTTCAGTGATTTTTATCATACTCCTGCATTGGGTTTTGAAAAAAAAATACTATTTGAGCAGCAGATCTTCTGAATGTGTTAGTTTTCAACTTAGACCTTTGCTCCATCACACAAGTGCTTACGACTTAATAAAGGTCTCCTTGATCTAGAGACGTGAACACATGCTGAAAACTGAGCTTTGTGTTGTCCAAGGAAACCAAGGATTCATTATACCATAGTTAGGTTTGATTTAAAAGATCTAGGCGACAAGCCTCTTCCGGTCTGAATAGCGCCTGGGTAGCTAGGTCCCAGGGTCGGCTGACACTCGCCAGCTACCCACAACACCCGCCACAGGATCTTAAGTCTTCTGGTGAGTGGAACACAGCTTCTGCTCAATTCCAATTCTGCGCGGGACCTGAGACTGCATTAGTTAGGGAAGCAGAAAACCGGCCTGAGTAGGACCATAGGCCTCCTCCGGCCGGACCAGCACCGGGGTAGCTAGAGCGCAGGGTCAGCTGACACCCGACAGCTACCCACGACCCCCACCACAGGATTTTGAGACTGCTGGTGAGTGGAACACAGCTTCTGCTCCAGTCCAATCACGCGGGACCTGAGACTGCTTTGGTTGGGGAGGCAGAAAACCGGCCTGAGTAGGACCACAGGCCTCTTCTGGCCGGACCAGCACCAGGGTAGCTAGAGCGCAGGGTCGGCTGACACCCGCCAGCTACCCAAGACCCCCACCACAGGATTTTGAGACTGCTGGTGAGTGGAACACAGCTTCTGCTCCAATCCAATTGCGCGCGGGACCTGAGACTGCATTAGTTAGGGAAGCAGAAAACCGGCCTGAGTAGGACCACAGGCCTCCTCCGGCCGGACCAGCACCAGGGTAGCTAGAGCGCAGGGTCGGCTGACACCCGCCAGCTACCCAACCCCCGCCACAGGATTTTGAGACTGCTGGTGAGTGGAACACAGCTTCTGCTCCAATCTTTAAACAGTGACAACGACAACAACTAACCCCAGAGATTACCAGATGGCGAAAGGTAAACGTAATAATCTTACTAACAGAAACCAAGACCACTCACCATCATCAGAACCCAGCACTCCCACTTCGCCCAGTCCAGGGCACCCCAACACACCGGAAAAGCTAGACACGGATCTAAAAGCATATCTCATGATGATGGTAGAGGACTTCAAGAAGGACTTTAATGACACACTTAAAGAAATACAAAGGAACACTGGTAAACAAGTAGAAGACAGTAAAGAGGAAGCACAAAAATCCCTTAAAGAATTGCAGGAGAACACTGCTAAAGAGTTACAAATCCTTAAAGAAAAACATGATAACATAATCAAACAGGTAGAAGTCCTTACAGAAAAACAGGAAAACACATCCAAACAGATGATGGAAATGAACAAAACCATACTAGACCTAAAAAGGGAAGTAGACACAATAAAGAAAACCCAAATGAGGCAACACTGGAGATAGAAACCCTAGGATAGAAATCTGGAACCATAGATACGAGCATCAGCAACAGAATACAAGAGATGGAAGAGAGAATCTCAGGTGCAGAAGATTCCATAGAGAACATCGGCACAACAATCAAGGAAAATGTAAAATGCAAAAAGATCCTAACTCAAAACATCCAAGAAATACAGGACACAATGAGAAGACCAAACCTACGGATAATAGGAGTGGATGAGAATGAAGATTTTCAACTCAAAGGACCAGCAAACATCTTCAACAAAATTATAGAAGAAAACTTCCCAAATCTAAAGAAAGAGATGCCCATGAACATACAAGAAGCCTACAGAACTCCAAATAGACTGGACCAGAAAAGAAATACCTCCCGACACGTAATAATCAGAACAACAAATGCTCTAAATAAAGATAGAATACTAAAAGCAGTAAGAGAAAAAGGCCAAGTAACATATAAAGGCAAGCCTATCAGAATTACACCAGATTTCTCACCAGAGACTATGAAAGCCAGAAGATCCTGGACAGATGTTATACAGACACTAAAAGAACACAAACTCCAGCCCAGGCTACTATACCCAGCCAAACTCTCAATTAACATAGATGGAGAAACCAAAGTATTCCACGACAAAACCAAATTCACACATTATCTCTCCACGAATCCAGCCCTTCAAAGGATAATAACAGAAAAAAACCAATACAAGGACAGGAACCACGCCCTAGAAACAACAAGAAGGTAATCCCTCAACAAACCTAAAAGAAGACAGCCACAAGAACATAATGCCAACTTTAACAACAAAAATAACAGGAAACAACAATTACTTTTCCTTAATATCTCTTAATATCAATGGACTCAACTCCCCGATAAAAAGACATAGACTAACAAACTGGCTACACAAACAAGACCCAACATTTTGCTGCTTACAGGAAACTCATCTCAGAGAAAAAGGCTACCTCAGAATGAAAGGCTGGAAAACAATTTTCTAAGCAAATGGTATGAAGAAACAAGCTGGAGTAGCCATTCTAATATCTGATAAGATTGACTTCCAACCCAAAGTCATTAAAAAAGACAGGGAGGGACACTTCATACTCATCAAAGGTAAAATCCTCCAAGAGGAACTATCAATCCTGAATATCTATGCTCCAAATACAAAGGCACCCACATTCATTAAAGAAACTTTAGTAAATCTCAAAGCACAC
The DNA here is from genome assembly GCF_978045245.1 of Mus caroli. Taxonomy (NCBI): domain Eukaryota; kingdom Metazoa; phylum Chordata; class Mammalia; order Rodentia; family Muridae; genus Mus; species Mus caroli. The sequence continues at coordinate 39,540,907 of NW_028227268.1, forward strand.
ATTGCACCTCATACAATAATAGTGGGAGACTTCAACACACCACTTTCACCAATGGACAGATCATGGAAACAGAAACTAAACAAGGACACAGTGAAACTAACAGAAATTATGAATCAAATGGATCTGGCAGATATCTACAGAACATTCTATCCTAAAACAAAAGGATATACCTTCTTCTGAGCACCTCATGGTACCTTCTCCAAAATTGACCACATAATTGGTCACAAAACAGGCCTCAACAGATACAAAAATATTGAAATTGTCCCATGCATCCTATCAGATCACCATGGACTAAGGCTGATCTTCAATAACAAAATAAATAATAGAAAGCCAACCTTCACGTGGAAACTGAACAACACCCTTCTCAATGATAGCTTGGTCAAGGAAGGAATAATGAAAGAAATTAAGGACTTTCTAGAGTTCAATGAAAATGAAGCCACAACATACCCAAACTTATGGGACGCAATTAAAGCATTTCTAAGAGGAAAACTCATAGCTCTGAGTGCCTCCAAAAGGAAACTAGAGAGAGCACACATTAGCACTTTGACAACATATCTAAAAGCACTAGAACAAAAGGAAGCAAATTCACCCAAGAGGAGTAGACGGCAGGAAATAATCAAACTCAGGGGCGAAATCAACCAAGTGGAAACAAGAAGAACTATTCAAAGAATCAACCAATCAAGGAGCTGGTTCTTTGAGAAAATCAACAAGATAGATAAACCCTTAGCCAGACTCACTAGAGGGCACAGGGAAAGCATCCTAATTAACAAAATCAGAAATGAAAAAGGAGACATAACAACAGATCCTGAAGACATCCAAAACACCATCAGATCCTTCTATCAAAGGCTATACTCAACAAAACTGGAGAACCTGGAAGAAATGGAGAAGTTCCTAGACAAATACAAGGTACCAAAGTTGAATCAAGATCAGGTTAATGATCTAAACAGCCCTATATCCCCCAAAGAAATAGAAGCAGTCATTAATAGTCTCCCAACTAAAAAAAGCCCAGGACCAGATGGGTTTAGTGCAGAGTTCTATCAGACCTTCAAAGAAGATCTAATCCCAGTTCTTCACAAACTATTCCACAAAATAGAAACAGAAGGTACTCTACCCAACTCATTCTATGAAGCCACAATTACTCTGATACCTAAACCACAAAAAGACCCAACAAAGATAGAAAACTTCAGACCGATATCCCTTATGAATATTGATGCAAAAATCCTCAATAAAGTTCTTGCTAACCGAATCCAAGAACACATCAAAACAATTATCCATCCTGACCAAGTAGGTTTCATTCCAGGGATGCAGGGATGGTTCAATATACGGAAATCCATCAACGTAATCCAGTATATAAACAAACTCAAAGACAAAAACCACATGGTCATCTCGTTAGATGCGGAAAAAGCATTTGACAAGATCCAACACCCATTCATGATAAAAAGTCTTGGAAAGATCAGGAATTCAAGGCCCATACCTAAACATGATAAAAGCAATCTACAGCAAACCAGTAGCCAACATCAAAGTAAATGGTGAGAAGCTTGAAGCAATCCCTCTAAAATCAGGGACTAGACAAGGCTGTCCACTTTCTCCATACCTATTCAACATTGTACTTGAAGTCCTAGCCAGAGCAATTCGACAACAAAAGGAGATCAAAGGGATACAAATTGGAAAAGATGAAGTCAAAATATCACTTTTTGCAGATGATATGATAGTATATATAAGTGACCCTAAAAATTCCACCAGAGAACTCCTAAGCCTGATAAACAGCTTCGGTGAAATAGCTGGATATAAAATTAACTCAAACAAATAAATGGCCTTTCTCTACACAATGAATAAACAGGCTGAGAAAGAAATTAGGGAAACAACACCCTTCTCAATAGTCACAAATAATATAAAATGTCTTGGCGTGACTCTAACTAAGGAAGTGAAAGATCTGTATAATAAAATCTTCAAGTCTCTGAAGAAAGAAATTATAGAAGATCTCAGAAGATGGAAAGATCTCCCATGCTCATGGATTGGCAGGATCAACATTGTAAAAATGGCTATCTTGCCAAAAGCAATCTACAGATTCAATGCAATCCCCATCAAAATTCCAAATCAATTCTTCAACGAATTAGAAAGTGCAATCTGCAAATTCATCTGGAATAACAAAAAACCTAGGATAGCAAAAACTCTTCTCAAGGATAAAAGAACCTCTGGTGGAATCACCATGCCGGACCTAAAGCTTTACTACAGAGCAATTGTGATAAAAACTGCATGGTACTGGTATAGTGACAGACAAATAGACCAATGGAATAGAATTGAAAACCCAGAAATGAACCCACACACCTACGGTCACTTGATCCTCGACAAGGGAGCTAAAAACATCCAGGGGAAGAAAGACAGCATTTTCAACAAATGGTGCTGGCACAACTGGTTGTTAACATGTAGAAGAATGCGAATCGATCCATTCCTATCTCCTTGTACTAAGGTCAAGTCTAAGTGGATCAAGGAACTTCACATAAAACCAGAGACACTGAAACTTATAGAGGAGAAAGTGGGGAAAAGCCTTGAAGATATGGGCACAGGGGAAAAATTCTTGAATAGAACAGTAATGGATTGTGCTGTAAGATCGAGAATTGACAAGTGGGACCTCATGAAACTTCAAAGCTTCTGCAAGGCTAAAGACACCATCAATAAGACAAAAAAACCACCAACAGATTGGGAAAGGATCTTCAACTATCCTAAATCAGATAAGGGACTAATATCCAATATATATAAGGAACTCAAGAAGGTGGACTCCAGAAAGTCAAATAACCCCATTAAAAAATGGGGCTCAGAACTGAACAAAGAATTCTCACCTGAGGAATACCGAATGGCAGAGAAGCACCTGAAAAAATGTTCAACATCCTTAATCATCAGGGAAATGCAACTCAAAACAACCCTGAGATTCCACCTCACACCAGTCAGAATGGCTAAGATCAAAAATTCAGGTGACAGCAGATGCTGGAGAGGATGTGGAGAAAGAGGAACACTCCTCCATTGTTGGTGGGATTGCAAGCTTGTAATCTGGAAATCAGTCTGGCGGTTCCTCAGAAAATTGGACATAGTACTACCGGAGGATCCAGCAATACCTCTCCTGGGCATATATCCAGAAGATGTCCCCACCGGTAAAAAGGACACATGCTCCACTATGTTCATAGCGGCCCTATTTATAATAGCCAGAAGCTGGAAAGAACCCAGATGTCCCTCAACAGAGGAATGGATACAGAAATTATGGTACATTTACACAATGGAGTACTACTCAGCTATTAAAAAGAATGAATTTATGAAATTCCTAGCCAAATGGATGGACCTGGAGGGCATCATCTTGAGTGAAGTAACACAATCACAAAAGAACTCACACAATATGTATTCACTGATAAGTGGATATTAGCCCAAAACTTAGGATACCCAAGATATAAGATACAATTTACTAAACGCATGAAACTCAAGAAGAATGAAGACCAAAGTGTGGACACTGGGCCCCTTCTTAGAATTGGGAACAAAACACCCAGGGAAGGAGTTACAGAGACAAAGTTCGTAGCTGTGATGAAAGGATGGACCATTTAGAGACTGCCGTATCCAGGGATCCATCCCATAAGCAGCTTCTAAACGCTGACACCATTGCATACACTAGCAAGATTTTGCTGAAAGGACCCAAATATAGCTGTCTTTTGTGAGACGATGCCGGGGCCTAGCAAACACAGGAGTGGATGTTCACAGTCAGCTATTGGATGTATCACAGGGCTCCCAATGGAGAAGCTAGAGAAAGTACCCAAGGAGCTAAAGGGATCTGCAACCCTATTGTTGGAACAACATGATGTACTAACCAGAACCCTGGAGCTCTTGTCTCTAGCTGCATATGTATCGAAAGATGGCCTAGTCGGCCATCACTGGAAAGAGAGGCCCATTGGACTTGCAAACTTTATATGCCCCAATATAGGGGAATGCCAGGGCCAAAAGAATTGGAATGGGTGGGTAGGGAAGTGGGGGGCGCTATGGGGGACTTTTGGGATAGCATTGGAAATGTAACTGAGGAAAATATGTAATAAAAATATTAAAAATTAAAAAAAAAGATCTAGGCATCCAGGCATTGGCGGTGGACACCTCTAATCCCAGCACTTGGGAGGCAGAGGCAGGTGGATTTCTGATTTCGAGGCCAGCCTGGTCTACAGAGTGAGTTTCAGGATAGCCAGGGCTACACAGAGAAACCCTGTCTCAAAAAAAAAATCTGGCAACTTATTTAATCTTATTTAAACAAATAAACATGGGTTTGATTAACAGTATTACATGGTAACATGTATGTACATATTTGAAGGGAATTTCTCTTACATAAAGTAATTGTTTGACAGTAGTGGGGAAAAGAGATGACATGAAGGTAGAGAATGGCACATTGCAGTTAGAGTTTGATATGATCGGCATAGTTTGTGTATATGTATGAAATGTCAAAGAATACATCAAAATTATTTTTAATATGACAAAATGACAACTGCAAGCACGTGGTGACACATGTTCACAGTGTGGGTTGGCATAACCATGATGAAATGAACATGAAACAATATTTCTTTGGCAGCAGAGTGGCTGCCACCAGAGACCATTGTGTTGAGTCAAATAAGCCAGACCTGGAAGGAGAAACATGCATGATTTTACTTCATATGCAGAATCCTGATTTATCTGGAAGGAAGAACAGGACAGAAGAAAAGCAGGAGAGAAAGAGCGAATAAGAGGAGGAGAAGAAAGGACAGGGAAGGGGGAATAGGAAGGAAGAGGCATGGGGAGAAGAGGCAGAGAGAGGAAATCTAAATGAGAAAGGCCTTTTCTACAGAGCTCTCTTGGCTGTGATTCCCAGGGAAGCGTGGTTCCTTCTTGTAGGGAGGGCATGTAGCATGTGGGAGGTTTCCCCTCTTCTTTCTAGGAAGACAAAGAGTTATATGGTCTCTGTTGCATCTGAAGCTTTTCAGTAGTGTTTAACTCAAATAATGCCAGAGTGGCATACACTGGGTGGCATATTCTGCTGCCCACTAGTAATCTGCTTCCAGACCTCCTGGTTTCTGTACCTGGCCACTGGACTGGCACTTCTTGGAGGGGGGAGAGCGGGCACAACTGCCATCAGTGCCATCTTCTCACAGTGACCTGTTGGAAAATGAAAGAAGGATGCCTCTCTTGTGTTGCTCTGGGACTAAGTCCCCTGGAGGGTTGGAGACCCTGCCCCATTTCTCCTGGGTTTTAAGGCCTGTGTGAACTCTTCACCCCTCACCTTCTCCCTCTACCACAGGCCTGAGATGCACTTGCAGGAAGCCAGCCAGACACAGAGGATACACATCACTGCCTGCTCCCTCCCTGCTCAAAGGCACTGGAGGACCAGCTCTGCCAAAGTTGTGACCTGAAGATGCTTGCCTGCTACTGAGAGACTGCTGAGTAGGAGGGGGCTGTGAACCACCATCCAGATAAGCACCAAGTAGAGTCTATCTATGGTTACAACTTAGGCAAAATATAACCGGATAGGAAGGCAAATACAGTTTAAAAAACCTGGGGTTTGTCTTGTTGGAGCAGGTTGGAACAAGAATGGACTTTCTTCTGTGGCTTTCTATTTAAAAAAAAAAAAAACTTCTTTCTGTAGTTGCTATCCTACAGAACTTTCAGTGACAATTATGTTTTTAAATCTCTTAGTGCAGAGAATGAATTCCTGTGAACATTTCCTGCCATGGAAATCATTTGAGCGAACATTGGATTTTAGAGAAAACATTTTAGCATCGAAGGGTAATCAATTTGGTTGATATAAAATACAATAAATGTATTTCCTTCAACTCAACATACATCAAAACACTTCTGTCAACCTGAGGCACGTGTCACTCTTCTGATGGCCAGGGGCTTAGAGAGGTGCAGAGCCTGACATGGACCTTGGAATCTGGCCGAGTTGGCATTAGCACCTGGTGTTGGAAGTTAGCAGTTCCATGGTTTTCCATATGATGTTTGTCTTTCAAAGTCAAAGCTTTCTCAAGTCTAAACCGGCTCCCAATCTATCGACAGATTCCTACACAGAAGACTGTATACGGTGTGCACATTTTTGAGGCTTTTATTTGCTTATCAATCTATTTATTGAAAATGTTATGAAAAGCAAGAGGTTGGAGGGGGCTCATGAAGCAGCAGTGAGCTTGGGGGGCGGCGGAAGCAGCTGCTGGGAACTCTGCAGACTCCGTGTGCAGGTGCTGGTCTGGCCTCATCTCAGACCTTCTTCTTGCAAAGCCTGAGATAGCAGTGCAGCACTTTCCACATCATAAACCATAGGGGTGCGTATTATCTAATAAGGTGACTGAGAGGAGAGAAGGTTAGGGAGAAAGGAACATGGGGAAGGGGTAGGAGTAAAACTGAATAGAGAATTCCTAGAAGACATGCCAGTTCCTGAAATAGAGATGAACTGGGGAGATGTTGGGTTGGGGGTGGGGTTGTTTACAAGTGAGTACAGGGAGTTGAGGTAAAACCAGGGAGAGAGGAATCTGGGCTCCCAGGTAGGTTCCAGATGCAGTCCAGATCAGCAGCTGAATAATCAGGAGTAACGATCTTGTCTCAAATCCTAAAGAGAAACCCTTCCAATTTCCCTAGCTAAATGTATTCTAATTGCCAGTTCCCCTTCCTGAACCTGACTAGCTAAGACATGAGGGACTTGATCCATTCCGCTATGGTAAACCTTTCAACACGATCATCTTTCACGTGCCAGGATTCGGGCTCTGCAGTGAACACTGCACAGCAGAATCTCTCCACTCTGAGCGCACACACATATGCACACACAGCTCCGGAATGGTGGACTTCGATGAATTTGCACTTGTACTTGATCTTCTCCTTCTCCTCACAGAAGTGAGTGACAGGCAGCTGTTGGATGCACTTTTCTATTTCATTCTTTAAGCACTTAGGCTGGCAATTCTTTGCTTCAAAACCAACTATTTGCTCGGTTTTTTCATCTAAACCAATAAACAAATATCCTCCGTCAGTATTGGCAAAGGCAGAAACAGTTCGAGGGAGAACCTCTTTAACTCGCTGTAGCAACTTTTTTGTTTCAAAGGATTTATATTCAACATTTTTGGATTCACTAAATAAGAATTTTTCCATCTTTGTAAGTTTTGACTGTTTAAAAAAAGCAGCAGCCAACTCCTGCACATGGACTTCCTCTTGCGTATCATCACCTGGCCTTTCTGAAGGCCTTGCTGAAGGCGACCTTCCTCCTGCAATCTTCAGATTTTCTAAGAACTCCTGAGCAGCATCCAAGTTCATTTCAACTGAAGATGCCCCATTTCTCATGTACAAATTGGTTGCAATGGTGGCAGGCTTCCCAACAGAGATATCTGGGCCCTGTGATTTTTTTACAAAGATGAAAAAGTAGGATTTATCTTGCTTAACTTCTGGGGGCCTATATGGCAAAATGTTCTTGAAAGAGGTTTCCAAATCCTCTCCTATTCCATGTTTAGCCAAAATGTAGTCTGGATTTTTAATGTGAGCCTTGACCGTTCCCTCTCCAGAATTCAACAGAGCACACAGAGGTATTGAAATGTTCCTGTTCTCTTCTACCCTGTCGTGATTCTCCATGTTTTTCCTACTTTCTATCCCAAGTGTGATCTCTCCTACATTTAGAGTCAGCACAGGGGTCCTTTCAACGGTGATGTTCATTTTCCAGCAGTCCTGCTGCTCCCGAGCTGAAATCCGCACCTAAAATTAGACAGAGACATTAGAGTTGGGCTGAAGAGGAGAGGACAAATTCTGTACTGAGAAGCTAACAGCAAAATGTGCTTGCTGAGTTGTTCCCTGGGACTGGTGAGTGTGAAGGCCAAGGAAATGGCTAACCAGGAATGGACATTTAGACTGCGGTATCTTGTATATGTAGTGACTTCTCTCACTGTTTTGCTATATTCGTTTTGATTGTTCTGCATTTCAGCATCATTGGATCAGTGAGTGATTTACCTCCTTCCTAATAGTCAATGTTATGGAACTCAGATTCCATTGCTTTTATTACAAGAAAGCACATGAGCCACTTCCCTATGTTTTTGGGTTTTGTTTGTTTGGAAGAAAAATATTATTATTTTATTTATTACTTTTTATTTTTCTTTTAATAATTAGATGTTCATCTACCAGTTGTCTACTTTTATGGGGAAACCTCTGGCAAAATTGCCCATTGGGGATCTACGAACATACAAAAACAAAGTAGGTCAATGATCTTCCTTTTTTTCTGGGAATAAATTCATTCACACACTTTGGCCATTAGCCTTGAAGAAGATGGACCAGGCTGTGGTCCTCTATTCTTATTCGACACCCACATCCTTACTGTGAGGGAGGTTCTTACATATGAAGCAGAAGCATTGTGACCCAATGCCTGTTTCTTTTCAAAGGTCATTTAGTTCTTTACTCTGGTGGTGATGAGGACACTAGGAGGTTTGTAAGTCACTAAGACAATGTCATCTAACTGGCCCCAGGGTCAGGACAAGCTAAGATCATTCTGTGCTGCATCCCAGCCAAGGGAAATGTTAGCAGTCTTCAAAGAGAAGAGGATGTCCCTAGATTATAGCCATCTTGATTTGCACATCTTCACCTACACTGAGAGAAACAAATATCTGTTCTTCATAACCTACCAAGATTGTGGCTCTTTGTTACATCAGGCTGAAGGTCATGAGGCAGACAGCTTCAGGCTCTGTGTCTCTCACCCTTGGTGCTATCCTTTTAAGAAATATCAGAGTACATTTCACTACACACTGCGACCTGACATGATTTGACATTTGCCAACTACTTCTTCTTGTTTCTGTTTGCTTAGAAACTTTCTTATTTTATTTGAGGCATATGGGTGTTTTGCCTACATGCATGTCTGTCACCATGTGAGCATGGTGCTCACAGAGGCCAGAAGAGAGCATCAGATTCCCTGGGACTGGATATCAGCCTGCAGGTGGGTGCTGGAAACAGATCCCTGGTCTTGCTTTTCCCTGGGATCACTCATCATTCACAATCAGTTTTTATTAAAACAACGGTGTGCTTAAAAAAAGACTTTTACCTGATGTGCAATCCCGTAGGTAGTATTACTGTGTTAAAGAGAGAGTCAACCATGCAACTTTCAAATGTTTACTGTAACTGTCCTACTAACATGCCTCAGAATGACTGGGGCTTGAGTACGCTAATCACATCAGATTTTCAGTAAGCCCAAGAGGTCCCTCATGGAGTCCCTAGTCTCAGACACAGTATGTTTCAGGCATCTATAAAGATCTGCAGGAATGGGGGGAAGGAAAGGAACATGGGAGGACAGGACAGGTAGACAGAATGGAGCCAGACTCCACAAAACATGAAATGGAACCCCCAAAGGAGCAAAACCATGGGATGAAAGGGTTGGAATTTCTGGAAATGAAGACTTAGGCTAAAACAGAAGGTTGTACTGACCATCTGCCTGTAGTATGTAAAATAGCTAAAACCATCTAAACACAAACAGCTCTATGCTTGGAGAGCGACCTTCTCAAATCAGAATTTCTCGGTCATACAGAGGAGATGAAACACCTAAGAATTTGGAAATGAACAAGCAAATTCTTCTCTGGAGCATGACATCAGACTCTTCCCCACCAGATGTATCATGGGCAAGCCTACAGGCTTCTGTCTAGTGCCATAAGGAGAGGACACCTTGACTGCAACCCAGGAACAAACAGCAGTAGACCCAGCATCCCTCAGGGCTACCTAGAAACTCAGAGCAGAGCAAGGACAAAGCTGCCTTCTTGGGAGATCTTCATTCAAAGAGGACCCAGAGAGAAAGCATTTGAACCTGATCACAAGACATTCCAGAAGTGAGGCTGAGGCAGAAGGCCTGATTTGGGCAGGGGAACTCCAGTGAGGCTAGCCCAAGACAATCACTTGCACTTGTGCATAACTTTACAGTTCTGTAGTCTTGGTGCAAAGAAAGCAGGGTGTGGGTGGGGAGGGCAGAGAGACAGAGAGACAGGGAGACAGTGAGACAGAGACAAAGACAGAGAGACAGAGAAGGACAGAGACAGACAGAGATAGACAGAGAAAGAGAAACAGACAGAGACAGTGACAGAGACAGAGAGAAGGACAGAGACAAAGAGACACAGGCAGACAGAGACACAAAACACATAGAGAGACAGAGTGATCTATGTATGTCTTGCCTATATTTTTATTCCTTATTATAGCTAGTTAGTGTTGCTTGGCTCCTCCTTCTTCCATGGGAGGGCTGCTCCAGAGTTGAGACCATTTTTGCTGATGGACTGCCTGGAGACATGTTCACCATCACTGCAAAAGGAAGCAGGGAGCTAAGGAGGTGGTGCAAAACCTGTCATCTCAGCTCTTGCATAGTTGAGTTGGAAAACAACCTAGAAGATATTCTGGGCAAGATCTTTCTGCTACAGTCTCCTTGCTGGATAGGTATGGAGGTAGGGGCTATAGGTAGGGTGGAGACATGAAAGCCAGACAAAAACAAAACTGAAACTCAAGTAAGGTTACATGAATAGCACTTCCATTTCTGCCCAGATGAAACGTGCAGCCCCACCCTCTTCTGTGCACTGAAAGCAGTCTCTGCTACTTAATCCCTCCTGGTCCTTCCCATCCAGCACTACCTTAATCAGGTCCTGTCACAAGACAGCACCCCAGGTTCACTCCCCAACATGGGAAGAGAACAGGATCCACATCTCACATTATGTGCTGAAGGAGGATGCATATTCACTGGCAAATGTGGAACTCAGGAGAACTGCAGTGTAATCATTTATAGAGAGTCTGTGGGATAGCCTGGGACCTGGTCTATCTCAATACAACACCTGTGACTACAAAAACTTTTCTATGATTCAAATACTCCCTGGGGGCATCTATCCAGATAATGGTCTTTAACAACTAAGATGGACTCTGAGGCTCACCAAATTTTAATACCTACACGAAACTCCCTGATATCCCAGTAGCAATGACTTGGTTTTAAATATTAGTAGTTTCTTTCAAAATTCTTTATAGTATTCACTGGATAAATTCTGAGCACTGAAATAAAAATTTTTGCTGTGTTTATCACTGGTGGAAAACAGATGACAATCAGGCAGGCAACCCTACTTCTGCAAGCAATGCCAGTTGGTAGGAAGGCACGGAATGAGGACACAAGAGTGGGAAAAGCTCTTGAGAAACAGCTGTAGAGCATTTCCAACTAGGATGCTGCTTTACCTCGTGCTTGGGAGAGCAATGCTCTTGTTTTCTAGGGAAAAACCTCCAGGGTCTGAGGTTCTTAGATCTACTTAGTTCCAGCGTGGAGTTCTTCATTGTTTAAGGGCAATTTCCCCCTACCTTTCCATGGGGTCATGTCTTCAAGAAGATGGAGCAGCTTCAGGGGGGCTTGGAGACCTGCTAAATCCCTTGCCTCGGTAAGTCCTACTGCATATACCCTCTTGGATTATTTCAGATCCTTCTATCTGGATCTGTAAGTAGCCCAATCTACGCAGACCGAGGGAGGGATTTTTCTCTCATCCCACACTCCCCTAGTATCTAAGTCCTCCTCAGCCACTGATGAAGGCTATGTAGGTCCCAAGGAGCCAGAGTTCCTAGAGAAGCACCAAAGCAGCCAGGGTTGTCCTTAGAGCTCTGGGTTGTACTGGCAGCCCCACATCATTCCACAGCCCGCAGAATGCATTCTTGGTAGGCACTGGGACAGAGAAGTTTAAAGATGTTGAGACAGAGGCGACTGCCATGGAGGATGGCTCACTTACCTAAGCTGCTCTACTGAGCACGTTCCGTCAGCTGCTTGAAGCCAACTGTGAGCTAGCTGTGATGTGGACACTTGCAGGCCAGAGGAAGTAAGGCAAAAGCTTGAGACACCCACAGCAGTGGGAGTGGTGGCTGTCTCCAGAAGTCCTTCTTAGCACTTGGATTTGAGGGGAATGAGCTACAGTGGCTGTGGTTGCTCTCGGCTTTTGTCTTGACAGACCTTTGTGGATTGGACTGTTTCATCCTCTCTAGGTCCCAATTTCAGTTTTGGAGAACCCCGGTTTCATTGGTTGATGTCACTCCAGGAAGTATGAGACATCTCCTTCAGCTCTTTTATCCCCTCTGTGATTGCCACTCCACCTGTCAGAACTGAAGAACAAGGCTTCTAGACTTTTGAACTTAACCTTTACAGCTTCACTCAAATCCCCAGGGCAAAGCTGTGGCTGCTGCTGTCCTGGCACTCAGAAAGAGCAGGTGACACTAGACACAGGCAAGAGGACCTGTTGAAGCCTCTCCAGGGAGTAAGATGATTGGAGAGGGAAGCTGAGCCAGGGGAGGCAGAGTAGGATGCTGGCTCACAAGGTGCAAGCTGTATCTCCTAACTCTTTGGGAAGATGGGTTTCTATGGGAGGTTCCAAGGGCAACCGAAGCGGATAAGACTCACCCACTCTTTCTTTGTGCCCTCTCTTTTGATAATTTTGGTAATATAAATTTCCCTGGCTCAGTGCATTTAAGATCCAAAAAGCCAGCTATGAGGAGAAAGGTAAGGCTGTAGAGTTGAGAGAAGAGAAAATGAAGGGAGTGAGCAGGAAGGACAAGCCTGGGCAAAAGTGAGAGGAGCAAGGAGGCAAGGGAGCAGCAGAGGTCCCTCAGAAACCAGAAACTCCACCATCAGCCTCAGGCAGGTGTGGAGACGGGGGGTGACTCCAGCACCCTTAGTCAATACACCCCAGTTCAAGGGAAATGGATCATCAGGAACAAGATGTCCGAGTTCCTACCCCACCTTAACACCTATAAGTATGAATGTTAATTTGTTGCAGTTGGGTTTGGATCTTTTGTGACATACTGTTGTTAGGACAAGCCACATGCATTCTGTTATCTTCCTGACTTTCCTGCCACTGTTATGTTCCTGAGCTGCTGGGACCTCAGAAGGAAATGGTGCCTAAGACCTTGAACCTATACTTGATCTGCCAACACAAACTTGTATCTGGTCCCTTTGCACACCTATTGGACATGATTGTAAGTTTTGGACCTTACAACAATTGATATCAGAATTTCTCATTTTCTAGAATCCTTCAAGTTTCAGTAGAATTGCATATGTTGCCAAATATATACTGGTATAAATGCTATATGTATGTGATATATGCATACTCATACATGCATGGTGAAATGCCATTCAGATGTAAAGAAAAGAGAAACCATGTCCTTTCCAGGAATGAAATCAGAAGGGAAGAAGAAACACTCACTGTGGTGAAGAAAATGAACTAAAAATGCAAATACTGCTTAGCATCTCACCTCTATGGAATTTCACACTGTTGCTTGAAGAAGGTGTCTAAAGGTAGGAGAAAAAAGGAATGAGAGAAGCTGGAGTAGCCACAAATGACAAATATTGCATGTTTCTCTAATTGGCAGAATCCAGATCTGTATATAACGCATATTCATGGACACCAGAGGGCGACTGTGGGATGAGTAAGGTAACCATCAGAAGAGAAGAGGAAGAAGAGGGTAGGAAAAGGGGGAGGTGACTGTCAGTACAATGGCATCGTGTGGGAAGCTGTAACCAGTACACTATTTTATGTGTTGGCTAAAAACAATTTAAACACAAGCAAACATGGATATTCCAGATCCTCCAGGTCTGTCTACTCAACAGCAGGAGCTGTGTCTCAGATGCCAGAAGGATCACCTCTTCATCTTAGAAAGCATTGGTCAGAGGAGACAACAGCGCTATCCCGGAAGTCCTTGAGAGGAGGGGGAGTGGGTGATTGACTGGCAAGCTTTGGGGGTCATTGTCACACCCAAAGTGAGTTGGTCATGATGGTTATGCTCATTCATGCCAGTAAAGGATTGTTGGGAACCTGCTGAGCCACTGAGGTCATCAAACATCTCTGTGGACATCAGGCATCTTTGTAATAGCAGCAGCAGCATCTAGCTCCATAGGCAGCATGCCAGTTATGCACAGATTAAGGTGTGGTGCTTGATCTTATAAGTTCAAGATCTGACTATCCAGGGCCAGACTGGAGAATCCTGTGAGGCCCTTGAATAACATCACCACAGGGAGTACTCCTTACTGGAGAGTGATACAGGTCTGAAGGTTAGAAGATAAACCAAGTGACCTCCTAGAAGTTACTAGAGTGAAATCGGGAACATTATTGCACAAATGGGACAGCATAGAGGAGTATTCATATATAAACCTTAAGCTTTGGTTGAAACATCTATGAGACCATGGAGGCAAGCCAGTCCTGCACCGCCAGGTAGAGCAGCATACATTGGCTCTGGAAATCCTGAGGAAGGACACTCACCAGAATGTTCCTGGCTAAGTGATCAGCATTCAATTCCCATGTAGCATCTTGTATGTGTGCCCTGAGTAGCCACCTGCATGGTACCTCTCTTGAAGATTCATGACAGGATACTCAGAACTCTGTTCCTTGTGGCTATCATTGGCATCCTCCATAAACCCTAGGAGGCTCATTTTAGCTAAGTGATCTGGTTCTTCTCATTGTCAGGATGATACTGAGGCGGCAGGCCACTGTCCAAACATCACAGTGTGATTTTACTGCGAGTTAGCAACATATCTACTCTAAGGCTTTGTACTACAAGGTAGCCAAGTGAGGCTTACATGTAGAATAATCATCTTTCCCCAGAAGCAATGAAGGTAGTGTTTTGGGTTTTTATTTCCTTGTTTGTTTGTTTATTTGTTTGTTTGTTTTTACCTACAAGAAGTTTTCAACACTATTGCAGACCATTTTTATGTAGCCTGATTTTTCTTAACAGGCATATCTTAAATAGTCCCTTAATACAAACCAACAATCTGGAACACACTGAAGGAAATTCTAGACCATGTCTTGAAGGAAAGTCACACACATATACACAAATCACACACACACACACACACACACACACACACACACACACACACACACACAAATAAATGCATTAATAAATGAAAATCTTCAGAGTTTTTATTTTTTAGTTCTAGAGGCTAAATAGGGGCTAGCACATGCTAACATGACTTCTATCTCTGAGCTACTCCTGCATCTTAGTTGACATAGAAAAGTGTCAGGGGGCATTTTTTAAGAAGAATAATCATAGTAAACTAACTCTATTGTTCTTGTGGTACAGTAGGTAGATACCATAGACAGCGAGGCTTAACAGAAATTCCCACAGTTCTCACACAGGGAGTCCAAGACCAAGACTCAAGCAAAGCAAGGGTCATTCAAAGACCACTTGACTTGACTGTCAGTCACTGTAGGATCCCATGAACCTTTGCACATAGAAACATAGGAAGCAACAGGCTCAACATGCCATCTGATATGGACACTGGTCCGTGTGATGTTTTACTCTCTGGCTTGGTTGAACCTTGCTCACTTCCACAGTGGACCCATTTCCACACTGAGGCTTCAATATATGAACATGGTGGGTCAATGACACAGCCATGTAGGAAAGGTTATGGCAAGCAAGTGAGTTTTCAGAGGATGGCCCACCATTTTACACAACTGTGATGAGTGTGCTCTGTGAGGAATGGACCCCAGAGACTTCTTCCAGGATTGCTTCTTGCTGCTGATAAGCCTTTTCTGCCACTATTGCATAGCCTAATGATTCCTGGGTATCATCAGCCCACCCTATTGGGCAAATTTCCTGTAGATCACTAAGAAGACATACTTTCATATTTTAATGCTATTTAGATGAATTAAGGCCTTTATAAAATTTCTGATTTATTTAAAATGATTTTAGGAAGCATATAGAAGATGATTTGAGATGTTTTCCCATAGATATAATAAAATTAGAATCAGTCTAGAATGTGCCCCCACCTCATAGACTAGTAAGTAAAGGCTGCATACTAAGAAATATAATGAGCTTTCATAAATTGCACTAAGAAAATAAATAGACTTGGGACAGATTTATGATCAAGGAAAAATATTTATCGTAGGTCAGGTCCAAGAATGAGGCCACAGAGCTGCACTATGATAAAGCAAGGCCACATGAAACAGTGGCTTTAAACTTATAATGAGGTTAAAGAATGTAACACTGCTTTAAACTTACTATCGACATCTTTCTGTAAATCCCTTTTGTGTAACATTTTATCTGTGAGGTAACTTTATTAAGACCTTTTGTCTAAGAAGGTATAAGAAGGCTGAGAAAAGGCCAGGTGGTGGTGGCAGTGCATGGCTTTAATCCCAGCACTTGGGAGGCAGAGGCAGGTGGATTTCTGAGTTCGAGGCCAGCCTGGTCTACAAAGTGAGTTCCAGGACAGCCAGGACTATACAGAGAAACCCTGTCTCAAAACAAAACAAAACAACTGAAACCAAAACAAACAAACAAACAAAAGGACACTGTATTTACATAAAGAAAAAAACAAATCTCAAAAAAATAAAATAAAAGAAGGCTGAGAAAAAAATAAATTGTGGTTGTTGGGACTCTGCTCCATCTACCAAATGTGCAAATATGTATAAATGCTTGCCTCTCAGAAGACAGCTATATCAGGCTCCTGTCAGAAAGCTCTTGTTGACATCTCCAATAGTGTCTGGGTTTGGTGGGTTTTTATGGGATGGATTCCCAGGTGGGGCAGTATCTGGATGGTCATTCCTTCAGTCTCTGCTCTGAACTATGTCTCCATAACTCCTCCCTTAGGTATTTGGTTCCCCCTTCTAAGAAGGACCAAAGTATCCACACTTTGGTCTTCCTTCTTCTTGAGTTTCATGTGTTTTGCAAATTGTATCTTGGATATTCTGAGTTTCTGGACTAATATCCACTTATCAGTGAGTGAATATCATGTGTGTTCTTTTGTGATTGGGTTACCTCACTCAGGATGATATCCTCCAGATCCATCCATTTGCCTAAGAATTTCATAAATTCATTGTTTTTAATAGCTGCATAGTACTCCATCATGTGAATGTATCACATTTTCTGTATCCATTCCTCTGATGAGGGACATCTGGGTTCTTTCCAGCTTCTGGATATTATTTTTAAAGGCTACTATGAACATTGTGGAGTATGTGTCCTTATTACAAGTTGGAGCATCTTCTGGCTATATGCCCAGGAGAGGAATTGCTGGATCTTCCAGTAGTACTATGTCCAATTTTCTGAGGAACCACCAGACTGATTTCCAGAGTGGTTGTACCAGCTTGCAATCCTACCAGCAATGGAGGAGTGTTCCTCTTTCTCCACATCCTCACCAGCCTCTGCTGTCACCTGAGTTTTTGATCTAAGCCATTCTGACTGGTGTGAGGTGGAATCTCAGGGTTGTTGTGATTTGCATTTCCCTGATGATTAAGAATATTGAACATTTTTTAGGTGCTTCTCAGGCACTCGGTATTCCTCAGTTGAGAATTCTTTGTTTGTCTCTGTACCCCATTTTTAATGGGTTATTTGGTTTTCTGGAGTCCAATGTCTTTATATATGGTCATTCCTTCAGTCTCTGCTCTGAACTTTGTCTCTGTAATTCCTCCCATAGGTATTTTGTTCCCCCTTCTAAGAAGGACCAAAGTATCCACACTTTGGTCTTCCTTCTTCTTGAGTTTCATGTGTTTTGCAAATGTGTTTTGCAAATATATATATATATATATATATATATATATATATATATATATATATATTGGATATTAGCCCTAGAAAAAGTACCCAAGGAGTTGAAGGGGTTTGTCGCCTTATAGGAGGACCAACAATATGAACTAACCAATACCGCAAGAGCTCCCTGGGACTAAACCACCAACCAAAGAAAACACATAGTGGGACTCAGGGCTCTAGCTGCATATGTAGCAGAGGATGGCCTAGTCAGCCATCAATGGGAGAGAGGCCCTTAGTCTTGTGAAGGTTCTATGCCCCATTATAGGGGAATGCCAGGGCAAGGAAGTAGGAGTGGGTGGGTTGGAGAGGGGAGAGGGGATTTTCAGAGAGGGAACTAGGAAAGGGGATAACACTTGAAATGTAAATAAAGAACTATCTGATAACAAACAAACAAACAAATAAGTCAAGGTTTTGGATGTAGCTAAGGCTGACTGGAGCACCTTACATAGCCAGTTAGTAAGCCCTTCATTTTACTAACACTATTGTACTCCTACTGCGATATAGAATTATCAAGCCTTGCTGTACAAGGTTAAAATATATTTAGATTCATCTATGTTATTTCATGTGTTTGAGTGTTTTCCTTGCACACATGTCTCTGTGTCACTTGTGTGTATGGTGTCTGGAGAGGTCAGAAGTTGGTATCACATTCCACATAGCTGGAAATGGGCATTCACACCTTGTTGGTGTTCTTATCTCAGTTGGGGCACAGCAGATAGATGGCAGTGCATTGTTCATCTTAGCTTGATGTCTAGCTTGGTGGCTAAAGGTGTCATATGCCTAGGAGTCATTAAACTAAACTAAAATCAAATCAAAACTGGCAGCACAGCCCAGGAGGAGGGAGACAGACAGACAGACAGACAGACACCTACAGATACCCATGCCACCCACAGACCTGCCCTCCAGTGCACAGCACAAACACATAGACACATACTTTCTACCATGCCAGGCAACAGGATGGAGCAGGTCACCCAGAGCTTGCCACCCATGAGACCAGCCTGCAACAGGAGCCACCACAGTTTTCAAGTATGTGATTGTCCAATGAGAAAGAAAGAAGATAAATGGAACTAGAGACAGGAGGGCAGAGAGGAGTAGCCTTTTATAAGGGGCCATCCCTGCCACCTGGAGTCATGGTGAGATCTCAGTTAAAGCTGTGGCTGCGGGCCATGAATGAATCCCTGGCTATGCAGAGCCAGGGATTGGTTTTTGTGGTTCATATTACAACCATAGAACATGGTGTTGTCCCTGGTTGGGTCTGTTGTATTAGAACCGAGGCTTGTCCAGACAGATCACACCAGACCAGTACAGTTCCATGGGAGAGGTTTATTGGGGGGTGGGTGGGGTGGACAAAATGGGGAAACGAAGATGAAGAGGGAAAGTGGAAGAGGTTAGGAGGGGTCTGCCTTTTACTTGGGCTGTGACGTAACCACTAGCAAGTAAAGGTGGGAGATGAACCAGGTGGATTCTGGGAATGTGTGACAATTGCCATGGCAACAGATGGGGGGTCCTTATCACCTATGGGTGACCTCACCGTCATCACTGGATTCAGAGGTGAACTGCCAGTTCCTGATGCCAACACACCACCCTCTTTCTTATCATAAAGAAAAGAAAAAAGGGAGGGAGGGGAAGCTGATGGTGAAAGGGGAATAGGGTCGTTGGATCTCTGAAACTGATTCCTGCTGTCTAGGGGTGTAGCTTACTTTCACCATTGGTGTCCACTTGGCAAACGTTCTCATCAGGCTCCTCTGTGGATAGAGGCTCTTCTGTGGACAGGGGCTGGTTATCCTGTAACAGGAACCGATGAATAGTTTGGTTACAAATTGTTTGTATTTCTCATTGAAGGAATGTAGAAACAAGATTAATGAGTCAGGGAGTGAATAATAATGACAGGAAGATGACTAGGAAAGGCAAGTATCTACTTCCATATGGGGTTTTCAAAAATCCAGGAATATGAGGCCTCAGCTTCCATGAAATTCTGCATGTCTGATTATAGCTGTTGGATTTTATTTGTCACGTTCCCAGATTGGTTAATGTAGAAGCATCATTCTTCTTGGAGGAACAGGTAAAGACCACCTTCTTTGGCTGTCAGGTTATCTATCCCCCATCGATTCTGAAGCACCTCAGCTGCCAAATCATTGATCTGTTTCTGGATAGTAAGCCTGGTTTCAGACATCTCTTGACAACTGATGCTAAGTTCGGAAGTGAACTTATCATATTGCATTATGAAAGTAATTATCACTGCAAATCTTGTACCAGCACCTATGGCTATTCCCACAGTGACCAAGAGTAGCATGACTTGAGCTGCCCTCTTATGTTGGGCAGCTGTTATATCTACAACTGGGATTGGTAGGGGCTCCTTTCCTTGGATTACTCCTAGTTCAAGGAAAAGGAGTACCAATGTGCAAACTCCTGACCAACTGGCAGGTAGACAATGATATACCTGAGTGACACACACAATTGACATGTTTTGGACTGCAGGGCATTGTGGCAGAGATGAGGTATCAGGGTTGTGGTTATATTTCAGTCTAGGGAGCTTAGTCTTCCTACAGAACTTGTTCTGGGTATCATAAAACAGTTTACCACACCAAAAAGAGGGATAGAGGAAAGGTATGGAGTCATGGCAACATCAGAGTCAGGGCAGCTGACAAAAGGTGAGGTAAGGTTACTTGGCAGTATCACTGGAGAGGCTGTAAGTGGCAATTGTTGTTAGTTCCAGAGGGTATGCATAGCCAGCAGTCTTTAAAGTGACCAGGCTTGCTGACATTAAAGTGTTGGTAAGCCAAGGTCAAGGACTGAAGCAAAAGGCAAAATGACAAGTTAGTGCCATTTATAACGGGGGATGTCAAGGAGGTAAGGACCTCGGAGGAGTGTTTGATTATCTCTCCTACTTTTCTGATATCTAGAGGTTGGGTAATTGAGACATATTTTCTCTGGATGTGGATAGTACTTACTGGGGACCCAGCTTGGTTTTTACAGTAGAGGTTACCAACAACTCCTGTCTCCTACCTGGGATTCCATGGGTCTTGAATGTAGAAAAAGAGTGTCTTTTGTTGTTGATAGAAGTGATAGGTCCGTGATCCTAGCATGTATACCTGGCAAGACTAATATGGCCAGCCCTCGTATTTGTCTGGACACTTTCTACAATCATCTTTTGTCTGGTGAAAGAGAAAGCAAGCAAAGAGATCATAATATTTAGATGGGATAACAGATATAGGAATGACAGAGATTTGGATTGGCTCCTGGCATTCAGCTATAGAGCAGTTTACTGACCCTATTTGGAAAGACTGTTATCAGTGGGTGTACCTCCCCCAGCCTTGAGCAGGCTGAATCAGACCTAAGCTGCCACTGTGAATGAGACCACCTAGGGTGGAATCTTCCATTCTATTGCTCTGTCACCTGTGCTGCTCTTCTCCAAGACCTGCTGAGAGGCTGAACCTGTCTTCCTGAGATATTCCTGAGATAGCTGACAACCTGTGGAATTGGCGACCTATTGCTAACAGCTCTAGCAGACTAAGTGCTAACAACTTGGCAACAAAGCATCAAGAAGCCTGGCATGGCAGGGGATGGGCTTTCCCCCTTTATAAGCACAGACTCTTAGTAAACATTGGGCTTTGGTCAAAATTCTGTCTTGTCCTCATTTCTTCTCTCACCGTTTCCTCCCTTACAGCTCCAGCCTGCTCCAGCCTCCCACTCAGGAACCCAGTTCGTGTGGCCGCGGATAGCTACAAGTAGGGGTTTTTTGATCCTCAAATCTCCAGATGTAAGGGCTACCCTGGGCAGAAACAAACAGCAGGGGATGGGGAAATGAGAAGCCCATGTCTAATCCAGCAGGGTGGAGAGCAACTGCCAGAGTGGAGTCTCATTTTGGGGGTTGGAGACAAGGTGGGTAGTTTATATATCTTCTGGAGCTTAACAGAGTATGGTCCTGTTAGGGTCAACATATATGAAGAATTTTTAAGTGGAGGGATGAAAGGTTTGAGGTAAGACAGGTGGACTCAATGAGAGAGTCCCTTAAGTTTGGCAGCTGTATGGGTCATGAGGATTACCTTTAAAGGGCCCTGCCATTTAGGAGAGAGGTTCTCGGGCCAATTGTCTGGAGAGGAGAGAAGGACTTGGTCACCAATGTTGACAGGCTGTGTATAGGGGACAGTGTGTGGCCGTGGTAGATGGTAGTCACCAAAGTTCCATAGGAGAGAGTGGACATGACAAAATAACGGGGTGAGTATGGTCTTGGAGGGGAGAGCATTTAGGTGAAAGACCAGGAGTTAGGACCAGATGTCCATACATGAGTTCAAAGGGGAAGATGAGGAGAGGTTGCTTGGGGAGAGCTCATAGCCTGAAAAGAGCCAGAGGTAGGTGTTTTATCCAATTGAGGTGAAGTTCCTGTTACAGCTTGACAAGAGTGGTTTTTAAAGAGCAGTTAGTTCTTTTTACCTGAAGATTAAAGGTGGTAGGGAATATGAAAATGCCAGGGGATGTCTAGGGTCTTAGATAGAGTTTGAGAAATGTGGGGAGTAAATTCAGGACCATTGTCTGACTAGAGGGAGGCTGGGGTACCAAATTGGGGGATGATATCTTGAAGGAGGAGATCAGAAACTGTCTGAGCCCTTTTGTTAATTGTGGGAAATGCCTCCAGCCACCAAGGTGTCCACCAAGGCCAGGAGGTACTTGGCACATTTGGCAGTGGGCATGTGAATAGTCAAGTTGCCAGTCAGTTCCAGGGAGGGAACCTCTAGCCTCGTGGGTAGGGAAAGGGGTGCTACTATACCTTGAGTTGGAGTCTGACATCTGACAGATTTTGCAAGAGGCAGTGATAGATTCTTAGAAACTTAAGTCCTCAGGAGTAGACTGTAGGTGGGTCTTAATAAAATAAAACAACACTTGGCTATTAGGATGAAAGGGTTGTTGAAAATAGGACAGAGTTTGACAAGTGTCAGGGAGTGAGGGTGGGGATGCTGGTTGTAGTGCAAGAATGTCCTGGGGAGGGTGAGACGAGTCTAGTCCCCTAAGGGCCACAGCTCTAGCTGCCTCATTGGCTCAGTTGTTTCCCTTGGAGACAATGGAGTCATCTGTCTGATAGGATCTGCAGGGGACAATCCCAATAGCTTTGGGGAGATGGGAGGCCTTTAACATGGCCATAATTTGGTTTGCATTAGTTATTGATCTTCCTTTGGTCATAAGTAACTCTAGCTCCTTCCAGATAGCAGTGTGGGACAGAAGGATATGGAAAGCATATTTGGAATATGTGTAGATGTTGAGGGAGTATGCCTGTGTCAGTTGAAAGGCACAGGTAAGGGGTATTAGTTCAGCCTATTGATTGGTGGTAGGAGCAGGAAAGGGCCTTTGCCTCAACCACCTCTGTGTCTGACACTATGGTATAGCCTGCTCTTCTGGCCACTTCATGTAGAAAGGAGCTTCCATCTATATACCAGGTGTAGATGGCCTGAGGCAATGTGCCCTCCTATATGTGTAAAAGATGAGGTATTATTTCCTCTAACATTTCAGTGCAGGAGTGAGATAGGGTGTGGTTAGTATTTGGTCGAGGAAGAAGATTGGAAATATTAAGAGGCAGGCATGATTGGAAGGTGAGTGTGGAGTCCTCTATTAATGCTACTTGAAGAGAAAGAGCCCAGAAGGGAGGTAAAGTCTGTAAGCCTCTAGCCTCCCCCAGCCTTGAGTAGACTGGCTCTGACCTTGCTGCCACTGAGAATGAGACCACCTGGGGTGAAGCCTTCTGACCTAGATGACTTTATTGTTCTGTCACCTGCCACTGCTCTTCCCCAAGACACTACTACCTGCTGAGAGGCCCTTGAGATATTCCGGAGACAGCAAGCAATCCAGTAATTTACACCTACTTGCCAAACCAGTTCTGTCCAGCAGATTGCCTACAGGCTGGTGACAGGTATCTAGAATGGATCTGCGGGAGATGGGCTTTCTATTTATATAAGCACAGATTGCTAGTAAACTTTGGGGCCTTGATCAGAAACCTGTCTTGGTCTCTGTTACTTCTCTCCTCATTCTCTCCCATACAGCTCCCGCCTCCCACTCAGGAACCCAGTTAGTGTGGCTGCAGGCAGCTACATAAGCCTTTTAAGTTATGAGTTGTAATAGGTTATGAGAAGAGAAGAGAGTTATAGGTGACCAAAGGTTAGGGGTTTTTGTTGTTGTTGTTGTTTGTTTTTTGACTCTCAAATAAGGAGTTCAGCAGTTGCTAAGGTATGAATGCAAGGTGCCCCCATCCCTGGATGGTTAGATCTAGTTTTCTTGACAAGTATGCCACAGGTGCAAAAGAAGGTCCCAATTGGTGACCTAGGACTCCAAGGGCAAATCCCTCAGTTTTCAGTTACATAGAGGGAAAAAAGGTGAGTTACATCAGGGAGATGTAAGGCTAGGGCCTTAAGAAGAGCCTGTTGGAGCCTTTGAAAGGGCTTGGTATCAGGTTTGAGAAGAGGTTCATGGGTGGGGCCTAACACTGCTTCATATAAGGGGTGAGAAAATGGAAAAGGAAGGAACCCAGGAACATAAAAAAACTAGCTATTCTTAGGGATGAGAAAATCTCTTGCTTTTTAGAAGGAACAGTTAGAAACTGAATCAGATCCTTTCTATCTAAGGTTGTAGGTTCTATCACTTGTGGGTTGGGGTAACTGTTAGTTCCAGATAGGGGACCTAAGGAGTGGACAGTTGGATTAGAAGGTGAGACCCTGTAGCCTCTACTGGAAAGGATATTCAGAAGAGCACAGGTGTCAGCTTGGCTAATTTTTAGAGAAGGGCTACAGAAAAGGATATCATCTACATTATGAACAATCTTAGATTTAGGGAGAGACAGAGAAAGTAAGTCAGAAGTCAGGGCCTGGCCAAATAGGCGTGGGCTGTTCCAGAATCCCTGAGGTAGAACAGTCCAGGTCAGTTGGGTAGAGAAGTGGGTGTCAGGATCTGTTTAGGTAAAGACAAATAAGTCCTATGACTGGACATCAGAAAGGATAAAGAAGAATCCATCCTTAATATCTAGGATTGAGAAATAGAAGTCCCAGAGAAGATAGTGGAAAGAAGTGTGTAAGGGTTAGCCACAACAGTATAGAGGGAAACCACTGCAGAATTAATATGCCTAAGGTCTTGAACCAGGCAATGGGTTCCATTAGGTTTCTTAACTGCTAGTATAGGGGTGTTAAAGGGGGAAGAGGTAGGGCAAAGGAGTTTTTTCCTTAAGAGGTAAGAAATGATAGGTTTAAGTCCCCTGAGGCTCTAGAGAAAGAGAGGGTATTGAGCTTGGGTTATGTACCTGGTAGAGTCCAGTAATTGGATTACAACAGGAGAATGATGTTTAGCAACAGAGGGATTTAGCAACTTGGGGGTCTACCTGAGAAGCTGGTAAAGGAAACAACATGTTGGGGTTAGTAGGGTGACTATCTAGAAGAAGGAGCAGAGGGGGCTGCTAGTGAGTTTGGGTTTAGGCAAATGGAGGGAGCAAAGGAAATAGAGGCTCCCAACTTAGCTAGAAGATTCCTTCCCATAAGGGGACAGGACACGTTAGCACTACCAGAAAGGAATGGGTGAGAGGTACACCAATAAAAATGTAACTAAGTGGTAGGGTCTGGTGAAGAATGTAAGGTTGTCCTCCTACCCTGACAAGAGGGAGACTAGAGGGGTTAAGTGGGTCCCCAAAACTCTGTCAGGACTGAGTAAGTGGCCCCAGTGTCCAAAAGGAAGGAGATGGACTGCCCACCTATCATGATGACTACCCGAGGCTCCCTGCTAGTGATGGCCATGGTCAGGTCAAGGGAGCTTGGGCCTCTTCAGTCGTCCATAGCCAAGCTTATGTGATTGGCTGGAGGGTTACCTGGGAGTGATGATCCTCTTTCCACTTGGAGTTTTTGAAAAATCAAGAGGAATTTATTGTTCCAGTGAACTGGGGTTGTCCCAGACCCAAAGGAGATGCAGTGACCCTCTTCACCCATTCACCAAGTTTTTATATGGTTTCCAGGAGCAGAATAGAGCATCATCAACTAGGCACAATATGTTTGGTGGGATAGTGCACCCTTTAAACTGATTGGTCTTTAGGGAATGAGGTGATAAGGACTTCCCTTGTCTGAAGGTGGGCAACAGTCCATCCTGCAGAATGTGTCCCCACCCGCAGGTTGGTTCCGCCCTGTGGTTTAAGAAATGTTAATTAGCCTCTCCCTTCTGGAGGGGCAAGTGTTTCATGACCTTAGAAACGTTAGAACGTTTCTAAGCTGGCCTTTTCAGAGTAATGTACTGAAACTCTTCAATAAAGGTGGAGGAGTTAGAGGTATAGGAGCCCAGTCTGCTTTCTATTTGAGAAAGTTCACTCATCATGAAAGGAACATGTACTCTGACAAGGCAATCTACCCCAACAACTTCTCTTAAAGGAAGGACTGATGCTGGGTCAGGTGTCCCTGGAGGAAAAGGACTTGGGGGTTTGACTATGGCCTTAGAGTGAGTGATAGGAGGAGTGAAGGTTGGTGCCAATACAGGGCGATGGGAGTGACCTGCAGCTGGCACAGGAGGAGGGAAGGGGTCTGGAGAGGTGGAGGAATGAAGCTCTGGGGTTCTCTGTTGAGAAAAAGTAAGTGAGGCAGTGGTTTGGGTTTTTGGAGGCATGGAAACAAGTCTGCAGTGGAAAGGAGGCAGTTTGTTAACTGGATCGAGGGTTGTGGCATCATCTGGTGGAGGTTTCCTGGCTAAGAGAAGTTGGGTTGGGGAATAAGAGGAACAGAGAGGGGTTAGAGCAAAGATAGGTAAACGCTTGGGCATAGGGGATCTGTTTCCATTTACCAGACTGCTAACAGTATGTATGAAGATCCTGTAAAATAATTGGATCTAATGTACCATTAGGTGGCCATTTAGAGCTGTTGTATAGTGGGTACTGAATGGGTACCTTATTGCAGAGGTGTATTAGCTTTGATACCCTCAAGTCGGATGTTAACTTTAGAGATCTTCCAGGAGACATTCCAGTGGGAAGCCTGGAAGCACGATCGAAGAAGATGAAGCACCCATTGGGTGATGGTCCGAGAAAGTTCAATAACAAATACAAGTCAGGCTAGAAGTCCAGGTCATCATGTGGACCATCTAGGGTCTATACAGTGATTCTTGTACTCACCAGAAAGCATTTCTACCTAGGCCTAGGTGTTTCTGAACAAGAAACACAAGAGCTCAAGGGAGTGGAGGGTGAGAAACCACTTTCTAGAAGAAAATCACACAAGGGTTCGAAGTCCTTTCTTGCATGTCAGCTAAGAGACTGGACCATGGCTGTGAAACGCCAACCCCTTAGCCCATAGAGGTTGACCAGGTCTTTTCTGGGAAATCAGGTCCCTCTCTACCAACTGGAGGAAAAACCTTACCAGTCAGCTAATATTTGTGTGAGAATTTTTGTGGTCGAGGATCAGGAAAAGTGGAATTATATGGTTGGTGGGCCCATCCAAATGATGTTTGGCCCATGGGGCTTGCCCCATGTGGCAGAAGCTAGCCCACGTGGTGGACTGCAGCAGCAGCAGCTCATGTGGTAGAAGTCTGTGAGCCCACAGTGGCAGGTAGCAATGGTCTACAGCTGCAGTAGCAGGCGGCTATAGTGGCGGCAGCTGGAGCATCAGTGGCTGGAACGGCTGTTGCAGCTGTGGTTGAAATACACACGGTATGCTGATGATGGCAGGCACATGACACTGACACCGTTGTAGCATTCCATGTGGTAGCAGTTGTGGTGGTCCATGGCTGGAGCACAGGAAGGCCCTCCATCGGGAGGTTAGGAGCAGCTCGTTAGAAGAAAGCTTATCTCATTGTCCAAGCACAGCGGGCCTTGACAAACAGAGGCAGTCTATGGTTTTAGAGCTTTATTGTAGAAAGGCAGGGGGAAAGAGAAAAGGTAGAAAGAGAGAGAGAGACTGGCCATGGCCAAGAGGAGAGAAGGGGTAAAAGGAGAGAGAGAAGAAAGGCTAGAAAGTAAGAAAGGTTAAAGAGAGAGAGAGAGTAAGAGGGAGAGTAAGGAAAGTAAAAGCTTAAGAGAGTAAGAGGGAGAGGAGGGGTCAAACAGCCCTCTTATAGTGGGGCTAGGTAACTGGGAGGAGTGTAGCCTGAAGGTCAGAAGCTTGAGACATTGTCTACATGTGACTACTAGCCACACACTTCTCCTGTTGGTGCTGTGGGGGCTGTGGGAGTGGTAACTTTGACAGGAGCCAGGGGTCCAGGAGACATGAGGGAATGCCTTCTGTCCCATATAGGTGGGAATTAACACCACTGAGTTTCACCAGGGTTCCAACCTCAACTCGACTGGAGACCAGACTATCTGTGTATAGCCCAATGCCCCACAGTGGGGGGTGGGGGGAGGTGGAGGACAAAGGAGGCAGATGAAGACAGAGAGAAAGGGAAAGATGTCAGGAGAGGTCTGCCTTTTATTTGGGCTGTGACATAACCACTCGTAGTTTGAAACTTGAGACTTGAGACTTGAGCCCTTGAGCAGATAACCTGTGTCTCCATTCTTCCCGTCTCTTGCCCCTAAATCCTCTCTCTCTCTCTCTCTCTCTCTCTCTCTCTCTCTCTCTCTCTCTCTCTCTCTCTCTCTCTCTCTCTTGCAGACCCTGTTGACTGACCCTTGGATCAGGTCATCTGGCGCCCGAACAGGGACAGCAAGAATAAGAGACCCCAATAGGGACGTTACTGGAAGAAGGGTTGACCTAACTAACAAAGGTAATCAACATGGGAACCTGCAGCGTCGAGACTAGGGAGTCATAGTAATGAAAATGGGGCAAGAAATAAGTAATGAGGGAAACTTTAGTCTCTCCGATGCTTGGACATACCTGGTTATATTAAGCAGTTTATCACAACTGTTTGCCATGTACTGCCAGCTACTGTTTTACAAAGTCCTAAAGGAAAAGCGTAGCCCTATACAACCTGTTAGTGAAAGACCCCCGTTTCGGGGAGACCCTCGCTCAAGGCCCAGGATGAGCTCATGACCCAATAACACAAGAGAAACCTTCTTGATGCAATATCGCATGAGGTTTAATCGGAAATCAGCATGCTGAGGCCAAGATTGTAACCCACACAGGAACAGAGGAGATCAACCCCCAGCAGTCACAGTCGAGGGTTTTTAAAGAATGAACTGTAAAGTGAGGGAAGGATAAAATCACAAAGACTGGGGAAGTTAAGTAAACATTGTAAAAATGGGGATGGTGAATTACAGCTCATCTCTCACGGAAAGTGAGGGGAGGATTCAATCACAAAGACCAGGGAAGTTGTGTAAACATTCTTGGTCCCTTACACAATGGGTCAGGTGCCTGGGTGGGTCACCCAGTGGTCACTGTTCTTTCAGGCTGAAGGCAAAAAAGAACAAAGAACTCCATGTTGGGCTTCTTTCAGGCTGAAGGCTAAAGAGCAAAGAACTCCATGCTGGGCTTCATTTCTAGGGGTCCAAGAAACACATTGAGTTGGGGTCTTACATTAGCAAGTTTCTCTGTGTGAAACTCCTGGATTTTGTTTCCTTTTAGCAAGCAGTACTTATTGCTTTGTTGGTTATTTCAGAAAAGCATACCTGGGAATGGCAAAGTGCAGAAGCTGTGGTCATAGTCCTGCAGGGTTTCATAATCTGCATTGAAATGTTCTTTGTGGCAATTGTCCATCACTGTATGTTCTCTGAGTCAGACAGGGATACCCTGGAAGAAGAGGTGGCCAAATATGATCATGAATGGCCCTCCTTTCAGAGGCCTCCTCCATTTGCACCACCTGGACTACCCGATGGTGTCCTAGGGATGACTGTCTTGGATCCTAGAAAGAAATTGAAGGACAAAATCTCAGCCCTAAAACAACAACTAGAATTAGAGGAAGAGTATCAGGACTTAATTAAACAAGAATTAAAGACTTAAATACGTAATTAAACACTTGTTTAATTATCAGGACTTCATTAAACAATTATTGAAGACTAGGAAGACATCTCGGGAGGGCAAAGCCACCCGAGAAAATCCCCCAGGTCCTTGAGTTCCTCAACGAGGAACCCAAAGACAGCCCCTGCCCTCTGGCTTTAATTCAGCCACAGATAGCCCAGAAGAGGGAGAGGCTGAGGCTTTCCCTGTATCAGAGACCATAGATGCTCAAGAGGTTGCTTGGAGACATCACACAGGTTTCAATTTCCAAATTATTAAAGAATTTTAAATGCAGTGTCACAATATGGTGCCACTGCTCCTTTTACTCTCTCTTGCAATCCCGGAATCTACAGCAGAGAAGTGGCTGACTCCTGGGGATTGGAATACCCTAGTAAGAACAGTTCTTAGCGATGGTGACCATCTTATTTGGAAATCAGAGTATCATGAGAATTGTAAAGAGATGACTAGGAGGAAGTCACAGGCAGGCAATGCTTGGTCCTTTGATGCCTTGGTGGGAGAAGGACAATTTGCTTCAAGTGATGACCAGATGCAATATGACCCAGGTTTATTCACTCAAATCCAAAACAAATCTATGAAGGCTTGGCATAAACTCCTGGTAAAGAGACACCCTGGTGCATCTTTGACAGCAGTCAAACAAGGGCCTGATGAAAGACTTCTGATTTCTTTCTTTGACTGATGACAACAGCAGGGAGAATTTTTGGTAATGCAGAGGCAGGTGTAGACTATGTGAAATAGCTTGCGTTTGAAAATGCTAATCCTGCCTGTCAATGCCATTAGAGTCTACAGGAAGAAGACAGACATTACTGGGTACATCAGACTCTGTTCTGACATAGTGCCCTCTTACCAACAGGGCTTAGCCATGGTGGCTGCCATGCAAGGACCGTCAGTAAGAGACTTCTTGGCAAGTAGAGACAAAAAGGCCTGTTTTAAATGTGGTCAGCCTGTACATTTTTCAAAAGATTGCAGGGTAGAAAACAAGTCAACTCAGAGACAGCCCGGGAAACAGCCTGGGCTATGCCTGAGTAGCAAACATGGAAAACATTGGGCTAATAAGTGTAGATCCAAGACAGATATACAAGGGAACACCCTTTCCCTAATCAGGGAAACCAGAGCAGGGGCCAGCCCCAGGCCCCGAATCAACAAAAGCCAAAACAGGCTTATGTGGCCAGCTTCATGCCAGCAAGCAACAACAATCCCTTTCAGAACTTAGTCGAGCAACCCCAGGAAGTGCAGGACTGGACCTCGGTTCCACCACCCATACAGTACAAATCTAAGGAGTATTGGCCAAAGTCAAAATCCACAACAAAGCTCTAAGGTGCTGAAGTGGAAAGATAAAGAAGGAAACACGGGAAATATACAACCATGTGTCATCCCGGGCTTTCCCATTAATCTCTGGGAAGTAATCATGGCTCGGGTGATAAACTCTGGGTTTCCCCCAGGGAAAGGTTTAGGAAAAAATTTAAAAGGGGGAATGGTGCTTACCAAGGGATCCCCCAGAAATAAAATCTGCTGCAGAGAGATTTTGGCATTCTGATACCAAAAAGAATTTTGCAACAATCCTCTGGAAAGACCCATTAACCAGAACCTGGAATGGGTCAGACCCGGTGCTTATCTGGGGAAGAGGTTCTGTCTGCATATATTCCCAAAGAGCAGATGTCACACGATGGCTGCCAGGAAGATTGATTAAACAGATAGACACTAGTAACAGATCCAGGGAGGAGAAACCCCCTGAGAACCCTGTTTCTTCTTTGCAGAGAACATGAAGATTCTCTTCAAACTGGAACAGGTCAACCAGCATACGCCATATAGCCTGACTTAGGAAGTCCTCGGTGCTGAAAAAGACATCATCACCAGCACCTCCAAGGTGGCTCCATTGGACTCTTGGTGTCCTGACTTATGATTTAGTGGGGGTACATCTCTTTGACTGTATAAACTGGGGTCAATATTCTGATGTGTGCCCTGCAGAAAATAGCTCTAAGAGAAAATGTGGAGGCCCTGGCAAAGCATACTAACTGACACTGCATAACCATAGACCACATTTGGTGGTCCCCTCCTATAGCCATGGACAAAATTAGAAAACTCTGTGGCCATTCAGGAATATTACTCCTGTAATGGGGGACAACCAAGATACTTAGACTACTTACTCTCTTGTCTCTCAGGTCCATACTGTTCAACAAACTGATGGCTTTTGTAAGACAGCAAATAGATTCTATTCAAATGAAACCCATACAGGTCCATTATCACAGGCTGGAAGTAGGGAACTCTAAAACCTCTGACATGGATAATGACAAGGAATAGCCCCTAACTTATGCACTAAACCAGATAGCCAATGGTGGGTAAGAGAACACCTCAAGACCCCTGCCCCTAATTGGGAGGCCTCACCAACCTAAGATAGGAGATCAACTAAAAAAGGGATATTGAGTGTCGTCCAGAGATGGGAAAAGGGAGACTAGGGTCTGTTCCAACCTAAGACAGACATGGTTTCTGTATGTTTTCCCAACCTTCCCTTTTGAAAAAAATTAAAAAGGGGGACCTGTTGGGAGCCGACTCTTAGCAGAAAGTGGCTATCATCTCTGCAGCCATCTCAGGCTATCTACTTACAGGTGGAACTTTTCCACCCTGACGAGTCTTGTTTTTCTATCGTGATGTTTTCGCAAGAAGCCTACCACAGGTGAACACACTCTGATAACATCTTGTTTTTCTCCTATGCATCCTGGACCTGTGGTTAAGTGTCTCTAGCTGCACTCCCCAGTGAGTGCACATATACCCATAGTTGCCTTTCAATAAACAAGACTTGAGACTCAAGACTTGAGCAGATAGTCTGTGTTATCTCCATTCTTCGAGTCTCTTGCTCCTGTGTCCCCACACTCTCTTTTGCAGACTCCATTGACTGACCCGGTCAATATTTAGAGAGTGTTAGGTGATCTAAAAATTTCATTGGTGAGTACTGAGGAGGTGACACAGGTCAGCTTCTGATTGGCTTGTGCCAGGGGTGAGGGGTCTGCATTCCTATGTCATGAACACTTAACCACAGGATGAGATAAGGGTGTCCAGCACAGACAGCACATCCTAAGATAAACTATTTTCCCTTCCTTGTGGTTATCTCTAGGCTGGTCTTTAGCATGGGGGATTTATGACCTTATTTCTGGAATGTATGGTCTGTTCCTGGAACTGGTGACTTATGGCCTAGTTCCTGGGAATGGCGGCTTTTCTTTTGAAGTAAGGACTGGTTCTAATATGGGGACAAATGGGATTTATGTTATCCTCTCTCTCTCTCTTAAAAATACTTATTTATTAGTATAAATAAGTACACTGTAGCTGTCTTCAAATACACCAGAAGAGGACATCAGATCTCATTACGGGCAGTTGTGAGCCACCATGTGGTTGCTGGGATTTGAACTCAGGACCTTGGGAAGAGCTGTCAGTGCTCTTACCCGCTGAGCCACCTCACCAGCCCTTATGTCATCCTTTCAATATGAGAGGACAGAGAGATGAGCAGGATTGGGTTGCATGATTTGGAACTCACAAAGAATCAATAAAAAGTTAAAAAAAAAAAAAGAAATTTACAAACAACTCCCAAGATAATCAGCTATCATGACTCTCCAAAAGATAACGACTCCTCACTAACTGATTCAAAACTATAGACACTAAGGTTGTTTTGGCAAAGGGAGAAGGAGATTCTCTGGGGGACACCCCCTGCAGGGTGAGTAGGCAGCCCCCAGGATACAGCTGAACCTTTACCCATAGTACCCTTCACTATTGGTAATATATTGCCTTGGTATGATCGACAGTCCTGGAAGTAACCCCAGTAATGTCTTCAATTCACCAAGCTAGGCTGGGGTGCAGTTAATTCCTTGGATTGTGTTCAGAGCCTCTCTGGAATGGAAGTGAGTTTACTCACATTGTCCTAAGAAAAGTCACAGCAACGTACCCGGTGGACACTAGAGGAAGCAAAGATGTGTTGGGGTGGGGGTAGGGGGAGAGTTAAGCACTCCCACCTATCAGAACTGATCTTCTCTTCCACAATTAGTGAAAACATGGAGCCAATGTGCCTGCCTCGGGCTCATGCGAGCACAGGTGTAGCTGGGGGCCTCAGAGCCACAGAGCGCAGGTGTTCACCTGTCAGTTCCTGCATCTCTTTTTCTGACCCTCCTTCCTATTGATAGTGTATGCTGTAATCTCTCCAAACAATCTGGATTTACCTGGGGAACTAAAAAGTCCCACAGATTCTGCTCTTCTGAAAACAGAAAAAGGTGCTGAAACCCTGATCAGGAAAACATCCAGAAACCTGTTCAGGAGTCCTGAGCTGGACCGAGCTGGGTGGAAACCCTCAGGATGAAGACAGAGTCATTGGAACCCAGAGCAGTGAAGCAAGCCCAGGCAAAGGGCCAGGGTTGACTTCCTTCCTGAGCCCTCACCCTTGTTACGTTTTCATTTCTCGTTTGTTAGGTTTCGATTTCTCAGAAAAGGAAAGCAGAACTCTGTGCTGCCCTTCCAACCTCAAAGGGGGAGAATAACACCCACAGTAATTTCCTCCTTCTTAGAACACTAAAGGAGAAGAATGTAAGTGCTGACTTGAGACCATTTCTCAGAAGGATCTAAGTACACTGGGGGAAAAAGCAATCTTGCAGTTCTTTTTTCAATATTTGCTAAACTGTTGCTTTTACATTTTTCCTTTCTTTGTCTCACCTTTGTTTTTTAAAGCAGAGTTTTATCAAGTAAATTCCTGTGTACACAAAGTGTCTTAAGTGCTTGAACCTCTTGCCTTCTCCTCCCCAGGTCTGAGATGCCAGGCCTGTGCTACCATGTTTAGGTTTTGCTTACCTTTAGCATAAAGGATGATGGGTTTCACTGTGTCCTTTCCATAGTTGTGTCCTGTTGTAGGTTGTTCCATTTAATCATAAGTGCCCATTAGTGTTTCCCCACTTCCCCCCACCAGTCCAGTCAGTCTGACCTACACCCACAAATCAGTGACCTTGCCCACCCTGTCTGTAATACCACCCTCCTCACCCTCACTACCTAGAACACAGCCAGTGGGCTGCAGTAAGAATTTATTCACACAGATATTACATAGAGCAGGTGTCACACTTAGAGTTTCTTTTTCTTTTCTTTTTTATTAGATATTTTCTTCATTTACATTTCAAATGTTATCCCCAAAGTCCCCTATACCCTCCCCCCTCAAGCCTGATCCCCAACCCACCTACTCCTGCCTCCTGGCCCTGGCATTTCCCTGTGCTGGGCATATGATCTTCGCAAGACCAAGGGCCTCTCCTCCCAATGATGGCCGACTAGGCCATCCTCTGCTATATATACAACTAGAGACACAGCTCTGGGGGATACTGGTTAGTTTCTATCAATGAGATGAAACATCAATACCAAAGTGCAAGTTGAGAGGGAAGGGATTATTTGGGGTGCACTTCCACAGTGTACCCATATATGGGAGGAAGTCAGGAAGGGAATGCAAACATGGCAAGGACCTGGAAGCAGGATCTGATGCTCAGGATCTCTGGAAGAGCAGTCAGTGCTCTTAGCCACTAAACCATCTCTCCAGCCCCCATACAGATTATAAATCTGTCCCGAGCTATCGTTCTCGCCGGCAAGAACACACTCGGACAACTGGATTCTTTTGAGGCAAGCTTTATTGCTTCTTAAGGAGGGAAGACCCTGAGCCCGGAAAATGGTGCTGCTTATATAGCCCTCAGCGTGGTGTTTCAGCACCTGATGTGGCGTGTCAGCTCCTGATTTGTTGCTCTGCCCATCACCTCATTACTACGCCCCGAGATGGGCAGTGACTAGGCTTGAGTTCACTCTCGCACTTGTGCACAAGGCTTGTTTACTAGTTGGGCACAGCGGAAGCCAGCACCATATTATAATGGCGATTGCTCACAACACGACTCTCTTTTTTTTTTAAATTTTTAATATTTTTATTACATATTTTCCTCAGTTACATTTCCAATGCTATCCCAAAAGTCCCCCATAGCGCCCCCCACTTCCCTACCCACCCATTCCCATTCTTTTGGCCCTGGCATTCCCCTATATTGGGGCATATAAAGTTTGCAAGTCCAATGGGCCTCTCTTTCCAGTGATGGCCGACTAGGCCATCTTTCGATACATATGCAGCTAGAGACAAGAGCTCCGGGGTTCTGGTTAGTACATCATGTTGTTCCGACAATAGGGTTGCAGATCCCTTTAGCTCCTTGGGTACTTTCTCTAGCTTCTCCATTGGGAGCCCTGTGATACATCCAATAGCTGACTGTGAACATCCACTCCTGACAACACGACTCTCTACATAAATCCCCCTTCAACCTGATGGGGCATCCATCTGGAGTTTCACCCATTCCTCTGTGGTAAACCTCTTCACACAGCCGCCTTCCACGTGCCAGGATTCAGGCTCTGCAGCAAACACAGCACAGCAGAACCTCTCCACTCTGAGCGCACACACATATGCACACACAGCTCCGGATTTGTGCACTTCGATGAATTTGCACTTGTACTTGATCTTCTCCTTCTCCTCACAGAAGTGAGTGACAGGCAGCTGTTGGATGTACTTTTCTATTTCACTCTCTAGACACACAAGGTCACTCTTCTTTGCTTCAAAACCAATAATTTGCTGGGTTTTGCCATCCAAACCAATGAACAAAAATCCCCCATCTGTGTTTGCAAATGCAGAAACAGTTTGAGGGAGGAGCTCTTTGATGCGTTTTCGCAGGCGTTTCGCTGAAAGCAATGTAACTTCAACATATCTGGATCTGGTAAAGGGGAAAGTTTCCTCGTACTGAAATTCTGTCTTGTTAAAAAATGCAGCAGCCAAATCCTCCAGGTGCCATTCTCCTTCCACTTCAGGGCAGGCTATGCTTGCAGGCAACTCCGGTCTGACACAGGGTCTCCCTCCAGTTTCCTTCAGGTCCTGCAGAAATTCCAGGGCAGCAGCGGCACTCACTTGTACAGAAGATGACATGCTCCTTACATACAAATTGGTTCTCAGGGTGCCAATAGGCAGCCCAAAGATTTCTTGGCTCCACGATTTCACGTAGATATAAATGTAGCCTTCGCTCTCCGTGAAGTCCAGGTGCCACTGGACAAAGGGCAGACATTTACAAAGAGAGGCTTCCAAATCTAGTCCCAGGCCATCCCTAGTGAGACTATAATTTTCGTTTTCAATTTTAACCTTGATTGCTCCACCTCCCGAATTCAGGAGAGCACATACAGCTAGAGAGATGTTTGCATTCTCCTCTTTCCTGAGGTGAGAATTCATTTTCTTCCTATCCTTCTCTCCAAAAGTGATTGCTCCGAGATTTAGACCGAGCTTAGCATATTTGGCTTCCAGGTCAACGCTGATGCCCATTTTCCCAGCAGCCTTTGCATTTTCCAGCTGAATGTCATTCCTGGAAAACAGACAGAGCCGTTAGAATAAGAGCAAAGGGGGCTGATGAGATGGCTCAGCGGGTAAGAGCACTGACTGCTCTTCTGAAGGTCTTGAGTTCCAGTCCTAGCAACCACATGGTGGCTCATAACCACCCTTAATGAAATCTGATGCCCTCTTCTGGAGAGTCTGAAGACAGCTACAGTATACTTAATGTATAATAGTAAATAAATCTTTTAAAAAGTAAATAAATAAAAGAATGAGAGCGAAGCAAGAGAGAGCATCTTCCATACCGTGAGACCAATAGCAATAACTCACCCATTCCCAGTTAGCTCTATCTCTCTCTCTTTGATTCAAGATGTGAGCTCTCAGTTCTTCTGTCAACATGGACTATAACCCTCCTAAACCCTAAAGCAAATTGCTCTACAGGCTTGTCAGTGTGCAGGGGGAGAAATGGTTGTTGTTTTTCCGCACTTTGCACTTATTAACAGAACTTTTATGCCTACTAAGTTTTAGACGTAATGTTACAGGTATAGTTGAGCCTGTTCAGATGTTCAATCCCATTTTAATCTTTGTTCATTTCTTTTCTTGTCCTTGATATTGTATTCGGTCTTCTTTCAATAAACCCTCAGTGGAATCTGTATTGGTCTTTTCTGTACCATAGGCTTTAGTTATGCAATGATTTAGACGTGTTTATTTTATGTCTATTGGTGTTTTGCCTGCTTATGTGTACCATGTGCATGCAGTAACCCTGAAGGCCAGAAGAGGGCATCATCTCCCCAAGAACTGGCGTTACAGGTGGTGGTTAGCCCCATGTTAGTGCTGGGAAGTGAATCCTGGTGCTTGAGAAGAGCAGCCAGTGCTCTTAACCCCTGAGCTATCTCTCCAGTCCAGTTTCAGATCATTTATGATTATTATGAATGTAAATAAGATGAAGAATACGAAGACATCTGACATTGACCTCTGACCTCCAAACTCCAAACATGTAATCACTATTCCTTAATCCCAGTATCTTTTTCTATCTTAGGAAGTCTGCCCAGATGTGCCCAGATGTGAGCCCATTTGCTCCACTGACTCCATAGGGGAAAGCCTCTGTCTCCATTTGGAATCACCACTGAGAGCCATAGATGCTGGTGTCCACCTACTTTCCCAGCACACGGATTGCTAAAGCATGAACTGTAGTTTTGTTCGTAGATTCATATATTTGAACTATTGTCCCCAATTGATGGAAATGTTTCAGAAGGATATAGCAGGTGTAGCCTTGTTGGAGAAGGTATGTCACTGGGGATGGTCTTTGAAGTTTTAAGAGACTCACCCTATTCCCAGTTAGCATTCTCTCTCTCTCTCTCTCTCTCTCTCTCTCTCTCTCTCTCTCTCTCTCTCTCTCTCTGATTCAAGATGTGAACTCTCAACTCTTCTGTCAACATGGACTATAACCCTCTAAAACCCTAAAGCAAATTAATTCTACTTTCATAAGTTGACTTGAGGTCTTAGTTATGGTTATTTTGAAACACCATGTTCGAAAAGAAGATCAGGAGGGAAGTATTTGGCTTATACTTCCACATCATACTCCATCATGGAAGGAAGTCAGAACAGGAACTCAAACAGGATGGGAACCTAGAGGCAGGAGCTGATGCAAAGACTATAGAGACCCCAGGACCCAGGACCACCGACCCAGGGGATGGCACCACCTACAGTGGACTGGGCCCTCTTCCATCAATCACTAAGAAAGTGTCCTACAGGCTTGCCTGCAGCCCAGTCTTACAAAGACAATGTCTTCATCAAGGTTTCTCCTCTGAGTTGATTGAGTATAGTTTGTGTCAGGTTGATCTACACATAGCCAGCATAACCGACTGCTTGTCAGTTGTCGTGGGTTGGCCTGATGCTGCTTGTACTCTGATGCTAATATTGGTTCCTCAAGATCTGGGTGCCCCAGAGACAAGGGTCTGGGCATAGACCCAAGTGACACCACGTGACCTTGCCTCCAAGTTATTTCTGATTGGTGAATAAAGATGCCAATAACCTGGGAAGAGGAGACAAAGACAGGTTTTAGTGTTTCCGGGCTTGGGGCCTGAGAGTAGAACCAGGAAGAGAAGCCACCACCACCGTGGATCAGATTGAGCTCATAAAAAATGTGGCCCTGAAGCCTGGCCGGTTGGATTTAAGAGGAGCCCAGAGAAACACAGTAAGTAATAACTCAGAGTTATCGATAGGAAAGTAGATTCTAATAGCACAGAAGGTAGATATCTGCCCAGCTCTTGTGCTGTTTAAGGCTTATTGTAAATAATGAAAGCTGCGTGGGTCTTTTAACCAGGAACTGAATGATCAAAGCAGGGTAGAAACCAAAGTAACATTTAAAATGTCAGCAATACTCAGTCTGACCGGAATACATCCCTGTTAAGCCACCACCTTTTTTTTTCCCCTCCCTATTCAAACCCACCTGCCAAAAGCAAGCTTTCAGAAGTCCTTTCAGTTCCTCCCTGTCAGAAACTGCAGCCCGCCCTCTCCTCCACCCACCATATTCTCCTAAGCAGTCTCTGTTCTTCCCCATTCCCACCCAGGCACGCATATAGAATCCCCTGAGCCAGGCTCTGTTCTCAGCCAGCACCACAGCTCACACCAAAGTACAAAAGAACAGTGGTCATGACATCCCCCAGCCCCGGGAAATTCAGAAATTACAGGTCTGTGGTGCAGTCACATTTACAGGAGCTGTGGGATAGCCTGGGATACAGGCCATTGCACTCGTACATCGTGACTATGGAAAATTGTCAATTGTTTAAAATGTGCATCTTTTAGGCATGTATGTGAGACTTGTTCCTTCAAAAAAAAAAAAAAGCTGGGTGATCTACAAACCCAGACATGTAAACTCATTAACCCCCCTGCAGTTTTAGGTCTACTTTGCCATTCAGACTCCCATCCGCTGCTCCCACCCCAACCCCCTCCCCGCCCCCACCCCCAAAATGCTAGTGTCGACTAGAGAAAGTTCTCGGAGACTTTGGTCTGGAATTTAAAGTGTCTTGTTAGCTGTCCTCAGAGGGAAAGAGCCTGGCATCCAGATGCAGGCACTGCAGATTGGCAGGCAAACACAGAGGCAGGAGCAGTAGTAGTTGCCTCTTGGAGAAAAAGAAGAGATGGGGAATTCTTTGCACACCTCTGAAAGTGCTTGGCAGTTGGTGGAAGAGAACATTATAAGCTTTTCAGGGCTCTAGTGCACCTATCTCGTTTTTCATCTTGAATGCAGTTCCACTTCTTCCTGTCGGTCAGACACATTTACTTATCCTACCACAGGATCCTGTGGAGAACCCTCAAGATGCTCTGGTGACCAGCAGGAGCCTGATTTCCTAGGGACTAGAGGCTGCTTATTTCTTCTCCTGCCCCTGCTA
This sequence comes from Mus caroli, assembly GCF_978045245.1. Classification (NCBI taxonomy): domain Eukaryota; kingdom Metazoa; phylum Chordata; class Mammalia; order Rodentia; family Muridae; genus Mus; species Mus caroli. The sequence continues at coordinate 39,581,058 of NW_028227268.1, forward strand.
ACTGTGCCAGGTGCCTGCTGTGGATAAAAGGGCCCCAGACACCACAGATATCTCTCCCTCTTCCTCTCCCCTTCTCCTCCTCTGCTCTCATTTCTCTCTGCTCCCTCTCAACCTTACCTCCTGTGTGTTTCCATGTCTCTCTCTGCCTGTCTGCCCTTATCCCTCCTTACTGTTTCAACTCTGAGGCACCTTTCGCTCTCCTCTCCCAAATAAACCTCTTACACTAGATCTGTTGCATGACATATTTTCTCAGGGATACACCATGGCACAGACCTGCCAAAAGTACCCAACGCCTGGCTTGCATTTTCATCCTCCCACACTCTGCCTCAATAGTTCAGGCTCAGGCCAAGCAGAACCTAAGCTCTCTCCCTGGTCCTCCCCAGAACCAAGAAGACACAGGCATTTGCCCTCCCAGACCCACCAGGTGCCCAATCCCTTCACAGCAGGTTTGTTAATACTTTGTTTAAATGGGCTACTAAGGCTCTAAGAAGCCAAGATGCCAGTAGAGACAGAAACTAACCCAGGTTCCTGAGAGAGGTGGGTTGTACTGATGACCCCCATATGGTCCCAGAGCAACTGGGACCCAGGGACAGAAATGGCATTAGGGGTAGGACTTGAGTAGGCTGTATGTCTGTGGTCACTTACCTCTGAGTTCTTTGGTTGCCTTGCTCAGTTGCCTCAAGTCTAGTACTCATGTTAGCAGTCTTGGTGAAGCAGGCTAGTGTCACCTGAGAAAGACCCTCGGTCTGCAACAAGTCCTGGCCAGCAGATGTCTTCGCCGGTGGGCTTTGGCACTTGGAAGAGTTCTAACTGCAGCCCTGGTTGTGTGTTCACCTCTAAGCCCACATGAGTTCTTTGTTCCTTGCTGCATTAAAGCATTGCACAGACTCTAGTGGTAGACTGGAAATCCCAGAACTGTCAACCTCCAGGAAGTGAAAGCCCTGCCTCCACTTTTCTATTGGACAGAGTGTAACACAAGCTCACAGTTGACTAATCAGATCTTTTCATTTCTATCTGCCTCAGGCATTCCCAAGCAGCAAAGTCCATTTGCTCAAAAGAGCAGGTGCCCTTGTTAATGCCTTTAGAGACCCTCCAGTCCAGGGCTTAAAATGGGCACAACAGGATCCTCTCTGCCAGCAGATTCCTGGAGCCCTCCGGAATTCTCTCTATGGAATTCCCAGGGCTACCCTAAAGCAGTACACCTCTCTTGCTACTTTGTTACAGTAACACCTCCCTAACCAGCCTTAAGAAACTGATTGGGGGGGGGGGGAGTGAGAGAGGGAGTTTGAGGGAAGGGAAAGGGAGTTGGGGGTGGATGGGAGAGGGAGTTGGGGAGGAAGGAAGGGCCAGGACCAGGAAAGGGGATAACATTTGAAATGTAAATAAAGAAAATATCCAATAAAATATATATTTTAAAAAAAAGAAAAGAAAAGAAATAGGGCTGGAGGGAGCACTGACTGCCCTTCCAGAGGTCTAGAACTCCACTGTCCCTCCAGCCTAAGAGTCCAGAACAGGGCTCTTCCCTGTGGGCTGTTTCATTGCCTGTCACTACCAGACCAGCTCTGAGGAAACTGACTCAGAGACCTTTAGAATCTCTTTTTTAATCTCTAATTTTTAATCTCTAAGAAATAAAGTACAGGAGGTTTCTGGAGTTCTCGTGGGTTGATGGAAACATGCAAAAACGTAAAGGAGAATATTTGCATCAGTAATGAAGAAAACCAAAAAATGAAGAAAGACAAAATTTTCCTTCTGTACTTGTCAGGAGGTGAAAGAAGAAGTTGCTAGGGGGGAGTCCAATGAGTCACCCTCCTCCCGTATCCCAAGCCACAACCTCTTGCTCAGAACTGTACCCTCCCGTTCCTAAGGAATGTCACAAGACTAGCCAGAGACCAGGGCAAGCCAACAACCAGGGCTTTGAGGGACATGAGGAAGAAAAGAACAGGGGTAGGAAAAGTGGGGGAGCCAGGGAGGAGCAGCATCTGGACTGAGGCAGCTGCTGGGTGGAGAAAGTCCAGTACCCATGCTCTGTGTGTGCCTGCAGTCTTCTCTTCTTTCTCTCCCCTCTTCACCCTCCTCCTCCTCCTCCTCCTCCAAGCTCCAGTTCAGCTCCAAAGTCAGTGAGAAGGAATTCAACTCCAAAGGTCAGGGATTAGAACTGCAGCAAACTCTGGGGACTTCTCCATCAAGGACAAAGTGCAGTGCCCAGGCTTAAGGAAGGAGGCAGCCAGGAGAGCATTTATAAGGAGACAGCTCTCTGAGTCCAGCCACCTCGGGGACAAGTTCTCCATCGGCTGGCAGGGTCCAGCTGAGTCTATGTTCCCAGGAACTAGCTCCTTTGTTGCCTTCTCATCTTGAGTTACAGGTCAAATATCCAGGCTAAGGCCTGACCACCAGGGCTTGCAGTCAAAGACCTTCAAGCCAGGCGGCCCAGATAAGGTCTAATCACCAATTTATCACCAATACTTTCTCCTGTCCTATGACTGACAACTGCCCCACCTACCAACCCCCACCCCCACCCCGCCCTGCCTAAGTCAGAGCAAAAGCGCAATGGAGACACCATTGCCCAACCCCTTGTGTCAAAATGTGATTGTACAACGCTAGGGGCCACCAACCTCCACCTCTCTCTGTGGTCTCATACTTTATAAATATGTGATGCAATTTCCCTTCAGGAACAGTCAGCTCCCGACCTCAGTGACCATCCCGTTGTTCCTGACTGATCAGTTTTTGCTGCCTAATTGGTGATCAGAGGTCATCTCCAAGCTCAGAGTTATGAGGTAACCACATTTATAAGCCATCCAGGAATGTCTGCACTGGATGAAGAGGCAGATGGAGACGGGGAGAAGAAAGGACATATTATTTAACCAGAGATGAGGTGACAGAACTACAACTGCCAGGTTACACTGCTTCAAAAATAAAGTTCTCTCTGAAGAATTGAATCTGAATCTCCATGGATCCATTTAGAGTCCCCAGAAATCCAAAGGAAGTCTAAAAAGCTTGTGAGGAAAGTGGGTTTGGACCCTGGGGCAGGAGACTGAGGTACTTTTTTTTACATATCAAAGTAGACCTGGCCCCCAGGTCCTCCCAGCATCCCTCACTCCCTACCTGGCATACCCTGCCCCCATTTTTGCTCTCCTCCTCCTCTTCTTCCTCCTTCTCTTCCTCCTCCCCCTTTCCTTCTCTTCTCTCTCTGTGACCCTTTCTTTCTCTTCCCCCCTCCTTCCCATGGAGACTTCTGTGGTCTTCTTCCTTGGGGTTGGTGAACTTCACTAGTGGTGATGAAATAACCTATCAGAAAAATCATACGTCTGCAGGGATGTTCTTATTGAACATCCAAGGTGCATTTGAGACTTCGTTGGAAATGGTGTTTGGCTCAAGCCCTTGAAGAATTCCTAGGTTCCTGATACAGATGATGAGGGAGGAGAAAGAGAACATGAGGAGAAAAGAGAAGGGGGAGGAGGAGGAGGAGGAGGGTGAAGTATTGAGAGTTGAGGATGAAGAATGAAGAATGTGAGGATGAAGATGAAGAATGAAGATAAAGAATGTGAAGATGAGGAGGAATGGGAAGATGGAGATGAGGAGCAGGAAGAAGGAACACTGATAGGCTCCAGCCTTCTTCATACTTTTGTATTTTCTCCAATCCCTCAGAGCAAGCTGCAGCCTCTGCTTCACCCCCATAGCACTCATGGCTGTTAGGTCTCAAACCTGGGACAAACTGGCTGACCGAAATACTTATTAATATATCAGAGCTGGCAAAGGTGTCCAGCTCCTCCCAGCACTTTTCAGCTCCAACCTGTATTAGTCAGGGTTCTCTAGAGTCATGGAACTTATGGAATGTCTCTAGACTGAGGGAATTTATTGTGATGGCTTACAGTCTGTAGTCCAACTAACCCAACGATGGGCAGCTGTGGATAGCAAGTCTGAGAATCTAGTAATTGATCAGTCCCACGAGGCTAGGTGCTTCAGCTGGTCTTCTGTAGAAGTAGGTTCTAACAAGTGTTCTGGCGAGTAAGTACAAGCAGTCAAAGAATGAATCTTCCTTCTTCCAATGTCCCTATGTAGGCCTCCAGCAGAAGGTGTGGCCCAGATTAAAGGTGTGTACCACCACACCTGGATCTGGGACTTGCTTTGTCTCAGGCTGACCTTGAACTCAGAGATCGCCTTGCTTCAGTCTCCTGGGACTAAAGGCGTGTACTACCTTGCCTGGGCCTAAACTTTTCATGGCCACAAGGCCTCAAGATCTCCATGACAAGATCCAGGTCAGAAACTTGAGTCTTCCAGCCTCAAGATCTGGATCACAGATGTGCCTTCCAATTCTGGATCGTAGTTCATTACAGACATAGTCAAGATGACAACCAGGAAAAGCCATTACATGCCCTGTTACAGGGTCCTCCTGGCTGGCACACACTGCAGGCACTGGGCTGGGCTTTCCCTTGCCCAGCATCTCTGATTCCTCTATAGCCCAGCCAGGTTGCCTATGCCAGCCCTTTTGCCCTTTTGTGCTTTGGCCCTTTGGCCTCCTGGCCTCTTGGCTGCAGGCTCTCCTCTCTCCTCTCCTCATTCTCCTCGCATGGTCTTGCTCAGTCTGCCAGTCACGTCCACAGTGGACCCATTTAGATGCCCATTTTCTCCCTCATATCTGCAGCAAACCTCCTCCACACCTAGGAGTAACCTTATCACCTTCTACCTCATTTTCTCATTCAGCGGCCCTGCCTTTTAGGTCTTGCTGCTCTTCTCAAGGGTTGTCGACTTCCTTTGCTGAGATATACCCTGAACAGATTACAGTGGAGAAAGAACCTCCACACTTGTCTATCACAAGTTCATTTTTATCCGTTGCTGCCTTAAAGGGGAACCTGGATGGAATCAACACCTCTTGGCTCTGGCTGTGGGAGCCTAAGATGCTGTGGGGCAAAATGCTCTGCTGTCTTGCTCTGTTGGAACTGGAGGGTGCTGGGCCCCATGTGTAGTAGAGCACAGCGTCAGAATCACAGGAATCTCCAGTTCCCCACACTCCAAATAACTTGTGAAGCCAGTGTCTGTCTGCCAGAAGGAGTCATTGCCCTTACCTCTGTCAACGGGGACTCCTGTGGCACCTATCAGGCCCCTGCTAGTCTCCAGGCTCCTCAGCCCCTAATCACCAGCACTTCTTTAAACATCTCAAAGCCTCCAGCCCAGTCTCCTGGCCTTCCCTCCCCCAGCTACTGTCTCTTCATATGACCCAGCCATTCTCACCATGGTCTGTCCCCTGCTCTTCTCCCCTCCCTTGCACACAGCCTTGGCTAAGCCCGACCTGCTTGCCGTGTTCAGTCTACTTCTTTCTCTCTCTGCTCTGGACTTTCCAGATGCCTCTGGCTGTTCTCTCTCTAAAATAAAACCTTAATCTCCCATGGAACAGTCATGTAGGCAGTTTCTTTATTGTCACCTCCCACATACACACATACATCTGGTACCGAAACTTCAGATACGCATGGAACGACAGTTTCCCCACTCCATTCTATGTACATTAAACCCAAAGGTTACATTGTGTCTGTCTGTATGTTAGCATTTACCAACATGTGGCTGTCTACTTTCTCCTGTTTTGTAAAAGGGACTGCTTTTTAAAAACAACTTAATAAGCTCAACAACGGGTAGGTCCAAGATGTTTGGCGAGTTATTTTGAAAACACACTTTCTCCTTAGACATGATTAATTGCAGTCTTCAATGCACATCCCTACAGGGTAAGGTGACACTGTGTGTATGTGCATGTGTATGTGGGGGGGGGGGTGTATTCCTGTTCCTGTGCATGTTGTGTGCATGCTTGTGTGTACATGTGCGAGTGTGTGTGTGTGTGTGGTGAGGGGGGTGCACCTGTGTGTGCTATTGAGTTTAATGTGCAAAAATTTTACTTACAATACTTACATCTATCTTCAGTGGGGAAATTGGTCTTTGGTTTTATTTCTTCATTGTGTCCTTATGTTTTAGTATTAGGATAGTACTAACTTTTTAGAGTAAATTACTAATTTTGCTTCTATTTTATGATATAGTTTGGTGAGCTTTGGTATTAGCGTGTGTGTGTGTGTGTGTGTGTGTGTGTGTATGTGTATGTCTCATGTGTCTAGGAATTTACCTTTTCCAGTTTTATAGACTATAATTTTTCAGTGGATTCTCATTGCTATATATTTCACTGGACTCTGTGTTCAACCCTCCTTTCTTTTTTTGAAAGAGGTTCTCACTATGTAACCCTGGTTGTCCTGGAACTCTCCCTCCTTGTAGACTAGGCTAGACCCACACTCACAGAGATCCACCTGCCCCTGCCTCTGCCTCCTGAGTGCTGGGATTGAAGGCCTGCATAACTATGCCTGACTTTGACCTCCCCTTTTATCTCTGATTTTCTTATTTTTTGTTCCTTCTCCATGTTCTGATTACATTGTCTAGTGGTAGGGCTATTCTGTTTTATTATTGTTGTTGTGTATTTACTTCATTTTTGAGGTTATAATTACAGTTTATACAGATTATAATTACTTCTCCCCTTCCCTTTCTTCCCTCCAAATACTCCCATATACTTCCTCTTGCTCCCTTTCAAATTCATGGTCTCTTTTTTGCATTAATTGTTGTTATATACACTGTGTGTGTATATACAGATATGTCCGGTCTTGTAGGTGTGTTTTCAGGACTGACCTTCTGTGCTGGGTAGCTAGTTGGTGTGCTCTTCCCTGGGAAAGACTATTTATCCTCCTTGCAGCTCTTGTTAGTTGCCTACTGCTTCTCAATTTGAATGTTCTCCTTTTTCTTGAGATGCATCTTGAGGTTACTTGAGGTCTTTGACTTTTTTTTTTTTTTGAGACAGGGTTTCTCTGTATAGTTATTAATATTGCTTTTTCTAGAGTGTAGTTTCCCTCCTTGTGTTGGTGTTTTCCATTTATTATTCTTGTAGGGCTGAATTTGTGCAAAGATAATGTGTAAATTTGGTTTTGTCATGAAATATCTTGGTTTCTCCATCTATGGTAATTGAGAGTTTGGCTGGGTATAGTAGCCTGGGCTGGCATTTGTGTTCTCTTAGGATCTGTATGACATCTGCCCAGGATCTTCTAGCTTTCATAGTCTCTAGTGAGAAGTCTGGTGTAATTCTGATAAGTCTGCTTTTATATGTTACTTGACCTTTTTCCCTTACTGCTTTTAATATTCTTTCTTTGTTTAGTGCATTGGTGTTTTGATTATTATGTAACAGGAGGAATTTCCTTTCTGGTCCTGTCTATTTGGAGTACTATAGGCGTCTTGTATGTTCATGGGCATCTCTTTCTTTAGGTTAGGGAAGTTTTCTTCTATAATTTTATTGAAGATATTTCCTGGGCCTTTAAATTGGGAATCTTCACTCTCTTCTATACCAATTATCCTTAGGTTTGGTCTTCTCATTGTGTCCTGGATTTCCTGGATGTTTTGGGTTAAGAGCTTTTTGCTTTCTGCATTTTCTTTGACTGTTCTGTCAATGTTTTCTATAGTGTCCTCTGCCCCTGAGATTCTCTCTTCTATCTCTTGTATTCTGTTGGTGATGCTTGCATCTATGACTCCTAATCTCTTTCCTAGATTTTCTAACTCCAGGGTTGTCTCCCTTTATGATTTCTTTATTGTTTCTATTTCCATTTTTAGATCTTGGATGGTTTTGTTCATTTCCTTCACCTGATTGATTGTGTTCTCCTGTAATTCTTTAAGAGATTTTTGTGTTTCCTCTTTAAGGGATTCTATATGTTTACCTGAATTCTCCTGTATTTCTTTAAGGGAGTTATTTATACCCTTCTTAATGTCCTCTATCATCATCATGAGAAGTGATTTTAGATCCAAATCTTGTTTTTCCAGTGTGATGGGGTATTCAGGACTTGCCATGGTGGGAGAACTGGATTCTGATGATGCCAAGTAACCTTGGTTTCTGTTGCTTATGTTCTTATGCTTGCCTTCTGCCAACTGATTATCTCCAGTGCTACCTGCCCTCTTTATATCTGTCTGGAGCCTGTCCTTCCTGTGATCCCGGTTGTGTCAGAACTCTTCAGAGTTCAGCTGTCTCTGTGATCCCAAGATTCTGGGATCCTGTGTCAGAGCTCCTGGGAATCAAGCTGCCTCTGGAACCCTGAGATCCTGGTGTGACCAAGCTCCTGGAATCCTGGGATCCTGGGATCCTGTGGACCTGGCCATGTTAGAGCACATGGGAGTGGAGCTTTTTCTGGGTGTTGTATGACTTGCTTAGGAGTTCGCACCCAAGGTCTGCTCAGGGCACTGGTCCAGACTGGAAGGAACCTGTGCCACTGGTCAGGTGGAGTTCCTGGATGCCTGGTTCCCACTGGTCCCAGTTACTCCCAGTTCATCCTTCTGAGCTCTTCAGATCATATCCACTCGGGTGGCAAATGATCTTGCTGGGGATGACTCGGAGGTGTTTAGGAGCATGAGAAGAAACCACAGGACTATGGTCAAAGTAGGCAGAGCACTCTTCAGCATTAATCTGCCTACTATAGGAGCGGCAGTGAGAATATTATACAGCTTTGGAACATCAATGTCCTAAAGTTCTATAGCAGTAAAAGATGGGCTTGTGCTTGTGACTCTCAAATTTTATACAGATACCTCAGACTCAGAATTATCAAATTTTGAAATAATCTCAGTGGATAAGATTTGTTCCCAGTCACCAAGAGCTGTACTAGCATTTAAGCACTTCCCAGTCTGAACCCAGATTCTGTCAGTTGCATCTTTATTGTCCTTTTTGGTCTCCTTGACAGTTTCTTTGGATGTTTTCTCACCGGAGGCTGTGATAGGCAACACTGAGACTCCCTGACCTGTGAATGTTTCCTGATATGCAGCCTGAACAGTAGCTCAGCTTTTACTAATAGATTTCCAAGCTTTTCCAATGCTTAGCCACTGCCCATCATTCACCTGCTGGAGGAACTTCTGTCTCCTCATAGCCTGGAAGTGGATTTGAGGCTTGTGAGGGCTGTCTGTAAGCACCCTGCTTAACTTACCAGACCAAGGTCAGCTAGTATGGTCTCAAGGAAGTAAACCAGGCCCATCGGAGGGGACACAATATGATGGAGGCTGTGACAATGTTATCGAGATCAATCAGGCTTTTTATACCTTTATTAGAAACAGAATATAGTGCCAATTGCCAGTCAATACATTTGTCGTTGCCAGGATACAATGATGATTGCAAACATTATAGGTTACACAGACTGGCCTCTAAGACTAATTGTCCTGTCAAGTTTCCATGCCTCATTGACTACTAAAGGAACACAGCAGAGAAACACAAAGTGACCTGGATGCTTTACTGCCTGAGGGAGTGCATCAGTCTCTCAGCAACAGGAAGGCATGTTGTGCCCCAGGAGCCATGGACTCCAACCTGAAAAACCTATGACACATGCCTCTCACATTCAGCTAGGCCAGGCCAACACCATGGTTCCTTGTAATTCCCAGGTTTTGGTTTTTAATTTTAGGCTATGCAAGACAATCTTCAAACAGACATGGAATAACAAGTCAATACTAAGGCTATAATGCGTCCCAGCAAAACCAACAAAAAAACTTCTCAGACACATCACTATGAAACAGAGTGTAGAAGACCAATTAGAAACAGAAAAATATCATACTAAATATCTTGGCCATGTTTTCTGCAGCAATGGAAGAGGGTAATCCAACTGACTTTGAATGTTAAGTGGTTTATATTGCATTGTGCAAAGCCTGAACATACTCAAATTTTCATGTGACCATCTTAGCTTGGGGAATAATAAGATTAGCTATGGGGGCACCAACAAGACCTCAGAGTCACTGACATGAATAGGATTATTCTCTTCCAGGTTAACAAATGAAGCACAAGAGGACCAGACATATAAGCACAGCTTATGTTGTTATGTTATGTTATGTTATGTTATGTTATGTTATGTTATGTTATGCTATGTTATGCTATGTTATGTATGTTTCAGCAGGAACAGATGCATTTAACAAAGACCCATAGTAAGAAACAGCAACTCAGCAGGCACACCTAAGACTTCATCAATTCTTTCTCCCCAGTCACTAGTTTCCTCCTCAGAGTCATTGTTGGTAAAGAGACCTGTTCTTTGTGGCTCCACAATCCTTTTGCCCCAGTCCCCTCCTTTTCTTCAGGTATAGCCTCTGCAAACACCTTAGAAGCTCTTCATCTGACTTCCACTGGTCTAGTCGGTCTTTCAGTTGTCCACACCAACTTTTTAGCAGCCTGAGGGAAACACACAAAGATAGCCATAGCTTCAATGAATTGCTGTAACCCTGTGATTCAGTTGGCTAGGCATAACATCTCTCCAATGGACCAGGACCCTGAATTTCTCTCTAGAGGGGTTAAAAATGTTCTGCAGCAGAGAGGCCATCCTTACCCAAATGTAAAAAGTATATATAATAGAAGATAAAATATAGTTACAAGTAGCCATATTACCTTTCTCCCTCTCCTTTATTTTTTTTTTGTTTTTGTTTTTGTTTTTGTTTTTGGTTTTTTTTTTTTTTTTTGAGACAGGGTTTCTCTGTGTAGCCTTGGCTGTCCTGGAACTCACTCTGTAGACCAGGCTGGCCTAGAACTCAGAAATCCACCTGCCTCTGCCTCCCAAGTGCTGGGATTAAAGGCGTGCGCAAATAAAGTTTAAGTTATCCTTTAGCTCTTTCCTAAAAGATGATTTCTGGGGGTTATATGGGATGCCTGGGATATAGGTTATGCCAAACTGTTGGCAAAATTGTTAAAAAAGGCTTGGCAATGTATGCAGGAGCACCATCTGCTTTTAACATTTTGCAGGGACCTAAAACAGCAAAAGCTCTGAGTAAAAACATAAAAATATTCTTCACTGCTTTTCCTGAAAGGGGAATGAATGGCAAAAATGAACACCGAGTGAGTCAGCGTCTACAATGACACAAACATATTTCAGCCTCCCTAAGCTAGGGACATGAGTAACATTCATGTGCCAAATGTGACCTGACAATTCTTGGGAAGTCCCAGGGCAAGGGGTGGCCCTATTTCTAGGATGGCTTCCTTTTTTGTCATGAGACAAAACCTGCTGTCCTGAGTTGGGATATTTTCTAATATGTTACCATGTGTTGGGCTATTTGAGCCTTTTGTGGGTATACTCACTATCTCATGGCTGCCAGAAAGTTTAAAGCATAAATGGAGTATCTTCGGAGTCTAACTCTTCAGGTCTACAAATAAAGAGATTATGTTCTGAAATAAAGGGCTATTCTTTTGAACCAAGGACTCTGAATATATTTGGACTGCTGTTGTTGGGGGGTCAAGACCCAAAGACCACTCAGCATGATCAAAGTTTAAATTAGGCTTGGAGAGATACACTGCTCACAGAACAGCCTCAAAAGCACATTTCAAGGAGTTTTTTTTTATTAGTTTATTTATTATGTATATAGTATTCTTCCTACCTGTCTACCTGCATTCCAGAATTAGGCATCAGGCCCTAGTATAGATGGTTATGAGGCACAATGTGGTTGCTGGGAACTGAACTCAGGACCTCTAGGAGAGCAGCTATATTGGCTGGTTTTGTGCAGCAACATGACACAAGCTGAAATTATCACAAAGAAAGAAGCCTCCCTCGAGGAAATGCCTCCATGAGATCCAGCTATAAGGCATTTTCTCAATTAGTGATCAAGGGTGGGAGAACCCCTTGTAGGTGGTACCATCCCTGGGCTGGTAGTGCTGAGTTCTATAAGAAAGCAAGCCGAGCAAGTCAGGGGAAGGGAGCCAGTAAGTAACATCCCTCCATCCAAGCCTCTGCATCAGCTCCTGCTTCTTGACCGGCTTGAGTTCCAGTCCTGACTTCCTTTGGTGATGAACAGCAATGTGGAAGTGTAAGCTGAATAAACCCATTCTTTTCCCCAACTTGATTCTTGGTGATGATGTTTTGTGCAGGAATAGAAACCCTGACTAAGACAGCAGTCCATGCTCTTGAACTCTGAGCTACCTCTCCAGCCCTACAGGGAGATTTTTTTAATTGGATATTTTCTTTATTTACATTTCAAATGTTATCCCTTTTTCTGGTTTTCCCTCAGAAAAAATACCCTCCTCCATCCCCTCCCCCTGCTCACCAACCCACCCACTCCTGCTTTCTGGCCCTGGCATTCCCCACACTGGGGCATAGAGCCTTCATAAGACAAAGGGCCTCTCCTCCCATTGATGTCTGACTAGGCCATCCTCTGCTGCATATGCAGCTGGAGCCATGAGTCCCACCATGTGTGCTCTTTGGTTGGTGGTTTAGTCCCTGGGAGCTCTGCGGGTACTGGCTAGTGAGAGGCTCTGCCAGTGCCTCACAAATACAGAGGTAGATGCTCACAGCCATCCATTAGACTGAGCATAGGATCCCCAATGAAGGAGCTAGAGAAAGGAGCCAAGGAGCTGAAGGGGTTTGCAGCCCCATAGGAGGAACTACTGGGAGATTTTAAAGACAACACAGAAAAACTACATCCTCGTTGCAGTTGCAGGGGAAAATAAAGCATAAAGCAAGCAAGCAGTCTAACAAGAGCGAAAAATATACAGTCAGCTTGGGCATTTCCACCTCGAGTTTCTAGAACATGGTTGGGGGCTTTCCCTCAACATGGGGCTTTCCAGGGCAGGGGTAGAAAAGGTGTGGGGGGGGGGGCCGGGGTCAGTTTCAGTTTAAACCAAGATGGCTTCAGCTGAGAGAGAATAGAAGAACCTTTGTCCTGTTACACCATCACCAGTAGTCAGAGACTTGTTCGGGAGGCATTAGCTTAAGAGCAGCTCCCACAGAAATAATACATGATTCAAACATGAATCATGGCTTAGGATATGGTGAAATGCAAAAGAAGACATCCACGAAGTCAAGGACACTGAACCCCAGTTTCATTAGGTAAAAACTAAACTAGTGCCGGGCGTGGTGGAGCTCGCCTTTAATTCCAGCACTCGGGAGGCAGAGGCAGGTGGATTTCTGAATTGGAGGCCAGCCTGGTCTACAAAGTGAGTTCAGGAAAGCCAGTGCTATACAGAGAAACCCTGTCTCGAAAATACAAAAAAAAAAAAAAAAAAAAAAAAAAAAAAAAACCACCAACAAAACAAAAAAAAACCTAGTAGAGGTACTTGGGACTGCTGAATGTAGACGAATCTCTCCTTCATGACTTGCCCTTAGATCCCAAAGCAATCCATACTCCCTCCACAGCAGCTTATGATACTAGAAGTATCAAGATGTTCCATGGGGATGGTGGGGTGACACAAGATCATAACTGAGGGAAAAAATGATATAAAATGCCCAAGTCTCTGCCATGCCTTTGGTTTAAGAGGACACACACATGCCTGGTGCACTCAGGGGGCAGAGGATGGCAGTGGATCCTATGGAACTGGAGTTGCAGGCAGTCATAAGCTGTCATGTGGGTACTGGGACTTGAACCTGGGTTCTCTAGAAGAGCAGCCCATGCCTCTAATCTCTGAGCTATCACATTCTAGTCCCATTATGAGTGTCTTTTGACTAAATAAACAGCCAGTAATATATTATCTATCATGGAGTATCTATACTGCAGAATTGTGGATCTCCTTGAGGGACTATTTCTACAGCAGACTTTGAGGCGTGGTTCTTTGCCACCTTTGCATAGAGCACTTTTATGGAAGGAAGGTTCCACTCCAGGAAACTAAAAGGTCTCCTTCTAACAAAATTGTAGGACATCAGAAAGACCTAAAAGATAAGAGAATTTAATTATCCAAGTTTCCCTGTTCATAGTTCAGTGAACCTTCCCAGGTTCTAATCAACATCAGTTTTCACAGTTTCAGGCCGGGAACTGAACTGGGTTCAGTAGGCAGAGGATGACTTTGCACTTAAAAAGAAAGTAACATTTTACCCAAGACATTAGGCCTCAAGTTGCTTAAGTGACTGTGGTGATTTGAATATGCTTGGCCCAGGGAGTGGTAGTATTTGGAGGTGAAGCCTTGTTGGAGGAAGTGTGACACTGGGTGTGAGATAGAGGACCCTCATCCTAGCTGCCTGGAAGCCAGTCTTCTCCTAGCGGCCTTCAGATGAAGATTTAGAACTCTCAGCTTCTCCTGCACCATGCCTGCCTGTACTCCCACATTGATGATAATAGACTGAACCTCTGAACCTGTAAGCCTGCCCCAATTAAATGTTATGAGAGTTGCCTTGGTCATGGTGTCTGTTCACAACAGTGAAACCCTAACTAAGACCGTGACCTTCAAGCAGAAAAAGCAATGCTGGAACAACCACAATCCTCATCCTCCAGCTTTATTCCAGAGTCACAGTAACAGACACAGTGTGGCACTGGCACAAATCCACACATGTAGGTCAGGGGAATAAACAGAGGTCCCAGAAATAACCCACATAGTTACCCCCTAAGCTTTGACATAGCCATAACAGACAAACAAACAAACAAACAAACCCATACATTGGTACATTCAGGAGGACAGCCTCAGCCAGGAGGCAGAGGCCATCCTGGTGTACAGAGCAAGTTACAGAACAGCTTGTCTCCAAAAACCAAAAAGAAAAAAATGGAGGAGGAGAATAAGGAGGAGGAGGAAGAGGAAGAGGGGGAAGGGGGGAGGGAGTAAGGAAGGAGAAGGAAGAAGGAGGAAGAGGAGGAGGAGGAGGAGGAGGAGGAGGAGAAGGAAGGAGAAGGAGAAGGAGAAGGAGAAGGAGAAGGAGAAGGAGAAGGAGAAGGAGAAGGAGAAGAAGAAGAAGAAGAAGAAGAAGAAGAAGAAGAAGAAGAAGAAGAAGAAGAAGAAGAAGAAGAAGAAGAAGAAGAAAGAAGAGAAGAAGAAACAGCCTCTTTAATAAGTGGTACTAGGAAAGCTGGATTTCCACTCACAGGAAAATGATACTAGATCTGTATCTTTCACCCTGTTTAAAACCACCACGACTACCACCACCACCACAACAACAACAAACATTTCAAAAATTGTTCAAAGCTTTAATATTAAGACACAAAACTTTGGTGAAAATACAATGAGAAATACACATATACATACATACATACATACAACATAGGCAAGGATTTCTGAAAAGGAGTCTAGTTACACAAGAATATTCTCAAAAACTGACAAATTAGATTTCATGGAAATAACCTTCCGTGCAGCCGCGGAAGCATTGCTAGAATGAAGAGACACCCTGAATGATAGGGGAACCCTTTGCCAGTTATACCTCAGATGCAGTATTAATACAATTATTATATTAATTACATTAATAATAGATGAGTTAAAGCCTTCAAAAATTAAACATCAAGAACAAATCAACAAATCCAGTTAATAAGTGAGCTAATAAAAAAACTACATAGATTTCTCAGATGGAGAAATATAAATTACTGATAAATACCTTTAAAAGTTATCAATATGCTTGACCATCAGGAAACAAAAATTAAAACTGCTTTGAGATTCCATCTCACACCTGTCAAAATGGCTGCTGATAACCATGCAACTCCTAACTGAAGGAAATGAGATCTGAAGAAGAAAGTGCTATCTAATTCTATCTAGAAAGCTGCCTGCCTAAGCAGAAAACTGAGTTATGAGCTGAAAAGCCCAAAGAGGAAGTAGGATAGTTCTGTGGCTCACAGATAGATAGATGAATAGATGGTTAGATAGATAGGTTGATTAATAGATAGATAGATAGATAGATAGATAGATAGATAGACACACATGTACTCATACACACATATATATAATAGTAGGTACATAAATATGTGCATGCATACATATATATAATAATAGATACATAAATGTATACATATGTAGTTGTATAATACTAGATAGATAGATAGATAGATAGATAGATAGATAGATAGATTAAAATATAACAAACACAAATTAATTAACACTCAAATCCCTTTATCTCTTGTTCACTTAGAATGAATCTTAATTAGGGTCTTATTGCTGTGAGGAGACACCATGACCAGGGCAACTTTTATAAAGAAAAACATTTAATTGGGGCTGGCCTACAGTTTCAGAGGTTCAGTCCATTGTTGTCAGGGTGGGAAGCATGGCAATGTACAGGCAGGCATCATGCTGGAGGAGCAGAGAGGAGACAGTGAGCCTCTAGACCTGAATCAAACTTCTGAGACCTCAAAGCCCACCCCCTAGTAATGCACTTCCTCCAGCAAGGCCACACCTACTCCAACAAGGCCACAGCTCCAATAATGCCACTCCCTAGGAGCCTACAGGGGCCACTGTTAGTCAAGCAAACACAGTAAGTATATGCTTTTTGTTTCCATTTTGCTTAGCAGCAACTCTGGGCTCACACTACCTGGGTTTGACTTGTCACAGCTGAGTTGCATGCTGCTTCACGAATGATGCAGAAGCATTTCAACGGAACACTAGGATTTAAGGAAGAGCGAGGAGAAAGAAAGAAGTGGGGAGAAGACAGAGACCAAATCACCAAGAACAATCCGAAAGACCAATAAAGCTAAGGTTCAGAATTATTATAGTTTAGTTTATAAGCACATTCTGAGTCTCAAGCTTCCCGGTATTTAGTAGGCTTTCTATTGGTCTCTTCCCGCGGCCAGGAGAGGGCAGGCAAGGAGGAAATCAATGCCACCTCCGTGCGCGCTGGAACTTGGAGCGCGCGCTGGGACCTGGAGCGCAAAGGACTTGGACGTCCGGGCTCCAATTCTTCGCGAGTTGCTTAGAGACCCTCGGATCCCCTTCACCTTCACCGAGGTCTAGCCCATTAAATCTAGGACCTGGTAGCCTGAGCAGCCCAGAAGCCAAGGTGACATCGCTGTGTCTCTCCTGCCTGAAGGCTGGGATATTTTATCAGACTCATGTCATCGTTCCTTTAAAAGTAGGTGCTGGTTCTATGAAGGCTCTACACTCCAATATAGGGGGATGCCAGGACCAGGAATGGGAGTGGGTGGGTTGGGGAGCAGGGGGAGGGGGGTTAATAGGGATTTTCAGAGGGGAAACTAGGAAAGGGGATAACATTTGAAATGTAAATAAAGAAAATATATTAAAAAAAAAAAAGTAGGTGCTGAGTACTGGAGGGGCCTGAGGGTGAAAAGGGGTGATCAGGGTAGGTGAGAGTTGACCAGTTCAGCACAGGAGAAAGGGGATGCAGAGGGGCAAAAGAATGGGGGAGGGAGTCTGTCTCTGTCTCTGTCTGTCTGTCTGTCTGTCTGTCAGTCTCTGTCTGTCTGTGTCTTTCTCACTCTGTCTCTGTCTCTCTGTCTCTCTCCCTCTCGCCCCCCCCCCACCACCACCATCTCTCTTTCTCATTGAGCAAGCTCTCAACAGGAACTCTCTAAACTGGCAGACCCAATTACTCATAGCCTGTGCAAGTTAGAAACTACAAGCTGGGACTTGAGAGATGACTCAGTGGTTAAGACTGCTCTTCCAGAGGTCCTGAGCTCAATTCCCAGTAATCACATGGTGACTCACAACCATCTGTAATAGGATCTGATGCCCTCTTCTGGTGTGTCTGAAGACAGCAACAGTGTATTCTATAAATAAAACAAATTTAAAAAAAAAAAAAAAAGGAAAGAAAAAGAAAGTACAAGCTGAAGATTTGAAATGGCAATGTTGAAAGGGATTCTGCAGATGCCACTGAGCGACCCCTCTCTAAGATTCTGTCTTTAACTGAGCAAGGAGCCAAGAGGCAGAAATAGAATTGCTACTATCTAACCCAGGGTTTATAATCCAGAAGCTATGGAAAAGAGCCTAAGACCCAGGGATTTCAGTTTCCCAACTAGCACACCTTCTAAAGCCTGTTTCCTTTCTGTCCCGGTTCTGCCCAAGGTTGTCAGTCCCAATTTGTTTTGCCCAGTGTACTGCCCCAGCCCTTCTAGTGTCTTCTGTGTTCCACTCTTACTTTCTACACACAGTCATCAGAGGTCTAATCTTTAACCAACTGTTTATATGGTTGTGTAAGGGAGACAAGATCACCTTTCTGCAGGTCTCAGGGAATGGTGCCATTACTATAGACCAGCTGTCCCACAAGCCCCTACAATCCTTCAGCACTGGCAAACATCCTCCAGTACGGCCTTATTCTGGGTCACATGACAGTTTTAGGATTTTACTCCCTTAAAAAAACTCAATTATATACATCTGGAGAGATGGCTCAGCAGTTAAGATCACTTCTTGTTCCTGCAGAAGACCCAGGTTCAATTCCTAGCACCCACATGACAGTGAGCAATTCTCATAATTTTGGTCCCAGGGAATTTGAAGCCTTTTTCTGACCAGGCACCAGGCAGGAGATGTACAGACATACATCTGTAACCTAACCTCTACCAGGCCCACCGCTTGCCTTTCTCCTCTTCTTCACCTTTTCCCAGCTCCTGGACCACCATCATTTTCAAACCTTGGTGCTCAGGATTCTGTTGTTTCAGTCCCTCAGCCTCCTGCTCCATCCTTAAGTTCATTCTGTGCTGGCTCTCTCTCCTCCATGGTATATATTGTTAATATTCCCATCTTAAAGAGAACTTTCAACTTCTCTTTCTCTATATACATTCTCTCTCTCTCTCTCTCTCTCTCTCTCTCTCTCTCTCTCTCTCTCATAAGTCTCTTTAATGGCTTTTTCTGTACCTGGTTTTCATTTCTCAATCCATTATGACAATTCATAGAGTTTTGCTTACTGACATCTATGAGCCAAAGCGTCTGGGGGCCTTTCTTTCTTTCTTTCTTTCTTTCTTTCTTTCTTTCTTTCTTTCTTTTTTTTTAAGATTTATTTATTTATTTCATGTATGTGAGTACACTGTTGCTGTCTTCAGACACACCAGAAGAGGGCATCGGATCCCATTACAGATGGTTGTGAGTCACCATGTGGTTGCTGGAAATTGAACTCAGGATCTCTGGAAGAGCAGTCAGTGCTCTTAACTGCTGATCCATCTCTCCAGCCCTCTCTTTCTTTCTTTCTTTCTTTCTTTCTTTCTTTCTTTCTTTCTTTCTTTCTTTCTTTCTTTCTTCCTTCCTTCCTTCCTTCCTTCCTTCCTTTCTTTCTTTCTTTCTTTCTTTTTTCTTCCTTTCTTTCTTTTCTATTTTATATATGAGCACACTGTCGCTCTCTTCAGACACACCAGAAGAGGGTATCAGATCCCACTGCAGATGGTTGTGAGCCACTATGTGGTTGCTAGGAATTGAACTCAGGACCTCTGGTAGAGCAGTCAGTGCTCTTAACCTCTGAGGGCATCTCTCCATCCCCTTAGGTGCATTTCAAAGTCACCAGTTATGTCATTTCACTAAACACCTCCCCTCCAACACCACCACCCACCTCCAGACAGTGTTTCTCTGTGTAACCTTGGCTGTCCTGGAAATTGTTCTGTAGACCAGGCTGGCCTCGAACTCAGAAATCCTCCTGCCTCTGTCTCCAAAGCACTGGGATTAAAGGCGTGCGCCACCACTGCCTGGCATTTCACTAAATCGTTTAATGAGACTTCCTAATCTCAATGTGCAGCACTTTATATAAACTTTATATAATTTTTTTAGCAGTTTATATACCCAGAGAATCTCAGCAGGTGTCCTTGAGCTCCATGCCGGACACCATACTCCTCTTGCTTTTCTCCCACCTCTGAGTTTTCACGTCCTGTTTGACATCTCCTTCCAGTATATTCTTCCTTCATCCCTTAATTTATTAGAAATATGTTCCAGACTGTGATA
Organism: Mus caroli; assembly: GCF_978045245.1. Lineage (NCBI taxonomy): Eukaryota > Metazoa > Chordata > Mammalia > Rodentia > Muridae > Mus > Mus caroli. The sequence goes on from NW_028227268.1 coordinate 39,600,625, forward strand.
TCTCACTCCATGGCATGCCCTTGGATTTATTGATTGCTCCTGGTCTTGTACCTTAACGATGCTGGTTTCACCCTGACAATTCTGGTAACTAGGTGACATTGTCTCCTCCTGAGAACATTATTGATCACAGTTTAATAGCGAAATTATTTCAGAAACCCCATTAATATGTTTTCCCTCCTGATGTTTTCCCTCCCTCCAATAAGTTCTACTTTGATGCCCCCTCAAAACAGTTTCTAAAGAGAAAGGACTATTTTTTGTAATTTATCTGTATTTATTTTATACTGAATTTATTCCCGTGCCATGAGTTTTTGTTTCTTCAGTATCTTCTGGGATATCTTTTTCTTCTGTGCTACCTCCTCTTCTGGCTTTGGAACGATCTGTTCCTTCTCAGTGAGGATCATCTCAATGTAGCAGAGGGAGTTCATGTATGGGTTAATCCGGCCATGAGCTCTATAGGTTCATTGACGCATCTTAGATGCCTTGTTCACCTGGATGTGTTCAATAACTAGAGAATCTAGGTCTAAAGCCTTAAGTTCAGCATTCCTCTCTGCATTTTTAAGCATGTGCAGAAAAATTCAGCACTCTTTTTTGGCCCTACTGTTTTACCTGTTAGCACGTACCTACTCTACCATTTTACCGCCGAAGTGGCACACATTGCTCCTTTAAAGTGACATCCTTCAGATACCTAGTGACTTTACATATATGCATACCCTTGATAGCCTAGGCAGTTTTCTCAGTGTTCTTAAAGTGAACATGAAGGTTTGAACCTCTTGAGTTGCATGATTTTGTGGGGGTTTCTGGATCAAGAGTATAGCAAACCATCTTCACAGATCACCTCTGGCTGCTTATAGGAATAGATAAAGGACTATTCTTATCTTACGTGATGATTTATTGCTTTGACAGAATATATTTAGCTCATATTGAATATGTTTCAAATAGTAGATGAGTGAATTGTGTGCATGGGAGAATTAAGTTTTTAGTAAAGTAAACTAAATGTGTGGATTGTTTTGCTATAGGATCAGCATGGAGACCCATCCCTCCTTAGAAGTGAAAGGGTCGTGCCCAGACTTGACCATCTATGCAGGAGAAGTGACTATTGGAGAAGAAGATAGAAATAAAATGGACCCAAAGAAAAGAAAGATGGAGAAGACAAGAATTACAGAGGCTGCTTGTGCTCTGTTAAACTCTGGAGGAGGATTAATTGCTATGCAAATGACTAACAAGAGTGAGCATCCTGTGGAGATGGGACAGGATTTGGAAAAGTCTTTGAGAGAGCTTATTATGTCCTCTAATATACAGGGTTTCTTTGAGACCAAGCAACAACAGGACCAGTTCTACATTTTTGTAAAATCTTGGAGCTGCAGCCCTGAAGATGGTTTCACTAAGCCTCGAATTTGCAGCCTGGGCTCTTCCCTGTATTGTGGATCTTTAACTTCTAAGGTTGCCATGGATTCAAGAGAAGCATTTGACTTTCTGAAGGGCAAGAAGAGATGTGTTAAGTGCAGTCCTACTGATGACAGAGCCAATAAAATTCCAGGAGCCACGTGTCAGAACAGCCTTGTTTCAAATCCAGCTTTTGAAATTTTCCAAAGTAAGAAACTTGAATATGGACAATGCTTGCTTTTTTCTGAATCCACATTTATACAGTTTAAACAATTCTCTACCAAACATGTCCAAGAATATATGAAAAACATAATTCCAGAGTACATCTCCGCATTTGCAAACACCCAGGGAGGCTATCTTTTCATTGGAGTGGATGATAAGAGTATCATCCTGGGATGCCCAAAAGACAACGTTGACCGTGACCCTTTGAAAACTGTGGTAAATGAAACAATATCCAAGTTGCCAGTTTTCCATTTTTGTTCATCTAAAGACAAGGACAAGGTGTCTTATGAGACCAGAGTCATAGATGTGTTTCAAGAGGGAAATTTGTATGGTTATCTCTGTGTGATCAAAGTAGAGCCATTCTGCTGTGCAGTGTTCTCAGAGGCTCCCATTTCATGGATGGTAGACAAGGAGAAAGGTGTCTACAGACTGAACACTGAGGAATGGGTACATATGATGGTGGATGTTGACCCAGGTAAGAGGAAAGAGGTTTTCCTTCTCTGTCCTTTCCCTCTTTTGAGAGCCTCTGTATCCTTCACACTCTGGAAATCTGAGTTCATTACACCCACTGAAGTTGGCTTTTTCTGCTTTTTGTTTTGGTTGGTTGGTTTCAAGACAATGTTTCTCTGTGTAGCCTTGGCTCTTGTGAAATTTGCTCTGTAGACAACTGGACTCAAGTTCACAGAGATCTACCTGTCTCTCCTCCCAAGTACTGGGATTAAAGGCCTATGCCACCACCATCTGGCATATATTGCTTTTTCTATCCTAATACTGAAAGGGTTTTGTGGCAAAAGAGGAGGGCCAAGGAATGCTACAAAAACCACAGCATGCAAACCTTGGGGGTGGTATGCAAATGATTTGTCTGTGAGTGGGGTTGGAAAAGAGAGACACCAGGCCATGATGGTGAAAGCTTTATAAAAGGAATTGAGCACACAAATATTGAACATACATAATCATGGCAATGGTGGAAATGTCTGTTAGTGATGACAGTGCTGCTGCCACTGAATCACTGAGTGGGGAGGGGTGATGGGAGCACCTGGGTGGGGGATGGGAGCATCTGGATCTGGAATGTCGGAGGTTCTATTGGCTAGCAATGGTTTCAGCTTGGTATGAATACTGGTTGCTAGCTTAATCAATCTACTTTAGACTTTAAGTAATTTCCCCTTTAGAAATGATTGCTTGTTGCTAGGAGTGGAGAGGCTATTTGCCTAGAGAATTGTGATTGTTACCAGGGTGACATGGCTCCTGGAACAACTTAGATTTTTTTCCCAGTACATGATTTGATTCAGAGGGCAAATTAATCATAAAATGCAATCTGAAAGTAAAATGCAGTTCTTATTGCTTAGATGAACCCTAAAGCTGGGCCCTTCAGCACTTAGCATGGTTGGAAGAAAAACCCAAAGTGATTGGAGAAGAAAAAAGCCCATTAACATTGCAGAAGGCAAAGGAGGAATTCACCTGGAATTGTCTCCAGAGCAAACATCTCTGTTCTTTGAGTTTGGCTGGACACCCAGAAAGACTTAGAAGACCCTGGAGCAAGCAACCACTTCATGGGGAATGAATATAAGAAAACAGAGGAAAGAGAAAGGAGGGTCTTTAAACTGAAGGGTGTTTAAGACAGCATGGAAAAGGAGCTTTTCTCTTCTGGGATGTGGGTGGAGTAGAAAGGTCAGCTGGGTGCTTTCTCTGGCTCTCTGAGCTATCAGGATTTCATCACAGTGCCTGGCTACTAAGTTGTCATTTGGTAAAACAAGCATTAGGGATTTTGTTTTTAAAACAACTGATTAATATTTGATTAGAGATTTTTTTTTAATTTGTTGCTGTAGAATCATACAGAAGAAGTTGCTAAATCAGGGTGCAATTAGTAATAGCAGGAAAATGAGAAGCAGGGGTCAGGCAGGGCAGTTATCCACCTCCCTATCTCAGGTTCTCAAAAGGCCCAGGGGCTAGAGTCATCAAGTTGTTCATTACATTTTTGGAGAATTGTTTGAAGTTGTTGGATTTTGTTTTTTACTATAACTGATTGATTGACACAGAAGCAGCACTCCTCTTGGAGGAAGAGGCATTTCAGCTAGAAGATCATCCAGTGCCCATCAGTTTGGGAGAACATCCAGGGAGCCAGGGTGGGTTGATGAGGAGAACCAGTTGATAGAGAGGGAGAAGGGAAGACCAAGGAGCTAGAGGAGGAGAAGGAGCTGTGGGTGGAAGCCAGCAAAGCAGGGCTTGTTAGCGGGATGAAAAGCAATGGAGGAATCATTTTGTTCAGACTTCAAAGCTAGAAGGAGCTGAGTTGGGGAACAGGAGGAACAGAGAGAAGACTTGGAGCAGAGGTAAGAAAAAACTTTGATATAGGGACTCTCCATTTCCATGATCACTGGCAGTAGTTGTAAAGGATGGTTTGCCTTTTGATGGAATTGTCACCCACCATTATTGTAACTTGAACCATCTGTCCCTTAGTGCCGGTAGTGTTTTATAAAATTCAATGCACTGACATACAGTGTATACATATTTATTCACTGCTAACAAGCTCATGCCTATCAAACCCTCAATTATCTTCAGGTTGTAGGCTCAGCTTTATACTACCCAGGGCAAGCTACCAACCACTACACCTTCACTTTCTTTAATTTTTTTAAGTATGTGAACTTTTTCTTGCATGTATGTATTTGCACCGTGTGCTCATGAAGCGTGAAGAGACCAAAAGAGATCATTGGATCCTCAGAACTGGAGCTATGAATGATTGTGAACCACCATGTGGGTGCTGGTAACCAAACCCTGGTCCTCTCCAAGATGAGCCCATGCTCTTGAATTCTGAGCCATCTCTCCATTCCCAACATTCACTTTCTGTGTCCAGCTTCCTGCTACCCGAAATATTTGACACGTTTATCTTTCAAAGCTGTCTCCTACCCTGGAACTGTAGCAGGCTGGCACCAGGATCCCTGATCTGAGATTCTTACTGTCAGTATCTCAGGGTACCAACCAGCTTAGTACCAACCAGTGGGTCTCAATCAAGGTGCCAGCCAGAGAATTGACAAAATGGCCCTCCTCTCCACCACTTACCCAGGATGCCAGAGGGGTCCCTGCTTCCCCAGATCCTCCAATTGGATTTGAAGCTTTTGATGATGGTGCCTTTCTCACATGGGTAGGACTTCTGGTCTCTTTACCAGGGCTGCTTATATTACCTTCTGGATCAAGTTTCAGCTTCCTTTCTTTGTGCTTTCTGATGTCCTTAACACACACACAATAGAGCCTATGCTCTTTGTTGTTCTAACTCTTTTCATTTACTGTGTCACACAGAGGCAGCTTCCAAAAATCTATCTAAAGATTTTGAATGTCAGCTGAATCTATCCAACAGCCCTCCACACTGCAGACCAGTGTATTCTAAAAAGGGACTGGAACATAAAGTCGACCTGCAGCAGCATTTATTTCAAGGTAAGAACGGATTTTTTTTTACCATTAAGAGAAAGAGACCATTTAATAACTTTGGTTAAAAAGAAGTTATGGAGTAGCAGTGAGATAAACTTCTTGGAAATGAGATGACCTTGAACTCATCTAGCATGGAGCTACCAAAGTCTGATAGTTAAATATGCAGAGGCCCAGTTCCCTACCAGAGATTTAAAAGATATCATTCCAGCAGCAGGACCTAAGCATATGCACTTGAAGCCGCTTCTAAGGAGTTCTGATCCTGTGTCTGGAACTCATTGACCCGTCCAGTCACAGCAAAAGCCTTGCATGGGAACCACAGTGATGGAATTGGCCATTTAATCAGCTTTTAAGGATGGGGAGAAAAACATAAACATTTATATGGCAGATAAGAGGCCACCCAGGAGCCATTAGTCATTTGTCTTGAAAGAAAGTAGTGAGACAGAGGCACCAGGGTCTAACTTGGTACAAAGTAATTATTTCAGACCATGTATAATGTTAGACTTTAGCTAGGTTTTGTCAAAAAAATTGCTATTTAGAAAAGATTCATGTTTCTCAAGGTAGGAAATAGCTTCTTTAAGTTAATTCATACTTTGAACATACCTGAGATCTATTAATCAAATCTGATACAGAGACATCCTATGTATGGTATAAGCATTGATTAGTGCCCTGGAAATTAATATTTAAAAGGATCTTAGGTTTGCTTTCAGAATTAATTTATCTGAACCTCTTATTATTATTAACTTATCACAATTGTTTTTGAACTTTCCACAAAGGAATCTGATGCAAGAATGGCTGCATTATTAAAATACTTCTTTAGGCTCAAAAAACTCCATATCGGTTAGCACAGATCTCTCTTAAGATAACAGGAGGACAACTTTCCATCAGCTTGGAGGGATATGACTGAATGAGGATATATACAGATGAAATTTCTCCTACTTGTCTCTTGTAAACTACACATTTTTATTTTTCAAATTTTTATCTTTATTGAGAATAGAGTTCTTTGTTTTGTTTGTTTGTTTTTTTGGTTTGGGTTTTTTTTTTTTTTTTTTTTTTTGAGACAGGGTTTCTCTGTGTAGCCCTGGCTGTCCTGGAACTCACTCTATAGATCAGGCTGGCCTCGAATTCAGAAATCCACCTGCCTCTGCCTCTCAAGTGCTGGGATTGAAGGAGTGCGCCAATATTCTAATCATGATTTCTCCTCCTTCATCTGCACCAAGATCTTTCCCTACCTCCTACGTGCCATACTCAACTGGACACTCTTCTATCCTCTCTCTCGTTAGAAAACAAACAGGCCGCAAAAACAAAGCAGAATAGAACAAACGGGGGAGGGAGGAGCAGGAAAGAAACCTAAAAAAAAAGAACAAGAAACACATATGTAGCAGATACACTCTCTCTCACACACACACATCCAACAAGAACACAAAATCAGAAACAATAATAAATAAGGAAAGGATATGTAAGGTGTGTATGTGAGTGTATGTGTGTGTGTGTATGTATATGTATGTATGTATATATAGATATAGATATAGATATAGATATAGATATAGATATAGATATAGATATAGATATAGATATAGATATCCAGACAAAGCATATGAGTCAAAATATTCCAAATATACCATTGAGATTGTTATATATTGGCCACCTACTTATTTCTGCATTTTAAACGTAATTTGTGAGTTGTTTGAAACAATGCAAATATTTATTTGAATTCTTGTCCATTGTTTTCATGTCCAGTGTCACCAGACCATTTAAAGTATACTCCCGAAGCACTGTGGAGTGAGCTGTGTTTCGAGCATGAGGGACTAGAGGATTTAGTAAAGCAGCAAATACGTTCTTTCTCCTGTGGTTTGCTGATCCTCTCTAGAAGCTGGGCTGTGGACCTGAACCTGGAAGAGAAGCAGGAAGTCATCTGTGATGCTCTGCTGATTGCAGAGAATAGCCCCCCGATCCTCTACACCATCCTTGGGGAGCAGGATGAGCAGGGTCAGGACTACTGCACCCGAACTGCCTTTACTCTGAAGCAGAAGCTGGTAAACACTGGTGGCTACACTGGGAGAGTATGTGTCATGACCAAGGTTCTCTGCCTGAGCTCTCAGAACAATAACAAGACCAATGGGGGCTCAGTCTCTCCTATTATATACCCAAGCTCCTATAACCTTACAAACATCCAGGAAATGCAGGACTTGCTACAGGCCCTTGTGATTGTCTTGCTCAACTTCAGGTCTTTCTTGAGCGACCAGCTTGGCTGTGAAATTTTGAATCTTCTCACAGCCCAACAGTATGAGATACTCTCAAAAAGTCTCCGCAAAACCAGAGAACTATTTGTGCATGGCTTGCCGGGCTCAGGGAAGACAATCATAGCCATGAGAATCATGGAAAAGATCAGAAACACATTCCACTGTGAAACAGATAAAATCCTCTACATCTGTGAAAATCAACCATTGAGGGACTTCATCCAGTAAGTGTTTGGATCTTCATCTCTGTGTTTTCAACCTAAGATGAACTTTTCCATTATGTTACCCTGGTTCTTGGGAACTAGTCAGTCAAATGATCTGAGATAGCAGTTCTGTGTTGCTAGGAATATAACATAGTCAGAGAAATACCTAATGTCTTTTTCACTGTTACAGGGCAAAAAATATCTGCCAGGCAGTGACCCGGAAAACCTTCATGAAAGAATACTTTGAGACAAACAGGATCCAACACATCATTGTTGATGAAGCCCAGAATTTCTGCACTGAGGATGGGAACTGGTATGAGAAGGCAAAAGGAATCACTCGAAGAATGAAATGTTGTCCTGGAATTCTCTGGATCTTTCTGGACTATTTTCAGACCAGTCACTTGAAGAAGAGTGGCCTCCCAAATTTCTTATGCCAGTTTCCGAAGGAAGAACTCACACAAGTGGTACGAAATGCAGATAAAATAGCTGAGTTCCTACAACAAGAGTTGCGAAAAATCAGAGATAACCCTCCATTCAACATCCCTCAAGGGTCCCTAAGCATGTTCCATGGATTTTACTGGGCTCATGGTGTATCAGGCACCCATGAGATCACATACTTGACTTTGGAAAAGATGGTAAGCTATGTAGCAGATAAGTGTGATGTTTTCTTCAGTAAAGGCTATTCTCCCCAAGATATTGCAGTGCTTTTCAGCACAGACAGGGAAAAGAAAGCCTATGAGCATATGTTCCTGAGAGAAATGAGGAAGAGGAAGAGAGCATCTCAGATGAATGACGAGTCTATCTGTCATTCTAACATGTTTGACAGCATCCGTCGATTCTCGGGACTGGAAAGAAGCATTGTGTTTGGTATCAATCCCATTGCAACTGAGCAGCCCATTTCCCACAACCTATTGCTCTGCCTGGCTTCCAGAGCAATGAAACATCTGTATATCCTGTATCTTTCAACTCCTGAGGGGCAGAGCTAAACAGTGGCATGCTGAATGGGATGTATGAGGTCCTAGGTACAATCACTGATGACGAGAAAGTAAATTCAAGCTGAGGTCCTTCAGGACAAGAAGAAAGATAGAACCTTGTTCTGTAGTTTTGGAAAATGTAGGAAAAAAATTACCAATGTGTATATTGTAACTAATTGAGGCTGAAAACAAAGCTGGAGAGAAGGCTGGCAAGGCAATGTACACATGACATAGGCTATGGGAATATTGAGCCCATAAGGACTGAAACCAAAGATGAAGACAACTCAATACAGTATGTCATATCCAATTCTTAAAACAGACTTCCATTTTAAATTGGTAAATACATTTATGAAAATATTGTATAAGGATGAAGAAAAAGACTAAAAACACAATATTAAGTAGCACTGGGGTCTGTTCCTGGAGCTGATCCTGTGCCACAGTGCTCCATCCCCAAATACCACTGGGAAAGAACTGGCCTCCCACAAGTGTGGACAAGCCTGTGAGCGCAGGTAAGTCCACCACTTCTGCTCAGAGGTACGCACCTGGAACCCTCAGGACACAGGAACCAGATGATGAGAGACAACAGCAAGAACATAAGCAACAGACACCAAGGCCACTTGGCATCATCAGAACCCAGTTCTCCAACCACAGTGAGCCATGGGGACCCCACACACCAGAAAAGCAAGACTCTGATTTAAAATCAGATCTCAAAAAATAAAATAAAAATAAAAATAAAATAAAATCAGATCTCATGATGATGATAGAGAACTTTAAGAAGAACATAAAAACTCCCTTAAAGAAATGTAGGGGCTGAAGGGATGGCTAGCACTTATAAGCACTAACTGTTCTTCCAGAGGTCCTGAGATCAATTCCCAGCAACCACATGGTGGCTCACAACCATCTGTAATGGGGATCTGGTGCCCTCTTCTTGTGTGTCTGAAGACTGAGACACATACATGAAATATATATATATATATATATATTTTTTTTTTAAAGAAAGTCTTTAAAAATAAATAAATAAATGTGGGAGAACACAGGTAAACACGTAGAAGTCCTAAAAGAGGAAACACAAAAATCCCTTAAAGAATTGCAGCAAAACATAACCAAACATTTGAAGGAATTGAACAAAACCATCCCAGATCTAAAAATGGAAATAGAAACAATAAAGAAACCACAAAGGTGCCACAGACCCTCTGGGCCCCTTTGTCTGCGTGGAATGGGTCTCTACTCGCAGGCGGGCAAAGTGTAGGATGAATGACAAACAGATGCACACAGGAGAGGCAATGTGGAATCTGAATGCAATGTCAAATCGAGCATCAGACTTTTTATACAGAAGACAATAAGGAAGTTGGGTGACATACCCGCAAGGTACAAATGAGGTAACCGGATGCTTAATGACTCTTACACAGAACAGAGGAATGAAAACACAAAGACTGGCAGGAACTGGGCAATAAAATAACTGAGACAAAGTCAGCCCTATCTAAGGTCAGCTATAGTCTTAGAAGCCAGGTGTGAGGTCTTTACACTCCTAGGACAAGGGCTTTTACACCCAAGTCATGGTTCTAACTAGGGAGTTCCGTTCTAGCTAACCATCTCATGAATAATGCAATACTCTAAAATCACAGCCCGATCTACTTCCTAAACCATTGTAAATTCCTGTATATGGGAGCGACTTGGCTTTTATTGATAGTGTAATACCAAAGGCTATTCTGAATGTCACTGTCTAGCTCAAGGATGTTCTAGGACTGTTGGAACACTGGTGGAAGGCTTTAGCTATGTCAGAATTCAATCTTAAAAGGCATTTATAATAAAGAGAGCACGTGGATCCATCCACTAGACTAACGCAGGAATGGAAAATTAATGTATGGGTTAGAGAGAATGCCAGACTCCAGGAGCAAATTTCTGTGAAACTCTTTTTGCTTCATGAGCAGCTTCTAGGCATCCCTGCCTGACAAGCTGACTCGACCAGAGTGCCGTGGCACAAAGGGAGACAACCCTGGAGATAAAAAACCTAGGAATGAAATCAGGAGTCATAGATGCAAGCATCACCAACAGAATACTAGAGATAGAGGAGAGAATCTCAGGTGCAGAAGATAACATAGAAAACATCCAGTGGGGAAAAAGACAGAATTTCCAACAAATGATGCTGGTTATACTGGCTGTCAACAAGTAGAAGAATGCAAATTGATCCATTCTTATCTCCCTGTACAAAGCTCGAGTCCTAGTGGATCAAGGACCTCCAAATCAAACCAGATACACTGAATCTAATAGAAGAGAAAGGGGGAAACAATCTGGAACACATGGGCACAGGGGAAAAGTTCCTGAACAGAACACCAATGTCTTATGCCCTAAGATCAAGAATCAACAAATGGGACCTCATAAAATTGCAAAGCTTCTGTAAGGCAAAGGACACTATCAATAGGACAAAACGGCAATCAACAGATTGGAAAAAGATCTTTACCAATCTCATATCCAGTAGAGGGCTAATTGTGGGGTTGTGAGTATTGGGGAAAGAGAGGAGTGGGAGAGAATCCATGCCCCACCAGAGTTCTGGTGCTCTAGGCAGTTGGACACGGGAGGACTGCCAGATGTTTTCCATGCAGCCCCAGGGTAAGCATCTGGCTGTGTTAGGCCACTGACCCCACACGGTGGGTGGTGGACAGAAGCAGCCCCAGGTACCACTTTCTCAGCCACCAGCATCCACGTTGGATACTGCAGAGGAGCTGAGAACAGAATAGGGGCCCCAGAGTCGCACTCGACCCTGCGGAGGAAGGGAAGAGAGGGAAAGAGGAGAGGCAGCCCTGGGTGGTTCCCACACAGGCGAGAGTCCTTAGTCCAGTCCGTGGCTGCAGTGTAGGAAGGCCTTGTGTCTGGCGGTTAGATGTAGCTCATTAGGAGAAAGCCAATACCATCGTTCAAGCACCACGAGCCTTCATGATCAGAGACAGTCTATGGTTTCAGAGCTTTATTGTAGAAAGACAGGGGGGAAGAGAGAAGATAGAAAGAGAGAGGGAGAGGCTGGCCATGGCCATGTGGAGAGAAGGGGGAAGAGAGAGAGAGAGAGAGAGAGAGAGAGAAGGAAGGCTAGAGAGTAAGAGAGGTAAAAGCTTAGAGAGAGTGAGGTGGAGCCAAGCAGCCCGTCTTAAAGTGGGCTGGGATATCTTGCTGTTGCTAGGTAACTGTGAGGAGGAGTCTAGCCAGAATGCCAGAAGCTTGGGACATTGTCTATGTGACTGATAGCCACATGCCTCTCCTGTGGGGGTAGTAACTTCAACAGGAGCCAGGGGTCCAGGAGACATGATCGAATGCCTTCTGTCCCATGTAGGTGGAAATTACCACCCACTGGGTCCCACCAGGGTTCAAGACCTAAGTTCAACTGGAGAGCAGGCAGTCTGTGCATAGCCCATTGACCCACAGCTAATATCCAATATATACAAAGAACTCAAGAAGTTAGACTCTAGAGAACTAAATAACCCTACTTAAAAATGGGGAACAGAGCTAAACAGAGAATTCTCAACCTAGGAAATTCAAATGGCTGAGAAGTACCTAAAGAAATGTTCAACATCCTTAGTCATCAGGGAAATGCAAATCAAAACAACCCTGAGATTCTACCTCACACCAGTCAGAATGGCTAAGATCAAAACTCAGGTGACAGCAAATGCTGGTGAGGATGTGGAAAAAGAAGAACACTCCTCCATTGCTGGTGGGACTGCAAACTGGTACGACCACTCTGAAAATCAGTCTGGCCATTCCTCAGAAAATTGGACCAATTATACCACTCCTGGCCATATACACAGAAGATGTTCCAACATGTAATAAGAACACATGCTCCACTATGTTCATATCAGCCATATTTATAATAGCCAGAAGCTGGAAACAACCCTGATGTCCCTCAGTAGAGGATTGGATACAGAAAATGTGGTACATTTACACAATGGAGTACTACTCAGCTATTAAAACCAATCACTTCATTATTTAGAAGGCAAATGGATAGAACTTGAGAATATCATCCTTAGTGAGGTAACTCAGTCACAAAAGAACACAAATGGGATTACTCACTGATAAGTCGATATTAGCCCAAAAGTTTAGAATATCCAATATTTCAATTCACAGACCATATGAAGCCTAAGAAGAAGGAAGACCAAACTATGGATGGTTCAGTGTTTCTTAGAAGGGTGAACCTATTACTTGCAGGAGAAAATATGGAGACAAAGTATGGAGCAGAGACTGAAGGAAAAGCCATCCAGGGACTGCCCCACCTGGGGATCCATCCCATATACAGCCACCAAACCCAGATGATATTGTGGATGCCAGAAAGTGCTTACTGATGGAAGCCTGATATGGCTGTCTCCTGAGAGACTCTGCCAGAGCCTGACAAATACAGAGGAGGAAGATTGGAGCCAACCATTGGACTGAGCAAGGGGATCCCTGATGGAGGAGTTGTAGAAGGGACTGAAGGAGCTGAGGGGGTTTGCAGCCCCCACAGAGGAAGCAACAGTGTTAACAGGCCAGACCCCCCAGAGCTCCTGAGGACTGTATCACCAACCAAAGAATACACATGGAGGGACCCAGGGTACAGGACGCATATGTGGCAGAGGTTGGTCTTGTTGGAGGGACATCAGGTGGGAAGAGAGGTCCTTGGGCCTGAGTGTGTTTGAAGCCCCAGTGTAGGGGAATGCCAGGGTTGGGAAATGAGGCAGCACCCTCAAAGAGGCAGGGGGAGGGGATAAGGGGTTTCCGAATGGGACACCTGGAAAAGTGAAAACATTTGAAATATAAATAAACAAATATCCAATACAAAAAAAGAAAGAAAGAAAAAATATGGGTTGATGAGATGGCTCAGCAGGTAAGAACACTGAGTGCTCTTCTGAAGGTTCTGAGTTCAAATCCCAGCAACCACATGGTGGCTTACAAACACCTATAATAAGATCTGACACTCTCTTCTGGTGCGTTTGAAGAGGGCTACATTGGTCTTATGAATAATAATAAATAAATCTTTTTTAAAATACTTAAAGAAAAAAATATTTTTGAATTTGTCTTTAAGGTCTATGTTTAGAAGAGAGGAAGACAAACTGACTCAAAAATGGAATTTGATATTTTGCTTTTTTGTTTTTAGATAGATCCTCCTATAGCTCAGGCTGGTCTCATACTCACTACGAAGTTGAGGTTGTCCTCCAATGCCTAACCTTCTTGCTTTACCTCCTAATTTCTAGGAGTATAGACCTTATAGACCTTCATAACACACTCAGAAACCTCAACTATTTAAATAAAAAATGTTTTTACTAACCTGAAATCATTGCTTTGTCCTTTTGGCTTTAAAGGTTCATTACCAGTTTTCAGAAAGAATAGCCTGAAAACATTTTGTGTTTCAAAGTCACGATGGATTAACTTTGGTTAAAAAACCTTAAAAGGCCAGGAGGTGGTGGCACACACCTTTAATCCCAGCACTTGGGAGGCAGAGGCAGGCAGATTTCTGAGTTCGAGGCCAGCCTAGTCTACAAAGTGAGTTCCAGGACAGCCAGAGCTATACAGAAAAGTTCCAGCTTTCTGCAACCTTGGAGGCAGCCAGATTAAGAGGGCAATGAAAGGTGAGTGCACTTGAATTCAGCAGTGTCCTTGCAGCTCTGTTCTTTGTACCACTGGAGGTTTAAAGGAAGAAGAAGAGGAAGGAGGAGGTGGGGAGGAGAATGAGGAGGAGAAGAGGAAGAAGAAGAGGAAAAAGAAAAGGAAGAGGGGGAGGAGGAAGAAGAAGGAGAAGGAGAAGAAGAAGAAGAAGAAGAAGAAGAAGAAGAAGAAGAAGAAGAAGAAGAAGAAGAAGAAGAAGAAGAAGAAGAAGAAGAAGAAGAAGAAGAAGCCATTCTCAGTTCTCTATGTACTTGTAATTGTAGGTTAAGATGTAAGCACTCTCAGCTACTGCTACAACATTGTTAGTCCCTCTGAACAAGAATAAGACCACTACCTCAGTTTTTAAGGCAAGTTTGAAGCAAGCTTTATTAAATATGGCCAGGTCCATGCTTGGGATTCCCAGAGAGTGATTGTAAATTACATTAGGCAGGGGCTTATAAAGGCCCTGTCAGGCTTGATTATGTTGGTGCTGCATATGCAGCCCCTTCTGCAATGCAACTGCCACTGTTGCTGCTGCCATCTCATGGGACAGCAGGGACAGCTGGCAAGGGGAGGGGAGGGAACCACTCCCTTGAAGTGTATGCTATCTGGGCTATTGTGGATCCTCCTGGTCAGCTTCAGGCTGAGCATCTCCTGTCCTAGCCAGAGCATGGGCATGCCTGGTGCACACAAGCATGCCCCTGTCTCCCACTCTGTGAACCAGCCCGGGTTGGAAATGGAGCAAATCAAATCTCCCGTGCTGATCAGGAGTGGGATTGCTATAAAGAGCCATCTACTTTCTTTATATTATTTCCTACAATGCCAATCCCTAGAGCCAATTCCTAGAGCCTCTCCCCAGCTCCTAAGTCTGATGTTCTCCATTTCATTCTCAGTTTTTTCCCTGGGGAATCAGCCCTGCTTGCCCATAGTCTGCAGCCTAGAGCTGGGGCTACTCTGTTTCCATATTCATTTGGCCTGTTTGCACAGCCTGAGCACCCACAAGATTATTCTGTGGCACTGGCCTGAAGCTACCCTAACACACTTGCTTTCTGCCCTCCCCCGCCCCCACCACGCCCTCAAGTCACTGCTGTCAGCCCTTTGATTTCTTTCCATTCTGGTCCACATCGACTCTAAGCCATGTGTACACTAGACAAATCTCTGTTATTTGTCTCTTTGGGTGTGTATCTCTTCATGTGTTTTTATCTACTGATACAACCTGTCAAAGTCACTTAACAAGATAAGGTTTTTGTTCTATCCTGCCTTAGTAAATAATGATTTGTAAACAATATGAGGTTTAAAATCACTGCCTTTTATAAATATATGTTTACCCTTGTTTCTTAACTGCCATTAAGTTATGTGTACCCTATTTGCTAGTACATTCTCAAACAAGTAATTAAGCAATCACAGGTCGTATAACTCAGATATGCTCAATAGAGACTACTGTCAAACTTGTCAGAAATCTGCTAAATGTATTAATGTTTAAGGTTATGACAGACAGAGACTCTCAAAGCCTGACAGTTTTCCCCTAAGTTCTCCAAGAAAAAAAGGACACAAGAGTCTACCTGTCTTGCCTGCTGCTAAGACTTGGTCTACACTGTGGACAAACAGGATACCCTGAGAGTCAAATGCTTCATATTGCCTAAGCCAAGGTGGGTCATTTCTCATTTCACACATATCTAACTCCACAGGAAAAAAAAAAGGTTTTTGTCTTCTGGGCTTGAAAGCCAGACTGACACTGCCCCAAATTACCATGGAGACCTCTGGGACTTGTGAACTGTTTATGTAGTGGATCATAGATGAAAATCTGTCATTTTAATTAATACATGACTCCTAGATTATACTTTATTTTCAGATTTCTGACTCTATTGACAGGTAAGGTAACTGTAGCTTGACAGCTAGAAAACAGACCTAGCTCCTTAACCTAAGGTAATCCACCACTATGTGTGCTCATTAGTACATTATTTAACTAGGTAAGACTGCCAGATTCTTACAGACTTCACGATAACCGATCATAAGTTCAGATGTAAGCTTTCACAGATATAACCTGTTCCTTTCTTACCTAAGCTCAGTTTCCAGTGAGTGAACGCTTCGTGTTTCTTCTTCTTGCTATGCTACCGTTCTAACACTGTTCGATAGAGTTCTTATACATTTGCTTAACCCTAATAAAACATTCCACAATATGAAATATTATGTTCTCTTTGATTGTCTTTTTACTAAATTTAAAAGGTTTCTCGGTGCTGAATCTACATTATCATGCTCAAATATAAGTTTCCCTTGCTTGTCTTTTAACTACAGGCTTAAGGTGTTTCTCTTGCTAAACCATATGATGCAACTGTGTAATCACAAGCTCAAGTATAAGTTTCTCCTGCTCAACTATATAATCAACTGTGGTCTCCCTTTCCCCCATCTGCTTGAACCTGCTTGCTCAAGGGTGGAGCTTCCTGCTCATTCGTCCTGCCACGCCTACTGCTGGACCCTGCCTTTGCTGCTTGGAGGAGGCACACACGTGTTTGTCCTGCTACTGGACCCTGAGTTACTTGGTGGGAAATTGGGTTCCCTCCCCCTTCCTTTATAACTGAGTGTCTGGAAATAGTAAAATTGAGCTTTGATCAGAATCTTGTCTTAGCTTCATTCTTTTCTCTCGCCACCTAGCCCCTCTTCTCTTCCAGGTTTCCAAAATGCCTTTCCAGGCTAGAACCCAGGCTGTGATCTGCTGGCCGGACACAACATTTGGCGAACCAACGCGGGACTGAGAAACGGCAAAGGATTTTTGGAAGAGACACTGCTGGTTTGGAGCTCCATGGAATAATTAAAGGATAAAGGAAATTCATACCGGAGAAGGTATGGGCTAAGCTGAGACAGCGTTAAGCCCGAGCGCTGGTTCACTTAGGTTCAGCAGTGAAGCTTAAGAGGAGCTAGGCACAGGCGGTAGGCCGTGGCTGGAAAAGGCTACATTGTTAGGTGTGAGAAAGGAAAGGGTTTATTAAAAGGAAATTAATACAGGCGGATTGCCGCAGTTATAAAAACTGCATCATGAGGGAGGAAATTGTCCCAAATAGCAGGAGTACTCTGCCCCATTTTGTGTCTTGTTTAATGTGTGGTGCACCAATCTGTTCTTGTGTTCAATTCATGTATGTTCGTGTCCAGTCTGTATGAATGAATGTTCTATGTTTTATGTTGGATAATAAAGATGGTTATAAAAAACTTTATCTGCAAAGCCAAGAGCTGCCACGTGTTTCAGCCAAAAACCAGACACGTGGCAGGAGGGACCCTGATGGAAAAAATGTTCGTTTTAAGAAAAAGCAGCGAGTGCACAGCCTCTTAATTTCGGAGTAAAAAATCTGATAAATGGTTCATAATTAATGTGTTTGACAATGGTAAAGTGCTTTTTTATTCTATGATTGTAGCTACAAAAATTAATATTCTCTGATTGGTCTAAAATTAACTGCTTCATTTGGTTCTTATTTATTGAAAATGTGCTCTGCATGTTTACGCATTCAGCTCATAAGTTGTTGGTTAAGATTAATAATTGTTACATTGCTACAGATGGTTAATGTTAAATTTGATAACTCAAGTTTAGAGTCCTTCCGACACGTGGCCTAAGGCAGCCCTAGAGGCTGGGTCTCTAAAGATATTTCTAGTTTAAATAATGATTAATGTGGTTCCTATCCTAAATAGTAAAATTTAAGATAAGATTTAAAGCAATGCCTCTTTATTAAAGCGTTAAAGCTTGCTTTAATAGGTATTCATTGGTATTAATTGACATCCAAACTTCGTAATATGATAGTAATGCTTCTAATATTGATTTTAAAGGTGATAAATTGTTTTAAACTTAGGTTTTGCTTTCCCAAAGTTATAGGTATTATCCTAACCTTGCACAAAAAACTTAAAAATTATGGTTAAAACTGCCATTGTTCCATTGACTGCAGCTTGCAGTTTGATTGCAAATTTAAGATTGATGCTCAGATTAAAAAGTATTTTACCTTTGAGTCAATACAGGGCTCTGGGCAGCCCCAGAGCAGCTTGTGGTCTTTTGTTTTGCAAACAATGCCTAAAAAGGTTTTTTCCTGTGTTCAAGAAAATTTCTTTTTAACAGTGTTACAGATCTACTCAAATGTTTAAAATAATGCTTAAATTCAAAGATCTTTGCTTCTAGTAAACTGGTAATCACTAGAAAATTTTGCCTCTACGTATGGCTAATATAGCTTTACATTATGTAAGAAAAATGTTTATTGTTTCTGCTTCTTTACAAGAAGCCAAAAGTTTTAATCTTTCAGTATATATTGTTTCCTAAGTGGAAAATATTTTATTAACTAATGCTTCTCAAGGGAAGTTTACCTTAAATCCTTGCTCTCACCCAAAAGATTCAGAGACAGTATCCTTTTATTACTTAGTGTTTTAGTTTACTACAAAAGGTTTTACAAAAAATAAAGAAAGCTTTTATAATTGTTGTTAATTGGTAATTAAAAATTAGTTGTGCCCAAGACAATTCTTTGGCCAGAAAAAACATTATTGTAAAGTTATTTTTCTCATCCTCCCAGCCGATCGTTGGCCCACGTGGGCCCAACTAGCTGCTGTGGGGCAGAGTCTTAAGACACACAGTTGCCCCTGTTCCCAGCACAAATAATCTGGTTGTGTGCTGTAGATGGTGTTTTAAAATGCTGAACAATCAAACCTTAATTTATATATTAATAGTCAATGCTATATCTCTGAGCTCATAATTACTTAAAGTTGTTCGTCCCTCAGATACTATTAATTCTCAAATTTACAATTGCTTATACATATTTCTAGTTAATAAATAAATAAATTATGCACTTGTGACTCTTAATAACTTTTCAAGCTTTCTAGTTACAACCGTTCCTTAAAAAAAATGATTGAAAGTGCAATTAGTCACTGCCCCTTTACAGCCAAATATTTAAAATGTTTTGTCCAACAAGTTATTAATTCAAAAGGTTAAATATTGTAAAATTTTAAACTTTGACCTCTTAAAGGACAAAAGAGAGAAATTGTATCCCCATATATACTATTTAGTGCATTTCCATGCACACTATTTAAATCATACCTTTATTTTCAAAATTTGAGATTAAAATGTCAAATTTAATAAATGCTTTTTAGTATCTTAAAAGAGTCTACTTATTGGCTTATAGATTGATCCTAAAACAACTACCTTATTAGGAAAAGGAAAAACAGGTTCTCTCCACAGAACGCTGCAGAAGCATATTAATAATTCGTGTGCCGAGCCGACAGGTAAGTTAACTCAGTGTCCTGATTAAAAGGACTAAAAGATTAAATTCATGTTTTAGATCCATCCTTGCTTGTCATTTTTCCAGTTTAGACTAACTTCTAGCCTTTTAACTTTATGGCAATAGTATCATTTTAAAGACTAAAATTCCTCTTGTGCTTAGAATTCAGCTGGGAGTGGAAGCTCCCAAAAACGCTGTTTTCCTCTGAGCCAAATCCCCTACAGGAGGCCAGAGACTAGCTTTAGCTTTACAATTTGCAACTAAATAAAGTACCTTGACTTCTCCAAAAAGAAAATTTGCATTGCTACTCTCTCATTGTCTAGATCTCTTTTTTTCAAGTAGGTCAATCTACTATCTCCAGCAATCTCCAGCCGGACCTGCAGGCGTGCCTAACCCTCCCCCAAGAGCAAACAGGTGGTACTGCTATTATCTTCCTTCCAAGGACATTCCAACACGTGGCTTTCAGTCTGAGATAGGATTTAGATTTACCAAGAGAGCTAGGGAAATAGAAATTTCAAATATTTACAGAGATTAGTTCTTATTTTGATAGACGAGCTTAGTCCCTTAGCTGGCCTCTGGCTTTTCACCCTTGCTGTTACTGCAAGGTGTCCTGTGGCCTCCCTTCCCCCAGCCTGGAACCTGCCTGCTCAAGGGTGGAGCTACCAGCTCATTTGTCCTGCCATGCCCACTGCTGGAACCTGCCTTTGCTGCCTGGAGGCACACACGTGTTCATCCTGCTACTGGACCCTGAGTTACTTGGTGGGAAATTGGGTTCCCTCCCCCTTCCTTTATAAACTGAGTGTCTGGAATTAATAAAATTGAGCCTTGATCAGAATGTTTGTTGTCCTGGCTCCATTCTTTTCTTCCGCCCCGTCTAGATTCCTCTCTTTTCAGCCTGAACTGCCTTTTTCAGTTGAACCTTTCGTGTTGTGGACTGCGGGCAGGCCGCAACAGTTGGCGCCAGAACTGGGACCTGAAGAATGGCAGAGAGATGCTAAGAGAAACGACTGCTGTGTGGAGCTCCACAAGAAAGGAAAGGATCTTCGTATCAGAGGAGCATCGGAGCAACGGACAGGTACACATGCTAGCGCTAGCCTAAAAAATTTCAGTTTTGTAAAGTGTTGCTGAGGATGCGGTAGGATACGAATCAAGTTTGAACCAGTGCTGACCCAACACTGTTTCTGCTTGGGGTCAGCAGTTCGTTAATCGGAACTAGATACGGAGACAGGCGGTGTGCCGCAGTTTTTTAGAAAACTGCTTAGGTGGAAGAAGGAAGGGTTCAAAGTCAGAAATTTTTTAGATAAGATAGATAGCTGTTGTCCATGGTTCAAAGAAGAAGAAACGATAGATTGTGGAACCTGGGAGAAAGTTGGTGAGGCCCTGAAGCGAGTTAAAGTTTGAGATTAAGCTTCAGAGGCTGAGTCTCTTTAGATATTTCTAGTTTAGATAATGATTAATGTGGTTCCTATCCTAAATAGTAAAATTTAAGATAAGATATAAAGCAATGCCTCTTTATTAAAGCGTTAAAGCTTGCTTTAATAGGTATTCATAGGTATTAATTGATATCCAAACTTCGTAATATGATAGTAATGCTTCTAATATTGATTTTAACAGTGATAAATTGTTTTAAACATAGGTTTTGCTTTCCCAAAGTTGTAGGTATTATACTAACCTTGCACAAAAACTTAAAAATTATGGTTAAAACTGCCATTGTTCCATTGACTGCAGCTTGCAGTTTGATTGCAAAGTTAAGATTAATGCTCAGATTAAAAAGTATTTTACCTTTGAGTCAATACAGGGCTCTGGGCAGTCCCAGAGCGGCTTGTGGCCCTTTCTTTTGTTTTGCAAACAATGCCTAAAAAAGTTTTTCCCTGTGTTCAAGAAAATTTCTTTTTAACAGTGTTACAGATCTATTCAGATGTTTAAAATAATGCTTAAATTCAAAGATTTTTGCTTCTAGTAAACTGGTAATCACTAGAAAATTTTGCCTCTACGTATGGCTAATATAGCTTTACATTATGTAAGAAAAATGTTTATTGTTTCTGCTTCTTTACAAGAAGCCAAAAGTTTTAATCTTTCAGTATATATTGTTTCCTAAGTGGAAAGTATTTTATTAACTAATGCTTCTCAAGGGAAGTTTACCTTAAATCCTTGCTTGTCATTTTTCCAGTTTAGACTAGCTTCTAGCCTTTTAACTTTATGGCAATAGTACATCAGAGACTGTATATTCAGACTTAGTAAAATTAGTCATTTAATAGAGTCATAATGATTTTTCACTCTTCTTCAGTGTGACCAGCCATTCTAACTCAATCTTAGACTGGTCTAATATTCAGTTCAATTATTAGAGATTCCTATATTCTAAATTACCTAGCAAAGTTAATTCAGAACATATCCCCCAAGGTCACCAAAGGCTCATCTTGCCTTTACCTTATTTGTCCTAAACTTTTTGCAAACTGACATTAAAGGTCAGTCTGCAGCGGAACGCCACTGGCACCCAGTTACTTCTAATTCTTATGCATTGGTAAAATGGAAGGACGCCCTGACTAATAAATGGAAGGGTCCAGATCCAGTTCTAATCTGGGGAAGAGGCTCGGTTTGTGTTTTTTCACGAGATGAAGATGAAGCACGGTGGCTACCAGAGAGATTAATTCGTCAGGTAGACACAGATTCTGTCTCTCCTCGTAAGTATCATTCTAAAGACTAAAATTCCTCTTGAGCTGGGAGTGGAAGCTCTCAAAAAACACTGTTTCCTCTGAGCCAATTCCCCTACAAGAGGCTGGAGATTAACTTTAGCTTTACAATTTGCATCTAAATAAAGTACCTTGACTTCTCCAAACAGAAAATTTACATTGCTACACTCTCATTGTTTAGAATTCTTCCTTCTCTCAAGCAGGTCGATCTACATTCTCCGGTTCTCTGCCCCGCCCCTACGAGCAAACAGGTGGTTCTGCTAATCTCCCTTCCAGGGACATCCCAGCATGTGGCTTTTCAGTCTAAGATAAGATTTAGATTTACCAGGAGAGCTAGGGAAGTAGAAATTTCATATATATTTACAAAGATTAGTTCTTATTTTGATAGATATAGGCTTAGTCCCTTAGCTGGCCTCTGGCTTTTCACCCTTGCTGTTACTGCAAGGTGTCCTTAGTTCCTCAGGCTACTGGGAATAACAGAGATGAAGAGGAAAGACTTTCAGCTCCTAGTTTAACCAAAATTAATGGTGTTAATACTGACATAATTCTTGTCTAGGCCTTGCTAAATCTGAGGTTGACAAGTCTCATATAGAGACCTCGCAATAACTCAGAATTGCGCTACTGATTCATAATCATATGAATACGGTATGGGTACCACTTGGCGCAGGAGATTACTGCGGAGGGAAGGTCCAGTTTGACCGTTTCTGAGTTCCCTGTGCGACACACCTGATTTGAAGGAGGTTGGTATCCGATTCCAGCTAAAAACCAAAAATACTTAAGGCTCTGCCTCCCCTCCCCAAAAGATACCAAGAGCCACAGATGTGAGTTGTTACAATGCTCACGGGAGGAATCAGGTCAATGTCCACCCAAGTCAAGGTTAAAGGCCCACTCATCTATGGATGAAAAGAATCATTTGATCACCTCTGTTAAGCATTGCCTATTTAAACTTAATTAATAGGGGGGAGAGAGATTGGAGACCTTGCTGTCGTAAGGGCGAGCCCTTCACTGCCTCCCACCCAAAAAAAAATAAAAAAGCCAATTGGCCTTGTACTAGGAGCCAGCCAGTCTTACCCCCCTTCTCTCCCTGTTCCCCTGCCTGTCACCCAAAATTGCAGAGGATTATCAGCTCAGTGTTATTCTAAAATCGTTTAGTTAAACTCAGCCAGGGTTCCAACGCCCTACTTAAAATGCAAACAGGTAGCTACCTATTCAGCACTAATTAGCATTATAAAGTCAGAGCCTACAGCCCAGCGCTGCTATTTAGTCAGTGCTTTAAAGACAGTCTTAGCCAGATACAGTTTACCATTAGAAAAGTTAGGGAATCCCATGGAAATAGGTTTTTTCTTTAGCCCTAGGAACTCAGGCAGAATTATTGAACATAGATAATTTTTCTGCCACAGGCCACCCCCTTTTTTATTTTTGTTTTGTTATCTAATGGGGGAAATGTGGCCTCCCTTCCCCCAGCCTGGAACCTGCCTGCTCAAGGGTGGAGCTACCGGCTCATTCGTCCTGCCACGCCCACTGCTGGAACCTGCCTTTGCTGCCTGGAGGCACACACGTGTTCGTCCTGCTACTGGACCCTGAGTTACTTGGCGGGAAATTGGGTTCCCTCCCCCTTCCTTTATAAACTGAGTGTCTGGAATTAATAAAATTGAGCCTTGATCAGAATGTTTGTTGTCCTGGCTCCATTCTTTTCTTCCGCCCCGTCTAGATTCCTCTCTTTTCAGCCTGAACTGCCTTTTTCAGTTGAACCGTTCGTGTTGTGGACTGCGGGCAGGCCGCAACAGTGTCCTTAGTTCCTCAGGCTAGGAAATAACAGGGATGAAGAGGAAAGACTTCCAGCTCCTATTTTAACCAAAATTAGTGGTGTTAATAATGACATAATTCTTGTCTAGGCCTTGCTAAATCTGAGGTTGACAAGTCTCATATAGAGACCGCGCATCGCTCAGAACTGCGCGTACTGATTCATAATCATATGAATACAGTATGGGTACCGCTTGGCGCAGAAGATTACTGCGGGGGAAGGTCCAGCTTGACCATTTCTGAGTTCCCTGTGCGACACACCTGATTTGAAGGAGGTTGGTATCCGATTCCAGCTAAAAACCAAAAATACCTAAGGCTCTGCCTCCCCTCCCCAAAAGATACCAAGAGCCACAGATGTGAGTTGTTATAACACTCACGGGAGGAATCGGGTCAATGTCCACCCAAGTCAAGGTTAAAGGCCCACTCATCTACGGATGAAAAAATCATTTGATCACCTCAATTAAGCATTGCCTATTTTAACTTAATTAATAGTGGGGAGAGAGGTTGGAGACCTTACTGTCGAAAGGGCAAGCCCTTCACTGCCTCCCACCCAAATAAAAAAGCCAACTGGCCTTGTACTAAAGAGCTGGTCTTACCCCTTCTCCCTGTTTCCCTGCCTGTCATCCAAAATTGCGGAAGAATATCAGCTCAGTGTTATTCTAAATTTGTTGAGTCAAACTTAGCCAGGGTTCCAACGCCCTACTTAAAATGCAACCAGGAAGTTACCTATTCAGCACTAATTAGCATTATAAAGTCAGAGCCTATTCTGTTAGTGGTTTACTAGGATAATAAGGACAGTCTTAGCCAGATACAGTTTACCATTAGAAAAGTTAGGGAATCCCACGGAAACAGGTTTTTTCTTTAGCCCTAAGAACTCAGGCAGAACTATTAAACATAGATAATTTTTCTGCCTCAGGCCAGCCTTTTCTTTTTTTATTTTTTTTGTTAACTAATGGGAGGATATGTGGTCTCCCTTTCCCCCATCTGCTTGAACCTGCTTGCTCAAGGGTGGAGCTTCCTGCTCATTCGTCCTGCCACGCCTACTGCTGGACCCTGCCTTTGCTGCTTGGAGGAGGCACACACGTGTTTGTCCTGCTACTGGACCCTGAGTTACTTGGTGGGAAATTGGGTTCCCTCCCCCTTCCTTTATAACTGAGTGTCTGGAAATAGTAAAATTGAGCTTTGATCAGAATCTTGTCTTAGCTTCATTCTTTTCTCTCGCCGCCTAGCCCCTCTTCTCTTCCAGGTTTCCAAAATGCCTTTCCAGGCTAGAACCCAGGCTGTGATCTGCTGGCCGGACACAACAATCAACTATGTTCACAAGGTCAAGGTTTAAATTTCCTTTGTCTCTCAGATGTAAACTTAACATTGTCTCTCATTTTGATACATTTATACGTTTCCTAGACAGCAGGAAAAATAGATGGATAGATAGATAGATAGATAGATAGATAGATAGATAGATAGATAGATAAAAGATAAAGCAAACACAAAACAATTAACAATAACTTCCCTTTCTCCCTTGTTGACTTAATATGTATCTTAATTAGGGTCTTATTGCTGTGAGGAAACACCATGACCAAGGCAACTTTTATAAAGAAAAACATTTAATTGGGGCTGGCCTACAGTTTCAGAGGTTCAGTCCATTGTTGTCAGGGTGGGAAGCATGGCAATGTACATTCAGGCATCATGCTGGAAGAGCAGAGAATTCTACATCCATATCAAGGGCAGCAGGAGGAGACAGTGAGTCACTAGACCTGAATCAAACTTCTGAGACCTCAAAGCCCACCCCCTAGTAATGCACTTCCTCCAGCAAGGCCACACCTACTCCAACAAGGCCACAGCTCCAATAATGCCACTCCCTAGGAGCCTACAGGGGCCACTGTTAGTCAAGCAAACACAGTAAGTATATGTGTTTTGTTTCCATTTTGCTTAGCAGCAACTCTGGGCTCACACTACCTGGGTTTGACTTGTCACAGCTGAGTTGCATGCTGCTTCACGAATGATGCAGAAGCATTTCAATAGTCTCACACTTTTTTTCCCTCCTTTTATGTTATTTGTACAAAATCTTAAACATTTATCTTTAACCATGCATGTATTGTGTATGCATGTATGTATGTGCCCATGTATGTTACAGTAACTATTTATGCCCACCCTTGCTCTGAATAAAGACACAGAGACTCTTTGTGTTTATTGTAAGCTTTGGGCACTGTAGCTGGGCAGATTCTCAGTTATGCTAACCCAACAACAATGGCCTATGATAAATCTCACTGTAAGGGCCCAAAAATTGCTGAAGGAAGACCCCAGACTCAGCTAGGATGCAAAGACAAAGAGCGTTTACTCTGCAGAAACATCAAGCATGCAAGGCTTACCATTCTTTCCAAGTAGCAGCACCCACAGAAACATTCCTTATAACAAGACTGCTTCATTGCTTCTGAGATAACAGCAGACTTCTAAAACTTAGGGCCCTCTTGTGAGACAATGCTGGGGCCTAGCAAACACAGAAGTGGATGCTCACAGTCAGCTATTGGATGGATCACAGGGCCCCCAATGGAGGAGCTAGAGAAAGTACCCAAGGAGCTAAAGGGAACTGCAACCCCATAGGTGGATCATTATTATTAACTAACCAGTACCCCAGAGCTCTTGACTCTAGCTGCATTTGTATCAAAAGATGGCCTAGTCGGCCATCACTGGAAAGAGAGGCCCACTGGACTTGCCAACTTTATATGCCCCAGTACAGGGGAATGCCAGGGCCAAGGGGTGGGGGTGGGTGGGTGGGGGACTGGGGGGGGGAGTGTATTGGGGACTTTTTGGATAGCATTGGAAATGTAATTGAGGAAAATACCTAATATAAATAAATAAATAAATAAATAAATAAATAAAACTTAGGGCCCATTCCAAGGGGTTACAGAAGTCATTAACTTAAGGTCATAAGGACTCCAGGTGCAAAAGCAGGAGCTAAGATATTGACTGAGTTTGTCAAAACTTCAAGGATGGTTTAGTTATAAGCTAAAACTTCTCCATGACCCTGCAAGCTAGTAACCAAAGGTGAAGTTAAGGCAGATGATTGCTCCTAGTGCATATGCAGGTAGGCATTCTGTGTTATAACCTCTTATTCAGTTTATGATCTGGCTCATGTGCAGACCCGCAGTGAGTATTTTCACCAAGTGAACACTTGCTCTGAGTCTTCCAAGTACTGAGAACAAAGGGCAGAGATAAGTGCCCCACCCCCTTTCTTCCTGATACTTCAATTTAGGGAAGAACAACTCCCTGCAGAGACTACCTAGCCTCCCTCTGTGTCACTTTGAGGTGCTAACTGGAGGCTGGGGAAGCCAGATTTAAATGGTAAGAACCAAGGAAGCAGAGACAGCAAATGACTAAATGGTCAGGGCTTAGTTTCTGAATGGGATATGAAAAATGAACCCCTCACTCACCACATGGCCCACCACCTGTCTATCTTACTCTACTCCTGGCACCAGCTTCATCATCCATGTCTGACTGATGCTCTGGCCTCTGGTTCTCACCTGAGACCCTCTCTTTTTGCCCAGATGTCCCACCTTTACCCTCCAGCCCAGCTATTGGCCATTCGGCTCTTTATTTGACCAATCAGGAGATGATGGAAAACAATGATTAGAAAATACTAAGACAGGATATGCTTCATAATAATGACAATACCAAAGTCCACTGTAATCAGATCTCTGCCACAACAGAAATTAGCATATGAGTAACACAAGGATAGTCTTTGTGTGTTGTACACAAAAAGCTTCACTCCTGCACAGGAGGGTAAATGCACCTGAGAGCAGATGCTCAACAAAACAGTGGCATTGACTCCCTGGAACTGGAGTTACTGGGTCAGTGAGCCACAGCTGGATGCTGGGAGTCAAACCCAGATCAACCACAAGAGTGTGCTCTGAGTCCCTGAGTCATCTTCCCAGCCCCCTGTAATTGTCAGAGTTTTGCATTTCTGCATTTTATAAGCTTCATAATATAGTTGTATCTTTATCTTTTCAGTAATATTTGAACACTGAAAAAGATTAGTTACCTTTTAATATTCACTTAATTACTCCTGTAGTACAGGTTTTATTCATGTGACTCTAAGTGTTACTCTGGTACAAATTTCCATCAGCCTTTAACATTTTTTTGTGACAAAGGTCTCCTGGTGACAAAGCCCTTGCTGAATTGTTTTGTTTCACCTGAAAAGGACATCATTATTTTCTATCTACTAGGTGATTGTGTGTGTGTGTGTGTGTTGAATTCTAGGTTGACAGTCTTTTTCTTTCAACACTGTACAACCTGGAAAATAAGAATTTTAAAGAAAAGGGACTATGGTGGTACTGAAAGGGGAAGTTGGGAACCATGGAAAAACAGGTTTTGAACTAGAATACACATCCTGACGCAGTTAACGGTGTTAACCATGTGTAACAAGTATACATGCAGTCGGCACACAGAACAGATGAAGATCTGCATGTACCAGGGGTTAACAGTGGTTAGTTCTCAACTCCGAGCTCAGGAGGTGAGCTCCTCACAAAACCTTCACTCTCACTCTGCTTCCCCCAGACCAGCAAGAATCTGAGCTCCTTACCCAGCCTTTCCACAGCAGAGAACTCCTTCAGGCTGAGAAGGCTATAAGTCCTTGCTATAGGGAGGAGGCCCACAAATAGCCAAGAATGGGGGCTTAGCTGGAAACTCGGCAGCTAAACAGTCAGATCCATCAAAACCAGATGTGAGTTCAGTCTGGCAGCATGCCTGCAGCAGGCCAGAAAATTTGAGCAGTTTCGTTTTCCCCAAAATCAAGTAACCCAACCACTAGAAGAATTGATCAAGTTCACTGTTACCACTGCTAGCCAAACTCACAGTAGAACCAGGGCTGCTTTTCTGGACTTCACAGGCAGGTGACTAGCCCACAAGTGGAACACTACCCAGCCACAGACCAGAACGATCTTGTCCAGAGGCTGGCTTCTGGAAAGAAAGGGAGACTTACATTCCTGTCTGTTTCCAAATTCTGCTTTCCAAGGTGGCCAAGGAACAGGGATCAAGAGAACTCCGCCACTGAGTCTTTTCTCACAAATTGGAAGTGGTGAGTGAGGGCCCAGGTGTGACCTTCAAGGGAGCCAGGGAAAGATGGGAGGCCCGGCTCCAGAGGGAAGGGGCTGGAGAAGAGCTTATCTCCTTTTGAAAAAAATTTTACTGTCTTGTGTAATTTGCATGAATAGATTCCATAAACATATTGATTAGTCGGTATATAGATGCACACAGATAGGCCCATTAGGGAACACTAGCATATAGGACGAGCAAGGAGGAAAGAGGAAAGAGGAAGTGGGGAGAAAGCAGAGACCAAAAGAAACTAAAAACACAAAGAACAATCCAAAAGCCCAATATAGATCAGGTTCAGAATTATTAAAGTTTAGTTTATTAAGCACATTCTGAGTTTCAAGCTTGCTGGTTATTTATAGGATTCTTGATGGTCTCTTCCTGCAGCCTGGAAATGGTGGGTGGAGTCTCAAGCAGTGAAAAGAAAAGGCAGGAATTCAATACTACTTCCGCACATGCTGGGATCAGGAGCTCACAGGACCTGGTGAGACCCTCAGCTCCCCTCCAGCTTCCCCGAGGTCCAGCACACCAGAACTGGGACCTGAGCAGCCCAGAAGCCAGGGTGGCACCACTGTGTCTCTCCTGTCTGAAGACCCGGATATTTTCTCAGACTTGGCGACGCACTCCATTAAAAGTAGGTGCAGAGGACTGGAGGGGCCTGAGGGTGGAAGGGGATGATTCCAGTGGGTGAGAGACTGACCAGCCCAGCACAGGAGAAGGGGGACCCAGATGGGTGAAGGGATGGGGGAGGGAGGCTGTCTCTGTCACTCTGACTTGCTCTGGCTGGCACTCTCAACAGGCAGTCTCTGAGCTGGTAGAGCCTGTTGTTCTTAGTAGGTGCAAGTTAGAGTACAAGCTTCAGGCCCCAAGGTCCAGCTTTGAAATGGCAATGTTGAAAGGTATTCTGCAGATGCCACTGAGCGACCCCTCTCTCTAAGATACTGTCTTTAACTGAGCAAGGAGCCAAGAGACAGAAATAGAATTGCTACTATCTAACCCAGGATTTATAATCCAGAAGCTATGGAAAAGAGCCTAAGACCCAGGGATTTCAGTTTCCCAACTAGCACACCTTCTAAAGCCTGTTTCCTTTCTGTCTTGGTTCTTCCCCAAGATGGCCAGTCCCAGTTTGTTTTGCCCAGTGTACTGCCCCAGCCCTTCTAGTGTCTTCT
Source organism: Mus caroli (assembly GCF_978045245.1). Classification (NCBI taxonomy): domain Eukaryota; kingdom Metazoa; phylum Chordata; class Mammalia; order Rodentia; family Muridae; genus Mus; species Mus caroli. The sequence continues at coordinate 39,630,664 of NW_028227268.1, forward strand.
GTGTTCCACTCTTACTTTCTACACACAGTCATCAGAGGTCTAATCTTCCACCGACTGTTTATATGGTTGTATAAGGGAGAAAAGATCACCTTTCTGCAGGTCTCAGGGAATGGTGCCATTACTATAGACCAGTTGTCCCACAAGCCCCTACAATCCTTCAGCATTGGCAAACATCCTCTAGTCCGGCCTTATTCTGGGTCACATGACAGTTTTAGGATTTTACTCCCTAAAAAAAAAAAAACTCAATTATATACATCTGGAGAGATGGCTCAGCAGTTAAGATCACTTCTTGTTCCTGCAGAAGACCCAGGTTCAATTTCCAGCACCCACACAGCAGTGAGCAATTCTCATAATTTTGGTCCCAGGGAATTTGAAGCCTTTTTCTGACCAGGCACCAGGCAGGAGATGTACAGACATACAGACATCTGTAACCTAACCTCTACCAGGCCCACTGCTTGCCTTTCTCCTCTTCTTCACCTTTTCCCAGCTCCTGGACCACCATCATTTCCAAACCTTGGTGCTCAGGATTCTGTTGTTTTAGTCCCTCAGCTTCCTGCTCCATCTTTAAGTTCATTCTGTGCTGGCTCTCTCTCCTCCATGGTATATATTGTTAATATTCCCATCGTAAAGAGAACTATCAATTTCTCTTAATACAAATTTTTCTGTGCCTCTCTCTCTCTCTCTCTCTCTCTCTCTCTCTCTCTCTCTCTCTCTTTCCCTCTCTCGTTTAGTAAGTCTATGTAGTGGCTTTTTCTGTACCTAGTTTTCATTTTTTTTCATTTCTCAATCCATTGTGACAATTCATAGACTTTTGCTTATTGACATATACGAGCCAAAGAATCTGGGAGGTTTTTAAAGTTAAAAGTTTTATCATTTCACCAAACATCCCGAACCTTCCCCCTATTCTGCCCACAGAAAGGGTTTCTCTGTGTAGCTCTGGCTGTCCTGGAACTTATTCTGTAGACCAGACTGGCCTCGAACTCAGAGATCCTCCTGACCATGCCTTCAAGCGCTGGGATTAAAGGAGCACCATCACTGCCTGGCATTTCCCTACATCATTTAATAAGACTTCCTAATCTCACTGTGCATTTCTGGTCAGCAGTTTAGATACCTGGAGATTCTCAGCATCTACCCTTGAGCTCCATACCCAACACCATACTCCTCTTCCTTTTCTCCCACCTCTGGGTTTTCACCTCCTTTTTGACATCTTCTTCAAGTATATTCTTCCATCATCTCTTAATTTATTAGAAATATATACCAAGCTGTGATATCTCACTCCATGGCACACCCTTAAATTTATTGATTCCTCCTGGTCTTATACCTTAATGACAATGGCTACATCCTGACACATCTGGTAACTAGGCGTTATTATCTCCTCCTGAGAGCTTTATTGAATCACGGGTTAATAGCCAAATTAGTTCAGACACTCCATCAATTGTTTTTCCTCCTATAGCCCATATCACATTGATGATAAGTTCTACTTTGATTGCCCCCTCAAAACAGTTTCTAAAGAGAAAGGACTATTTTTATCTTATGTGATATTTTATTGCTCTGACAGAATATATTTACCTCATAGTAAATATGTTTCAATAAGTAGATGAGTGAATTGTGTGCATGGGAGAAGTAAGTTTTTAGTAAAAGTAAAACAAATGTTTGGATTGTTTGACTATAGGATCAGCATGGAGACCCATCCCTCCTTAGAAGTGAAAGGGTCGTGCCCAGACTTGACCATCTATGCAGGAGAAGTGACTATTGGAGAAGAAGATAGAAATAAAATGGACCCAAAGAAAAGAAAGCTGGAGAAGACAAGAATTACAGAGGCTGCTTGTGCTCTGTTAAACTCTGGAGGAGGATTAATTGCTTTGCAAATGACTAACAAGAGTGAGCATCCTGTGGAGATGGGACAGGACTTGGAAAAGTCTTTGAGAGAGCTTATTATGTCCTCTAATATACAGGCTTTCTTTGAGACCAAGCAACAAGAGGATAAGTTTTACATATTTATTAAATCTTGGAGCTGCAACCCTGAAGATGGTTCTACTAAGCCTCGAATTTGCAGCCTGGGCTCTTCTCTGTACTGTAGATCTTTAACTTCTAAGGTTGCCATGGATTCAAGAGAAGCATTTGAATTTCTGAAAGATAAGAAGGCATCTATCAAATACAGTCCGACTGATGACAGAGCTCCACCTACTAAAATTCCCAGAGCCACGTGTCAGAACAGCCTTGAATCAAATCCAGCTTTTGAAATTTTCCAAAGTAAGAAACTTGAATATGGCCAACGCTTGCTTTTCTCTGAATCCCCATCTATAGAGTTTAAACAATTCTCTACCAAACACGTCCAAGAATATATGAAAAACATAATTCCAGAGTACATCTCCGCATTTGCAAACACCCAGGGCGGCTATCTTTTCATTGGAGTGGATGATAAGAGTATCATCCTGGGATGCCCAAAAGACAACGTTGACCGTGACTCTTTGAAAACTGTGGTAAATGAAACAATATCCAAGTTGCCAGTTTTCCATTTTTGTTCATCTAAAGACAAGGACAAGGTGTCTTATGAGACCAGAGTCATAGATGTGTTTCAAGAGGGAAATTTGTATGGTTATCTCTGTGTGATCAAAGTAGAGCCATTCTGTTGTGCAGTGTTCTCAGAGGCTCCCGTTTCATGGATGGTAGACAAGGAGAAAGGTGTCTACAGACTGAACACTGAGGAATGGGTACATATGATGGTGGATGTTGACCCAGGTAAGAGGAGAGAGGTTTTCCTTCTCTGTCCTTTCCCTCTTTTGAGAGCCTCTGTATCCTTCACACTCTGGAAATCTGAGTTCATTACACCCACTGAAGTTGGCTTTCTCTGCTTTTTGTTTTGGTTGGTTGGTTTCAAGACAATGTTTCTCTGTGTAGCCTTGGCTCTTGTGAAATTTGCTCTGTAGACAACTGGACTCAAGTTCACAGAGATCTACCTGTCTCTGCTCCCAAGTACTGGGATTAAAGGCCTATGCCACCACCATCTGGCATATATTGCTTTTTCTATCCTAATACTGAAAGGGTTTTGTGGCAAAAGAGGAGGGCCAAGGAAATGCCACAAAACCACAGCATGCAAACCTTGGGGGTGGTATGCAAATGAGTTGCCTGTGAGTGGGGTTGGAAAGAGAGAGAGCAGGCCAAGATGGTGAAAACTTTATAAAAGGTATTGAGCACATAAATAATGAACATACATAACCATGGCAATGGTGAAAATGTCTGTTAGTGATGACAGTGCTGCAGGCACTGAGACACTGAGTGTGGAGGGGGGATGGGAGCATCTAGATCTGGAATGTGGGATGTTCTATTGGCTAGTAATGATTTCAGCTTGGTATGAATACTGGTCGCTAGCTTAATCAATCTACTTTAGACATTAAGTAATTTCTCCTTAAGAAATGATTGCTTGTTGCTAGGAGTGGAGAGGCTATTTGCCTAGAGAATTGTGATTGTTACCAGGGTGACATGGCTCCTGGAACAACTTAGATTTTTTTCCCAGTACATGATTTGATTCAGAGGGCAAATTAATCATAAAATGCAATCTGAAAGTAAAATGCAGTTCTTATTGCTTAGATGAACCCTAAAGCTGGGCCCTTCAGCACTTAGCATGGTTGGAAGAAAAACCCAAAGTGATTGGAGAAGAAAAAAAGCCCATTAACATTGCAGAAGGCAAAGGAGGAATTCACCTGGAATTGTCTCCAGAGCAAACATCTCTGTTCTTTGAGTTTGGCTGGATACCCAGAAAGACTTAGGAGACCCTGGAGCAAGCAACCACTTCACAGGGAATGAATATAAGAAAACAGAGGAAAGAGAAAAGAGGGTCTTTAAACTGAAGGGTATTTAAGACAGCATGGAAAAGGAGCTTTTCTCTTCTGGGATGTGGGTGGAGTAGAAAGGTCAGCTGGGTGCTTTCTCTGGCTCTCTGAGCTATCAGGATTTCATCACAGTGCCTGGCTACTAAGTTGTCATTTGGTAAAACAAGCATTAGGGATTTTGTTTTTAAAACAACTGATTAATATTTGATTAGAGATTTTTTTAATTTGTTGCTGTAGAATCACACAGAAGAAGTTGATAAATCAGGGTGCAATTAGTAAAAGTAGGAAAATGAGAAGCAGGGGTCAGGAAGGGCAGTTATCCACCTCCCTAATCTCTAAAGGCCAAGGGGCTAGAGTCATCAAGTTGTTCATTACATTTTTGGAGAATTGTTTGAAGTTGTTGGATTTTGTTTTTTACTATAACTGATTGATTGACACAGAAGCAGCACTCCTCTTGGAGTGTTGCATCCACCCCAACCAGCAGGAAAGATGCAACACCACATTGTCCTTCTTCAAGCAGGTTTATTCAGGAACACTTAGCATTACAATACAGGAACAGGAATTCCCCCCCCTCCAACAACCCAGAGCACACCTTACATACTCTACTGACTCCTCCCAATCACCCCAGTCGCATAACGAAGTCCATAGGTTCACAGCAAGTGAGGACACCTCAGGGCAGCTGACTAGGCTTGGCATCTGGGCAGTGCAGGCGGCTGGGATGTGGCTAAGTCTAAGATAATGAGGAAGTCAGGCGCAGGTCATAAGACCTGGCAGCCATCCCGGGCGCCATCTTGGGGCGGCGGCCACACCCACTCCTCACATTGGAGAAAGAGGCATTTCAGCTAGAAGAAGATCCAGTGCCCATCAGTTTGGGAGAACATCCAGGGAGCCAGGGTGGGTTGATGAGGAGAGCCAGTTGATAGAGAGGGAGAAGGGAAGACCAAGGAGCTAGAGGAGGAGAAGGAGCTGTGGGTGGAAGCCAGCAAAGTGGGGCTTGTTAGCAGGATCAAAAGCAATGGAGGAATCATTTTGTTCAGACTTCAAAGCTAGAAGGAGCTGAGTTGGGGAACAGGAGGAACAGAGAGAAGACTTGGAGCAGAGGTAAAAGAAAACTTTGATATAAGGACTGTCCATTTCCTCCATCACTGGCGGTAGTTGTAAAGGATGGTTTACATGCTGATGAAATTGTCATTCACCATTCTTGAAACTTGACCCATCTGTCCCTTAGTTCCTGGAAGTATTTTATGAAATTCAATGCACTCACATACAGTACATACACATTTATTCACTGCTGGCTGGGCCAGTGCTTCTAACAATCTCATGCCTACCAGAACCTCAATTATTTTCAGGTTGTGGGCTCAGCTTTATACTAACCAGGGCAGGCTACCACCCACTACCCCTTCACTTATTATGTTTTAAATGTGTGAACTTTTCCTTGCATTTATGTATTGTCACCATGTACTCATAGAGTCTGAAGAGATCAAAAGAGGTCATTGGATCCTCAGAACTGGAGCTATGAATGATTGTGAACCACCATGTGGGTACTGGGAACTGAACCCTGGTCCTCTCCAAGATCAGCCCATGCTCTTGACCTCTGAGCCATCTCTCCATTCCCAACCTTCACTTTCTGTGTCCAGCTTCCTGCTACCTGAAATATTTGGCATGCTTATCTTTCATAGCTGTCTCTTACCCTGGAACTGTAGCAGGCTGGCACCAGGATCCCTGATCTGAGATTCTTACTGTCAGGATCCCAGGGTACCAACCAGCTTAGTACCAACCAGTGGGTCTCAATCAAGGTGCCAGCCAGAGAATTGACAAAATGGTCCTCCTCTCCACCACTTACCCAGGATGCCAGAGGGGTCCCTGCTTCCCCAGATCCTCCAATTGGATTTGAAGCTTTTGATGATGGTGCCTTTGTCACATGGGAAGGACTTCTGGTCTACCAGGGCTGCTTATATTAACTTCTGGATCAAGTTTCAGCTTCCTTTCTTTGTGGTTTCTGATGTCCATCCAACTCCCAACCCCCACCCCCAGAATAGAACCTATTCATTGTTGTTCTAACTCTTTTCATTTACTGTGTCACACAGAGGCAGCTTCCAAAGATCTATCTAAAGATTTTGAATGTCAGCTGAGTCTATGTAGCAGCCCCCCACGCTGCAGACCAGTGTATTCTAAAAAAGGACTGGAACATAAAGTCGACCTGCAGCAGCGTTTATTTCAAGGTAAGAACAGACATTTTTTACCATTAAGAGAAAGAGACCATTTAATAACTTTGGTTAAAAAGAAGTTATGGAGTAGCAGTGCGATAAACTTCTTGGGAATGAGATGACCTTGAAGTCATCTAGCATGGAGCTACCAAAGTCTGATAGTTAAATATGCAGAGGCCCAGTCCCCCACCAGGGATTTAAAACATATCATTCCAGCAGCAGGACCTAAGCATATGCACTTGAAGCAGCTTCTTAAGGAGTTCTGATCCTGTGTCTGGAACTCATTGACCTATACAGTCACAGCAAAAGCCTTGCATGGGAACCACAGTGATGGAATTGGCCATTTAATCAGCTTTTAAGGATGGGGAGAAAAACATACGGCAGATTAGAAGCCACTGAAGAGCCATTAGTAATTTGTCTTGAAAGGAAGTAGTGAGACAGAGCCACCAGGGTCTAACCTTGGTACAAAGTAATCATTTCAGACCAAGGATATTATTAGCCTTTCCCTAGGTTATGTCAAAAAATTCCAACTTAGAAAAGATTCATGTTTCTGAAGGTAGGAAATAGATTCTGTGATGTCACACTTTGAACATACCTGAGATCTATTAATCAAATCTGATACAGAACACCCTGTGTATGGTATAAGCATTTATTAGTGCTCTAGTAATCAATCTATTAGAAGGACCTTAGGTTTGCTTTCAAAATTAATTTACATTAAATTCTTATTATTTTTAACTTACCAGAATTGTTTTTAAACTTTCCACAAAGAAATCTGATGTAAGAATGACTGCATGTTTTAAATATTTCTTTAGGCTCAATAAATTACATTTAGGTTTGCACATACCACTATAAGATAACAGGAGCACAATGTCTTTCCATCAGTTTGGAGGGATATGACTGAATGGGGATATATACAGATGGAATTTTTTGTCTCCTCCCCATTTTTTAAATATTTTAATAAATTTATTCTTTATTGAGGATAGAGTTTTTCACACAATATAGTCTTTTTTTTTTGGCACACAATATATTCTAATCATGATTTCTCCTCCCCCAACTCCACCCAGATCTTTCCCCACCTCCTACTCCACACTCAACTCCACACCTTTCTATCTTCTGTCTCGTTAGAAAACAAACAGGTGACAAAAACAAACAAACAGGAATAGAACATAGCTGGGGATGAGGGGGCGAGAAAGGAACCTAAGGAAAAGAATAAGAAACACATACACATATGTAGGAGATACACATACATACACTCTCTCACACACACACATCCCATAAGAACACAAAATCGGAAACCATAATAAATAAGCAAAAGACCTATAAGATTTTATATATATGTCCCAACCAGCGGGACAGTCAAACATGGTCTGAAGAATCGCCTGTGGAGAGAATGGGGGACAAGAAACACAAAGACCGGACTGCAAGACTGATTGATCAAGCTGACAAATTTTATTTTTCCCAGGCAGGTTTTATACCAAATAGAAGCAGGATATGAGGAGGGGGATGACGCAGATTCACTTGTTTCTGGGGGAACGCACCTGTTCCCAAAAGCAGGATATTGGCAAGGTCAAAAGTTCAGCAGGAGGAACAGAAGAGAGTGGGTTGCCAGGTACCTGCCCACAAGATCCATAGCTATTTGTTCTTAACTGGGGGGTAGTACTTTCCTACAGAGGCCTCAACTTTTCCCACAGAAATCCCAACTAAGCTAGTACTTTTCCATTAAGGCCAAGACTTTGTAAGTAAGCACGTATGACTGACAAGGCAGTTAACATTCAAACAGGGTCACTCCCAACAGCTTCCCTTCCTTTTAGTACAGGACCATGGCAATTTTATTCTTTGCTAAGGCACAGATAGAGGCCTGACCTCTAGGGACTAAAGGGGATCTTGTAATGGCTCCAGTCCTCCTGGTGTTATCCAGTGATGCATGGGGGCCATACCTGTCCTGATGTCTTTTTCCTGGAGAGGGGATAGTTTGGATATCAACCCCTATGCAGTCAGGCTTGTCCCTGAGGGAACACAGAAAGATATCTTTAGTTTTTGCTTTATATTTCCTTGCAGTGCTTTGCCTCACAGCCCAAGCAAGAACTTAATCTGCCAGTCAGAGGGGGTTCTGGGTGGCCCCTCTCTACTTGTTCCTGGGGCGGGAGTCCCCTTTCTTAGGTTGGGTGGAGATGGCCTTTGGGAACACCCTGGAGGGAATAACAACCTCGTCTCCAGTCTTTTGGTCCTCCATATTACTTATGATAATGCACCTGGAAAGGTTTTGCTGCCAAATCGTCTGACGTTTCACAAAGTTGGTAAGTCTGTTAAGGGCCCAGGGGCCAAATGAAATAAGCAAAATCAATCCAACTAACAGTCCCAAAATGGAAGGAAGTAGGGTTAACAACCACAGAGAGGTTGAAAACCAATTTTTATACCAACTCTCTTCTCTCTCTCTCTCTCTCTCTCTCTCTCTCTCTCTGACTCTCTCTCTCTCTCTCTCTCTCTCTCTCTCTCTCTCTCTCTCTCTCTCTCTTTCTTTCTTTCTCTTGGTGTCATTTTTTCTAGACCTTCTCTGACTTTTTTTATGCTTCCTTTGACCATCCCTGTCTTATTTACATAAAACCAACATTCTTCCCTAAGAGCTGCACACAGCCCTCCCTGCTGTAAAAAGAGTAAATCAGGTCCTCTGCGGTTTTGTAGGACAACTTCAGCTAAGGAGGAGAGGGAATCAGTGAGGTCGTCGATGCCTTGTTGTAGACACTGGACATCTCTGTCAATGGTGACACTGAGTTCTTGATACCCAGACTTAGAGAGAACAGATGAGGAGATGCCAGTCCCAGTGCCCACAGCACCAAGGCCTAGGAAATGATGAAATGGTGATGGCAGTTAGAGGTTCTCTTCCCTGGTGGACCAGTGAAGGGGAGGAATCAGTGGACCGATCCCACAAATGAAAAAATTCTTCTGAACAATAATAAATCGATCAAGGAACCAATTGCACAAGAATGCAAAAATCAGAATTTTCTGTAGAAAAGGCACTGGCTGAGAGGCAGGGGTAAGGCCATCAAGGCAAACCCACCAAGTATCATTTGGAGAAACTAAATATTGGATACTAATCTCAGGTGCAAGGGTAACATTGCAAAGATGGGCATACTGTGGAGGAGGTAGATTATGAGTCACACAGGGGCCCAATCCCGAGACCTGAGAGAGAGAGAGATAAGCCATTCGACACTCCTGGTTGCCAGCGACAATGATGGGAGTTATTTACAAGGATAAAATGGCAAGGAAGAGCAATACCTTCATAAAAAGATGGTTGGGAATGATAACACAGCCAGCAATCAACAAGATTAGGGGAGGTGGCATTAAGTGCAAGAAAGGTTTGATTCACTAAGATGAGGATATGAAGGGGGGAGGATTGGCTATGGGAGCAAGAGAAATTTCTGAGGTAAAGATATAAGCAGTTTCTGTAAAAGATGGAGGGTCAGGTTTTTTGGGTGGCTGTGGATGGGGGACTAGAACAGGGTTGGGACCAATAGGAACTGGCAATTTGGCATGAACGTGTTCTTTAAGGAGATTAATGATAAAGGTAAGGCCAGTATCTGTGCCTGATTGATAAAGGTGGAGACCCCATGAGAAACCCTGCTCCCAATCTTTGGACTTAGTATGGTCTGTAAATGTAATGGACAGGGGGAGGCACCAACCCAAGGTGACATGGTCAGAATTTTTACAGAGAGGACTGACATCTAAAAAATTCTGGGGATGTGAAAATTTTCGGGAGACAGTAATATAATCCCAGGAGTAGGTAGGATTCCAATAAACTGTCCCCGAGGTCTCACAACCCCAGCTGGCGCAATAAAGATCAGCTTTGCCACCGCACTTATGATGGAGGGAGTGGCCACAGTGGTGCCCTGGGCAAACATAAAAATCTGTATCTTGAAGTAAGGTTCACCTAATGGAATTATCCCAGCCAGGTTAACTGACCAATGATCCGAAAAAATTAAAGAAAAAAAAAAACTATAAGGACTATAACTCTGGGTGCTGGGCACATTATCTTCTGGGGCTTTATATAAATCTAGCTGATCTTCAATACCCCAAGGGACCTCTGCTCCCTATACTAGTTTACAAAGATTGGTGCTAAGGCTGGCTGGCCACCAAATATTAGTGAAAGTCTTGGGAGTGGCCCAGACAACATCATTTCTCTCTGTGAGGACCATCCAAGTGTAATTCCAAGGGAGGTGTCTATTGTTAGGAGGTTTGGTTGGAGACAGGTGAAGGTTGGTGGTCCTTCTGGTCCGAGGAGTAGGATCGGGAATATCTTCATTTGGAGCAGGATCTGGAAAAGAAATAAGATTTGTCTCAGGAGGGGACGATTGCTCCATTCTGTACACAGAAGGGTTAACAGTTTTTACTAGCCACTCTGGTAACCATCTTGGGCCAGCATTTTTTTTTTGTCATAAATGCAAGCAGACCTTCATCACCATATAATGATGGGATCTGGTCCTTTCCATTGTCCAGTAAGGGGATCTCTCCATCACAGTAGTACGTGAGAATCTCGTGACTTAGGATGCGACAGGCAGTCAGCTGCTAACCTACCTTCATTATCCAGGGACAAGAAGTTAAGAACAAAGAGAGCATGATTGAGCCTGTTTCATGGAGTCGAGGGGGAGTAAGCATCTGTAACTTCAGTCAACCACTGAAGCATATTTTTTAGAGTCTGATGGGCTCATTCTACAATGCCCTGGCCCTGAGGATTATAGGGAACACCAGTGACATGTTCAATGTCAAACTGGGAACAAAACTGTTGGAACTTGGTTCCTGTATAACTGGGGCCATTGTCAGTTTTAATGATCTGTGGTTTTCCCATGGCAGCCATGCACTGTAAAGTATGTGTTATCACATCACGTGATGCCTCTCCAGAAAGGGAAGATGCGTGTATAAATCCACTATAGGTATGAACTGTAACATGCACATATTTTAACCTTCTAAAGGAGGGAAACTGGGTAGCATATATCTGCCATCATTCATTAGGAATGAGTCCCCTGGGGTTGACTCCCAGATGAGGAACTGGCAGCAGAGTGGCACATCCACCACAGTACTTAACAATTTCTCTTGCTTGGTCTCTAGAAATCTTGAACATTTGGCATTTAAATGATGCAAAGCATGAGCCCATTTAGCCAAATCTATGGAATCAAGTAGGGTGGGGAATGCTGCTCAAGTAGCCCCATCGGCTAGGGCATTTCCATATGACAGAGGATCATGCAGGCCAGAATGGACACTCAAGTGTCCCACAAGAAATGGCACTGTCCTTTTAATGATTAGGGATTGGATCTCCACAAATAATTTGGAAGTGGTGGGAGCAGACTTAATATATGTGAATGTCTCTAAGACAGGAATAGAATGAACCACGTAAGCACTAGCAGTATACAGATTAAATGGGATCATTGGTAACATTTTAAAAGCCTGAAGAACTGCAAACAATTCCACCAGCTGGGCAGAGGAATATGGGGACTACACTGAAGTAACCTAATCTTGTACAACATAGGCAGCTTTGCCTGTTGAGGAACCATCTGTAAACACCAAGGTGCTGTCAAGGAGTGGAGTTTTGGAGGTAACTTTGGGGAAAACCAAGGAATCCATCTTTACAAATTGTATAAGGGGATTATTTGGCTAATGATTATCTATAATGACTGCAAAGGAGGCACAGGCTATGGCCCAATCATCATTAGATTGAGGAAGCCATTCAATTTGATCTGAGGTATAAGGGATAATGATAATATCAGGACCTTTGCCAAAGTACTGTCTGGACATTTTTCTTCCTTTGACAGTTAGGGCAGCAGACAAGGAATAATAGGTTGCCAAAACCTTAATTGGACTTAAGGGGAGATATACCCTTACAAAGGACATCCCTTTTTGGTGGGAGTCTGGGACTGCTGCCAGAAGACCTCTACCAGAGTATATATTATAGCACAAACTATAAAATAAAGTGGGGCAGGGTAATAAATTTGAAATGAGGTTTGGGAAGAAATGGCTTGACTTATCTGCTGCAGGGCTCCCATAGGAATCATAACTTTATTAATCACATGGAGATCTTGTAAGAGTCTCCACTTACCCAACTTTTTCTTAACTGTGATCCGGCCCGGGCGGGGAGAAGGACAGTCAAGGCTGTCCCCGAGTCCCCAGGCCACCTCCTTCCTGCAGGCTGCAACTTCGCTACGGGTCTCCACTGAGGTCTCAAGAGTCACACGTGTACCCCGGTTTGCGAGCAACTTACACGCCTGCCTGCGACCTGCTGGAGGGTCTGGAACGGCCTCCACTTTGCTCCTTGCCTCAGAAAACTGCAGGCACGTGTCCACTGGCGAGCAGGGTGTTTGCAGAATGTTCAGGCAGCACTCGCACTGGAACTTAGGGCAGGAAGAGAGCAGCTACAGCAGACAGAGCCAAAGGGAGGGAGGGACTTTTGGATTGGATCAGCCAGTTAGCAGTGGAGGAGGATGCTTACAGAGCAGAGGTTTTAAATTTCATCAAACTCAAAAATCCCAGGACGGCTGCTAAAAATCAGGAAAGCTCTAAAGGCAATACATAGGAGCTCAAATAGCTTCGCAAGCAGTCCCCCCTGGTGACTTTTATTAGCCTATACAGGGGATACACAGCTAGCCCTGGAACTCACTGCCACCAGAAAGAAGACACATTGATCTGGTACAGCAGCATCTATAGGTGTACATGGGAGACAGGAGCAGGAGGGGGGAAATCTGAAACACCATCAGCCACAGAAGGTGGAGCCGACAAAGGATCCTCTTGAAGGGTACAAAGGAGGTGTATGAGTCACAAGATTAGCAGAAGGAGGACAGGGGACAGGTTCTTTAAGAAACTGCTCTTCCAGCAACATCACAGGTGGAGGAGGGCAAGGGGAAGAGTCAGAGTCCTTAAGGGATCGCTCTCCCTCAGACACTAAATGCTTGAAATCTGGCCATTCAGGGGAGGTTCTAAGAATGTCATTAATGAGGGACCAGTAACTAAAGGCAGTAATAGGTATTTTTGTAGGTCCAAATGCTTCATAATAATCTTTGAAATGATCACCAACTCTGTGCCAGCATTTCTCATCAATTCTCCCCTCTTGGGGGAAACATGGACAAATGTCTCCCACAAAATCTAAAAATGTTATTAATTCCCTTTTCTTAACCCTAGTTCCTCATGTTTTGAGTGACTCTTTAAGCCCTATCACAAAAAAGTGACTGCTTAGAAAATTCTTGACCCATATCTCACCACATTTCTCCTAAAATCTGCACCACATTATTTTTTTCCTCCCTGACTGTCTCAAGGCAGGAAGGACTGTGGCTTCATGTCAAACTGAAGTCACTCTCTGGCGCTTCTCAAGAGGACCAGGTAGGCCTACCCTCCAATGATGAGTGGCGTTCTCTCCTCTGTGACCCCCTAGAGTCTCTTTGGAGGCGCGAATTTGTCCCGACCCATGGGAGAGTCAAACAGGGTCTGAGGAGCCACCTGTGGAAAGAATGGGGAACAAGAAACACAAAGAATGGACATCAAGTCTGATTGATCAAGCTGACAAATTTTATTTTTCACAGGCAGGTTTTATACCCAGTAGAAGCAGGATATGAGGAGGGGAAAGACGCAGATTCACTTTGTATCTGGTGGAACGCACCTGTTCCCAAAGCAGGATATTGGCTAGGTAAGAAGTTCAGCAGGAGAAACAGAACAGAGAGGGTTGCTAGGTATCTGTCCACAAAATCTATAGCTATTTGTTCTTAAAGAGGGGTAGTACTTACCTACAGAGGCAGCAACTTTTCCCACAAAAATCTCAACTAAGCTAGTACTTTTACAATAAGGCTAACACGTTGTAAGTAAGCATGTAGGCCCAACAAGACAGTTAACATTCAAACAGAGTTGATTATATAGATACAGATATAGATAGATATAGATATAGATTAGATATAGATTCCCCAGGCAAAGCATATGAGACAAAAATCTTCCAAAAATATTGGTCACCTACTTAATTCTCCATTTGAAACATAATATGTGAGTTGTTCAAAATGATACAAATATTTACATGAAATCTTGTCTATTGTTTTCATGTACAGTGTCACCAGACCATTTAAAGTATGGTCCTGAATCTCTCTGGAAGGAGCTGTGTTCCGAGCATGAGAGACTAGAGGATTTAGTAAAGCAGCAAATACGTTCTTTCTCCTGTGGTTTGCTGATCCTCTCTAGAAGCTGGGCTGTGGACCTGAACCTGGAAGAGAAGCAGGAAGTCATCTGTGATGCTCTGCTGATTGCACAGAATAGCCCCCCGATCCTCTACACCATCCTTGGGAAGCAGGATGAGCAGGGTCAGGACTACTGCACCCGAACTGCCTTTACTCTGAAGCAGAAGCTGGTGAACACTGGTGGCTACACTGGGAGAGTATGTGTCATGACCAAGGTTCTCTGCCTGAGCTCTCAGAACAATATCGAGACCAGTGGGAGCTCAGTCTCTCCTATTGATTACCCAAGCTCCTATAACCTTGCAAACATCCAGGAAATGCAGGACTTGCTACAGGCCCTTGTGATTGTCTTGCTCAACTTCAGGTCTTTCTTGAGCGACCAGCTTGGCTGTGAAATTTTGAATCTTCTCACAGCCCAACAGTATGAGATACTCTCAAAAAGTCTCCGCAAAACCAGAGAACTATTTGTGCATGGCTTGCCGGGCTCAGGGAAGACAATCATAGCCATGAAAATCATGGAAAAGATCAGAAACACATTCCACTGTGAAACAGATAGAATCCTCTACATCTGTGAAAATCAGCCATTGAGGGACTTCATCCAGTAAGTGTTTGGATCTTTGTCTGGGTGTGTTCAATCTAAGATGAACTTTTCTGTTCTTACCCTGGTTCTTGGGAACTAGTCAGTCAAATGATCTGAGATAGCAGTTCTGTGTTGCTAGGACTATGACATACTCAGAGAAACACCTAATGTCTTTTTCACTGTTACAGGGGAAAAAACATCTGCCAGGCAGTGACCCGGAAAACCTTCATGAAAGAATACTTTGAGACAAACAGGATCCAACACATCATTGTTGATGAAGCCCAGAATTTCCGCACTGAGAATGGGAACTGGTATGGGAAGGCAAAAGTAATCACACAAAGAGTGAAAACTTATCCTGGAATGTTCTGGATATTTCTGGACTATTTTCAGACCAGTCTTTTGCAGGAGAGTGGCCTCCCAGATTTCGCACTCCAGTATCCAAAGGAAGAGCTCACACAAGTGGTACGCAATGGAGATAAAATAGCTGAGTTCCTATAACAAGAGTTGCAAAAAATCAGAGATAACCCTCCATGCAGCATCCCCAGAGCATCCCTAAACATTGTTCATGAATTTAAGTGGTCCCAAAGTGTATCAGGCACCCTTAAGACTAAACACTTGACTTTGGAAAAGATGGTAAGCTATGTAGCAAATAAGTGTGATGATTTCTTGAGTAAAGGCTATTCTCCTCAAGATATTGCAGTGCTTTTCAGCACAGACAGGGAAAAGAAAGCCTATGAGCATATGTTCCTGAGAGAAATGAGGAAGAAGAGGAGAGCATCTCAGATGAATGATGCGTCTATCTGTCATTCTAACATGTTTGACAGCATCCGTCGATTCTCGGGACTGGAAAGAAGCATTGTGTTTGGTATCAATCCCATTGCAACTGAGCAGCCCATTTCCCACAACCTATTGCTCTGCCTGGCTTCCAGAGCAATGAAACATCTGTATATCCTGTATCTTTCAACTCCTGAGGGGCAGAGCTCAACGGTGGCATGCTGAATGGGATGTATGAGGTCCTAGGTTCAATCACTGATGATCAGAAAGTTAAATCAAGTTGAGGTCCTCCGGGACACGAAAAAAGATAAAGATATAACAAAACCTTGTTCTGTAGTTTTGGAAAATGTAGGAAAAAATTACCAATGTGTATATTGTAACTAACTGAGGCTGAAAACAAAGCTGGAGAGAAGGCTGGCAAGGCAATGTACACATGACATAGGCTATGGGAATGTTGAGACCATAAGGATTGAAACCAGAGATGAAGACAACACAATGCAGTAAGTCATATCCAATCTTAAAACAAACTTCCATTTTAAATTGGTAAATACATTTATGAAAATATTGTATAAGGATAAAGATAAAGACTGAAAACATAATATTAAGTAGCACTGGGGTCTGTGCCTGGAGCTGATCCTGTGCCACAGCGCTCCATCCCCAAATACCCCTGGGAAAGAACTGGCCTCCCACAAGTGCGGACACAAGCAACAGATACCAAGGCCACTTGGCATCATCAGAAACCAGTTCTCCCTCCACAGCAAGCTATCATGGGTACCCCAACACACCAGAAAAACAAGACTCTGATTTCAAATCAGATTTCATGATGATGATAGACTTTAGGAAGGACATAAGTAACTCCCTTAAAGAAATACAGGAGAACACAGGTATACAGGTAGAAGCCCTTAAAGAGGAAACATAAAATTCCCTTAAAGAATTGCAGGAAAACACAACCAGACAGGTGAAGGAATTGAACAAAACCATCCGGGATCTAAAAATGGAAATAGAAACAATAAAGAAATCACAAAGGGAGACAACCCTGGAGATAAAAAACCTAGGAATGAAATCAGGAGTCATAGATGCAAGCATCACCAACAGAATACTAGAGAGAGAAGAGAGAATCTCAGGTGCAGAAGATAACATAGAAAACATCCAGTGGAAAAAAGACAGAATTTCCAACAAACAGTACTGGTCAACTGGCGGTGAACATGTAGAAGAATGCAAATTGATCCATTCTTATCTCCCTGTACAAATCTCAAGTCCAAGTGGATCAAGGACTTCCACATCAAACCAGACACACTGAAACTAATAGAAGAGAAGGTGGGGGAAAATCTGGAACACATGGTCACAGGGAAAAAGTTCCTGAACAAAATACCAATGGCTTATGCTCTAAAATCAAGAATCGACAAATGGGACCTCATAAAATTACAAAGCTTCTGTAAGGCAAAGGACACTGTCAAAAGGACAAAACGACAATCAACAGCTTGGGAAAACATCTTTACCAATCTCACATCCAATCGAGGGGTAATATCCAATATATACAAATAACTCAAGAAGTTAGACTCCAGCAAATCAAATAACCCTATTTAAAAATGGGGAACAGAGCTAAATTAAGAATTCTTTTTTTTTTTTTTTTTTTTTTTTTTTTTTTTTTTTTTTTTGGTTTTTTGAGTCAGGGTTTCTCTGTATAGCCCTGGCTGTCCTGGAACTCACTTTGTAGACCAGGCTGGCCTCGAACTCAGAAATCCGCCTGCCTCTGCCTCCCGAGTGCTGGGATTAAAGGCGTGCGCCACCACGCCCGGCTTAAATTAAGAATTCTTAACTGAGGAAACTGGAAGGGCTCAGAAACACCTAAAGAAATGTTCAACATCCTTAGTCATCAGGGAAATGCAAATCAAAACATCCCTGAGATTCCACCTCACACCAGTGAGAATGGCTAAGATGAAAAACTCAGGTGACAGCAGATGCTGCCGTGAGGATGTGGAGAAAGAGGAATACTTCTCCATTGCTGGTGAGATTGCAAACTGGTACAACCACTCTGGAAATCAGTCTGGTGGTTCCTCAGAAAACTGTACATAGTACTACTTAAGGACCAGTTATACCACTCCTAGGCATATACCCAGAAGATGCTCCAACATGTAATAAGGACACATGCTCCACTATGTTCATAGCAGCCATATTTTTAATAGTCAGAAGCTGGAAAGAACCCAAATTTTCCTCAACAAAGGAATGGATACAGAAAATGTGGTACATTTACACAGTGGAATACTATTCAGCTATTTAAAACAATCACTTCATTAAATTCAAAGGCAAATGGATGGAACTTGAAAATATCATCTTGAGTAAGATAACTCAGACACAAAAGAACACACGGTATTACTAACTGGTTAGTGGATATTAGCCCAAAAATCAAAATACCCCAAATTTCAATTCTCAGATCATATGAAGCCTAAGAAGAAGGTAGACCAAAATGTGGATACCTCAGTGCTTCTTAGAAAGGTGAACAAATTACTTACAGGAGAAAATATGGAGACAAAGTGTGGAGCAGAGACTGAAGGAAAAGCCATCTAGGGACTGCCCCACCTGGGGATCCATCCCATATACAGCCACCAAACTCAGATGATATTGTGGATGCCAGAAAGTGCTTACTGATGGAAGCCTAATATGGCTGTCTCCTGAGAGGCTCTGCCAGAGCCTGATATATACAGAAGAGGAAGCTGGAAGCCAACCATTGGACTGAGCAAGGGGGTCCCTGATGGAGGAGTTTTAGAAGGGACTGAAGGAGCTGAGGGGGTTTGCACCCCACGCAGGGAGCAACAATGTCAACAGGCCCCCAGAGCGCCTGAGGACTGGACCACTAACCAAAGAATACACATGGAGGGACCCAAGGTGAAGACAACATATATGGCAGAAGTTGGCCTTGTTGGACATCAGGTATGAAGAGAGGCCCTTGGGCCTGAGTGTGTTTGAAACCCCATTGTTGGGGAATGCCAGGGTGGGAAGATGAGGCAGCACCCTCAAAGAGGCAGGGGGAGGGCATTGGAGGTTTCTGAATGGAACACCTGGAAAGGGGAAAACATTTAAAATGTAAATAAAGAAAATATCCAATAAAAAAGAAAGAAAACATATTTTTGAATTTGTCTTTAAGATATATGTTTAGAAGAGAGGTGGAGAAACTGACTCAAGTGTGTTTAATTCTCAACAATGTAATTTGATATTTTGCTTTTTTTTTTTTTTTAGATAGATTCTCTTATAGCTCAGGCTGGTCTCATACTCACTATGCAGTTGAGGTTGTCCTCGAATGCCTGACCTTCTTGCTTTACCTCCTAATTTCTAGGAGTATAGACCTTATAGACCTTCATAACACACTCAGAAACCTCAACTATTTAAAAAAAAAATGTTTTTACTAACCTGAAATCATTGCTTTGTCCTTTTGACCCTAAAGGTTCATTACCAGTTTTCAGAAAGAATAGCCTGAAAACATTCTGTGTTTCAAAGTCATGATGGATAACTTTGATTCACACACCAGCTGGTATGAGGCCCCCAACACACATACAGTAGAGGACTTCCAGGTCTATGTTCATTCAGAGATGATGCACCTAACCCTCAAGAGACTGGAGGCCTTCAGGGAGTTGAGAGATAAGAATGGGTGGAGGGTGGGGACATCCATGTGGAGACGGAATGTGGTGGGGAGGAGGTGTGGAATGTGGAGCAGTTGGAGGATGAGAGTGAAGGGGCATGGAATGGAATATGGAGTATAAAAAATGAATTACAAATAAAATTCAATTTTAAAAAGTTCTTAAAAGAAAAATAAAAGCAGTACTGGATAGAGTGGTTCTTTCCACCTAAGTTCCAGCTTTCTCTTGGAGGCTGCCAGATTAAGAGGCCAATGGAAGGTGAGAGTGTACTTGAATTCAGCAGTGTCCTTGCAGCTCTGTTCTTTGTACCACTCGAGGTTTAAAGGAAGAAGGAAGAGGAGGAGGAGGAGGAGAAGCCATTCTTAGTTCTCTCTGTCCTTATGCTTGTGGGTTACGATGTAAGCACTCAGCTACTGCTGCAGCATTGTTAGTCCTACTGAGCAAGAATAAGATCACTATCACAGTTTTAAAGGCAAGTTTGAAGTAAGCTTTATTAAATATGGCCAGGTCCATACCTGGGATTCCCAGAGAATAACCCTAAATTACATTAGCCAGGGGCTTATAAAGGCAAAACTCACGAGGCTACATACCTCCCACCTTTGCCAATCAGAGGCAAGCATACATCCTGACATGGTTCCTGCCTATATGTCTCCTGCCTACATACCTCCTGTCTGTGTGTGATCAAGCACATATCTTACACAATTAGTGCAACCATGCTTGTTTGAAGAAGGAAAAACACTAGGCTTGTTATCTTACATGAACAGCCCCCAGAATTCCAGGAAATGATCTGTTCTTGGACAAGTGGCACTTATTGGTTAGAAACATTTATGTTTAAAGATTTCTCAAGCACAGTAATTTAAACATAAAACATAACTTTAGCCATCACACACACACACACACTCCCACGTTATATCCTGTATCAAATCCTTGACTCTATGGTGAGAACCTGTTCATACTGGGATCTAATAACCATCAGCTTCATGACACCCAGATGTGTATTTCTGTATCTAGTTAATGAATTAAAGATGCAAGGGCCAACAGTAAGTAGAAGAAACAGAAGGGCTAAAGGCATCCAAGTTTACTATCTAGGAAGACCTTGGAAAAGAGAATAGGAACCAGTCATTTATTTCATCTCAGGTCCCTTGTTAACAATGTGTTGTGTTTTGTTTTGTACAGTCAGATGATCTCCAATGATTACTGAGTGGTTTCCATAAAAACATTTTCTTTTCTTAAAGCTACAAAATAGCCCCCTTCTTTTATAGAGTAGGTTGGGTGCTCTGTCAAATAGAACTATTTCAGCTAATGAATCTACATACTGGTAGATCTGGGTCTATTTGATTTTAAGAGGCATCTTTCCTGGTATGCCAACAGACACTTTAGGTTGTCATTTTGTCCCCTATAACAGGGACTTTCCATTTGACCTAACATTCATCCTTTTGTTGAGGATAAAGAATAAAGTATTTTCTTCTGTAACTACTTCCTGCTGAAATTAATGTCAAGATCCCATGGGACCTTGACACCCAGGTACTGAGAAGGGACATATCAGATGAACCAGAAACTGACTTCTGGTAATTAACTCTCTCTTGCTATTCTGAGACCAAAGGCTGCCAGCTTCCGGCAATTAACACTCTTTTAATATTTTGAGGGCCAAAGCTTCTGGCAATTGACTCCTGCTGCTAGCAGCAGGGGATTTATAAAAGAAATTTGGTTACTTTGGGCTCTTTATTCTTTTAACTCAGGGTGGTGGCATAGGGGGTCTGCTTGCTGGCCAGAGAGAGCCAGAGCCGGAGAGTTCATTAACTCTTCATGAGCCAGAGAGAAAGGGAAAGGAAAGTCAGGCACACGCACACTGGATGAAGGGAAAAGGGGATTCTTTGCCACTTTATTTGTGTTCTTAGCTTTCTTGATTTCTCAGAAAAAAAAAATTACCTCATAGCAATTACCAAGTAGAAACATTACAAGCAAGGTCATTGGTTACATGGCTTATGTCTACATCGCTTAATTTCATAGTGAGTGTAAGGCAATAGTTCACATCATAGGTGGATACGGTTTAAGGAGTTACAGCAGAATTATTTACATGTCTTTCCTTTAAGTCTAGTACCTGACGAAACATCCCTTAGCTGTTTTCTAGCTCTGTAAGTTCCTTATAAGTTTAAAGCTTTTATGGCACAAGTTAGCAAGGTTTTGTCAAGAGAGAAATCATCTGCCTTGTGACTTACTATTTTTGAAGTCTTGTATAGACAAACTAGTCAGTTATTTACTTTCTGTCCTTATACCTACCATAAGTCTCTCATTCCCGGTTTATGACCTTTAGTTACTGAGATTAGTAGCCTCGGTCCTAACCTAGAAGGAAGGTTTTCCTTGACTGTAAATTTATTCCAAGCCTATTTGCTTTTCCTGGTGCAATTAGCTCGTGACACAGAATTCTATTTGCAGCTTTTTATTCTACAGGGGGGAGGGGGGCTTAAAATTACTCAAATCAATTCAGTAGTTCTATAAAATCATCATGAAACTGTGAAACTATGAAATCATCAATTCATCTGAACAGCATTATTACATGAAAGTACATCTTCAGATAGATCTGCAGGAAATTTGCCAAAGAGGGTGGGCTGATATTCAGGATTCAGCGGGTTGTGTGACAGTGGTAGGAAAGGCATATCAACTTCGAGAAGCCATCCTGGGATGAAGCCTCTGGGATCCATGCCTCTCAGCTCTCACCCACTGCAGCCATACAAAACAGTGGACCATCTCCAGAAAAACTCCCTTGCTCGCCATAGCCTTTCCTGCATGGCTCTTGTCAAATTAAAATGCTGTCCAAATGGAATGTTAGTCAAAGGCTAGGAAGGGATTCAGTCAAGGGGCATTCAAAGGCTAGGAAGGGATTCAGTCAAGGGGCATTCATGCAATGGGGCATTTATGAAAAGCAGCTGGTTTGCTGACCCAGATGAAGAGACTGGGAGCAAACATATTGACTGTACAGGCTCACATCAGCTTCAGCAAATCCAGGGCTTTCAGCTATTTGGAATAGTATATGCAGCTGATTCCTGGATGGTGTCTGTTAGCCAATTCAAACTGCTGGGACAGATATAACTAGGGACAGAAATTAAAGCTTAGGAATTTAAAGGAAGTATTACATTTGGAACTCTGAGGCCCATGGTCCTGGTAGTTGGGAGAAGGGAAGAGTCCCAAAACCAGGGGAGAGAGAAAGATCTCACCCTTGGGAGGCATGGCTCCCACCCTTGAGGTCTGAGAAAATAACAAAATGTCCCTGGCAGTTGCAAAATAGACACAGCAGCTGTAGTTGGCTGATAACAACAGAGTGGGATAAGAAAACCTATGTTGTTCCCAGGTGAAGGTGGTCCTTTTGAATGTATGCTCCCTCCTTGTGGTTTAACCAGGTGCTGTAAACCAATTAGCTTAAAGACCAACATTCCTTTACCCTCTAATGTAATGCCAAGACTTGGAAACCCCTGCTTGTGGTTTTTGTTGTTGTCGTCGTCGTCGTTGTTATTGTTGTTGTTGTTGTTTTTCCTTTATAAACCCACTTCCCCTAGACCTCAGGTGCTCTCCTATCCTGTTGCATCAGGAAGATTTGTGGCCTGCCTTCAAGCTTGAATAAAGACTCTCATATGCTTGCTTGCATCGGAGTTGTGGTTCCTGGTGTTTGTTGTCTTTGGAGTTTTCACAATCTGAGCACAGCAATACTGATCTGCCTACCAGGGGTTTTCAGTGGGGATCTAAAGGGTTCTGGCCAGGCCAAAGAGCAGCAATTCTCTGAGGGGAGCTAGTGGCCCCTTCCACAGCAGCTGCTGCTCCTGAGTCAGAGGCAGGAAGTGGGAAGCAGAGGACAGCTAGGAGCCAAGGTCACTGCCCTGGAGTCAGTGGCAGTTGGTGGGACAGCAGGAGACAAGGTCGGGGGCCACTGACCAGGAAGTGACAGCAGTAGACTAGAGCAGCTTCCAACAAGGAAAGCTTGGGGAGAGAATCCTCTTCCCTTAGGGTGTTACAGCTGGATAAAACAGGCACGCTCAGACAGTCTTCAGTGAAGGAACTCCTGCACTTTATTCCTTGTGGATAGGATCTTATAAACATTTTTAAGTGGGTTGGGGTCTAAAGGCAGATGCTTTCTATTGGCTTGCTCTGAGATGTTAGGGATGCCTCATCTGCATGTGCAGGGGCTTCAAGT
The DNA here is from genome assembly GCF_978045245.1 of Mus caroli. Lineage (NCBI taxonomy): Eukaryota > Metazoa > Chordata > Mammalia > Rodentia > Muridae > Mus > Mus caroli. The sequence continues at coordinate 39,654,077 of NW_028227268.1, forward strand.
GTTGCTCCTACATGACTGATTGTCACAGTCCTCTCCATGGGGTGTCATGGTCATGTGTTGGACAGGAACCTGGTCGGGAGTAGATTTAAATGCCTACCATTCTCAATTATGAGAATTGCCGGGGTTCCTAAATTATTCACCAGGTCTTCTGTCTGGTGGCATAGTCCACTACCTCACATCCTCAGACCTTTCCATACCTCAGAACTTACATAAACTTAAAACCTTTTTTTAAAATATTTTAATTTTTTTGCTTTATTCTTAAGATGACAAGTAAGTTTCAAGTTTATTTCCTTTTTTGTTTGCTATTTATATACAAAGCTAAGCCACAAACAGGTACAACCAAGACATTTTTATCTCACAGGTACACCTTCCTGTCAGATCCTCCTCCAAGTCTGACCACTGATAGGCTAGCAAAGGGTTCAGGGAAGGCTTCTTAGGTCACACCATCACGAGCCTGGGAGATGGAGGTGTTGGGGCAAGGGTAGGTTCTTATACCTGGCTCCTGAACCCCAGTCGCCTGGATTAAAGGTGAATGGTGAGTCCTCCCCAGGGAGGGAGAAGGAAGCCACCTACTCGTGCTCTCACAGGTCAAAACTGAAGCATCATCCTGGTTCTCTGCCGGCTGCCGGGTACCCTAGTATCAAACACATCTGGTGCCTGATGCTCACAGGGGTCCTAGACTGACAGCTGACAGCATCTTCATGGGATACCAGGAGTTCTGCCTTGAGAGCAGGTAGAGAACTTCCCACACAGCAGAATTAGGGTTGGGGAGGGGGTGCGGGCTTAGTAATTTCTGGTCCCACTACAAAACCTCACTTTTGATTAGAATAGGATACCATTTCAAATCTTCTCTACACAAACCAACCAGCTAAGCACCCCCTGCAAAAAAAAAAAAAAAAAAAACAGAAGAAAAGAAAACCACGTTCATTTTACTCCCTTCAAAACCTATTTACATGTTAAGTTGTTTTCTGTGGAGTTTTTTTCCAAATTTTTTTAAATTTTTTTAATGTTTTGTTTTTATTTTTTTTTTTAAATAAATTCAGTGTTCACATTTCTATAAAGAATTAATGCAGTTTCGGAAGACCTGCCCTTCTTGGGCAGGAGAACAGTGCTTTTCCTGGCCCACCTCTAGTCTGACTGTCCACCCTAACATTTCAAGGTGCCTGGACAAGCTTAAGCCTGGGGAAGAAGTCTATTCCTGGCCAGGCTGCCGATCCCCGGGCTCAGTAAGCTTTGGAGAAAGCAGAGGAGAAGACTAGCTTACTGTAAAACTTTTGCTAAAAAATATTCATACACATGAGTACGTACACCTATCAGGACGCTGAAGAGAACAAGAGCTTGGAGACAACCGTTCCAGGCTGGGAGGAGCACCCTAACACCAGCCTGTCCTTGGTCCTGGGGTGCAGGGGAGTCTTGGCTTTCATCTTGGGCAGAGCCCAACTTCCTAGTTCATGTTCAACTCCATTCTCTAAATCTGCGAGGGAAGCACAGATGTTCAGCTTGTATGCAAAGAGATACAAAAACATCTAGACTATAAAAGTTTTGGTAATATAAGGCCATCTGCTCAAGTCCACCTTGGAAACCTGTAACAGATACTTACAGACTACATGAAAAAGCATCTTTAATATACTTTTCAAAAGCATTTGAATTAGCCAAGTGTGTGTGTGTGTGTGTGTGTGTGTGTGTGTGTGTGTGTGTGAAACTCATTTCCCTTTGAGGGCGCTTTGTCCTTTGAAGGAGGCAGGGTGGCAGGGAGGCTGGGAGTCCACATGGTTAGTGCTTCAGCCAAGGGTAGGCTTCGATGGAGGCCTTGCTTCGGTCCCCATCGTCGAACAGGAGCTCCTCCGCAGCTTCGATGTCTCAGGAGGCGCTGACGAGGAGGTGAGGCACTGATGGCACTGAGGAGGTGAGGCACTGATGGCACTGAGGAGGTGAGGCACTGATGAGGTGAGAGGCACGCCTCATGCAGTTTGGTCTGGCAGTTCCCACACAGTGACTGATGAGTCTCCCCAGGCAGTTTGTTGAGTAGCATTCACACAGTAGGTTTTGCTCAGATAATGAAAATAGTACAGGTAGCAGCCGGTGAAGGGGTCCTGTGCGTACAGAGCCTCCCGCTCCTTGGCATTGGTGATTTCAATGAGGTCCCCATGGTATCTACCACGAAGTCTACCCCGGAGAACTGCTTGGTAGTGATCGCACCCCTGCCTTTGCTATCAATTAGAACAATCTTCATGCCTTCTTCTTTCCCATTCTCAGTCAGCTCGTCTATTTTCTTCCGTTCTTCAGACTGCAGCTCAGCTTTGCTCTTCCTGGAGCTCCTTCGCACAGGGTAGAGATCTGTGAATTTTCTATTCTGCTGTGTTTTCCCTTGAGATGTTTTCTGAGGGGCCTGCTTGCCCAAGAGGGAGGGGTTTTTTTCAGGGCCTGCTTAGCAACTGCTACATTGGTAGACTCACATGATGAGGCTCTGCTGCTTCGGATTTTTGGTTTGGAAAAGGTGCCAGGGGACCTCGCCTGGTATCTTTGCTCTTCTGTTCATCTGACTTCACAGCGCTTCGGATAACATTCCCAGCGTTTCTTTTCTCTTCTCCTTTCCTGTAGATTCCTGGCATTTGACCTCGTGATGTGCAACTGAGTTCTCTTCCTGAAGTGGAGAGCACATTACAGAGCATTTGTAAGCATAGATCTTTGACTGCCCAGCAAAGACGTTCTCCTGCAGCCCGGCTAGGCCCATGGCGCCGCCGCAGCTACTGCTACTGCTACTGCTGCCACCATCAGCGCCGCCCAGCGGACTCGGAGCCCTCGTACCGGGGGGGGGGGGGGGGGGGGGGGGGGGCCTTAAAACCTTTTTTTATCTGATCCAATACCATGAAACACAGGTGGTTGATTACTGAGAGCAGTCACTGCAAAGCAAGTTCCGTCCAATAAAGAATAATATAAAGTTACATCTGAAGCTTATAGGGGACCAGCCTCGACTGAGGGCAGGGCCTGAATCAGGGTGGATGCAAGAGTGGCGAAGGGAAGGATCAGACACGGACATCCGTTTCATGAGAGACGGAGCCAGAGAGGGAGCACATCTCGGTATGACTTCTCCTACTCTGACAACCTCTGTCTCTTTCAGGCATTATTTATACGTAAAATCATTTCCTCAGAAATTGTATTTATTGATTACACAGCTTTTCAAAATACATTTTGTTCTAAAGTCTTCCTTGATTACATAAGAATATTGAAAGAAGAACAAAGCAAGCTAACAGCAGTTTTATGAGAACTAAAAATTAACATTATGATAAAATCAATTTTCCTTAAACTCGACACCTTCTTCCTTAAGATTGGTGTCATAAAGTTTTGTGGTTACAGAAGTACTAGACAGGACGACTCTAAATTTATTCTGTTTCAGTTTGGCATAGATTAATTGATCAAAAGTGATTTCCTACTACATATTATATCAAAAGATAACATGGCTGTCTACAAAAGTGAAATCTCTGACCTTTATTTTATTCTTCCCTTCTTTTCTCTATATTTCTTTTATATTTGGCATAAGATCACCATCATTCTTCTTTGCTTCTTAAAGTATTGTTTATCCCCTTTGCTTAAGCAAGGGCAGTCTATCAGAAAAGTTCTGGTCTGACAAATCTGTTCAGGAAGGCAGGCAGTTCCCTGAGCTGGGATGCCTTCCTCCGTGTCTCTGTCATGAACCCTTGTTAAAATACAATTCCTAGCTTTGTTACAATTCTGTAAAGAACAGAAGAACATCGGGATTCCTAAAACTGCTTATTTTTGCCTTCAGAAAGGTACCAAGGTCTGTCATCTACTGTATGATCAAAATCTCTTTCTATTCATACAAGTTCCTTGTTTCTAAAGTTAAACAAACAACTAGCAGTTCAATTACAGTTTGTCAGCTTCTAGAATTTCCCTACGTTTTTCTTCTTTAATAATTCTCAAATGCTCTCATGCTTACTAACAAATACTCTTTAATGATCCAAATGTTTATGCAAGTAGGAAACACTCAATTTTCTACATAACTGGGGTTTTTTTTTCCCCTTAATTTTATTTTTGTTTATACCAGCTGCTTGATATCCCAGCTCTAGCTTTTGGAGAGAGGCCTTTAGCAGTGAGAAACGTAAGTATAGCAAAAGATGTGTAGCGAAAGTCCACCAAGGGCAGTGGAGAGTCAGACCAGGTTGCCCAAGCACTGAAACTTTGTCAAGCGCACATTCAGGACCCTGGGCATCACCAGGAACTTGTTTGTCCTTTCATATGAAGCCTGTCAGCGAGGCCAACCAGTCTGTGAATTTGTGTTTTTTTCATCAGGAGACCTAGTAGCTCTGGAAAGACAAAGCCTATGATATCCACTGACCAGGCAACTGCAGCCTTGAGGGAGAAGCTGACTGCCTGTGGCTGACAAACTGACAAAGCTACAGTTAGCTGTCAACACCACCAGGAATCACAGAAGGATAAATTATAGCAGGAAGTATCAACCAAATGGCCTCTGTATTGATTAAAATGACAGAGACTTACCAGCTACCTGGACAAATACTCTAGTAGGCCACCAGGATCTCAATGGCTTTGTTGTGGGACAGAGGTCATAGGTCTTCAGCTGTCATACAAGACAGCATTGCATCTTCAGCTGCTGCACAGGACAGCATAGGCCTTCAGCTACCAGACCCAGGAGGTCTTCAAGATCTTCATGTGGAGGAGGAACATGAAAAAATTGGCCTACGTTAACTTAGGCACAGTAGAGCAGTCAACCCAACAGTGTCTATAGTTTGTTCAGGGCCCTGGCAGGAGGTAAGGGGTGGGGGCAGTTTGCCCAGTGGTTAGTGTCACCATGCTCCATCTATCAAGAACCTCATGTAGGTAGTACAAATGTTTTGCTTTTTGCCCTGGACAGGAGAGTATTTGTTCCCATAGAACACCTCCTTGTCCCAGATTGGGATCCTAACAGAAGTGATGTCACAGAAATTTGCTATGACCTACCAGGGGAAGACTCTGAGGAGGTTTGCAGCTTTTCTCAGCACAGCAGTTCACACCAAGAGTTTACAAAACCAAAAGTATGCCTCAGACCCTTGAAAAGTCTCAGGGCGTGCTTCCTGAGTCAGCGCTTTAAATGCTGAGCTATGGCTTTAGAATTTGGATGGGTAGGCTGTTTTTACTGGGGCCTTGAGAAAATGTTAGTCCCATCAGACAAGAATAAGAACACTACCACAATTTTTGAGCCAAAGTTGAAGCAAGCTTTATTAAATATTCATGGACCTGGCCAGGTCCTTACCTGGGATTTGAGAGTATGGCCCTGAATTACATTAGACAGGGACTTATAAAGACAAACCCCATAGGATATACATATTTCCCACCTTCATCCAGTCAGGAACAAACATATATCCTGACTTCCTTCCTCCCCACATGTGACTAAGCATACATCCTGTACAATTGGTGCTACCATGCTTTTTTAGAGAAATGAATACATGGGGCTTATCTTACAAGAAGAGCCTCCAGCATTGCAGTAAATTATCTGTCCTCGGACAAGTGGGGTTACAGATTAGACGTGATTTTGTCTTCTATATGTCTTAATAATTAAAACATAATTAAAGTATAACTATAGTGATCACAAATGCCCACCCATGAAGTGGAAACTTAAGGGTCTTCTGGAAAGTCAGTTGTGTTGGATGGTGTTTTGCTGGGGCAAACATGTGAAGAGAGTGTTTTCCTGAAGTGGACACAAGCGAAAAGCTGTTTAACTAAGGCAGACAAGTGAAGGAACTTTTCGCTGAAGCAGGCACAAGTGAAAAAATGTTCTGCTAAAACAAGCATGTGAAAAGACATGTGATGAAGGATTCTTCGTTAATGACACACATGTATTGGTCCAATGTACATTGCGTAGTTGAGCTCCATTTGTTGCAACCCCATAGAGAGAAATGCACCAAAAAACTTCTGGTGGCCTCCCGAGGCTTCTTGCTACTTCTGCAGACTCGGGCCAATTGGCTGAGTGATGTCTGTGAGACAGACTCACACGGAGTTTTGTTAAGTCAGACTCATGTGCTGAAGCAAGACTCATAGAGGACATGTGATGTTTAGAGGGTATAAAAAGGGCTCAATGGACTGTGACAGAGGCTAAGCTTGGCTTGCTTATAGAGCTAGCTGTGCAATGCTTGTTGGTCTTATATCTTTGCTGATCTTCACTTTTCTGAAGAGACACAGCTGAGAACTTTTCCTGGCATTCCTGTTGGCCCCGGTTCTTCCTGCTGACTGGTGCTGGTTGGGCTGAGGCCTGGCTGTCCCTACTAGGTTGTGCCACCACTGCTGCTATCCCAACTGTACCAAACTAGACTGCTGGTGTTGGAGTCTGCCAAAAGACCCTCACTCACAAAGACCACAGAGACCAAGATCACTGCAAACTGCAAGAGGCTTTTTTATTGATCCAACGCATTGCCCCCCACCTCCCAGCATGCAGGCAAGAGAAGAGACCCTGAACAAACAAAGAACACACTTTTTATACCTTGTAAGGGGCAGATTTAGGCAACAGGGCTAGCTGGCTTATTCTCATTGGTATAGCAAGTGACCCTTTCAGGCATTGGTTGGTTTGCACAGGGTGACTACCTTTGCCCTAGTCCCTCACTCCGCCTGCCCTTATGGTTTTTTTTTTTTTTTTCAACATTGTTTAGTCAGCCAGCTTCCTTATCTGGTTCTGCACTTGGCCTGCTAGTATAGTTTGGAAAGTCCCTTCAGAGGGGGAAGGGGCTGGGTGGTCTTGAATTTATTTTGGATTCTACACTGGTTTATCCATGAGGTGTTTGGGACTGGACTGAGCTGCTGTTGCTGACCTGTGAACTAAACTACCAATTTCCTGACAACACAGATGGGATTTGCTTCAAAGAACAACTTCTAGACCGGTCTACTTCCCCCGTATCCTTTCTTTTCCATTACCTCTGGTGGGTAGTAGGCTACTAGGGAGGTTTAAAAAACATTATTAGGCTGGGCATGGTGGCGCACGCCTTTAATCCCAGCACTTGGGAGGCAGAGGCAGGCGGATTTCTGAGTTCGAGGCCAGCCTGGTCTACAAAGTGAGTTCCAGGACAGCTAGGGCTATACAAAGAAACCCTGTCTCGAAAAAAAAACTAAATAAATAAATAAATAAATAAATAAATAACATTATTAAAAATAGGGTTTAAAAAAATTAAAGTTACACACCCGCCTGCTGCCATGCTCTCTACCATGATATGATGGTCATAGATTCTAACACTCTGGAACTGTGAGACTCTGAATTAATTGTGTGTGTGTGTGTGTGTGTGTGTGTGTGTGTGTGTGTGTGTGTGTACATACTCATACAATCTTGGTCATGATGTTTTGTCACAGCAATGGAAAGTAACTAAGACAGGCTCACCCCTATATGAGTGGATTCAGGGCCCCTGAATAAAAAACCCCAAGCTTCTTTTGTTTGAGAAGAGCCTTACTTTGGAAATGACTCCGGTGTTATTTGTCTGCTGCAGGCAATAAACCCTTCTCTACTGTGCTTATTCTGGCTTTGTGTTTACCAAGATTCAAGCACACAGCACATAGCATTCTTTCAGTTAGTGTCAGCTTATTTTCCCAAAATGTCACTATGGGATTGATTAGAGAGCTTAACCTTCCCAGGGGGATGTCTGTCTGTAAAGGCATCTGGCTGGGAGTTAAATGCTGGATAAACTCCACTGGAAATAAAGGATTTAATGTTACTTAGATCTTGAATGAAAATGAGGACATGAAGCCAGGCGTGGCAGGCAGATTTCTGAGTTCGAGGCCAGCCTGGTCTACAAAGTGAGTTCCAGGACAGCCAGAGCTATACAGAGAAACCCTGTCTCAAAAAACAAAAAACAAAAACAAAGAAAAGAAGAGAAGAGAAGAGAAGAGAAGAGAAGAGAAGAGAAGAGAAGAGAAGAGAAGAGAAAAGAAAAGAAAAGAAAAGAAAAGAAAAGAAAAGAAAAGAAAAGAAAAGAAAAGAAAAGGAGGACATGAACACCTCCTGGGGAACGTTGAGGGGAAGGTTTTATTGTAGACATGAGGAAGAGCACAGCCAGAGGCCTCTGGAAGGGTCCAGACTGAACAATGGACAAGAGAAGAGGCAAGGGAAGAGTGAGAGAAGAAGAAGAGAGAGGGGATTAAAAGAGAGAGGGCAAGAAGACCAAGAGAGGCTCCTGCGACCAAGAGAATGCAAGGCTGAAATGGCAGGTTTGTAAAGAATGAGAAGCTGGGGCAGGAGAAGCAAAGCCCAGACCCTGGACCACAGAGGGTTAAGGTAGAGGGCTTGGTGAGAAGCCACAGGTACGGAGTGAGCTTTGCCCCAGGTTTCTCTGGGGCCTGACAGATCTCTGTTTCAAACACTAGGAAGTCTCTCTTTTAAACAACTGAAGCAGTGAGCGAAGGAAGCTTTGTCGCAACTACCTAAAGTAAGGCAGAGAGATGCCAGACCCCAGAGCCAATACAGTCATCCTCACAGGCCCAGACTGTTTAGTACTGTCTTAGCTAGGGTTTCCATTGCTGTGGAGATGCCATGACCAAGGCAACTCTTATAAGGACATTTAATTGGGGCTGGCTTACAGGTTCAAAGGTTCAGTCCATTATCATCAAGGCAGGAGCATGGCAGCATCTAGGCAGGCATGGTGCAGGCAGAGCTGAGAGTTCTACATCTTCATCTGAAGGATGCTTGTGGAAGACTGGCATCCAGGAAGCTAGGATGAAGCCCACATCCACAGCGACACACCTACTCCAACAAGGCCACACCTACTCCAACAGGGGAGCCACACCTTCTAATAGTGCCACTCCCTGACAGAACATATACAAACCATCACAGAGAGGGTTTATTTTGCTTCTTTGCTTCCACGTCCAGGTACCAGAAGGTCAGGGTAGAAACTCAGGTAGGGCAGGAACCTGTATCCACTCTCCCCAGAGCAGGGATTACATGTGCTTCGCCGTGGCCCACTTCTTTAGACGGTTTCTAGGGTCTGAACTCAGCTCCACTGACTGAGCTATTTCCACAGCCCTCTATTATCTTTATAATTACTATTGTTGCCATAGAAACCAATCACCAGTCATTTGAATTCCCAGTACCTAACCTCCCACCCTCACTTTATTCTACTGTTTAGTGTGGTCTGATGCCATCACCTGTGTGTGTAAAACGTTAACAAATATCCCAAAGTCATTGTTCTTGAGAGAAGTGGGAAAAAAGCAATAGAAAGCAGAAGAATAAAGAAAAGTTCCGTTTTAGTTGCAATATCTTATGTCCTTTATTTTATTTTTTTAAAAAAAAAGCTTGAACCAAATATGACAGTGTGTCAGCACTTCTACATCCTACATAGTAAAAATACTTTTATGTTGTATAGTTTTCAAATTCCCCCATTCGCTACCCACTATTAATACCCACTATGATTATGAAATGTTTATCCAGGATACAGGTTGATAAAAACTGAGAAAGTCATTTATAAATCCATTACATTTATAAGTAAAAACATATGCAAAGCAAAACTTCATCAAGTGCCACATGGTAGAGAACCTAGAGTCCAAAAGAGCAGAAGCTGTCTTTCTCCCTGGGCACCGATGCCCCTGCTCCAGGGATTTTAAGGTTTATTTAAAAAAAAAAAAAATCCTGAAAGCATCTGCAAGCATGTGTGTCGACCCTAGAGGCACAGGATAGGTAGACTTTGTTCCCAATACAGAACATCTTAGAGATGGCCCCACATAAATACAAGGGAGATCTCACTTTTTATGGCTTTGTGATATGATGGTGTGTTGTGATTTTCTGTAAATTATTCCCTTCAACTCGTCTGTATTGGTATTTACTACTGCTGTGCTTTCTGCTACTAGAAGCAAAATTCTATACGTCTACCCAGAAGCTTTTTACATGTGTGCAAGCTCTCTGTGCAGAATAAGTTCCTTAGAAATGAATCTCAAGGTAAAGGGTTATAAACATCCAAGCATATCATGGCCATTGCCAGGTCTTTCCCTCCAAACAGCATGTCGTCACACACCTGGTTATGTGGCACTCATGCCACCGTAAGGGATGTCTCCCCCATGTGTAGGAGCTTTTTAAACTCCTTCTGTGCTCTTCCTGTCAAATTCTTTGTCCAGTTTTCCTTTAATCTTGGAAATTTTTCTTTTATGTATAGAAAAAAATTTTGAGACAAGGTCTCAGTATGTAACCCTGGTTAGCCCAAAACTCACTATGTAGACCAGGTTGGACTCAAACTCATGGAGATCCACTTGCCTCTGCCTCCTGAGTGCTGGGATTAAACTACCATGAATAGAAACTTTAGGGAAAAATATTTATGACATTTGCTGCCAGCATTTCCCCAGCATATTGTTTCTTGACCTTTCTGGCTATCCTGATACTCACTCTGTAGACCAGGCTAGCTCAAACTTAAGAGATCCTTCTGTCTCTGTCTCCATAGTGCTGAGATTAAAGCTATGCACCACCACTACCTGGCTCTTTGTCGTTTGTTTGGAGTTTTTTTGTTGATGGTGGTTTTTGGGTTTGATTTGGTTTGGTTTGGTTTGGCTCAGCTTTGCTTTTTGAGACAGGGGTTTTCTGTATAACCTTAGATGTCCTAGAACTCACTCTGTAAATCAGGCTGGCCTCCAACTCAGAGATCCACCTGCCTCCGCCTTCTGAGTTCTGGGGTTAAAGGTGTGTGCCATCACTTCCTGGCTAGAAGTAAATTTCTTTGATATAAATTCTCTAAGAATGTAACTAGATGCCTAAAGCAAACCAATTCTATGTTCAAGTTTATTTTTTTACAGTATTTTGCTAATATCTGTGCCCCTCCCCTCCCTGAGCCCTCCCCTGTGCCTCCACTTCCATCTCCCCCACAGCATCCTTTCTGCTTCATAGCACATGTGTCCTGATGCCCTACTCTCCAGCCCTCCATTTCCCCAAGCTTCTTTGTCTTTTTTTTTTCTGATTATTATCCACACCCACACTCACCCATACCCACACATTCTCTGATAAACATGGTAGGTTCCGATCCACCCATTAGAATGTGTGATTTTTTTTTCTCCAAGTTATTCAATTTATGTCATACTCTCTATGTTTTTTCATTTTCCTTAAGTTTTCATGATTTGCTTCTGCAAATCATCCCTGGAAATGAACTCTGGATTACTGTTTGTTTGTATCTCCCAGAAAAGTTTGCTCTGTTTGGCTCTAAATATTGAGTTTCAGAGAAGCCGAGCGTGGTGGCGCACGCCTTTAATCCCAGCACTCGGGAGGCAGAGGCAGGCGGATTTCTGAGTTCGAGGCCATTCTGGTCTACAAAGTGAGTTCCAGGACAGCCAGGACTATACAGAGACCTAAAGTAAATGACAAATGAGTATTTTTTCAGCAACGGCCTTCCAAAGGCTGGTTGAACTGGCGAGCGCACAGAGAGCAGAGATATTTGACTTATGTTTGCATACTGTGGTTACTAAATTAAATGTGGAGTGATGCCAAGCTTAGACTTTGTACATTCTTCCTCTTAGGCCCTCTACCTTCCAAACCACTGAACCCACACTTTGGCGCTTTGACGGTAGTAACTCTGGGTCTCCGCAGGAATCGTATTAAAGTGGAGTCAAAGGGAGAGATTCTGAATGAACACGTCATGTAGAAAGCAAAGATCAGAAACAGTAATGCCCATGAAAGGCAAAACAGGAAGTAACTCGACAAGCTAAACTGAACTGGACTCACCCTGAAATTATAGCTTGCAGTTTGTGAACTTACATTTCAAACTATGTCCTGCTAAAGATGGACACACTCTCTCCCTCCATCCTTCATGCTCTCTCCACACACCAAGATCAAGCATTTCTGCAGGTAGCTGTGTTACAAACAAGGACAATATCTGAGTCTACCAGAACTCAGCAGTCATCTCATGATTGGCTCTTTCCTCCCTACCTCAAACAACCAGTCCTTCCTGATACACACACACACACAGAGAGAGAGAGAGAGAGAGAGAGAGAGAGAGAGAGAGAGAGAGAGGATATCTCAGTGCCAGCTAATTGCTCTGCTGTCTCTTCCTACTGTCTAAATCCCCCATACTCATATTTGCTTGCCCTGAGTGTGGCTGACTGTACATGAAATGTTTTTGGTGCTTAAATGTTTAGATCAAAGACCTTCAAAGACAGCTAGAGACCAACCCTAGCTAACTGAAAACTGGCATCTTCCTATCAAAACACAACCTTTAAAATATATAGATGTGTCCTTGCCCTGGAAGCCAGAGAGAGCAGAGCATTGTAGGAAATGGCTGTCTCAAATCCCATTGGAATGATCCCAAACACAATACTTCTTTCCATGCCTGAAAATCGGTGGACACTCTCCAACACGACATGACTACCCAGACTATCCAACCCCTCCCTGACCTGCACTAGTAAACTGGGTTCCTCAGCGAGCTGAGACATGGACCGCCTCCTCATTGCTAGCAGAAGCTTGTCTCTACATTTTTCTATATCTCTGGCTCTAGTGAAAAGAACAGCAACATCCTTGAGGTAATAGCCAGACCTCCAAAGACACTGGCATTTCTCTGCTACATAGACTGACATCTGCTCCAAATTCAAGTTATCAATAATCTCTAAGTTGCCTGTGACATCTGGACCCCATTCAAGTGGTTCACCCACCATCAGGGCTTCTTGGGGGACATTTGGGGGAGGATTTGCTCTGATTTGATGCATTATATCCTGAAGGTAGCTGGTTATTTTGTCTCCGCTGCAGAGCATTCTAGTGAGCTTCAATAATGGTTTCTGGTGTTGGAGCTCAGGGAGGCCACTGCAACACAAGTGACTGGTCTGAAAGTAATCCAGGAAAATGTAGAGAACTCCTGGGCCATCTCTCACTCTCTGAGTGATGGCTTTGGCCTTTGCGAACCAATTTCCTTCCTCCGTTCGGAAATTCTGAGCTTCGTCCACGATGATATGTTGCACGTTATTAAAGGTATTTTTCATGAAGGTTTTCCGTGTCACTGCCTGGCAAATGTTTTTCCTGATGCAAGTGGAAGAAACACAGTCAGAGTTCCTCAGCTAAGCAAAGCAAGGCAGCCCAATAGATAGGAATAGTTCCTGAGCATGGTAGCAACAACCCAGAGCTTAGCCTGCAAAAGCCACACCCATTCAAACTGCCCACCAGAAAGAAATGAATAGAGTCAGGTTGCTTACCTCACAATGAACCTCTTCAAAGACTGGTTCTCACAGATGTAAAGAATGTCGTCAGCTTGACAGTTGAACACATTCCTAATCTTCCCCACGATCATGAGAGCTAGAGTGGTCTTCCCTGATCCAGGTAAGCCGTGAACAAACATCTCTCTGTGCTTGCTCAGGTTAGTTGAAAGCAACCCATACTGTTGGTCTGAGAGCAGGGCCACAGTATCAGACTCAAAGTTTAACTCTTCCTTTAACAGGGGTCTGAATCCAAACAAGATGATCACAAGAGATTGCAACAGAGCTTCCACCTGCTGTGTGGTTATGAAGTTATAGGATTCGGGGTAAACCGGCATTTCTAAGTCATTCCTTACTCTTTGGTGAGAACCCAGTGGTAAGACCAAGGGAATGATGCCTAATCTTCCAGGGTAGCCACCCACATTCACCAGCTTCTGCTTCAGGGTACGGGCGACTGTCATGGAATAGTGCCTGTTCCCCAGATCCCACTTGTTGCAAATGGTGTACAGGATTGGAACGTTGTTCGGGGAAATTAGAAGAGCGTCACAGATGACGTCTTGCCTCCTCTGAAGACCTAGATCTACAGCCCAGCTGTGGGAGAAGATCAATATCCCTTGAGAGAAACAGCGCATTTCCACATTTATTAAGTTTCTTAGACCTTTGTAATCTGAGAAGAGGTCCTTGTAGACGCTCTCTGGAGTATATGTAATCCTGTTGGGTGACACTAGACAAGGAAAGAATCGGAATGAATCAGAGACAAGCTAATAATCACCATTGCTGTGGGAATCTTTCTAGAATAAGCACTCTAACACCAATGAGAGTGGAAGAGAGGACCAGTGGATGAAAAGCCTTCAAGCCCGTGCTGTCTGTAATAACGAATTACACTTTAAAGCCACTAGGTGGAGTGAGCAAGCAAGCAAGATTTTATAGAGTATGTGGCAGTCAGCAGGATTTAAAGGGCCAGGACTTATTTATTTATTTGTCTATTTATTTATTAACTGTTTCTCCAGGTCATCCTGTTTCAGATGGCAAGTGAAGCCCTGCTTGGCCAACAGATGTACAAGCAGTGCTTTAAGTAAATCACTAAACAAATCAGTATCTAGTAATTAGTCTTACTCTACTTCACTATGGTATGATATAGATCTCGATCTTTGAGCTCTACCATGTATCAATGATCAGTTTTTTATTAGTAACAAAAAGAGAAGCAATCTTGAGTCTGAGGGAGCCCATAACCAGCTGTGACCAACATGGACTACACTGAGAACACAGTAGCCAAGGCAGCACGAAAGAGCCGCTCTTGGACTATGAGAACACTAGTGGGAAGGTGGTGCATGCCTTTAATCCCAGCACTCGGGAGGCAGAGACAGGCAGATTTCTGAGTTCAAGGCCAGCCTGGTCTACAAAGTGAGTTCCAGGACAGCCAGGGCTACACAGAGAAACCCTGTCTAAATTTGTCTTTGTTCTATGTCCTGGCTGTATGCAAAAGCTTAATGGTGAAACAACTAAAACCAAGAAAAATCCAGAAACACTAGAATGTTTCAAAATAAGAGAACCAAGAAAATCCATGAACAAAGTCACAACAAGATGTACCTGGACATGGTCCACACTCAGCCCTGCACTTGCACATGGCACATGGCAATAATGCACTCGTTCTCACTGCTAATGTTGGATTCTGCAACTACATTGCAACATACTTACCCACTGTGGTAATGGTTGTAAGCCATCACGTGGGTTCTGGGAATCAAATCCAGGTCCTCTGAAAGAGCAGCCAGTGCTTTTAACTGTTAAGCCATAGCTCCAGCCCCTCTCTGCACTTTCCATAGGTGGTTTTGTATGGACTCAAATCAAGGCTTTTCTCCCCCTAAATATGGAAACAGTCAACCTGTTCCAAAGTGGCCAGAAACAACAGTTACCTGGAAAGTAATCCTTCTGCAGGTCTTCCACACATTTCAAATATTTATGTGTAAACACGGTCTTGCTGCAGGGTGTGGTGTTTAACATACTCTTCCTGGGGATCATCTGAGGGAAACTGGAAAGGTCTGAGGAAACATGAAACAACCGTTGAGTACACAGAGGGCAGAAAACACTTCTTAGCTGAACCATTTGCAGATATTTGCATTTCCAGCACAGATCAGCTAGAAACCAAACCCAGGTTCTCTACCAGAACAGCCCATGCTCCTAACCTCTGAGCTACCGCTCCAAACCTTTAATAGTTAATCATATTGAAATAAAATTATTGTATATTTTTAGAATACTAGTTTAAGTGTATGTGAATAGAAAATGTGACGGTCAATGGTCTAGGATTCTGCATAATTTTGAAATGACCTTTTTGTTTGTTTGTTTTGTTACTTTTTAATTGGTTATTTTGTTTACTTTTCAAATGTTCTTCCCCTTCCTAGTTTCCCCTCCACAAGCCCCCCATCTCCTCCTTCCTCCCTGTTTTGTTACTTTTGAAGTTACCATTGGCTTCCTCTCATCTAAGCTCATTTTGTCTTGCCTTTTCTAAAACAGATGCCTATCACATCCCTGCTCTCTGGCCTGGCAGTATGGTTAGTGTCATACTGTGGCTCCTGAAATGGGAAAATGGAGAAACCGTGGTTTGCTCATGAAAAGCTCAGAGAAAGGATTTAAAAAAAAAAAAAAGTTTTTTTGCATGTTGGGAGTTGACTCAGCACTTAAGAGCATTGCCATTCTTCCAAAGGACTTAGGTTCTGTTCCTAGCACCTATTTGGCAGCTCACAACCATCTGTAACTCCAGTTCCATGACTTCTGTTGCCCTCTTCTGACCTTCACAGGCACTGCTCATACATGTTGCACAAATATTCAGGCAAAATATCTATATATGTAAAATAAAATTTTTTTAAAGAGTGCTTTAAAAAACAGGGAGGGGAAACTGTCAAAAAGTTAGTTAGAAAGGACACACCTGTTGGTGTGTAGTGGGGATTTGCTGAGTGGTTAAGTGAAAGCTGGTATTTGGGAAGGAAGAGGTCTTAATATGAACGTGAGGAAATCTGTGCCAGGCGTGGTGGTTCACGCCTATCACCCAACACTCTTGAAGACTGGGGCAGGAGGTTTTTTTTTGTTTTGTTTTGTTTTGTTTTGTTTTTTTTTTTTGGTTTTTCGAGACAGGGTTTCTCTTTATAGCTCTGGCTGTCCTGGAGCTCACTTTGTAGACCAGGCTGGCCTCGAACTCAGAAATCCGCCTGCCTCTGCCTCCCGAGTGCTGGGATTAAAGGCGTGCGCCACCACGCCCGGCTGGGGCAGGAGGTTTTTGAGTTTGGGGCCAGCCTAGGCTAACCTGTCTCAAAAAGTAAACAAGAAAAGAAATGTGGAAGGAACAGAAGTGACTCTTTCGAATTGTCCCCGCATCAACCTCTAATGGGACTGCCATTCTGATGCATGCAGAGTATTCAAGACGAATAGTCAGAGGGAAGGGCGGTGACCTTCCAAATTCCAAAGAATTTCACATCTCTTCATTTCTTCTCTCTATCCTCCCACACCCCTCCCCTGCCCCTACTCCCCCCCCCCCCAGCCTCACCCCACCCCCAGCAACATTTCCGTCTTGTTCCCTGACCTGGGTTGGTTTCTATCATCCGAAAGGCCCAGTCATTCGCAGTTAGTGGCTTCTTATTATTGTCCTTTATCTCCCAGGAATCGGGCGCTTTGGCAAATGCTGCACAGCAGAATCGTTCTACCTTGATTGCACAGACATACCCATGAAGGGCCTCCTTATCATACACTTCAAGGAATTTAAGGTCATATTGCACTTTGTAGTTTTGTCCACAGAAGTGGTAGACGGGCATCTTCCTGATACAGGCATCAATAGTAGATTTCAAGTTGGTACAATTTATCTTTTCCTTTTCACATCCAATGACTTGACGTTCCTTATCATGCACACCAAAAAACACATAGCCCCCTTCAGAATTGGCAAGTGCAGAAACACACTTGGGAAGTCTCTCTCTAATGCCCTGTGAAAGGTCTGCCGAGAACATTTGAAATTCAACGTGTGAGGACTCTTTGAAGTTGAGTTTTTCCAGGTACTGGAGCTGCGGGCTATGAAACAAAGCAGAAGCTAAGATCATCTGATCGTCACCAACAGGAGCTTCCTGTAGATTTAGCGAGTCAGAGTCACCAGGAATCCTAGGATCCTGGACCCTTCTAAGGAATTCCAGGGCTTCTTCAGGATCCATGACCTCAGTTAATGTTCCACATCTGTGGTACAAATTGGAACACAAGGTAGCGAGCCGCACGTGCGAGGCTGCCACGTCCCACGAACTCACATATATTAAAAAGAGCTTTCCATGCAGCATCTCGTCTAAATGGTTTCTGAACAATGGTGGCAGATTCAGGCCAACTCCATCCCTCTCAAAATTATAGTCTCCGTTCTCAATCTCAACCCTGACCACTCCGCCGCCGGAATTCAGCAGAGCGCACACAGCTTGCGAGATGGTTTCGTTCTGTTTCATGCGATGTGTGGCGTCCATTTCCACCCTTTGCCTAACCCCAAGGGTCGCTTTTCCTCCATCTTGTATACATTCCGCAAAGTTCAGTTCCAAATCCTTCAGGAAACTCATCTTCTCCGCCTTTAGCTGAAATCTTTTCCTGAAACCCAGAAAGATAGAACCATTAGACTAGAACAAGAAGGCGCAGGTGGGAAATGAAGTTTTAAGGACTCCTTTCTGAAGTTGACCCTTTATCCCACATAGCTTGAGGCCAGCTTCATGAAAGAGGCTAAGTCTGTGGGACGGCCACAGGGAACTGCTCGTTTGAGTTTGCTTGCTTTTTAAAATGTGTTGTGCCCATGTACTGGCCAGTACCACAGCATGCACAAGGAGGTCAGAAGTCAGTTCTCTCCCACCTTGTGGGATTTGGGATGGAACTCAGGTCATCAGGCCTACGTGCAAGCACTTCTACACACTGAGCCATCTTATCAGAGCTGTAGTTTTGGGGGACTATTTTGGTCAAGTTCTCTGAGTGGCAAAGTCTCTCAGGTCATCTGTAAAACCTGGGAAATTTTCTAATAGTACTTGTAGACCCCAAGAAGGAAGCTTCCTTGGTCAAAAGCAATCTGTGTAGTACACTGGTGTTTGTCATCTTGCTTCATTTTTATTTCTCTCCACTGATCAAGACTAGGAAATTTCTAAGATTTTTTTTTTTTTTAGTCCAATGTGATTTTATTAGTAATTTATCGTTGTTACTATGGAAAAGATGATTTTTGAACCCTCTGATCCAGGTGGTTTCTATTTGTGTCAAAAAGAAAGTTGTATATGCACATGCACACATACACATGTAGACACACATATGCACACACACACACACACATGCTTAGAATATTGATGCAATACAAATCTGGTTAGGAAGGCAAAGACAGAATTCCTGCAGCTATGTCTGGCAGAATTTCATGAACAAAATTAGTGACTATTTGGAACAATAGGAATGGCAGTTTAATGCAGACTTTCAGCATTTAGGAAGGTGTGTGATTTGGTAGCATACCTCTAAGAAGCAAGTTTGGTTTTTTTCTAGATGAGTAGAGTATTTAGACATAGAACACCCTGAAGAGCTATCAATCAACAGGAAGAGTGAAAGCCATCTCCACACCTGCATCTCATGTCACCAACCTTTGAACCCAGACCCAACCATCTGTGTCCCCTCATGAGGTTGGCTGCAAACCAGAGAGATGACTTTTTGGATCAAAGCTAGAATCTCATGACAAAAACTCAAGATAGATGGAGAACCATATCTGGTTTTATTAGTGACCTAAGATTCTTGGTCTAAACGGACACCAGTTCAGGGAGAATTGCAAAGTTGCTGGTCTGTAGGGCCAATTCTCCCCAGCAACTCTCATTGTTATGGTTAATAGGGCACAGGAAAGAGAGAAGGAGATAAAAAGGAATAGGCTGACTCCACCCAGGACTCCGCCCTCAAGTGAGAATCATTAACAAAACTCAAACTGAAAGCAAGTAGCTGAGAACTTCATACAAGAGATCTGAGCCGCAGCTCACCACATCAGTGCAGAACCAACAAGCCCCCATCTGCAAAGCACAAGAGGCGTGCGTGATGGGTACTCACCTGGCCAAAGGCTGAGCTCTAGAGCAGCAAGTGGTGAGATGGTGTCTTGCTGGAACCTCCAGGAAACTGTGGGTATTATTAAGAGCGCTCACTTGAGAGCATGATACTGATTCTGAGCTAACTATAACTAGAGAGTCGACCACCATCATTTTCATTGGCTGGATCTCACAGGAAGGAGAGTTGAAATAAGCTTGGGTGTGATCTGACTGAGATTGTTGTTACTGGGGAAACAGGCAACCTGCTAGAAATGGAGCATCCTTCGTGATTAATTTAGAGAACATATTTGGCTTCCTGAGTAGGAAATAGAGGTGAAATCAGAGAAGCTGCCAGTTATTAGCCAATCAAGTTTTAAATAATCAGGGGTTATGATTTGGTTGCTACAGAGTGTGTGGTCAGATTCATATTCTCTGTCTCTTTCTCAACATTTTCCCTTGGGTTAGGCAGACATTTCATATACATGGCATTAAATGAATAATATAGGAAAGAAAGGGATGGAGAGATGGCTCAGTGAAAGAACACTGGCTGTTCTTCCACAGGACCTGAGTTCAAATCCCAGTCCCACGTGGTGGATAACAACTGTCTGTAACTTGGAATCTGAAACCCTCTTCTGGCTTCCAAGGGCACAGCATGCATACAGTCAACAGACATACATGTACGCTAAACACCAAGATACATAAAAGAAAATAATGACATCCTTTTAAAACTTCATTTATTTTTAATCTATGTATCTGGGTGTTCTGTCCACATGTATGCATGTGTGTGCCTGGTGTCTGTGCAGGCCAGAGAGTGAGTTAGATTCCCTAAAGCTGAAATTACTGATGGCTGTGAGCTGCCTTGGGAGAGCTAGGAATCAACTCAAGTCTTCTGCAATCATAAGCAGTGCTCTTAATTGCCACCTCTCTAGCCCCAAACAAATAGAGCTTTTTAAAAAATAGAAAAGAAAAACTCAATACAGTGGGCTATAAGAATTTCCCTTCTTGGATTGAAGCCCCTAAGAGGATAGGAACTCTATAGAAAAACCAACAGAGTCAACTAACCTGGACCCTTGGAGGTTCTCAGAGTCTCAACCACCAACCAAAGAACATTCCTTGCAAGTAGGAGACCCTGAGTTTTCACCCCAACACTGCCGGAAACAACCATCTGCTGGTTGTTTTTTGGTTTTTTTGTTTTTGTTTTTCTGTAGAAACAAAATCTATGATAAAAACCAATGGCTCTAAGTCTGCACTTTGAGACTTTTTTAAAGAAAAAGTCTTACTGTGCAGCCCTGGGTGACCTAGAACTCACTATGTAGACCAGGTTGGTCTTGAACTTCTGAAGATCCACCTGCGACTGTCTTTCCAGTGCTGGGACTAACGGGTGTGGTCTCACCTGGCATTTTAAGACTTTTAGGGGGGCTGGTGAGATGGCTCAGTGGGTAAGAGCACCCGACTGCTCTTCCAAAGGTCAGGAGTTCAAATCCCAGCAACCACATGGTGGCTCACAACCATCCGTAACAAGATCTGACTCCCTCTTCTGGAGTGTCTGAAGACAGCTACAGTGTACTTACATATAATAAATAAATAAATCTTTTAAAAAAATTATATTAAAAAAAAAAGACTTTTAGATGCCTCTAATCTTTGTTTTCCTTCTCCCTTGCTTGTTATAAATCTAGACTTCTTAGATCCACCAAGTGCCCTCTCAGTGAAAACCTACTGTGTGCTGAGGAGAACAGTAGGCTTTACAAACTGTGCACAATTTAAAAGACACCTCCTCTCCTCCCTTGCAGTTACATAAGAGCAGGAAGTAATACCCTCGAGAAGTTTGAGAGTAGTTTTTCGTTTTGTTTCATATTTTCACCGACAAAGACATTAGAACGTAGAGACTGCCTTTTGGGTCCAGCGGCGACTCCTGAAAGTCCTCCTGCTATGTCAATAATTCAGAAATGGAGTTCTGCTTTCTGATTGGCAGAACTCCTATCCCATCTCGAAAGTCCACAGCCATGTCAGTCTCTTCTTTCACTTTCACAAAGATAGCGGCATTTAAATTTTAAATGTCTTCTGGCATTTAAATTTTAAATGTCTTCTGGCATTTAAACCCTTCCATCATCTGGTTCAGCGTGCTGTGGCACTAAAGTCACTGCTCTGGTATAGGTTCAGACACAGAAACCCTCCGTTCCTGCCTATTCCCCTCTCCCACTTCCCCCCACCACACATACACACGCACACACACACACACACATTAGGGATCAGTTTCTATTTCCCAGGCACGACAAACTCAGCTTTAGAGAACAGTACACCCACTTCCTCTTAGGGCTTTGCCTCTGAACCACCAACAACCACCTCACCCCAACCCTAGGACCTGAGGAGCTACCACCAAATGCTTTCATCTCTCTGATCACTTCCCCTGTCACTTCTGCTTTCAGAACCACCCTGTTTAAAGGGAAACAAAGTCACGGAATCACGCTTTGCAGACCTGCTTCTTTGGACTGCCCACTGAATTGTTGTTAACCGCGTTATCAGTTATTACGGACACTGGGCTCTATAGGCACCAAGCCAGAGGTTTAAAGGTGACTCTGGTGATAGACACTTCGCGTCTCCTCCCCGGGATAGGTCCCTCTCCTCACTCGGCCACCTTCCCCGGGACTTCCCTTCCCAAGCCTTCAACACCTCCGGCCCTCTGCCGCCCAAGCCTATGGACCCTAGATGCTTCCCAGCCGGCTATCCTTGGATGTTACCACAGGTTATGGGAAGCGAACTCTGGAATTCAGGCGCGGCACCCTGCCTCCCCACAACCTCGCAGGGGAACCTGATGACCCTGGATCTGATAAAACTTGTGCAAAAGACTATGAAGGACCCGTTACCCGCTGGAGTCTGTCCTCCGCAGCCCGCAGGGCGCCCCGTCTCCTGGAGTCAGAGCTGATGTCCTGGGTCCAGAGTGGAGACCTCTACCCTGTGGTCCTTAAATCAGCTGAGCGCAGTGACATCGCACGGGGCGGGGCACTCTGCAGAAAGCAGTCCTGTTCCATGGACCAGGAAACCCCAGTGCTTCCAGTAACTTCGGTTAACTTTAAGAAAGAGGAGAGCTTTTTTTTTTTTCTTTTTCTTTTTCTTTTTCACTTTGAAGGGGCGTTAATAGTTCTTACGGCCACTCAGGGAAGGAAACCTGGCACAATCCCATGTCCCCCAAACCTCCCCGACCCTACTTGACCCTTCACAGGACCCTTCAGACTCCACTACTCCAGGGTCCCTCTCCTCAGTGCCTGAAAGTCCCTCAGTTTCCCTGGTTTCTGCTGGAATCCTCACAGCAAGATCTTCAGCTTACCAAGGACAGCGATCTTCAGGATGGTGGGTCGGTGGAGGTACCGGGAAGAACAAGAGGCAGAAAATTAAAGCCCTCCTTTATCTCCACTTCCCCAAACGTTCGAGATTGTTGATATCCCCCGCGTCCCACCCCCGCCCCGCTTTCCTCTACCTTTACCCTCCAGGCGCGGTTTCCTGCAGAACAAGCTGCTGCTTGGGGGATGAAGGGGGGGACAGGGTAGTTCGAAAGGATCCAGAGCAGGATATGCTGCAACTGGGGGTGAGGGTGGAGGCGGAAAAGGACTGAGCTCCCAGGGGGCTAACTCCAGCCTAGATTTCCCGACCCTGTGACACGTGGAACTCCTAAGCATTCCTCCAGTTCTGGAGCCAACTGTCGCCTCTCCTGCCCGTCTTTGCGCTTCTTAATGTTCTGGCGAGTACAAATTTCTCTTAACTCTTTACAACTCAGGCATGGATACCCCCAGAACCCCTGGAGCTGGGGGAACAAATCAGGTTCCCTCCTCCCCAACAGACTAAAGAAGCAAGCTAAAGGAAGCGGAAAGGGGGAGGGGTGCTGTTAAAGAGATTTAAAGCCATTAATAATCCCTCTATTAGTTAGAGACTCAGCTGCCAGCATTTTCCCTTCTCCTGCAGTCAACGCAGTTGGAGGCTGCAGTCAGTAAGTCCAGAAAAGCCCAAGGATGTCACAGAGAGATTCATGTTGGATTCTGTAGCCTTGTGACTCATGGGGGGAGGGGGTGGAGAAGGCACGGGGACTGGGACCTGGTGACCACACCCTTTCATAGCAGCCAGAAGCATAGAGCCTGATCAGCCTTTTTACATTTCCTCTTTGAAATCCAGATAACTGATTTATAATATTCCCTTTTAAGCAAAGATACATTTCTCACTCTCCATATGTGTCCATGTGTGTGCAGGTACACACACATGTACAGCTATACATGCACATGCATGTTTATACAAGAAAGCCAGAGGACAGTTCATCTACCCTTCTGTAAACACCTTCTGCCTCGTTTTGAGACAGGTTCTTTCATTGAACTCACCAAATAGGCCAAGATGGTGGGCCAGCAAGCACCCAGTGCTTCCTCTGTGCCTTCCAGGCACTGGGATTACAAACACGGGGTTTGTAGAGATGAAACTCAGATTTGAGCTACCTCTCTAGGCCTCTTTAACCTTTCCTGACAGTGAGTTAAAAGTAAACTCTTCATAGACATGCTTACAACGCTCCTTACAACGTTTGCCATTTGATAAAGTGGAATAAAACGAGCTCGGTCGTGAGAGGAAATTGACGTTTTATCAACATCTGTTTAAATGAACAACACATAGCATAGTTAATGATGGAAGAGCCTATCCTGCAGAGCACCTACACTGAGGTCCAAGAGTGCCCTGACTCTTTTCCTGTCCCAGTAGATAGGGCTCTTCTCAGGAAGCTTAGACCTTCAATCAAGTCTCGATTTTCTGTTGGGGGAACAGAAAAACAGAAGTGGCTTGGAAGTTTCTTTTTGCACTTTTCCCTCAGATTTCAATCACCGTAACAGAAACAAAAATTCTCTAGACAGTGCCCTCCCTTTGGAGTGTCAGTTGAGACAGTGGGCTTGGAAACTACTTGGGGGAATCTCACACGGGGAAAAGGAGAGAGGCTGGTGGCAGCCAGAGGAGGAACTGACTCTCTGGAAGAGCTTTCCCACAGCTCTGACAACTTGTCAGAGCATCTTCCAGGACAGACAGAACCCAGACAGCAATGGGCCAACTTACTAGCAAGACTACACCTTGATCAGGAGTACTTAATTCTGCACACCCTCAGCCTCTGTTTAACTCTAAGTTTGACATCAGTGCCTAGAAGGACTTGTGGGTCACTGGGCCTCCTTGTTTGATCCTCTTCCCGATGAGGCCACACTGAATAACTCTTTCTCTGCTTGTCACTACTACTTATTTCTCTAATTGTTGTATTAAGGATGGGTGGCTGAGTCAGTTTATTGGGGGTTGCCAGGTTTGGGCTTTACCCCCCAAATCTCCAGCAGACAACTTTTCATCTACTGAGAATGAATGTTACCACGTAGAGAAGTGACTTTCCAAAGACGGCCATTTCCTACTCCAGCAAATAGGAAAGCACGTGATGTTTCCTGGCGGAGAATTAAGACAACAGATGAACCAGAGGCTATGAATCAACTGACCTTAAAATAAAGATATGGTCATCGGAGCCAAAGATTAGACAGAGAGATATCTCCATCGGATCTCTCCCCTTGGAACTCTGAGAACCCCATGGAAAAGGGGGGAGGAAAAACTGTAGGAGCCTGAGGGGTTGAGGACACCAGGAGAACATGGCCCTCGGACATCAACTAAGCAGGGCTCACCGGGGCTCACAGAGACTGAAGCAGCAATCACAGAACCTGTATAGGTCTGTGCCAGGTCTTCTGAGTACCTGCTGTGGCAGATTAACCTGGTGTTTTTGTGGAACTCCTCACAGTGGGATCGAGGTGTATGTGTGTGTGGAGGGGGGGGGTACATCTCTTGACACTCTCATATCTCAGGACCCTTTTCCTCCTCCTGGGTTGCCCCACCTAGCCTTGATAGGAGGGTTTGTGCCTAGTTTTATTGTAACTTGTTATGTCATGTTCAGGGGCTAACCCTGGGAGGCTTGCTCTTTTCTAAAGGGAAACAGAGGAGGAGTGGATCTGAAGGAGAGGAGGGTGGTGGGGGGCAACACTGGAAGGAATGGAGGGCAGAGAAACTGTGGTCAGGATGTATTGAAAACAAAATTTTGGCTAAAAAGAAGGAATGTAAATAAATAAATTAAAATAAAATAAAAGAGGTCGTCCTCACTGCCTGTGATGTTCACAAGGATGCTATCAGACCATGCTTTCTTGGAGTGTCCTGGAAGTCTAAGCTCCGTAGGCTCTGGGGCTATCTTAGTATTCAAGTGGAAAGTGGAAACTTTTTGGCAGTTGATGAGATGTTCATGCTCAATTTTAAGAACAATTGCTTGGGAGGCTGAAGAGAAGGCTAGGAGTTAAGAGCGTTCCCTGCTCTTTCAAAGGATCTGGGTTCGATTCCCAGCACCCACGTGATGGTTCACAACTCTCTGTAGCTCCAGTTGTAAGAGATCTGATGCCCTTTCTGACCTCAAAGGGTTCCGCGGGTGCATGGTTCACAGACCCAGGCACAGGCAAACACCCATATGCATAAAAGAAAAATTAATAAGATCTCGAAAAAAGTCTCAATAGTGAACATTTATAACTAAGGTGGTTCTTCTTGTAACCTATCAAGCAGGAGGAAATCACTCAGCAGTGAAATACACACTTTAAAAGAGAAGTTCATAGCCAGGTGGTGGTACACTTCTTTCATCCCAGTACTCAGGAGGCAGAGGAAGGCAGATCTCTGAGTTCCAGGCCAGCCTGGTCTATAGAGCAAGTTCCAGGACAGCCAGGGCTACACAGAGAAGCCCTGTCTCAAAAAAACAAACAAACAACAACAACAAAAATAAAGTCATAAAGCCAAAGCACATTAACTAGATATGATTGGATTAAGGAAGACTGAGGTTTTAATTTAGGAAAAAAAAAAACCTTCCAAGATATTAAGGGATTTAAATCCACACAGGGGAGTTCACAGTGAGGCACCAAGCACATCAGAAGGCACAAGGAGTCAGCTCGGGACTAGGCTGCTCCTCACTTGCCCTTCCTCCCAGTCACTTTCTGCACACATGGTTGCTTTCATGCTGAGGTTGTTAAATAAAAGGTAAGCCCTGTAACAGCTGGAGAAACTTTCAAATTCTCGATAACAAGGAAACCAGCTTGTTAATCAACACATTTCCTGGGTGTGCCACTGAAAAGCAAGCAGCTACCTTGCTGGTCCTGAGCTCAGAGAGGTTGTAGGCAGAGAGAGACTGTTCTATGAATACTGCAATGACAGCGTTTGTCAAAACCCACAGGCCACGCAACCCAGAAGGAATCCTAACACACACAGCCTGAGGGCTTTGAATAATTATGCTATGCCAGTGTAGGCTCATCAGCTGTAACAAATGTGCTACTGTGCAGCAAACATCCTTGTGTGAGGATAAAAGGTATGTGGGAACCCTCTGCATTCTGGTCTACTTTTCTTTGAACATTCAACTGCTCCAGCAGGGTGGAGAAATGATGGCTCAGCAGTAAAAGCACACTGCTCTTCCAGAGGACCTCAGTCCAGTCCTCACCACTCAGGGGGGTGAGAATTACCTGTAACATCAGCCCCAGGGGATCTGAGACCTCTGGTCTTCTCAGTGCCCACATTCATGTGCACATACTGTACTCCCACAAACACATACGCTCTAAAAGCAAGTAAAACTGCTCCAGATGACAGCCATTCATTTTAAAGTAACTGGGGTGTGTATGCGTGTGTGTGTGTGTGTGTGTGTGTTTGTGTGTGTTTGTGTGCATATATATGTGTGTGTGTGTGGTTGTGTGTGGATGTGTGGACATTTATGTGTGTGGTTGTGTGGGCATGTGTGTGTGATTGTGTATATACGTATTGTGTATGTGTGCATATGTATGTGTGTGATTGTGTGTATTTATCTGTGTGTATGTATCTGTATGTGTGTGTGTGATCGTGTGCATGTATGTGTATGTATGTATATGTGGGTGCTAGGAATCTAATCTGGGTCCTATAGAAGAACTGGCTGTGCTCTTAACTGATGAGCCACTTCTGCAATTACTGGTTTCTGCTTTGAAGTCGGTACACATGTGGGTGATTGTGCTTTTCTACCGTGCATGCATGCGGCAAAGACTCATCTCCAGAGTCGTTCCTCCCCAAGAGTCATCCACCCTGGTTTGCTTTTATATTGTTAAAACACTTGTGTGTGTCTGTATGCTCCCACGGGAGTTTATGTGCATCACATGAATACGGGTACCCAAGGAGGCCAGAGAGCATTGCACAGCCTAGGATCAGAATTACTTGCAGTTTCCAGCGTGTGAGTGCTGGGATCAAAACCCAGGTCTTCTGCAAGAGAAGTTAAGTACTTCTAACTGCTGAACCCTCTCTCCAGCTCCTGCCTTGCTTTTTAATACAGGCTCTCTCACTGATATGCAGGGCTCATCAATCAGGGTTGGCTGGCTAGAAAGCAAGTCTCAGGGATCCATTTGTCTCCACCCTGCAACAGTGCTATCACAAACACTCGCTATCACACCAGATTTCTTTTTCCTTTTTTTTTTATTGGATATTTTCTTTATTTACATTTCAAATGTTATCCCCTTTCCTGGTTCCAGCCCCTCTCCAAACTCCCTATCCCATCCCCTCTCCCCCTGCTTCTATGGGGGTGTTTCCCCACGTACCCACCCACTCCTATCTCCTCACCCTCAATTCCCCTTACTGAGGCATTGAGCCTTCACAGGACCAAGGGCCTCTCCTCTCATTGATGCTAGACAAGGCCTCTGTTACATATGCAGCTGGAGAGGGCTGGAGAGATGGTTCAGCAGTTAAGAGCAATGCAACCACATGGTAGCTTACAACCATCTGTAATGGGATCTGATGCTCTCTTCTGGTGTGTCTGAAGACAGTAACAGTGTACTCATATACAAAAAATAAATAAATCTTTAAAGAAAAATATGCAGCTGGAGCCATGAGTCCATCCAGTTGCCACACCCAGATTTTTAAATGGACCATAGTGATGAAATTCAGGTCCTGGGGATTTACTAACTGAGTCATCTCTCCAGGGCCCTCCCATAGCAATCTTGACTGACTCACACAAAAAAGATGTTTTATCCAGACAATGAGAGGCAGCAAAACTCAGATTCAGGAATTCCCTCTCCTCAGCAAGTCCACTGGCTTTCCCTGGCTGTTCTTGGACTGATAGCTGAAAGCTCACACTAAAGAATGTGGTCTCTCCACCTCGCAAAGATAAGACTTGTCCAACCAGCCTCATGAGATTGAAAATAGTTTGGGCTGTGAGCCTACATCTGAGAGATGTTTCCAGTAAGTAGCTTACTGGCCCCAGTCACCCCTAAATGTGGGAAAAGGAGAGCAAGGAGAGTCTGGGCAGGGTCACACTTGCTATTTATTGCTCATTTATATATATATATATTGGATTTTTGAGACAGGGTTTCTCTGTATAGCCCTGGCTTTCCTGGAACTCACTTTGTAGACCAGGCTGGCCTCAAGCTCAGAAATCCACCTGCCTCTGCCTCTCCAGTGCTGGGATTAAAGGCGTGCGCCACCACGCCCGGCTTAATGTATATATTTTTAAAAGGTCATGGCCCAGTGTTGACTGTCATTCTGTCAGAATGAAAGGGTCTAATAAGCACAGTTTCCTACTTGAAAAAGGCCCATCTGAGGGCAGGCAGAGTGCATCAGAGTGCATGGGAGGTTCCTCACTACAGATAAGATCTGAGGAACTCCGGTTACCATGGTGACATCTGTTGTAGCTGTGCGCCTCTAGGGAACAGGAGGAGGTGACAGCTCCAGTCCTCCCAGAGTCTATCTAGTAAATACTCCTGTGTTAAAGAAACTTTCCACCTCTGGAAACCTTCCGCAGACCTTGTCCCCCACAATGACTTGAAATCTAACTGACCAGTACAGCCCTCCCTTTTTCATCTGAGAGGGATCTCTGACAGTGAAGGGGAATACTGTGGTGCCCACATCCTGACAGCACAACATTCCAAAAGTCAATCATCAATCAATCAATCAATTAATCAATATCTCTCTGTCTCCATCTCCAACTCTGCCTCTGTTTCTCTGTCTCTCTCAATGTTTCTGTCTTTGCCTCTGCCATGCCTACCCCCTCACATCTGATATTCCAGGGATATTGAACAATTATATTTATTGTACCAAAATAATATAATTATTGTATCAAGGGTCAAAACTCTGAATGTCACTTTCTACCCAATGTTGATGTCAGAAGTGGGTTTTGCTTGTTTGTTTTAATCACTATCTTGCTGTATAGCTGGGAATTGCCTCAAACTCATAATCCTCCTGCCTCTGCTTCTTGTGCGCTGGTAGTTCAGATGTGGCACCACATCTGGCTTCAGAACTGTTGACCCTTCATTAAGTGTGGGTAGAACTGAGACACACTAGAGTGAAGATGTTTAACAATAGCCTTCTGGTTTGTTTGTTTCTTTCTTTCTTTTTCTTTTTCTTTTTCCTTTTCCAATACAGTGTTTCCCTGTGTAGTCTTGGCTGTCCTGGAACTCACTCTGTAGCCCAGGCTGGCCTCAAATTCAAACACCTACCTCTGCCTTTTATGTGTTGGGATTAAAGGCATGCTCCACCACCACCCAGCCATTTATTTTGTTGCTACTTCATAACTGAAATTTTGCTACTGTTAGTGAATTGTAAGGTAAGTATCTGATATGCAGGATACCTGATATGGGACCATGCTTGGCTTCATCTTAATTTTATATCTATGGGTGGTTTGACTGTGTGTAAGTCTGTATACAACATCTCTGCAATGTCCAAGGAGGCATTAGATCTGCTGTGGTTGGAGTTACAGACAGCTGTGAACCACCATGTGGGTGCTGGGAATTGAACCTGGGTTCTCTGAAAGAGCAGCCCTACTCTTAACCACTGAGCCATCTCTCCAGTCCTTATATGACATTCTTAATCATCCTAGGAAGTTCATATCAACAGAGAAGCAGATCTCCACAAGTGAACTGCTCTTCTGTGGCTAAGCATAGCACAGAGATATATGCTCTTTTTTATTTGTCCAAAGTGCAGATTCCTTACTAACCCTCATTGTCAATCTGTCTGTAGGGACCTGCTAGGCTACTGGTCCTTCCTCTTCTCTTCTGTAATGAGCCATAACAACTATGTAAGTCCAAGAGCTTCTAGCATCTGCTTTTACTAGCACATGCAGAGAGCACACCGCAAAATAAGGTCAACTGGAAGGAATGCAGAGACCAGATGTGGAACTAAGAGGGAGAAAAACACACAGACACAGAGTAAGGCTGCTAATGACATTGAACGGAGCTGGATCTAGCAAGTCAAACCTTTCTGTGAGTGACTAACATATATTCATTAATCTTTATTTATGTTCTGCTCAGGGGACTTAAAGTTGATCTTATTGGTAGTGGCCATATCCATCTCACATGAAAGACTTTCTGCAATGGGCCACGACCTACTGTGAGCATAAACTGTGTTACCATTGAAATCGGGTGGCAGGGGTGGGCATGGGGCTTGGGCAGGGCACATGCAGTTGAGACACATAGTTTTGAAGTGTAGGAGAGGTTATGAAAATCAATAGAATTTGAATTAAACAACATCTGAATTAAACAACAGCATTGATCTTTATGGTCACACACCTGTTAATCCCTTCCTTGCCACTACACAGTTGTTTTTTTTAAATACAAAACAAACAAACAAAATCAGTCTACAGCCCATTATCTGGCCTGCAGAATTGTCTGACCTGCTTTCTGATCACAGAGAGAACTTATCCTACAAATTTCTGGGATGTGATAAATTTAGGGAGGTAGGAACACTCAAACTTTCCCAGGACCAAAAGGAAGAATCACAAATCAGGAGACAACCAAGTCTTTGCTTTGTAATGAGACATCATTGGCACTGCTGTGATCCTTAGCTGAACTGACACTTTGGGAGGACCCAGCTCACGACTCTTCACAGTTCAGGACCAACCCCAGCATCCCTGTGGGCCACTCTCTATGACACCGGCTTGATGAAGCCATAATCCATGCACTTGATAAGACACTCCCGGGCTGTCTGGACCACAGCTGCTCTCTTCTCATCTGGCTCCTGCTTTCCCACCACGGTCAGGATCTCCAGCAGCTCGCTCTCCACCAGCTTCCTCGCCAGCTCAGCATCCGCTGATAGCAGGTTGTGGGCAATGACCAGGCCCCGGTGCTGCACGGACAACTGGTCATGCAGGCAAAGCCGCTGTAGGATCTCCAGCCACTGGGTTGTCTGCCGAGTGGAAGTTGAAGAATCAGTGAGGAGGCAGAGGAAAGACTTTTCTTAACAAGAAAAACAAAAA
This sequence comes from Mus caroli, assembly GCF_978045245.1. Taxonomy (NCBI): domain Eukaryota; kingdom Metazoa; phylum Chordata; class Mammalia; order Rodentia; family Muridae; genus Mus; species Mus caroli. The sequence continues at coordinate 39,685,535 of NW_028227268.1, forward strand.
GTATCAGCCGTGCCCACAGCTAAGTAACTTGATTATGACCACATATCTATAAATAGTAATAGACTAAACTAAAATAGACTAATAACCCATCTATTTATTCATTCATTGATTGATTCATTCATTCATCCTGCCTGTGCTTGTGTATGTGATGTGCATGAATGTATGCATGTTCCCATGTATGCAGGTGTACACACATGCAGGTGCACATGCACACGTTTGTTGTGCCTGTGTTTGGAGGCTTGAAATTGATGTTCAGTGTCTTGTCCACTTTTATTTGGAGAGGTAGCGTCTCTATTACACGCATCCACCCTGCCTGCCTGGCTTTCCCGTGGTTGCTAGGGATGCAAACTCTGGTCCCCCTGCTTTCACAACAAACACTTTATCCACTGAGCTGCCTCCCCAGCCCCCATCCATTTATTTATTATTATTTTTTTAAGCATCTTGAGAAACAGAAAGGCCTGCCCCCTGAACATCTCAGCAGAATGAAGATGCAGATCACTAAGGAAAGAGAGTCCTCATATGGGAAACACAGATAAATGCTCGCTTCTATCAAGCCAGGTGCCCTGTGAGACACGAGCTCCAGGCAAGCACACACGCCCTCCAGCCTTCAACTGGACTAAACACGAGACTCCAAGGTGAGTTCTCTCCTCATTCCTCTTCCATCCACCATCCATGATCGTGAGGACAAGTTGACTGTTGGGTACGGGTGCTCGGCCACTCTCATCACCTATGAGACAGTGAGGAAGCGGACAGCACAGCCAGGAGCTGACACCTGCCATCGGACAGGCACACATGAGGTAGCGCAGAAAAAGAAACATCTTCTGTATTCATTTGGATTCATAGAGGGCAGCCCTCAGGCCCCATTAGCCTTGCCTTCTGCATGGCCTCACCTAACTCATGGGCCTCAAGAGCCTCATGTGTCTGTCACTGATCTTCTACTAGGGACATTTCTAAACATGTCTTCCCAATAGAAAAAATGGGGAGATAATAATGCCCTGGATTCCAGGGTGATCTGAAATATTAAATGATATATTATGTGTATATGTCGTACACATATCTCCTTAGGACAGTAACCTACTTATGAGAAGTGCAAAGTGTCACCAACGTGTCCTAGTGGAGAGCCCTTGTGTCTAGTTACTCCAGGAGAAGCAACTCTAGAACAATGGTTTCTAAGTGTGGTCCCCAGGCCAACATTTTCCTCTCAGACTCCAATCTATTGAATCAGAACACCAAGGGAAACTGTTCTATCTATCTCCATGGGTGATGCTTAAAAGCATTATAGTTGGTTGGTTGGTTGGTTGTTTTAGCATTATCGTTTTGAAGAGCTTACCATAGGGCAAACAAACAAACAAACAAACAAAAACAACCTGAAGTCCAGAATCCACATAGGATGAATGATACCCAGCAGAGGCCTCCATGGCAGGACAGGAGAAGAAAAAAAAGCCTACACGGAACTCAGAGACCACACACACACACACACACCTGACCATGTAAAGGAGCCAACCTCTACCCCAGATGTAAGCATGTTTGAACCGAGCTGACCTGTTCACTCCCATGGAGACCAATGCCCTTGAGCTAGGCTCTGTGTGCAGAGATGAAAGGGTTTCGTGCTTGAGACTGACAGCATTACTCCCATTACAGCTGCTGAGGTGGCCACATTCTTACCATAACAGCCAGACAACCTGCCCGTGGCACAGAATCTATAGCCTCGTTGCCAAATCACCACCAGCTTCCTGCAGTGACCCAACCCTTTCTAGGCTTCACTGAGGAACTTGTGAGCCCCTCAACAGCAATGTGCACCGTGATGTTACCCTTTCTTCTGTAGGAATTATGCACACCCACAAAGGAATTGGGATGCACTGTTGTGAGAGGACTTTAGCTAATGCACCCAGGAAGTCAAACAGTCATGGTGATGGCCAATAGGCACAGTCTTTAGGTGTTAGGAACCGACTCCCGGCTGGGAAAGTTTGCTCTGCTGTCCAACCTCCCTAGATGAGCCAGGACAGTGATGTCTGAGGGTTATGAGACTCTATATACCTTACCCAGCTCCCTCCGGTCCCTAGCAGGTTCTTACCACCTCTGTCATCTTGAGGCACAGTTTCTTATGTGCCGCGGTCAGCATGGCCAGAGCTCCAGCTGCTGCGTTCTGCAGTTTGTGGTCATCCTCCCCACAGAGCAGCACCACCAGCTTCAGACGATCATTCCCATCGGCCAGGAACCTCTCCTGAACCTGTGCCAGGCAGGTGTGTGACTCGGTGAAAGAGGCCCCACATCTGCACCTCACAAGGAGCGACAGAGGCACCTGCAATTCCCTGACTCAGGATCTCTGAGATATTTGCTTTGAGCCAGTTCTGCATAAAACTCGTCCCTGATTACCTGCGTGAAGCAGGTATAACTCCTCACAAACAAAAGATTAAGGCAAAAGGAGGGGTGGGGTGGCACTTCCCACCTCCCCTATATTGTGTGGTCTACCCCTTCTGTTTGCAGCTCTTCTCTAGGAAAAATGCAACTTCTCTTTGGAAAATACAGACTGCTTCCATGACAGTCCTGGGCCTTTGTGGTCTGCAGTACAATGGGTTTGCATGGAGAATTGCACAGGAGCAGGGGCAATTGGGGAGTCTGCTTGGTATTGGGGAGTGATTGTCCTGTCTCCACCAGGTGACACTAAAGTGTCCCCGACACCTGAAAACAGAAGTGCCCTGACGCCTCCCAGCACCCTGACCTGTCACAGAGAGGTATCAAGGCCACATAACAGCTTGCTGCCATCCTTCAATAGAAGACAGTAAAATCTAGTTGTTCAGGTTTAAGGGCATTCTATTGGAGCAAATATCCAAAACGGGGATCTCTGAAAGAGGATAATTGTCATGGATCCCCAGGTAAGGTCCTCCATCTGCATGTCCCTGGATCTGGAGCAATAGCTATCAGACAGGAGGGGATGGAAGAAGAGGCCAGTATGGTCCTCTCTTGTGGGGACCAACTGTCACTGGAAGTAGCTGTCCCACCAAGGACCACAGCCCTCCCTTCTCTTATACCTGTGCCCATAGTCCAGTTATCAAGAATGGACTGGAAAAAGAGGTAAGTTCTGTCATCTGTCACTGGCAGGCCACCTAGGATAAGAGGCAAATTCTCCTTCTATATTCACTCCCACTCGCTACCAAACAGAGACCACTCCAGATTGGTAGGAAGGAGGTCTTCCTGATGCCCCCAAAGGCTTGGATTCCTACTCATTGTACAGACGAGCCACCAACTCAGAGGTGCTCTGATGTGACCAGAAATGAACTTCTGCTCCTTTAAGACCACTGTGTAATTGATTCTATTGTTGCAGCAGCAGGCACTCCCCAGGGAAGGCTGCCTCCTCTTTCACATTGCCCTCTTTATACCCAACACTATCCCTGATTCCTGATTCCTTGGACACACCCCTTTTCTCCCAGGTCCTAGCTCAGCCTCAGGCCAGCCCCCGGTGGACTCTAGTAACTCAGTCCCTGCTGACTGTCTCTAGCAAGCTTTCATAAGTTGGCTTTTCCACTATGTGGCGGTTAGAATAAGAATGGACCCATAGGCTCCTATGTTTGAACACTTGGCCCCAGTTGGTGGAACTGTTTGGAAAGGATTAGGAGGTGTGTGGCTTTGTGGAAAAGGTGTGTCACTGAAGATGGCTTTGAGGTTTCAAAAGACTCCTGTGATTCTCAGTATTCTCCCTTTGCAGCGTGGTTGTGGATCAAGGTGTGAGTGTTCGGCTGTTCTCTTGGCCTGCCATCATGGCCTCTAACCCTCCTCCAAAAATGTATGCCAAATCAAACAGTTTCTTTTATAAGTTGCCCTGGCCCTGGTGCTTTATCACAGCAATAGAATAGTAGATAAGACACTCTGGTAGCAGAAGTGTGTCTAAGACTTGAATTAGATATAGAGGTGAATAATCTCAGGCCTCATAATGTCCAGAAGTGCCTCAGGCCTGGAACTGTCATGTCTCTGATATGCCCTGTGAGTACAATGATGTTTGGTCACCATGAGAAGAAGAAAATATCCACTAGAGACTCAGAATTCATTTTCACTTTACATCCTGTGATTGTTCAGTGGTCAGTACAGCTATGACGCATTGCAGGTTCCAGAATGCACTGCAGGTTCTGTGGACCTGGTGACATTCACAGTGAGGTTTTTTAAAGTGACCCAGAACTGTATCTTAGCATCTCTTCACTGTCCTGTGGATCTTTAATGATTACAAATGATCTAGCCTCTTGACTTCCAAGAGCCCTGATCTCCCAGCTTGCCTTGCTATGACATTATTTAAGCTTAATTTACTTAGGTAAATGGCATCTTCCACCTCACTCAGACCACAGCTCAGCTTGGGATAGAATGCTGTGAAAATGTTTCCTGAGGGCTCCTACATGGAAACGGGGCAATACTCTGATTGATCTGGGGACTCCTGGGTTCTCTCACCAAAATGCTGTTTTAGTATCATCTCAGGGCTCCAGTCTCACCCCAAACCCAATATTCACATCTTGGTCACCCCACCTCTCTGAACCCCCAGCCTCATCCCGAGCCTGTCCCTCGGGAGCTCCAGCCTTACCTCCTTATTGAGCACCATGTTACACATGCATTCGGTGGCTGCCTGCCGTAGCTGGTCATGGTTCTCAAACATGTAGTTTTCAATGTCTGGCAAGGCCTTCTCCTTGAAGATCTTCTGCCTGGAATGGAGGGGAAGGGTGAGGAAGAAGGAGCCTCGAGTCCCCAGCAGTGAACATGCCAGGTTGGTCATGCAGGGTCCTTCCTCCATCTTCATGAGGTCCCTTCCACATCCTCAGCCTGTACAAGGCACTGAGCCCACCTCCAGAAGGGGCACAGATAGATATAAGTTAAATGACGTGACAATTGTCTCCCAGGCACAGTGACGGGCTCTGGGATGAATGTGTCACCAGACTGGAGAGTCTCATTACTGAACAAGGAAATTCTCTCCCTTTTCCTGCTGTAGGGGAGATGGAGAGTTACTCTGTGACCATGAGAGAGAAGAAAAGTCCTTCTGAAAGTTAAGGCAACAGAAAGGAGGGGAGAGGGGGCATTGGTTGACTGGCAGGGAGACAACTTTATAATCCCTGCATCAAACCACACCTGACCGGTTCATCCCAAACTTAATTTGCACGAGTCAATAAACTTCCTTCAAGCAGGGAGCCAGTTAGACCAGGTTTTCTGGTCTAAACAACAACACATTACAGTCCATCATCCCTCTGCTTCCTAGAAGGAACACCTACTAATCCTTCCATCCACCTGCCTTCTCCTTCCTACTTTAGGAGGCAGGATGCCTTTGGGACGTCTGCTTTATATAATCCTGTATGCTTTTATGGGGTACCAGCTCAAACCCCACCTACCCTTGATTCATCTTAGATGTCATCCAAGCAGAGCCATCAGTACATGATACATACAGAATTTCAACCAAACACTCTATGGATACCTCTATGTCCCTCTGCCCTCTCCACCTGCCCCACATACCTGAGTTTGTCACTGCGCCCAGACAGGTTAGTAAGTCCCAGCAGAGCCTCATAGTTCTGAAGCCCATCCCTCTGTGTGTCCAGGAGACTCACGAGGGGCCGCACCACCTCATATACCTGCGGGGGAGGCATGGGTCAGGTGAGGTACAGGCATTTCCCTGTCTCTTGCATCTGAAGCCCTATATTTCCAAAGCCCTTTCTTTCTCACACTCTGTCTGGTTTAATCTGTGATCCTGAGAGGTTGGGTTGTTCCCTTTTACTGTGCAGATGAGAAAGCTGAATTTCTAGGAGCACAATTGTGCTCACTAGAGGTAGAGCCAGGCCTGATGTCCAGGTGTCTGAATCATTATCCTCCCTCTGACAGCACCTCGACCCCTCTTTAGCAGAGATGAGGGGACAGGACCCTAAGAGCAATGGGACTCCTTCATCACCCTTTCTTCTCAAATACCTACCCTCTCCCCAGGGAAGGCAATATCCGGGTTGGAGACAGCAGCAATCTTGGCTAGCCCATGGGCTGCCTTCACCTTGCCCACATCTGTGCCCTCCAAAGCCAGGGGGATCAGGGCCTGCAAGAGAGAGCACAGCCACTAGCCAGCAACAGACATCCAGAAGCCTCTCACTCCTCTGGCTCCAGCTGCCCTCTGTCTGTCTGTCTGTCTGCCTGCCTGTCTGTCTGTCTAATCAGAGACCCACAGCATAATCAGCCCAGAGACCTGTTCCTTTCTAAACAGAGTCCGTCTGTCTAATCAGAGATCCACAGCATAATCAGCCCAGAGACCTGTTCCTTTCTAGACAGAGTCCCAAAGATTCATGTGTGCAAGGCTTAGTCTCCAGCTGTCAGGATGATGGGGAAGTGATTGGACTCTGAAGGCTCTGAGCCAACCCTCAGATTAATCCATTGATGAGCTCACAGCTGAAGGGGCAGTTGGGATGAAAGGCCTGGTTGGAGGGAGTACATCACTGGAGTGTGCCTTTAAAAAGGTGTGTCTTGTTTCCCTTCTACCTTCCCCCCTCCCCTTCTCTCCCTTCCCCATCTCCTTTCCCTCTCTTTCCTCCCTCTCATTCCTGACTCCTGAAGGGAGCAACTTTGCTTGGCTTCACACTCTGCCATGAGGTTCTGTCTCATCACTAAGCCACAGTGAGCCCGTCATGGACTGGAACCTCTGAGAACATGAACCCAAACCAATGTTTCTTCCTCTAAAGTTGTCATCTCAGATATTCGTCACAGAGACAGAGTCTGACTAACCCAAACATGTATAAAACAATTAAATACTTATCAAGGATTCACTGCCTGGTTCCCAGGACTGCCAAGGTCTCTACCTTCACTCCTCATTCCATTTTGAAAAAAAAAAAATAATAATCAATAGATTGATTTTTGCTAGGTGTGGTGGCACAGGCCTAAAATCTCAGCACCCAGGGAAATGAAGAAGGAAAATTACAACAATTTCAAGTCCAGCCTGAAGTGCATACATGACAAGAACTGGCTAGCCAGGGCTACAAGGTGAGACCCTGTCTCAAATAATAGGAGGAGGAGGAGGAGGAGGAGGAGGAGGAGGAAGAAGAAGAAGAAGAAGAAGAAGAAGAAGAAGAAGAAGAAGACGACTTTGTATTTTACATTTTGTTCAAGCTAAATCTAATCCTATTTATCTATTTATTGAGCAGCTACTGAGAATTGATGCATCTAACCTACTTCCCACAAGTATCTGGAAAGTTAGACTATGATTTCTTCTCCCCATTTTGCAGAGGAAGAAACTGCAGTTCAGAGGGACTAAAGTGCCCAGGTTTGCACAGCTAAAACAAAGAAGAGCAAACTCCCACTGCAAAAGAAGTTTTGGTTTCTGTGGAGAAGCCCATGGTCTGCCTTCCAGCCTGAACAGAAGGGGCTGTGGATGGGATTCCAAAGTAGATACCAGGGCATTATCAAATCAAGAAGGAACAAGTTTGGGCCAATGAATTAGATGGTGCAGATAACTAAGTAAGTGTGTTTTGCGAAGTTAGGGTGGTGTGAAATACATGACTTTGGAGTGGGACAAGAGGGACTCACATATATGCATGTATATGTAGTATTAGTAGGCACATGAACACACACACACACACAGACACACGTGTGTGCGTGCACACACATGCTTCTTCCCAGTAGATCACCTTCTAAGACAGCAAGGACCTCATCTTGCCTAGTTACCTTGCCACCACCTTGAGCTACAATGGTGCCCCGGTCCTTCGGGTTGTCACAGAGTGCCAGGAATACCCTGCAGAGACAATGATAAGAGAGAATGAATATTCACAATTCCCGTATCACATTTCCAGGAACCACCACAAGCCAGTCAGAGCCAGGAAACCCTAGAACAACAGTAGAAGCCTTGAAAGGCAGACTGCATGCCCTTACTTGGAATGAACCACCTTTAAAGGAGACTGTTGTGGCAATAAGTGGGGGCAGGGAATAAGATCAAGCAAGACCTAAAATATCCATCTCATTTCTATTTCTGGAATCAGCCAACAGCTTCCTGCTACCCCCAATCCAGGAGAAACTCTCCAGGCCTACCCCTATCCCTGGGTAGACAGGTTCTATCCTGTTCCTGGCCCTGGTCCCACCTAATCCCACCACCACTCATAACACTAAGACATACCACAGGAAAAAATAAATTATACTCTTTTTTTATTATTATTATATGTAAGAACACTGTAGCTGTCCTCAGACACTCGAGGAGAGGGAGTCAGATTTTATTTTGTTACGGATGGTTGTGAGCCACCATGTGGTTGCTGGGATTTGAACTCCTGACCTTTGGAAGAGCAGTCGGGTGCTCTTACCCACTGAGCCATCTCACCAGCCCCAAATTATACTCTTTATCTCTCCATCCTTGATGCCTTTTCCTTCCCTTTTCTTCTTTTGTGACCCTATTGAGTTACCACCGCTACCGGGAGGCCTTCCTGGACGCCCACCCACTTACCTTCTAACTTACCTTCTAGTCTGGGTGGTTGGGACCTACTGCCTGGACTCCAACCCCTGTGCTTCCCTGTCATGGCATTTACACTGTGATGTAACCTGCCTGCCTCCCCCTAGGTTATCCTTCATCTTTAAGAAAAAAGTAACTAAAAGGACCTCCAGATGCAAGTTTTCAACTATGGTGACCTGCCTTCTCCTTGTTCTCCATCCCCTGGCTTAGTCTCTACCATTCACCTCCACCCAGGCTTCTGCCTCCCAATCTCCCCAGCCCACCCTGATTGCACCTGGCCAGCAGCTCCTTGGTCTGGTCTGTGAGGATGGCACTGTCTGCCTTCACCATGCAGGCCAGTGCAGATATGACACCTGCCTTCAGGAGACGTTTCACCCGCAAGTCAACGAAGTCCTTCTTGTCCTGGAGGGAACAATGGATGGACATGGGGAAGGGACCAGTTGTCAGCCCCAGGTTGAGTCATTATGACAGATGCTCAGAGTGGGCAGTGGACAGGATCAAGGGCATGGTGCATAATCTCTGGAAATGTGCTTAACCTCTCACCTAGCCATGGGGCATGTACCTATGCTACATCCCTACCTGGATGAAGCACAGGGATGCAACTCAGTGGTAGAGCACCCGCCTAGCATGCCCAGGATATCACAAAGAAATGAAACCCATTAAGAGAATGAGTTGGCGACAAGAGCAAGTTCCCAATGTCTGGCACAAAGTAACACTCAGATTCTGATTGTTACAATAGAAGGGAGGAAAAAAAAAAAAAAAAAAAGACTTTCCGTGAAAGTAACACTCGGATTCTGATTGTTACAATAGAAGGGAGGAAAAAAAAAAAAAAAAAAAAAAAAAAAGACTTTCCGTGAGTTACTTAAGAAACCAACAGCATGGCCTGGAGCTAGACCGAGCCTGAGCGAGCGGGCGTCCGGAGCAAGCGGGGGAAGGGGGGTCGGGAGCGAGCCGGGTCCGGAGCGAGGGGGGCAGGGTCCGGAGCGAGCCAGGGTCCGGAGCAACCGGGGGTCGGGAGCGGGACCCCGGAGCGAGAGGGGCCCAGAGAAGAGAAGGGGGTTGAGGGGAATCGGTATAAAACAAAACAAAACAAAACAAAACAAAACACCAGCAGCCGTCCTGTGGAGAAGGCCTCACTACATGGCTAAGTTCTCTCTACTGTCCACCACCTCATTTTGTAACACACATATGATTTTTATCATTTCCTAAAATCCAAACGCTCTCACTTGCTGGGAGTACTTTTCCAAAATGGTTCATATGCAAATGACCTGCAGATATATCCTTGTGTGGGGATAATCACCTTACATACCCTTGTGTTAGGGGTTTTGTGACATTTGAGCATAGAAACTCGGCATTCATATCCCTAAGTCCAGATACCCCAGAAAAGTCAAAATTCTATGACTAGGAGGCATGAAATGAAACACAAGTGTCCATGAAATCAGCAACAAATGTTGCAAAATGTTCATCTGGCTCTGTTTAATCAAATTACAAAAGCTCCGACCCTAGTCAGAAAATTAAAAGACAGAAATCATGAGCGCCACCTAGTGGGAAAAATTGACTATTGTCATCGTCAAGCCGCTCATGGTCTCAATGTTTTTCTAACCACACAGCTCCTCGCCTGAGCTGCCCTGTACCCACCTTGGGGTGCTCCTCTGGCACATGTTGCTTGGAGAACTTGGCCAGCTGCACCAGCTCAGGGACGACCTCCTTGACATCATAGCTGTTGGTGCAGTTTACCAGGGTGTTGGCCACTGAGTAGAGGATGGTCTTGTCACTGGTCTGGAAGCCCCGGGTTAGGAAAAAGCAGAAAGGAGTCACCAGAGTGATAGATCAGAGGAAGTCTCTAGGCTGATCCTAGTGAACCCCCTCCCACTTCCAGAAGAGTCTAGACACCGTCTGTGCTCCCTCGGGATCTCGCTGCCTAAGGGTCCCAGACAGATATGTTGTCCTATCATTTTGACAGGACAGAGCTGTGAGTCCCACCACCAGAGGGCTATCCAGTGAAAGAACCAATCTGGCTTCACCACGGAGGGTGGAGCCAGGGTGAGCTCACAGCCAGCTGAGCCCTGAGCACCAGGGCCAACAGACTGGCACCCTTCCCTGCGCTTCGAGATCTGGACCACTCTTGCCTTGGCCAACTCGAACATGGCCTGCAGAGCAGGGATGTCCTGGACAAAGTCGTCCTTCACGTCAGCGTCCAGCGTGAGGTAAGCCAGGCCCTCCACTGCCCAGCGCCGCGTCCGGGTGTCTATGGCGGTGTTACACAGCCACCTGGAAGCGGAGAGCGAGGAAACCAGTGCAGAAGGAGCCAGGGCTCTGACCAACAGTGACTGAGGTTCAGGATAACAGGTAGCCAGCGAGGGGGCTTATCCAGCCTGACGTCACTGAAGGGCATCCCAGAAATCCCTCACAGAGGCCCATGAGGAGGCAGAGGTTCCAGAGGGGCATAACTTACTTTCGACACTGCTTGGCTAGCTTCTCCGTTGACCCTTCAGCAAACTGTCTGAGACCATAGTCGGAGCCCCCAGCTGAGCCAAGTTTACAGAGCCCCTGTGGCGAAGGGATACAGGAGGATCAGCAACACTGAGGCCTGAGCCAGGGCCTGTGGTCAACACTGTCGCCCTTTCTCTGCCTGGACACACCTCTGTGCCCATGCCACCTCTTCTGAGATGCCCTCCCCGGTTCTCCGACGTGGGAAGATGCCCACAAAGTCACAGGTCCTCACCATTTTGACTTCTTCTATGTTTTGAAAAATTTGCACAAGAGAATCATACTAAATATCTGTGGCCGCTGTGAGAGACGGTGTGAGAAAGCAAAGAAGTCCCATCATGTGGACAACAAATTCAAACATACAAAGTCTAACCCAGGGGGGGAAAATGGACCCTTGTCAGGAAAAGAGCAATGTCTTCTGGGGCAGAAAAGCTATCATGCCCACAGCAAACAGAGTGGTGCACATCTTTAATCACAGCAGACAGGCAGCAGAGGCAGGTGGATCTCTGGGAGTTCAAGGCCAACCTGGTCTACAGCATGAGTTCCAGGCCAGCCAAAGCTACACAAGCAAAAAATTGACTGATATGAGGAGCTGCAGAGATGGCTCACTGAGTGGGGCCCTTGCTGTGTAAGCATGAGAATGCCAGCTCAGATCCCAGAACTGTGTGAAGGTGAACATAGATAGCATGCATGGGTCTATGATGCTAAGGGTTCCTTCAGTGAGGCCAGTCAGTCTGGTTATGCAATGGCATGTATCAAACAAGGTAAAAAAGCAACAGTCAACACCCAGGGTGTCCACTGATCTCCAGACATGTGCCATGACACACAGACACACAGACACACACAGAGTTTTTTTTTTTTAATTATATGACCCAGGCAGAGTGCTGCAGGCCTATAATTCCAGCTCACAGGGGAAAGAAGCAGAAGAATAATGAGTTGAAGGCCAGACTGGCCTACAGAGTATGTTTGAGGCCAGCCTGGAATCTAAAATAAGACTCAAAAGAAAAATGTCTGGAGCTATTGGCCCCTTTAATTCCAGCATCAAAAAGCTGTGGCAGGAGGATTGCAAGTTCAAGGTCAGCTTGGGATACATTATCACAATAAGCTGCAACCTATCTTCTAAAACAGAACTGCAACAACAAAAACTATTATTGTGGTCTAGAGAGACTGCTCTGCGGTCAAGGGCACTGACTGCTCTTCCAGAGGTCCTGAGCTCAATTCCCAGCAACCACATGGTGACTCACAACCATCTGTAATGGGATCTGATGCCCTCTTCTGGTGTGTGTCTGACAGCTACAGTGTACTCATATACATAACATAAATAAATATTTTTATTAAAAAATATCTCTGCCATATTGCATGTAGGAGGGAACTTGGGTTTGAGAGACTATGTTTATGAGAGGGTAGGTGCTTAAATGAAATAAATTGTTTGGAATACTAAATGTCTCTAGAGAAAAAAAAACTATCAATGTGAATTCAAATCTAGGTCAATGAATCAAATCTCTGTAATTTCTTTATCAGGTAAAGGAAGGAGAGTGTAAATAATTCAGTAAGGCGAAAAGAGTAAGACTGAAAGTCTGATAGCTGGCTAAAGACACGCATTTGTTGGTGTCTGCTCTGCAAGCACACTTCCTGCTTCCTGGACAGTGTCCATGTTTGTGTCTTCACGGGATGGTAATTTCCTAGTGCTAAGCTCAGGGCCGTCCTCCTGACTTCATTCTCACAACCCTACCTATCACTTTGTCTGCAAGGGCACATGGATAGACCTGGGGGGGGGGTCCCTAGTACCTGCCCCTGCCCTCATACTGGCTGGTTTTATGCCTACTTAACATAAACAAGAGTCATCAGAGAGGAAGGAGCCTCAATTGAGAAAAAAAATGTCTCCAAAGATCCAGCTGTAAGCATTTTCTTAATTAGTGATCAAGGAGAGGGGGCCCAGCCCATTGTGGGTGGTACCACCCCTGGGCTGGTGCCACCTGCCTTCAATGATATGGAAGTGAGTGCAAGCTGAATTAACCCTTTCCTTCCTAACCTGATTTTTGGTCATGGTGTTTCATCACAGCAACAATAACACTAAGATAGCCCTGATGGTGGTTTGGATATGTTTGACCCGTGGGAAATGGCACTAACGGAAAGTGTGGCCTTGTTGGAGGAAATGTGTCGTTGTGTAGGCAGGCTTTGAGGTCTCCTAGTGCTCAGGCTCCACCCAGTGCAGAAGGAATCCTCCTCCTGGCTGCCTGTGGCTCAAGAACTCTTAGCTCCTCCAGCACCATATCTGCTTGCATGCTGCCATACTTCCCACCATGATGACGGGCTGAATCCCTGAAACTGTAAGCCAGCCCCCATTAAATGTTGTCCTTTATATGAATTGCCTTGGTCACGGAGTCTCTTCACTGCAATGGAAACCCTAAGACACGCCTCCCTCAAGGATGGGCATGCCCCACTCAAGTATGGGCACGCCCTCCTCAAGGATGGACACGCTCCCCTCAAGGATGGAGGTCCTGTTTTATTCATCCTGGTATCCCCAGGGGCACTCAGCGCCCAGTCCACTCACCACCAGCGTGCGGATCTTGATCTTCTCATTCTTTGTGGTCTTGTAGATCTGCTTGAGAAGCGTCACGCCGTTGGTGATGATGAAGGTAGCCCGGCTGAGCTTCGTGGAGGCGTGGATGAGAGCCTCCACAGCCACCAGCTGGTCCGCCTCACGCTCCGAGCCACACAGAGCCACCATCATCTCCATCACACCTTTCATGCCCAGCAGCTGATTGCCCAGGTCAAAGGGCCCCTGCAAGATGCCGGACACCGTCTGGATGGCATTTACATTCTTGTCCATGTCCTGGGGGTCAAATTTGCTCCTAAAACAGAGGACAAGGGTGGTCAGGAGAATCAACCCAAGGAGGTAGAAAAGATAGCATGAAGGAAGATTTAAATTGGCCTTTCTTCAGGAGCTGTGTGGCACTGGGCCAGTCACTGAACCTGAGTCTCAGCTCTTTGGTCTATAAATAGAGAGCATAATGCTGTTATTTCTTAAGGACACATGACATCATGGCTGCTCACAGGGTATGTCCCCCTGACAGCACATTGACCTTCAGGATTGACCTTCAGGGAGTTGAATTATTGGACAGAGAAGGAAGCAGCATTGAGGAATGCATTGGCCTGCATTGCAGTCACCCCGAAATTTCTTTGATGAACTGGGGTACCCTAGAATGTCATTTCAAATTGGGATGAGTGACAAGTCATGAGATGCTAGTTACAGCCCCCTCCGCTGAGGCAAGGACCAATAGGAGACCTCGGCTGATGGCTATCAGCCAACAACAGCTCCAGCCTTCCCTGCTTGGGGGGACAGTGCATAACCATAGTCACAGACAGGCCCAGTGAGGCACCTGAGGAGCTGCCCTCTATCACGTGACGGTATGGAACTCAATTTGGAATCTCATGAGATGAAACAGTGAAGGGGAAACAACCAAAAGTAGGGGTGGAATGGCCCAAGGACATAAATGGGGACCAGAGTACACACAGAGCCCCAGAGTTAAAAGCAGTGGATGTATCCTACAGACACCCGTGCGGGCTGAATAGCCACCTGACAGCTGCCTTATCCCAGTAGTCCCAGCTGACCAACAAGCTGTCTTCCCCTGAGCTCAGGGACGTTGACCAATCAGGCCTGGACACTCTACAAGCATGACTTCCTCACGTGCATGGAGGACCTACATGGGTGGCAACTCTTCCTGTATCCGCCAGCCCATTCATGCGTTTAAAGAGCCACCACCTGACCAAGGCTTGCTCAGGGCTTCATCTCCCACCTAGCTGGAGCTTGCATCTCAATAAAAAGCTTTTCCTTGTAGCTCTCTAGGTCCAGGCTTTTTTCTTTAAAAAGAAAATTTCTAAGGCTTATGGAACTAAGACTCAAGCTGCAAGGCCAGGGGGATTTCTGAAGTTAGTAGGATGGGCTGAAGCTCTGGTAGGCAGCTTCAGCCATGAAGGGCTTTAAAAGCCAAAGTCAAGGTTGGTAGGAGAACAGGACTGAATGGGCACTGGCACGCTGGGCAGCTCAATGTAGTTCTTCATTTAGCAGTTGAAAAAAAAAATACTTAGGTGATAGGTATGTATCAGGCTTGTTGCCAGACATAGTGGCTCACACCTTTTATCCCAGCATTTGGGAAGCAGAGGCGCTTGATTTTTTTGAGTTCAGGGCTAGCATGATCTACATAGAGAGTTCTATGCCAGTAGGAGCTACATAGTGAGACCTTTTCTAGAAAAGATAGATAGATAGATAGATAGATAGATACATACATACATACATACATACATGTATACATACACAGGTAGGTACAAAGATAGATACATATGCGGGGTGCGGCCACAGGCCCGGTGAAACCCACTTGTTTACTGCCTTGCCCGAGCATGCGCAGTGAGGCTGCATGCGAGGGCTGCCTGCCAGGCTGGACAGTTCCTCATGATCCAGACCTGTCAGCCTATCTGTGAATGACCTAAGCTCCTGCCTGGAGCGTGTGTGAATTCTGATTGGATGAGGTGGGGTGGAGCTAGAAGGAGGAGTCGGAGTGAGTAGTGAGAAGAGTTTAGCCCTTTCTGCTAGAAGGATGGAGTAGTAGAAGCTGCTGTTGTAAGTGGTAGGAGCTAGCTGTTGTAAAAGAAACCAGTAGTAGTGAAGAGAGTTTGTTTAGCCCTTGCCCTAAGAAGAAGCTGCTGAGGAAGAGAGCTGTAAAAGAAAAAGCTTGAAGCGTGAGCCGGACTTGGCTACTGTGTCGTTCGTGTCACTGCAGGCCGGAGACTGTAGGGACCGGGACATACATAGATAAATGCATAGATAGATAATGAATGTATGAATGTGCCCTACAAAATCTAGAACGTATCTGGCCCTTTACAAAACCAGCCACCTTAGGAGGAGAGAGAGGACACAGAGGAAGGGTGATGTCCCCCCCCCCCCAGGACTCATCCAGAGTGCAGCTTCCTAAGCCACACTCCGAGTTCTGAGGCATGCGTGTGTTCCAGAAATCTGGACAATGTACTGGAATCACTTAACAGTCAAAGAGCTGCATCAAAGGAACGGTGGGGGACATGTAAGGAGAAAGACTCATCACAGCTGATGGAGAGGTCCACACAGGAGGAACTGCAGACCTCCACCAACAACCTGAACCAGTGCACCATCATGGGAGTGCAGCCTCCTAGAAATATCTTCCTACCCAAGTCAAGCCATGAAGCCATCAAACCACTGGGTGGCTGCAGCCTAGACCAACATGATTGTGCCTTGCTGGGAGACCCCAAACTAGAATTCCCAAGCTACACAGCTCCCAGATACCCATCTTACTGAGAGGCAAAAAATTGCTATCATTTCTGTAAGTTACAGAAGGTGGGGGTGACTGGCTACACAGCCACAGGTGGCTGGCGCCTCCTGGGGACTCACGTGATGTACTCCTCACAGATCTTGCGGAAGTGGTCGCGCTCTGGGTCACAGCGCAGGTCATCATAGAGCTTGTTGATGAGGATGGAGGCCAGCATGCGGGTGTTGTCGGTCAGGGGCAGGCAGGAGGGCAGGTCTGGAACCTGCCCCACCACCTTCAGGATCTTCCTCAGACCTGTGGGGTGACAGCCACAAGAGTGAGATCCCCAAGGGTCTCTGTCCCCCTGAAAAGTGTCTCATCGCTGGTCCCCACCGGCCGTGACTGCAGACAGTACATGGCCTCTTCAGAGTTCAGAGAACTGGAGAGGGGACAAGAGGCTCAAGCCTTTCATCTGATCCTGCACCTGTGGAGCAAGCCACCTGTTGCATGGCCAATATTTCCTCCATACTTAAACACAACAGTAGTCGATCTCAGTTCATGGGTTGGGTCCGATCTTCCTTATATATGACTTCATACTATCTTTTTCCCGGGCCTCAGTATTATTATCATTTACAAAGGTGAAAAAACACGACCTATTTAGTAGACTCGAGGACTTGGTCAGCTGATGTACAGAAACAGCCTAGCAACCCTCCAGAGGCATAATCAATCACTCTTCAAATGCCTATCATTTCTATAGGAGTTATTAATCATTCTCTCTTCTCGTTACCTTACGGATGAACCTTCGGTGGCTTCTTCCACCAGACTGCCTTCAAGACTCACATGTCTGTTGAGCAAGTAGATTAACAAATGAACGAGCCCCTTATCTGTCCTACCTTCAGCCCGGTATGGGAAATGGGTACGTAAACATGCCAGGAAGTTTCTACCGGCACTGGATGCTAACAATGCAAATGAGGAACCAGCTTCAACCGAGCTGCAAGCTGGGGGTTCAGACAGAGCTCAGTGGCAGGCAGGGGGTGTTTCCCTAGCATATCAAAGGCTCTGGTTTGATCCTCCTTTCTCTAAAAGGTGATTGGTCAGGCACAGAGTCAGATGGAAGACCTGGCCTCTTGCTCCCTCTCCAGATTGTACTGAGCTTTCCCTTCGTGCCAAGGAGCTCTGGGGCTTGTTCCCTGATCCAAGCTTAAGACCCATCCCACTGCTCAGCAATCAGTTCCGACTTTCGGATGTGGAGAAGCCACTCATAATCTTGTAGCCAGCCAAGTGACATACAGAGAGGACACCTTCCCTGTGAGGTCTGTTGTCAAGCCCACCGTGTTAACTGTCATGCCATAAAGCCTATGGGATATCTAATGTCAGAGGAAGCTTGGAGGTGGAGAGACCTTGAGTGACACCTGTCAGAGGGAGGAAGAAGGGCGGAGGCAAACGCAGGAGGGGCGGAGCTCGGCTTCCGGGGGAGGGGGGCGGGGGGCGGGGGGAGCTGAAAGTGATTGACAGCAACGTTACACTGCATATATTTTACCACTGCAAGGAACAAACACCTCCACTTCCTCTCTATTCCTCTTGGTACACCTGACGCCAGCTGAGTATCCTACAATTTAACTCTGACACAACCTGGGGTTGGCACAGACCCCTCAGACTGAGGGCTCAGTCCCGCAAGATGGCCTCCACTGCAAGGTCCTAGCTTTCCCCCATCCTCTGCCCAGCATGCCTACAAACAAGGCCCCCCTAGGATGCCCTTGTCAGGCTGATAATGTGTGAAAATGGCTCACGGAACTCAGAACAGTTTACTTACTATACTATCAGTTCATAGAAAGGATGAGACAGGAAGGACTGGATGGGGGAGGGACGCAGGATGAGATGTACAGAAAGGCAGGGTCTGGAGCTGGAGAGTCTTCAAGTGCTGCCTTCCCAGAGCCCGTTCGTCCCTCACCCGCGAAACTCTGAGCCTCCTCAGTGAAGAGTGGGTTTGTATTTGCCTTGTTGAAATAGAGGCTTCACGACGTAGACATGACTAATTATGTCACTGTCTGTTAGTGATTACCTCAGTCTCGGGTTCTCACCCTGAGGTCAAAGGTTGGGAGATAAGAGATGCGAATGAGCAGCGTAGGAATTTCCCAATCTCTAACCACACAGCTAGCTTCCCTGAAACCTCCTTATAGTCCTGCCAAGCTCTTCACAGGCATCCAGGTTGCTAGCCTCATCCACTTATAAAAGATGCTTAGTGAAAATCACGACAGTTGTGAGTTATGTGCCAGGAGAGTGCAGAGGCCAAACACATCGTTCGTATTATGTCACCAACTCACGCACAAAAAAGGGTTCGGTTCGGTAGGGCCGGATGAGTCAACCGAGACACTGAAGCCTGATCTGCAAAGACTCCCCACAATGCACCTGCTCCGCCCACCCAGATTCACCTCTGATTTTCCCCTTCCATCCTGCCTATGGATCCCTCCCACTTTTCTGCTCTTAGACCACTCAGGGTCTTGTAAGCCAGACGCTCACTTGGGTTTGACCCCCTCCCAGCACCCTCTCTGGCCCTGTCTGAGTTACACACGTGTCTCATGCTACAGCTCTGCACTGGCCTACTGAGGCTTCTAGATCCACTCGGTTTCCACCTGAGAGCTATTCCACTTAGTGCCTTCCAACCAAGGAAGAGAATAAGAAATGCTCTCCCACCACACAGTCCCCACCTACTCCATCCCATAAACCACATATTTGATCCTACTGCAGAGAGGAAAGAGGCCAGTGCTGTCTTTCAGAATATATACAGGGACCAGAAATGAAGTTGGGGGCATGATAGGAGTCGTTAGGCACCTGGGTCAAATGTTAAAGTCTAAGTACTTGCTTGTGTTCTGTGTTGGATGCGTGTATGGGGACTGCATGGTTAGTAGTCCTGTTTGCTGCAAACACTTAATCCTGCCTTTTACATCTATCCAATGTTTTGGAGCACTAACCACTTCCTGGGTATGTTCTTGCCCTTGGTTCAGAGCCTTTACCTACCAGCTTCAAGAGACCCTGGGGGAATCCTACTACACAAATGCCTGCCATCCCCTTCAGCTGGGACTGAAGACGCTCTCCAGACAACACCCTCCTATTCTCTCTACACAGAGACAAGTATCTGAGTCTACCCCAATGGTATGACTGAACCCCAAGCTCCTTCATCCCCCATCTCACCGTTATCTACCACATAGATGGTGCGTGAGTTGTCATGAATGGACAGGTCCTTCCTGGGGACGTTCTTATTAAGCAGGTTCAGTGCCTGGTCTCTGCCCTGCCCAGACACCTTCTTACTGACCAGCATGTCCAGCAGGTGGCTGGTGATCTGCTTCAGGTCCTTCTTGGTATCTGAGGAACAGAAAAGGAGAGCAAATAGAGACGAGAGAGAATTTCACACGGAGAGGACCAAGAATGGCAGAAATGTCTCGAGGGACTCTGGAAGGCCTGAAGTCCCTGTTTTCTGCGTGTGAACGGTTCAAATATGGAACATTCCCCTCAGAAGTGCTTTTCAGTCGATGGTGCTATTTGGAGGGGCTCTAGAAACTCTAGGAGGTAGGGTCTGATTGAAGGAAGGAAGCCACTCAGGGCAGATCCTTGAGAGATGTTTCTGGTTTCAGTTGCCTCCCCTCCCCTCCCCTCCCCTCCCCTCCCCTCCCCTCCCCTCCCCTTCCCTCCCTCCCTCCCTTCCTTCCTTCCTTCTTTCCTCCTTCCCTCCCTCCCTCCCTCCCTCCCTCCCTCCCTCCCTCCCTCCCTCCCCCTTCCTTCCTTCTTTAACTCCTTATCCTCCTACTCCTCCTTCTCTTTCCCCTCTTCTTCCTCTTCCCTCTCCCCTCCTCTTCCTATTCACCATGAGGTAAGAAGCCTCCCCTGTGCCTGCTCCCACAACATGATGTCTGATGTTCAGCTCAAGTGCATGATGCCGAGCAACCACTGGATACAACCGCTGAGCATTCAAGCAAAATAGATCCTTCCTTAAGCTGTTGTCTGGTGTCAGGGTCTTGGCCATACAAAAGTAACTGGTACAGTGAGTATGTGAATTTCCTGTCTGTCTCACACATCTTCCCCTCTGGCCACTGAACACTGTCTCACCCCACAGCCCTTTATCCTCAAACAGCTCCTGCTCTTGGAAAGCCCCTTATTGCCAGGCAATGCCTGACTGGCAGTGACCCACAAACATTTTGTTTAGCTTTAATAAACTTTGTTTTGTTTTGTTTTTTGATACAAGGTTTCTCTGTGTAGCCCAGGCTGTCCTGGAACTTGCACTGTAAACCAGGCTAACCTTGAACTCAGAGATCCTCCTGCTTCTGCCTCCCAAGTGCTGGGGTTAAAGGTATGTACCACCACCACCACCTAGCTCAGTTTCCAGGTTGTTTTGTTTTGTTTTGGTTTGGTTTGGTTTGGTTTGGTTTGGTTTGTTTGTTTGTTTTGTTTTTCAAGACAGGGTTCCTCTGTATAGCCCTGGCTGTCCTGGAACTCACTTTGTAGACCAGGCTGGCCTTGAACTCAGAAATCTGCCTGCCTCTGCCTCTCGAGTGCTGGGACTAAAAGCGTGCACCACCATGCCCGGCCAGTTTCCAGTTTTTAATTGATATTTATGTAAGTATATTTACATGGCTAGGAAGAGACAGGAGGGATCCAGTGGATCGTCTGAATGAGTTCAGAGTTTGTTTGGGGCAACATTTTTCTTCCTTACAGATTTCTGTATCTGTCCAAGTCTCGCCAGTGAGCTCCCATTACATTGTAATGAAATACGAATAACCCAAATTTACCATTTTAACTATTTTTAAGTACAAAATCGAGTGGCATTGAACACAGTCACACTGATATGAGCCATCACCACCATGGCTCCTTCCAGGCTGAAAAATGGACAACCTTGCACTCAGCAGTGTATACCACTTCCATTTGTATCACCCCAGCACACATACTAAAATCAAGCTGGTCCACCCGTGCACACAGGAATTGCCAGTGTAAGGTGGTGACTGGCTCTGCCTTGGATCCACATGATCCAGAACAGAAGAATATCTCCTACCTAGAACCAAGGCCTCCTCCTTCCCACGATGCTCTCTCTTGTCCTCCCCAGACAGGGAGTCAATGATGGCCTGGAGCAGGTTGCAGACAGCCAGGGACATCTCTTCATTCTCCAGGGCCATGAGGCTGCAGATTCTGTCTATGCAGACTGCATGCAGGATCGCGGTGGCCTAGAACCCAGCAGGAACAGTCAGAAACCCTGCCCCTCTCGTCAGCTTGGCATCCAGGTTAAGAGGTGGGTGGTAACCATCCTACCCACTTCATGCTATAGGGAAGTGGGGCCCACAGGCTGGGGAACTTCCTCCAGGAGACTCCGAGCTATGTCACCCCATGCTGGATGGAGTCTTGGGGGCATTGAGTCCATGCCTGGGCAGGACCTCAGTGAGATATAAGTGTAGAAAATAATGCAAAGGCTGAATATGAAGAAATACGCATTACAATGCTTTCACATTCAGCTCTTCTTGCAATCAACTTTCAACAAACACCCCTGCATAGTCGAGCCCACTTCCAGCTTGCAGGGAAAGGGCTCGGAGCACTCTTGAGCCGTGATTCACATGAGCCAGGCTGGGAGGCAAGAGACCCTTGAGGCTCTGTCTCAAGTTCTATTCGTGCCAACCACAGTCCCGACCACGTGCCACCCTCTGCTTCCTTGGACCAGCTGCCATCTTCACCACCTATCCCAAGCCCCAGGCCCTCACCCTAGCTCTGTGGCCACTGCACATGCCAGACAGCGTCCGCACGGCCGCTAGCACCAGCTCAGGCCGCTGGGTGTTCATAAGCTGCAGCAGCAGAGCCACTCCATTGCTTTGGAAGATCCTCTCAGCCCCCGCTTCTTCACGGCCCAGGACAATAAGGTTGTTGGCAGCCTGAGGGAGAAGCAATGGAGGTTGTATCCAGAGGGAGGCTTTGACCATGAACCCAGTACAGGGGTTAGTAGACAGACTGTATCTTCAGAAGTTTGGTCTATTCTCCCCTCCTGGTTGCCTGGTCTCCTCTTGACTGCCTGTAGGACACATCCCCCTTCTGCTGCCTGTGGATCAAGATGTAGAACTCTCAGCTCCTTCTCCGGCACCATGTCTGTCTGCATTCTGCCATGTCTCCTGCCATGATGATAATGGACTAAATCTCTGAACCTGTAAGCCAACGCTAATTAAATGTTTTCCTTTATAAGAGCTGCCTTGGGCATGGTGTCTCTTCACAGCAACGGAAACCCTCGCTAAGACAGTAGGTAAGTGGCTGAGACTTCAGGCAAATGTGACCTGAACATTGCTATAAGCTGAGGGCATTGTGCTGTTCCAAACAACACTGCTTTATCCATGACAACTCATTAGGTCCTCGGAGAAGCTGTAAAGTACATTTTTGTATCGTGTGAATTCATTGGTCACAGAATGAATACACTGCCCCTCTTTGGGCATCGGCATCCAAGCTCTGACAGAAATAAATGCAAAATATTTCGATGTTCACTCGAAGACTGGAGAGAAACATGAGACAGATCAAACCGTTTGGTTACGATGACTGTTACCAGTAAATATTTCAATTTTTTTTAAAATGTGTCAGCATGACCTCTTGGCAGTGTTCCTAAATGAAACAAAGCATTATTTGAATGTGCCAGTGTTTCTTGGGATCAAAATTACAGTGAGGCAAGTTAGATATCCCTCATAGGTGTAAAACTTGAGACAACAAATAGCTCAATATCCAGATGAGTGATGTTTAATGAAATACTTTTTAATCAGAATCAAGGCCAAAATTTCAATAAACAAAATATCTGATTTTAAACAACAGTGTCATTCGGCCCTGCTGTTTAATTTGCCACAATGACTTCACCCCAGTCTTGGCCCTTCTTATGGTTAATGCCAGTTTCTTTCTTCCTTCCTTCCTTTCTTTTTTCTTTTTTCTTTTTCTTTTTAAGTTCTATGCTTTATAATTTATTTATTATGGGGGAACTATAGGTTAAAGATACCCTGCAGAACTTGGTTTTCTTCTTCCACCACGGGAATCAAACTCAGGTTGTCAGACATGGCAAGAGGCACCTTTACCCTCTGGCTATCTCACTGACCACTTCTGGTAGCCTAGACTGGCCTCAGAGGCCTCAGGTAGCAGAGGCTAGCCTTGAACGCCTGATCCTCTGACCTCCACATTCTACATGTTGAGGTTAAAGGCATATGCCTGACTCCGACTTAATGCCTTTTGCTCTCTGGGAGGTTTGAAGTCTCTCTAAGAGACTCTCTTCTCCTTTTAGGGAATTGTTGTAGAAAATTAAAATGCCAAAGAACAGAAGCAAGTCTAGAGTAGGGCTCTCCGATGGGATTCTGCAAGGTGAGTGTGTTCTGTGGCTGTACTGCCCGTCTTGCTTGTACCTGTGGCTACAACACACTTAAAGTTTGTTCAGTAGAACCTGGGAACACATTTCCTATTTCACACTTTGCGTTGGCTTATCTTGGTCTTACTGTGTAGCCTAGGCTGGCCTTGAATTCATGATCAACCCGACTTAGGTCACAGGCTCCACTCTGCCTGGATGTTTTCACTCCAGTGTGTGTAATGTATGTACAAAATAGGTGACTGTGACTATATGTGGTTGTTGTAGTGCAGTTTTCTAATGAGATTAACCCGGAGCGGAGCCAAGGTTTCTCCATAGTCATGGTTATCGCCCTTTTACCATCCCAGGCCAAGGAATCCTTTCATGGGAGCCGCGTGGGGAGAGCGCCCTCTGCTGGCAGGAATGACGTATCACTCACCTTCTCTCGCTTATCAGCCTCGCTGTTTTCGTTCAGAAGAATTTCAAACATCGTCTGTACCCTGGAGTCTGTAGAAAACTGCACACGGAGCTGAAGAGAGAGAGCCCTAAGTGAAGCAGGCAGCTAGTGCACACCTAGTCTTCATATATTCAAGTCAGAAAAAAGATCTAATCTGAACCCTAGCGCATCCGTTCATTTTTGAACAAATGCGGGGAGGGTGTGCGTGTGAGATAGCTCAGCTGGCAAAGGTTTTTGCAGAGCAAACCCTGAGACCTAAGCTGATTGCAAAACTCTCAGGGTTGGGAAGTGAAAACCAGCCTTCACCTCCTCTGCCTCCATACCCCCTTCATAATAACGATTAGTGATGATGATGATGATGATGATGCTAATAATAATAATTTTAACGTTAACTGAATGACCACTTTATGCCAGGCACTGTTCTAGATGCCACAGATAGAAAGGTGTACCAAGGAGCAGAGATAGTGTCTCATGCCTTTAATCCCAGCACTCAGGAAGCAGAAGCAGGCAGATCCCTATGAGTTCAAGGCCAGCCTAGTCTACACAGTGAGCTCTAGGACAGCCAGAGCTGCATAGAGAGACTCTGGTCCCAAATAAGAATCTCATAAACAATCAGCTATTAGACATTGAATTGGAAATTAAGTTAGAAATCTATAGCCAGGCAGTGGTGGTGCACACCTTTAATCCCAGCACTCGGGAGGCAGAGGCAAGCGGATTTCTGAGTTCGAGGCCAGCCTGGTCTACAAAGTGAGTTCCAGGACAGCCAGGGCTACACAGAGAAACCCTGTCTCGAAAAACCAAAAATAATAATAATAATAATTAAAAAAAGAAAAAAGAAAAGAAATCTATCTCCAGGCTAATAAACCAGAAGTAAGGGCTGGAGAAATGGCTCAGTGGTTAAGAGCACTGACTGCTCTTCCAGAGGTCATGAGTTCAAATTCCAGCAACCACATGGTGGCTCATAACCATCTGTGATGAGATCTGATGCCTTTTTCTGGGGTGTCTGAAGATAACTACAGTGTACATGTATATATAATACATAATTAAATAAACGAACAAACCAGAAGTAAAGTTCAGACATTTCACCAGGTGAGTGGAAACCATTCTGTTTGGGGATCTAGACCCTCACACAGCCCACCCTGGGCCACTCTGAATCTTTCATAAGGTGGTCTAAGTGACCATCTGCCTGCTCCCTCCATGCCTCCTACAGCTGAGAACTTTTGCTCCTCCCTCCTGCTTGTGTGAGCTCATCTGTTTGGGTGGGCAGGCTCCTCCTTCACCCACCCCTTTTCTCATCTCTCCCTCCTTTTCATTCCCCCGCCACACACACACACACACACACACACACTGAGTCTGAGTGACATGGTCCAGCCACACAGGATGCCTTGGAGCAGAGGGCTGAGTGAGTTACTGCTCTCCTGCTCTTTCATACAGGAGAAAGCCGACATGTCTAAGGGGTCAACCAGAGAGAAGTCAATAGCTGAGCCAGGGGAGGATTCAGGGCTCCTTCTCTCTGGCTTGGGCTCTTCATGCCTTTATCCATCTACCCGGAAATGATCTAATGTTCCCACAGACTCTGACCCTCTAGTCCCCATTGGTCTTCCTGGTTCCCCAGGATTCCTGACTACTTTAATCCTCCTAGAGTCCTAATAACGGAGACTCACTAGGTGATCATAATTCATGTTCAAAGCTTCCATCTGAAATGTAGAAGAACTGTAGCCATGAGTAGATTGTGCTCTCACTCAGCACCACGGCTCTCTCCATCACTCACAAGCCGCCGTACTCGCCTAGCTGTTTCATGGAGCCCATGCTCTGCGCTATCTCTATTGAAACTGAAGAGACAGGGCTCATTCTGTCCTCCCATCTCAACCTCCCTAGCCCATCCCCCTAAGAACGGGATGGAAGCTGCCAACGTTCTCTGGAAGGGCCCAGCTTACCTGCTCTTGGATGCTGGTGTTGAGCCTCCGCAGTGTCTCCTGGAAGTTCTGGTTCCTTGGCTCCAGGGTAGCACAGCGCTGCACATCCTTGAATGCCTGGTCCAACTTGCCAAGATGCTCCAGTGCCTGGCATCGCCGATACAATGCTTTGATGTCAGCAGAGTTGATGTCAATGGCTACAGAGTGGGACAGACAGATCCTCAGGGAGGCTGGGCTACAAGACTGATCTCCCTATTCTACTGCCAGGAAGGATGCCCTCCTTATTTGAACTAGCTGGCTCATACCTTTTTTTTTTTTTTTTTTTTTTTTGATTGGGAGAAAGACCCGTAGAGTCTCAAGGTTGGCAAAAAGACAAGACTAAAAGTCCTCTCCCCCTGCATTCCCACCCCCCAGCAATATCCCCAACTTCTATCTGATTCCCAATGCTTCCCCGACCATTTTTATCAGGGTTCCATCTTACTGAGGATTGCATATCCCCAGAAATAGGGTGCTCCCCTCTTTCTGAGACAGCCAGGCAACTCCATCAATAAATCTGTCACAGCTGGACGGCTATGGAAACTTTTAATCCCAGCACTCGGGAGGCAGAGGCTGAACCTCTGTGAGTTCAAGACCAGCCTGGTCTACAGAGCTAGTTCCAAGACACCCAAAAACAAAGAAACAAACAAACAAAACAAACACCCTTCCCCTATTCCTACCCAAACTCCTCCCTGTACTTTTTTGTCTCCTTATCCTAGGTCTGGCTCTGAAGCCCCTACGGTGACACTAACCTTCCTTATCCCACCTGAGAGCTACCTTCCCTGAACTAACTACATATTGCCAGACGCTTCATTTCTTTCTCCAGTGGTTTCTTAGCCTTCAGAACCCACAGACTATCATAGCACATAATAACAGTGGAAGCCAGATCCAAGCTCCTGCTCAGCCATGCTGAGTGAGGGTAACGCGTGGAGCTCACCTCTGGAAGCATCCGAGGCTGCCTGGGCGTAGCTCTCCTGAGAAACAGGAACGAGAGACTCGATTAGAGATTAGCGAGGGCCCAGTGGAGGCAATCAGCATTCCCTAAGTGAGGGGAGGCGGGGGTTCTGCAGGTTATCAGGGGCTTGGGATGCACCCTGTGCCTGGTACAGAAAAGCACAGGCTGTAGTGTCAGGCAACCCTAGGTTTAAATGCCACCTCCTCTGTCACCGGGGGGAAGTTTGGTCAAGCTACTCCTGCTTTCTGAACCTTGGGTTTCTTGACTGAGATACGAGAATGAGAGCATAGGCTGTCGCAGGGCTCTCTTCAAAGGAGTGGCCCAACATATGAAAAGCACCTGTGTTGGGCCAACTGTGACTGGTGGATTCCTGCTTCTCTAGAGCAGTGTCTGGGGTAGCAGGAGGCACATTTGCCAACTCAAGGGTCTAGAGGGCATAGTGAGGATGATGATGGCTCACTTCCATCAGGCCATCACAACCTTGCCTCCAGCCTTAACCTCCCTCATCCCACCCACGCTGTCCTGTCCCCAGACCATTTTCAGGCCGCAGGCTGCCCGATTCCGGTAGAGTGTAGCCAACAGGGCCTTGTCCTTGGTCAGCTTCAGGGCCTGGCTGTAGCTCTTGGTGGCCGCCTTGTAATCCTGGAGCTGAAAATGCCGGTTCCCCTCCTCCTTCAGCTGTGCCGCTTCAGCCTCTGCCATCTGCGGGGACACCAACAGCCCTGTGTGGTCAGCCTTTTGCTGGACACCCAGGACAAGGCTTTTAGCCTGATAGCTAGGGCCCCAGGTTTCCCTCTTCGCAGTGTAGGATAGTAATTCTGCCGGCAAGGTATCCACTCCAGCCCCCCTAAATCCACTGACCACTCCTTCCAAAGGACATTGGTGTTCCTTTGGGGCTTGACTCCCACTGAAAGCGTTGTCAGAGTCCCTAAGCTTCCCTCTCTGTCTCTTTCAACCAAAGCAGGCCTGAAGGCTTGAAAGTCCTCCCATCTTCTCCTTACCCAGGCTCCCAGACTACTCACAGTCTTTCTGCACGATGCTTCCTCCTAGGCACTGCTCTGAGCTCTGCGGTCCACCTCAGACAGCTTGGTCTGCTGCTCCCAGCCCCCACCCTGCAGACTTTATCACCCCAGCCAGTGACTCCAGACTATATTTGGCCACAGGGGCAGGTGCTCCTGGAAGCTGTCATTGATACAGGGCCCTCCCCCTGCCTGGACTGGACATCCATGCCCACGTGAAGGGGGCGACTCGCCTCTGGCCCTCGAACACCTCCTTCAGGGGCAGTCCTGGAAGACTTTAGACTCATACCTCAAAGTGTGGGAGAAAGATCCAGAAGAGACAGGAATATCCCTTGGAGACTTGCCCTGCCTAAGCAAATTATAATGCCCCTTCCCCACCTCCGTTCCCAGATAAACAACCCTCCCCCCATCACCACTACTACTGCTATTTTGGGAGTAGAGTGACAGCTGAGGGGCTGATAGATTTGGACACACAGCAGCTGCCCAGGTCCCTCTGGAGACTTCCAGAAAGGACTCTCTGGAGGGAGAGGGAGAGCAGAGCAGAGGAAGATTCCTTCTTGCTTCTCTTCATACTTGTTCACAGCCCCAGAGGCATTTGCTCAAAAGACCCTGCTTTTGGAGAGCCCAGCAGGACTTGCTGACTCGTGTGTGAGCAGGTTGCTGTTTGAGCGTGCTTGTGTCTCATCCCTCCCTGTCTGCGTTGATGAACACACTCAGTCCCCCATCTGGCTGTGACTCCCTTGGATGTCGGCTCTCTTCCTCTGGATTAGACTCCATCCTCCTAAGTAAGGACTAAGTCAGACCTGGAATCCCCTGAGCTCAAGGACCGTAGCCCAACTTCCTTGGATCCAGATCTCTCCCAAGGACAAGAAGAGGCTCCCTCTACAGAAGTGGCCATCACCGTGGTAGACGGGTGTCTCTGGGAGCTGGCATTGCTTATTTCTCAGCCAACTTTAAAAGGCATCCCTCGTGGAGAGTCGGAACTCTCCGTCCTTCAGTGTCTGCTCCAGGAGGTCAAGATTGCTGATGGGGAACGTCTATCGCCATCCCAGGTACAAAGCCTGGGAGACAGTGCCCTGGTGTTTTGAATGAATGAATGAATGAATGAGTAGGGGGATAGATAGATGGATCTTCATTCTTATGCTCTGCTCCCCTCCCTTTTATTCTCCCCATACTTCCAGTATATTTCAAAACACACCTGAAAGATACTGAGGAAAAGCCACACGCAGGGACACCCACAATAGCCTCTGCAAGTGTGACTGTGAGTTTAGAATACGGATACACAACTATGTGACCTTGGACAGGTCCCACTGCCCTGTTCAATGAAAGGCCTAGTCCTAACATGTGAGCTTGTTTGTTTCTTGATTCTCTCACCTTTGTTTTCCAAGCTGCCTTCAGACTGGCTTCAAACTCCTAGACTTAAGCAATTCTCCTGCCTCGGCCACCTCTATGGAGGTGGAACCAGAGCTGTGTGCCATGTCCATCCTAACACACAGCTTCTGGATAGTGATGGGTAAGTGGGTGAGTGGATAGACAGATGCTCTGCTTTCATGGGATGGATCCCAAGCCTGGAACCTCATTTGTGGTCCAAGCAGTGAGGTATTGACAAAGGATCCCACAACAAGCAAAGAAGCTTTGGTTCTGTGGCGTTTGGATCAAGGGATCCTACGTTCAATTCCTGATTTCATAATTCAGTCCACAAGAGTTTCTTCTGTGTCCCCTATATACCGGGGGACATGACTGATAATGAGGAAATGACTGAAAATGCCGGAAAGCTTGGAAAACACAGGACAAGAAAGACAGGATCTCTGAAAAACCAAAAAAGAAAAAAGAAAAGAAAAAGAAAGAAAGAAAGAAAGAAAGAAAGAAAGAAAGAAAGAAAGAAAGAAAGAAAGAAAGAAAGACAGGGTCCTGGGAAAGGCTTCCCTCTGGCCTTCTTCAACTTTTATTAGTCTCTTTTGTTTGTTTGTTGTTTGTTTGTCTGAGACAGGGAGTTCCTTTGTAGACCTTCAATGTCCTGGAACTCACTCTGTAGACCAGGCTGGCTTTAAGTTCAGAGATCTATCTGCCTGTCTCTGTCTTGCAAGAGCCTGGATTAAAGGCATGTGCTACCACAACTGGCTTAATAGTTCCTTATAGGCTCTGTATTCTTTGAACTTATACACGAGGAGAGTAGAGACTCAAATCTGTCCATAAGAGTTCCAGACAGAATAAATTGCCTATGCAAAAGCAGATACAGGAGAGGGCCACACCTTGAAAGAGCTCAGAAAAAAATCCCAAGACAGCTGGGCACGGTGGCCATCCGATATTCCCAGCATCCCATCCTGGGAGGCACAGACAAGAGGATCATGGAGTTCAAGGTCTACTTAGGCTACACATCCTCAGCCTATCTCAATACATACATGCATACACACACACACACACACACACACACACACACTAAATCCCACAAGCCCACCTATAAATAAAGTTTCTGCCTCAACCCAATAGTTTTCTGGTTTGTATTTTCACCCCTGCTGCCTGGACCCCGAAGTGTCATCCTCCACCATCTCCTGCCTCTGTGAGCTAGGCGGGCAAATCAATTAACTTCTCTGGGTTTTGACTACTAAAATTGGCCAGAATCGCTACTGTGAAAAGACGCGGAAGGAGGCCACTATTGGCAATCCCGGCCTCCGAGAGCGGTTTGACTCCTCCGAACACGAGAGGGCGCTGCAGCCAGCGGTTGCCCGGCGCGACATGGACTTGACGCTCCGTCTTTCCACCTCGGTTCTCCTCCACGTGGGGACGCAAGATGGCGGCGGCGGTGGTGGTAGGTGTACGCGCACGGGGCGGGGATGCCGGGTCTCCGCGTGGGGTCCCGAGGCCCGAGGGGAGCGGAGGGGGACTGACAGCCTCCCGGCTTGATTCTGCAGGAAGAGGCGGCGGCAGGCGACGTGCAGCGGCTGCTCGTACAGTTCCAGGATGAGGGCGGTCAGCTGCTGGGCTCCCCGTTCGACGTGCCCGTGGACATCACGCCGGACAAGCTGCAGCTCGTGTGCAACGCGCTGCTGGCCCAGGTGAGCACCCCAAAACGAAGCCACGGTGTTCCGGGGACCCAGCTGCTCACCGACAGTGTTGGTGGCGTGGATCGGCCTCAGGAAAAATGTTCTCCGCGCCAACTCACCTGCAGACAGGCTGTGTTTTGAACGCGTCGGATGCAGTGTTTCCGTGACTTCTTGTCACAGCCCAACATAAGCATCCCCATTTTACAGAGATGCCCAGCGGGATTAAATTAGTCGCATGGTGGTATGCAGTAGTTGGAATTGAGCCGACTCCCGCTGAGGGCAGGCACTCATCCCTCCGAGCAGAGTTCCTCTTTACTCTGTTGTTCTTGCCTTCAGGAGGAGCCCCTGCCCCTGGCGTTCTACGTCCACGATGCTGAGATTGTGTCCTCCCTGGGGAAGACGCTGGAGTCCCAGTCTGTGGAGACAGAGAAAATTGTCGATATCATCTACCAGCCCCAAGCTGTCTTCAGGGTCCGGGCTGTGACGCGGTGCACCAGCTCATTGGAGGGTCACAGCGAAGCTGTCATTTCTGTGGCCTTCAGCCCCACAGGAAAGTAAGGACATGGGCAGAATCTTTGGGATATGGAGGTGTGTCCTTTGACAGGTGGAGAGGACCATCCTGAGTTATTATTCACAGGGTCTTACGCTGCCTGCCTGTCATAGACTTGGGTCTGGACTCACGTTGCAAGTAACAGACTTTCTTATTGGGGTTTGGTCCCCAAAGGCTAAGGATAGTATCTGGCTCAGAAGAGCCTATCTTGGTCATCTGGAGATTTGAGCTACTCCTTTCCGAAGTCAGGTTTCTGCATCTGTTACTTCCCTATGAATCCTTTCTTGTAGGACTCAGAGAATATGAGAATATGAAGAATATGAACAGTTGAGCCAGGTGGTGGTAGTACACGCCTTTAATCTCAGCACTCAGGAAGCAGAGGCAGGCGGATCTCTGTGAGTTCAAGGCCAGCCTGATCTAAATATCGAGTTCCAGGACAGCCAGGGCTATGTAGAGAGACCCTGCCTCCAACAACAGAAGAATACGAAAAGCTTCAAAAGCTTTTTCTAGAAATTTCCAAGGAGGTAGAGACTGGACGGGCAGGTCTTTGTAAGTTGTAAACCAGCCTGTTCTACAGAACTAGTTCTAGGTCAGCCAGGGCTAACCAGAGAAAACCCGTCTTTAAAAAAAAAAAAAGGTGGGGGTGGGCTGGAGAGATGGCTTAGGGGTTAAGAGCACTGGTTGCTCTCCCAGAAGACCTGAGTTCAGTTCTCAGCACCCCATAAGAGCTCACAACTGTCTGTAACTCAGCTCTCAGGGGATCCAATGTGCACATTGTATACAGACACATGTGTAGGCAGGATGCCTGTTCAGGTAGGATAAAGATTAAAAAGCATTAAAAACACAAAGGGGATGGATGGATGGAATGAGTGAGCTGTTCCTGTTGGGAAGGAAGAAGAGAGAAGTGGCCTTCTAGGGTCTTTTCCTAAGTGGCATTAGTGTCCTATTTCTCCTCAGGGAATGGAGAATCTGTTCCCAGAAGATGGTTGGCTAGGCAGCAGGAATACACATGCGCAATGTCTCAGGGTGGGCCCCACCACTGCAGCAGTCAAGCGGCCTCTCTCCCCCAGGTACCTGGCCAGTGGTTCCGGAGACACCACTGTGCGCTTCTGGGATCTCAGCACTGAGACACCGCACTTCACATGCAAAGGTCGGTGTACTTTTAACCACTTACAGGGGGCTTAGTGCATGCCAGGTGGTTAGCTTGGTAGCTCCGGGTAGAGGCTCAGAAGACTCCAACCCATTAGCACCCTGTTCACAGCTGCCTGTTCCTTGAGGCCAGTCCTGCCTGTTCCTTGAGGCCAGTCAGCCACTTAGAAAGAAGCAGATACTGGAGTGTGGGGTATAGGGAGGAGTTGAACCACTGGTTGTAGGGACAGCTTGGAAAGCCTCTGCCAGCTGGGCGGTGGTGGCGCACGCCTTTAATCCTAGCACTTGGAAGGCAGAGACTGGCAGATTTCTGAGTTCATGGTCAGCCTGGTCTACAAAGTGAGTTCCAGGACCGCCATCAGCCTGGTCTACAAAGTGAGTTCCAGGACCGCCAGGGCTATACAGAGAAACCCTGTCTCAAAAAACCAAAACCAAAAAAGCCTCTGCCACAAAGGTTCCCAGACATCTGGAATCCTGGAGAGCTTGTTGAAATCAAGTGGTCCCTAACCACTCCCCACACCCTAGACTCCCCAGAGCTTTTGTTTCAGCAAGATCTAGGGCAGGGCCTGAGTACATTTCTAGGAAGTTCTAGGTCTGAGGACTGTGTAGAGGAGCCCAATACATGGCATACTCCTTATCTTTATATTTGCATCTGGAAGCTGAGGGTAATTCTTGCTTTTCATCCTAAAGCTGATGTAAGAAGGGATGGTATGCATAGAAACACCTCGTACCTTCTGTCAAGTGCAGAATTAACTAGGGAGTGGCAGTGTTATCTGCAGAAAGCTGCAGCTGTAGCTTTAGGCTGTGTTCTCCCTCACCTCTTGATTCAGTTCCTCTGACCATTGGTTAAGGAGGGTTTGTGGTGCCCCATGCCCTGCTGGCACGGGCTCGAGATAAAGGTGAAACAGAGCTTCTTTCTCTCCCTCCCCTGCTTTCTTAGGACACCGGCACTGGGTCCTTAGCATATCCTGGTCCCCAGATGGCAAGAAACTGGCCTCAGGCTGCAAGAATGGCCAGGTAGGTAACGTCAGGAAAAATGGACCGAGAATGGGCTCTGGAGTCTTTAGAAGGGTGTGTTGGGGGGTCAGCTGGGAGACCCTTGTCAGGACAGGTCGCAGAACGTTACTTTATGAGCTTCTGTCCTTCAGATTCTGTTGTGGGACCCAAGCACGGGGCTGCAGGTGGGCAGGACCCTCACTGGCCACAGCAAATGGATCACAGGCCTGAGCTGGGAGCCCCTTCACATGTAAGTGACACGAAGCTGAGATTAACGCTGCCCCTCCCCTGTTCAGAGTAAAGGAAACATCCCCAGGACAGCCACAGCTTGGCCTACTGTGGCCACACCCCTTGCTGCTTTGGGGGGGGGGGGGGCTCATCACATGACCTGAGCATAGCCTTGCTCTGCTGTTAGAAAGCTGTTAAGAAGGGGGGGCTGGTGAGATGGCTCAGTGGGTAAGAGCACCCGACTGCTCTTCCGAAGGTCAGGAGTTCAAATCCCAGCAACCACATGGTGGCTCACAACCATCCGTAACAAGATCTGACTCCCTCTTCTGGAGTGTCTGAAGACAGCTACAGTGTACTTACATATAATAAATAAATAAATCTAAAAAAAAAAAAAAAGAAAGAAAGCTGTTAAGAGATTGTCCCCAGCCTCGTTGAGTTCAGAATGAGATGCAATATGGGCAGACAGGTGCTGCCAGGACAGACCTGAGGTCACATCTCCCCCTTCACCAGGAACCCCGAGTGCCGCTATGTGGCCAGCAGCTCCAAAGACGGCAGTGTACGAATCTGGGATACAACCGCAGGCCGCTGTGAACGCATCCTCACGGGACACACGCAGTCAGTCACCTGCCTCCGATGGGGAGGAGATGGGCTTCTATATTCTGCTTCCCAGGACCGAACCATCAAAGTCTGGAGGGCCCATGATGTAAGGGGTATTCAGAAGTCAGTCTGCTGGGTCACGGGTGCCAGTGCCTTGCCGCTTGCAAACTTGTTATCAGAGGATCTGGTGTTTCCAGAATTATACCAAGAGTCCAGCTGGTGCTTCTGCAGAAGCAGCTCCATGCAGCCTTGTGGGGATTCTGGTGGGTTTTTTAGAGCCTATTTAGTTGTTTGCCAACTCCCACACTCAAATCCATTTGACTAGGTAAACCCTTTTATTCCCTGAAGAGGGGCCCGAGCTTCCAGGTGCAGTTTGATGAGATGACCGTGCATCAGTGATGAATTCTTAGGTTCCTGATTCTTGTCTTATGTCACCCGTCCAATGGTGGAGTACAGGGTATAATCTCTCCCCTTGATGCTAGGTATGTATGTGTATTTCTCTGTATATGTGACCTGTCTTCTCCTGCCCTAGGGTGTGCTGTGTCGTACTCTTCAAGGTCATGGCCACTGGGTGAACACCATGGCGCTTAGCACAGACTATGCCCTGCGCACAGGGGCCTTTGAGCCTGCTGAAGCCACAGTGAATGCCCAAGACCTGCAGGGGTCCTGTGAGTGAGAGGGAGGAGGGGAGCAGGCTGCCTAGGAAGGAGCCAGTTCTCCTGCCTAGCGGGTGGATGTGTAACCAGTCTTGTTCTTTCTCCCTCTCCCCATTCCTGCACAGTGAAGGAGCTGAAGGAGAGGGCATCGAGCCGCTACAACCTCGTGCGGGTGAGTATGTGCCACCAACATGAAGCCCCAGCTCTGGACTCTTCTCATCTGACCACAGAAACTCCGGTCACTTGGGCCTCTCTCCCTTCTAGCCCCAGTTCAGTGTTTCTGTTCCAAAACGTTGTTCTTGGCTGTCTTAGTTAGCATTTTACTGCTGTGAACAGACACCATGACAAGGCAAGTCGTATAGGGGCAACATTTAACTGGGGCTGGCTTACAGGTTCAGAGGTTCAGTCCATTATCATCAAGGCGGGAGCATAGCAGCATCCAAGCAGACATGGTACAGGAGGAGATGAGAATTCTACATCTTCATCTGAAGCAGTCTGCTAGCAGAAGACTGGCTTCTAGAAAGCTAGGACAAGGGTCTTAAGCCCATGCCCACAGTGACACACCTCCTAATAGTGCCACTCCCTGGGCCGAGCATATGCAAACCATGACAGTCGCTGTCCTTCATAATCTTCTAATCCTAACACGCCAGGCATCACCCAACTTGTATCTTATTTACTACTTTTGTCTCGTCTTTCCTTTGTCACCTAAGGAGCACATTTGCATGGTCTAAGGTTCAAAAGACACAAAGGTATTATGAAAGATATTATCAATCTTTCACAGAGTCCTGCATTGTTCCCTTGGGAAGCATCCAGCGCTACCAATATCTCATAGTTCATAGTATCAGCATGCACACACTGTATACATAAAGGACAGCTCGCCTAGGAAAGCCACCCCCTTCTAGCACCATTCTGTGCCTTGGTTTGTATCTTAGGACTCCTTCCACTTAGGTCTAGAATTCCCTCTCCTTATGGGCTAGCCTGGAGTGGCATGTAAGCTTGTGTCCCTGCCGGGCCTCATTTCCCTAGTTCTGACCTCGGCCAGTCGCATAGCCAGTATCTCACCACATCCCACGCGGTGTGCTTTCTTGCCCAGGGCCAAGGCCCAGAGAGGCTGGTCTCTGGCTCAGACGACTTCACCTTATTCCTGTGGTCCCCAGCAGAGGACAAGAAGCCCCTGGCCCGGATGACAGGACACCAGGCCCTCATCAACCAGGTGCTCTTCTCTCCTGACTCGCGCATCGTGGCCAGTGCCTCCTTCGACAAGTCTATCAAGCTGTGGGATGGCCGGACGGGCAAGTGAGTGGCGGGGCGAGGAGGCTGTCCCTTATTAGCAGTAGGGTTTGGCATGGACTCAATGATACTGCTTGCTCTTTGTGTGGCACTGGCTGGGTCTGATTTCCTAGCCCACACTTGTGACACACAGACCTCTCTCACCTCAGCACTGAATTTGGATTGGTAAAATGGCTTCTTTAGGGCTAGTGACAGGGCCAGGGTCGTAGAGGTGAACAGTAGCTAGAAATGTGTCCACATCAGGCAGTTCTCAACCACATGTAATTCAGGCTCCAGGTCTTTGGCCTTCACAGGCACCTGCAATCATGTCATTTAATAATAAAAAGAGATCTCTGTGCTGGGCAGTCGTGGCTCACGCCTTTAATCCTTGCACTCGGAAGGCAAAGGCCAGTGGATCTATGAGTTCGAGGCCAGCCTGGTCTACAGAACGAGTTCCAGGACAGCCAGGGCTACACAGAGAAACCCTGCCCCGAAAAAAAAAATTATATCCCTTTTAACAGTTTTAAAAAAAATGCAAGTATAGACTCCAGTCTGAACCTTATGAATTAGAATCTGATTCTGATAAGGACGCCTGATGAGAGGCCCTGATACGAGGGGGTGTGGTGCACCAGCCATTATCAGGTGAAGAAGAGGCATGCATGATGTGTGGGAAGAGAAGAAATATCTATCACTGTGTATTTTCACACAGCAGTTCCTTAAAGTGGTAATTCAGATTTTTTTAGCAAGCCAGGAAACTGAGTCTTAATGGCTTAACCAGACATCACAGCTAGACTCGATTAACTTGAAAGCTCCGGCTGGGGCTGGCCCACCGTTAACTCCACAGCACCTGTCAGCTGCACCTGTTATGTCGGAGGACACCGGGCAGATGGGCTAAGCAGGTGGTGCATTGGCCTTTCAGGCATGCGGTGTCATGCAGGTCTGGAGGCTTAGCAAGAGGGAGCCTCAAACCCACTCAGCTGGAGAAGTTCCACAAAATACTAATGGCCGATAATGATCAAAACGGTCTAGCATGGGACCCAGGTGATGCTAGCAGGTAGCCAAGGTGAGCGCCACTGTTGTGGATGCAGAGGACATGTTGAAGATCTAATACTGGTTTCCCCCGGCCCAGGTACCTAGCTTCCCTGCGTGGCCACGTGGCAGCCGTATACCAGATTGCCTGGTCAGCTGACAGCCGACTACTAGTCAGCGGCAGCAGTGACAGCACGCTGAAGGTGTGGGATGTGAAGGCCCAGAAACTGGCCACAGACCTGCCTGGCCATGCCGATGAGGTAAGGCTTGCTGCATGGAGGCTGCGGTTGGCCCTGGCCCTCTGCTTTTCACTGTCTGACACTGTCTGACCCTGTCTGACCCTGTCTATAGGTATATGCTGTTGACTGGAGTCCAGATGGCCAGAGAGTAGCAAGCGGTGGGAAAGACAAGTGCCTCCGGATGTGAGTGGGGCTGTGGTAGAAGCTGGGGTGTTCGGTTCTCCTGGCCCACACTGGCCAGCCCTTCTCTGCTCTTTGTCATAGCCTGGAATTCAGAGGGACCTTCTTGAGGCACGAGAGCCAGATTCTCCATGGGAGGTAGAGATAGGGGGTTATGGAGACTCTGGGAGAACCTGTAGGTCTCACAGTGCGGTAGTTCATTGTTAAGGTGCCAGGCTTTGCAGTTGTGGGACCTGCGTTCGAATCCTGGTTCTCCCTGGCCGTGTGCAGGCACAGTGGCACCTTTCTACTCAGGAGGGTCACACCTAAAGCACCGTGCTTATGACGGCAACTTAATG
Source organism: Mus caroli (assembly GCF_978045245.1). Lineage (NCBI taxonomy): Eukaryota > Metazoa > Chordata > Mammalia > Rodentia > Muridae > Mus > Mus caroli. The sequence goes on from NW_028227268.1 coordinate 39,723,738, forward strand.
CTTGACAGTAGGCACAGCGGGGTCACAGGGCAGGACTGGGTTTCTGGCTGAGGTATGTCGGTACGCAGTTGAGTTTCAGAGCTGCAGGTGCCAGGCAGGCTATTGACAGGGTTGTAGGCAGCGTGGTTCCCTCCCATGCCTCTCCTTTCCCCCCACAGATGGAGAAGATGAATCCACAGCAGCTTCCTGACCCCTCCCTGGATTCAGCCTCCGCCTGCCCAGCCAGAGACCAAGGAATGCACATGGCCACCTGCCCAGGACAGGTCTCCAGTGTGTGACAGGACGTTACAGCATGGAGCTAAACCATGGGCACTTCCTGACTAACAGTAGTGGGGAAGCCAGGCCTCTGGCTCCCATGTCCTTCTCCAAGGGTCAGCTATGCAGGCCCAGACCCTAGGCTATGTGTGTGGCCAAATAAATAACTTATATTTTGTGTTCATGTTGCAGCTTCTTGTCCTAGAACCCCCTCGCTCAGTCAGGGACTCTGAGAAGGTCCATCGAGCCCCTCCCTTGCACTGGATAACAGGAGCCCAGGCTGATCAGGAAGCTGCCCTCTGCTGCTTTGCAATAAGGGAGAGGCTAGTGGCCAGTGGAAAGGCTAAGGCTGTGCTGTCCATGGTCATCCTGCCACGTGCCCATTGGCACAAGCCAAAAAGTACGCACATGTATGTAGCGACCCTGTTCTCAGCCTGCTCATGAGGACTTTGGTGTTAGATGACAGTCTTGCCAGTGCCTCTCCCACCAGGTCCCCAGCACTGTGCTGGAAGGCCAGGGTCATTGCAGAGGATGGCCAGCAGGGTGGCAGTTGGTGTGGGACAGCTCTAGGTGATGTGGGCACAGTATCATGAGGGACTGTGCTCTCAGAGGACCTTGAAGGAATGAAGGGTATCCCAGGCTTTCAGGCCTTGGCTGAGACCTTTGCCCTGCAAGAACCTACTGTTGTTTTCTCTCGCTGTATAGTTAGCTGGGGCTCGGCATTGTCTGTTCACGGCCTCCAGTCATCTGTGGAGAGATTTCTGGGTCTTCCTTAGGCTTCTTCCTACCTCCATTAGGGGCTTGTACATTTTGCACGTCACTAAGCTGAGTATTCAGCCTCCTCTCCCCTGTCACATCAGAATAGGGCTGCATGAGAGGCCCAGGAACCACCAGTTAGATTTGCCTGGTGTCAGGCACACGTGTGTCACAGTGATCCTGCACCGGTGTCCAAAATGCCTTATGTTAGGATGAGCTAGTTACCTGAGCCCCAGGAGACAATGACCCTGTACTTCATAAGGGAAGGACTCATAAGCTAGGGTACAGCCAGAACATTCCCCTAAAGCTGGGCATCTAGTCTTGAGTGTCAGCCTGTCACCCAGCCAGCCTTATTCTCATTCTACCTGCTGGACTCCTCATTCTGACGAGGCCTGTGCTCTGGCCCAGCTGAGGCTTGTGGCAACAGGAAGTAGAGTTTCAGGGTGCTGTTTGGGCCTTCAGTTCTTTAATGGGGAACCTGGAACCAGCCCAGGTCAGGGAGGAAGGAGGGTGCCTAGCAGCTGTTGGGCAGTGACTGAGCCTGGGCCAGCTCAAGATGTCACTAAGTGAATGGGATTCCTGTCTATCCATGGCCCCGCCCCAGGGTTGTGGTTCCGATACATCTGCCCCAGGCCCTAGGCTGGTGGATAACTAGTGGTTCTTTGACTTGGTGCTTGGTAGTACAGTACATCTCACGGTTCTGGTTCCCGAGGACCCAGAGCCAAGGCAGACAGTGGGCAAGGGATAGCCTCAACCCACACCCCCTTAATATGGATATAGGTATTCCAGATCCTCCAGCCTTCGCATCTCCTCCATTGTCATGGAGACAGTCCTCCGATGAGGTTGTTTGCGTTGCACGGTGACCTGGATGGGATTGGTCTCAGGAAAGCTGTTGAAGTCAGTAGACACGGTTGCAAACTGAAATAAAACAAACATGTTCAGGATGCCTTCCCGGGCTAGCCTTGGCTCTCTCATCTCTCATCTCCATCTCTCATCTCTCTTGCTACTAAGTGAGATCTTAGCTTCATGCCAGTCACTGTGGGGTTCTCTCTACACTAACCCTTTGACAACTACAATCTGTTCCCTATGGACTCTGACATTTTACTGGAATTAAGGAATATAAGAACTCATGGCTTTGGGAAATGAACATGATATAATGATCAGTTTGCTTTTATTTATTTATTTTTTTCCTTTGAGACGGGGTTTCTGTGTAGCCCTGGCTGTCCTGGAACTCACTTTGTAGACCAGACTGGCCTCAAACTTAGAAATCTGCCTGCCTCTGCCGCCCAAGTGCTGGGATTAAAGGTGTGTGCTACCACGCCTGGCTCCAGTTTGCATTTCTAATGCCCCCCCCCCCAACAGTTTAACCCATACACCTTTCAGGGAACAGCAGTCTGGAACTAATGTGTGTTGGCCCAGGCATAAAGCAAGCCAGCAAGGACTTGAGGCGTGGGGGAATTCCTGCCAGTCACCACCCCTTGTACTTTCTCACCGTGATCTGGGCCAATGGATCTGACCTTCAGCTCGCTCTCTCTATGTCTTCCCTCCTTAGACCTGTGCCTTTCTGCTCCCTGAGACTCACCTTATAGGGCTTGCACCACTTCCCTACCCCTGCTGTGTTGGCGGCCCGGACGGTAAGGCAGTAACTCGTGTTTGACTTCAGCTCCATCAGCTTGACAGTGGTACCCAGGATCTTGTTGAAGATCCAGGGGCGGTTCTTGATCTTGGGCATGTCCTTGTCAGCTGGTTTGGTTGCTTCCTGCAGCAGCACCTGGTAGAAACTGACCTGCTGCTTGCCTGCAGCGTAAGTCCAGGAAATCTAAGCAAAAAGAGAACCCAGGCTTCCTCAGGTCTGGCCTAGCCCACGGTATAGGTGAGGGTATGGGTGGGAGGCATCACAATGCCCCCCCCCCATTCCATTTCCTACTGTAGCTTGCTCAAGTCTAGAGGGAAGTGTACCCATGTGCAGCACGGGGACAGAGGACTGAGCTGAAAACTACCTGTGGGAAGCATCTTTTCCAACTACAGAGAGATCATTACACAGACTAGAAATCTGACTCAGCACCTCCAGTAGTTACAACGGCATTTCCATTACCTGGGACTATGTACGTAATGCATATTGTCAGGCCTGCCTCAAACCCTCTAGGGATGGAGTCTATGTATTACCAAGGTGGCCTGTAGGAACATTCCTGCCAGAAGCCCTTGGGACACACTGAGGCTCTTCACTTCTACACTTCCCAGTTCCAGCCTAACATCAGCTGGAAGTAACCTTTCTCTCTGAATTCCTGACAAACGTGATTCGACTCTCTTCTGGATTGAACAGGGAAGCAATGAAGCCCATTTCATCTTGCACTGAGGCTCCAAAGATGCACACCCTCCTGCCGCCCTTCCTAAACCATGAACTAGAGGTCAGAACGCAGGGGGTTATGCCTTCACACTCCCCACAGAGCTTACTTAGTTCAGTGTCTACACCGTAAGCCTTTGCCCAGAGAAAAACATACCACAGCTGTGGAATCGCCAACAGTGTGTTCACAAATGAACGGAGCCTCCGGCACATCCAGGACCACAGAAGACTCGGAACGTGTTGAGGAGGTGTCTGTGTCCAGGGCAGGGTTGTCAAGGTCCAATAGGCCCCTGGTAGCTATTTGGGACTTAGATGAACGGGGGCAGATGGCCAGATTATCCTTTTCTGTGTTCTTGACCACTGATGCTAAACTGAGTTTGTTCAGCTCCCCCTCCAGGATGCCGGCAAAGAAGCTGCTATTGGGCTGGGTCACAGCCATCTTGATGGGGTTCATCAGAGTGGACGGAATCGGGGACATACTCGTGTCATCCGAGCTGTACTCAGAATCTTCCGCTGGCATCTGCATCCTGGGGTGGGAAGGATATGGACGTCAGATGGGGAGGATTGTCAGATGTCACATGGGGCTGCCCCAACGCATCCAGCCTGAGGAACCCCAGAACACATGCTCTGGGGGATCAGTTTATCTGTATCACCAACTGTGAGATAGCCTGAGACAAGCTCAGCAGCAGCAGGGCCTGACATTCACCCAGTGCTCACTAAGACTGCTCATTCTTGACCCCTGGTCCCCAGTAGGGATGGAGGAGCTGATTTTTTAAATATGATCTTCAGTGTTGCAAGCACAAATTTTGAAACTGCTAAAATTGAGTCTTCCCACCAAAATGGGGTGCAAGTGTCCCAGCCAACTGACCAGACTGAAGGGAAATGTCTGCAAGTACCTAATAAGAAGGCAATAAATTAAGCTAATTTCTTTGCTAATGCTTCTTTCCTATTACTTCACGTTTAATGTAATTTTATTTACTTACATTTTAATGACATCTAACACTATTAATTATGAAGCATGTGAAATTAATAGTCTGTACTATGTGATATACGGGAGGAATTCTCTTGTTCCACTGGGTATGGTGGCACAAGCACACTTGTAATTCTAGCACCCCAAAGGCTAAGGCAGGAGGATCAAATGTCCCAAGCCAGTCTGGGCTATATAACGAGACCCTTGACTCAAAAAAAAAAAAAAAAAAAAGAGTAAAAAGCAAAGCAAAACGAACAAAAACTCTTGTTCCCGTGTGGTGCTTTGGGTGATAATCTCCCATCAGCTCCTAGGTTTGAAGGCTTGGTCCCCAGTTAGTGAAACTGTTTGGGAAGGATTAGGAGGTGTGGCCTTGTTGAAGGAGGTGTGGTTTTGTTGGAGGAGATGTGTGACTATGGGTGAGGTTTGAGGTTTCAAAAGCTAGCACTCTCCTCCCACAACCCTACTCCATCACCGGTCTGTGGGATCAGATGTAAGAGCTCAGATATTTCTCTGGCGGCACCACACCTGCCTGCTGGCCAGCCTGCTTCCTGCCATGATGATAACGGACTGGCCCTCCAACACTGTAAGCAAGCTCACAATTAAGTGCTTCCTCCTTCTGTCCGCTGCCTTAGCCATGGTGCCTCTTCACGGCAATAGAACAGTGACTAAAACATCACCCATTTCTACGTTTTGTTTTGTTTTAATTAGGGGGTATTTTAGACACACCAAAAGTAACATGTTACATGTTCAAAAATTATGATATATTGGCCTTACTAACACCCCCTGGACACCTCTCCTCTCAAAGTACATATGAAATGCCAAATATTTTAAATACAGACTACCTGATCTAGGTTTGAACTAAGATAAACTAACAGGCTGGTACCTAGCATTAGTCTCCAAGTTGCCCCACCACCACCAAAACCCAAGCCTAGTTCCTGTCTGGTTTTTGGGGGATCACTAACATTTCCTTGGCACAACACATATCCTGTAGCTGACGAAACCAGTAGAGTAAGGGTTTTTTTTCTTTTTTTATTCACTATGTGTCGTCTTAGGCTTGCTGCATATATGTTAACCTGAGGCAAGACCTATTACTTTGCATGTTTTGCATGTCTCTAGACTCTATAGGAATAAAAGATATCATTCAGCAATACCTATCCCAAACCTGGCTTTTGCTCCGTGTCGTGCTTTGATTTGTCTGTACTCACACTCGCAGCAGAGGCTTCGGCTGTTTTGTCTGTTTCATGTTTTTTTTGTTGCTTTTTAAATTTATGTGCATTGGCACTCTATGTATGTATGTGTGTACCACATGCATACGGAGACCAGCAGAGGACATTGAATCCACTGGAACTACAGTTCCAGATAGTTCTGATATCGTGTGGATACTGGGAAGCCAACCCTGGTCCTCTGGAAGATCAGCCGCACTTAAGTCTGAGCCATCTCTCCAGTCCCTGCATGGAAATGTGTATTGTTGTCATCCTTTGCTGTTACGAAGGAAATATATGACCCTGCATTGTCTTGGTGATGAAGTGTACCAATCAAAACAACAACAACAACAACAAAATAGCTTTCGACTCCTTAAAACCAAGTTTGATTGATGCATACCTATAACTAAAACTAAACATCAAAGACCTATCAATTCTTGCCTGTGATGTGCTCTGCGGCTTCTGAATCTGTGTCTAGATATTATTTTCATTTTGGTTTCTACCAGCTAAGATTTCCTGGCGTGTAAACAGGTCCCACTCTACCTTTCTACCTTAGTCTACTCCAGCTTACAACTTCCCATTTGCTTGATGGGCCATATGCCCTCCCTCAGCTCTAACCCACAAACTCCTGAGACAGCTGGATGAGTCTAGAACACTCACCCCTCAGCCCACACTGGACATTTAAAGCAGATGTTCTTTAAGTCCAGTATGTGTAGGCTGAAGTGTCAGGATGCTGACATCATTTTTTCAGACTGTCCTAAGAATGTCCATTTCAGAGTCCCCTACTAGAGCTGGGCAGTGGTGGCACATACCCCAACACTCAGGAGGCAAAGGCAGGCAGATCTCTGAGTTAGAGACCAGCCTGGTCTACAGAGTAAGTTCCAGGACGGCCAGGGCTACCCAGAGAATTCTTGTCTCAAAAGCCAACCAACCAGCCGGGCGTGGTGGCGCACGCCTTTAATCCCAGCACTCGGGAGGCAGAGGCAGGCGGATTTCTGAGTTCGAGGCCAGCCTGGTCTACAAAGTGAGCTCCAGGACAGCCAGAGCTATAAAGAGAAACCCTGTCTCGAAAAACCAAAAAAAAAAAAAAAAAAAAGCCAACCAACCAACAACAACAGGAACAACAAAACAGACTCCCCTACTAGCAAAGCTAGCGCTAAAGTAGGCACAGAAATCCACTGGACCCTGGACTGCTTGTGGAACATGTCTCCTGATTTCCACAGCAGCCCTGCTAGATGGGTGTTAGCCACTGAAGTTGGCTAAGGCCGTTTATCTAAGATGTAGAACTTGGACTTGAACTCAGGACTCCTTGCCTGAGGTTCACCCCTCCCCCATCTCCTCCTCCACCCCTTAGTAAATCATGAAGTTTCCTACAAACAATGGTTATCTTAGTCAGGTCACAACAGCTAATGATGACCTAGAATGAACACCTTCCTCTCTAACCAGCACACAGTCTGTGGATCCCAGTAAAAATTAAGTATGAAACTTTTTTGTTTGGTTGGTTGGTTTTGTTGTTGTTGTTGTTTTGTTTTTTCAAGACAGGGTTTCTCTTTGTAGTCCTGGTTGTCCTGGAACTCACTCTGTAGACCAGGCTGGCCTCGAACTCAGAAATCCACCTGCCTCTGCCTCCCAAGTGCTGGGATTAAAGGCGTGCACCATCACTGCCTGGCATATGAAACCTTTTTTTTTTTTTTTTAAAGATTTATTTATTTATTATATGTAAGTACACTGGAGCTGTCTTCAGACACTCCAGAAGAGGGAGTCAGATCTCGTTACGGATGGTTGTGAGCCACCATGTGGTTGCTGGGATTTGAACTCCTGACCTTTGGAAGAGCAGTATGGTGCTCTTACCCACTAAGCCATCTCACCAGCCCCATGAAACCTTTTTAAAAAGAAATTATAAACTGGGGCTGAAGAGCTGGCTCAGCACTTAAGAATATCAGTTCTGTTCCAGAGACATGGGTTCAATTCCCACACCCATATCGCAGCTCACACCTGTCTGTAACTCCAGCTCTGGAGGACCCAACACCGTCACACAGATATTCGTGCAGACAAAACGCCAATGCATATGAAAGAAAAATAAATTTAAAAAATGAATTACAGGATCTGGAGAAATGGCTCAGCAGTTCAGAGCACTGACTGCTCTTCCAAAGGTCCTGAGTTCAATTCCCAGCAACCACATGGTGCCTCACAACCATCTGGAACAGGATCTGATGTCCTCTTCTGGAGTGTCTGAAGAAAGTGACAGTGTACTCACATACATAAAATAATTTTCTTTTTTGAGACAGGATTTCTCTGTGTAGCCCTGGCTGTCCTGGAACTCACTCTATAGACCAGGCTGGCCTTGAACTCAGAAATCTGCCTGCCTCTGCCTCCCAAGTGCTGGGACTAAAGGAATGTGCCACCACTGCCCAGAAAAAAAAATTAAAAAGCAATTATAAAAGATTTCTCGGGGTGGTGGTGGTGCACACCTTTAATCCCAGTACTTGGGAGGCAGAGGCAAGCAGGTTTCTGTGTTCAAGACCAGTCTGGTCTACAGAGTGAGTTCCAGGACCGCCAGGGCTATACAGAGAAACCCTGTCTCGAAACAAACAAACAAACAAACAAACAAACAAACAACAACAAAAGATTTCATGTCTGGGGCTGGAGAGATGACTTAGCGGTTAAGAGCACACACTGGCTGTTCTTGTAGAAGACAGAGTTCAATTCCCAGCATCCACATAGTAGCTAAAGACAGTGATAACAGAACATTACACTAAGCCCAGGGCCCACTCATGGGTCACTTCAATGAGATTGTACTATTTCCTCAGCAGTCACCCTGCACACCATTTCCCTGGAGATCTTCCTCTAAGAAGTCTCTCTTTTTTGCACCGTATCCCAAGCTAACCCAAGCCCTTGGTTTCTCAAGCTGCCCTGTGACGGCATTTACCAGGCTGTACTGTATCTCCCTCTTTATTGCCTGATGCCCCCCACCTCTGACACCACTGGCACCAGGCGTGACATTTTTTTGGAGGTAGGGACCATGTTTCCCACCTCTGCATCCCCCAACTTGATGCTGGGTCATATTTCTCACCGGGAAGCAAAGATATGAAGCAGAGAAAATTCAGACTGACTTAGCAGGCCAGTGAACCTCAGCTGGAAGGCAGGCAGGGCATTAAAATGAGAGAAATGAGGGAGAGAAGACAGGGGTAGCATAGAGTGGCAAGCAGAATAGGAAACACCCCCTGGCTAGTCCAGGAAGGTCTGCTAGAATGGGGGAACCCACATGCTCTCAAAACTGATGTGGGGCTCAGGGCGGGTGCATGGGGAACCTCCTGATATGTTCTTCCTTGAGGGACCCGCCACAGTGGGTTGCAAAGCTTCTCCAGCCTTAGAAATGAGGACCCCAAATGGTGTCTTACATGACATCGGTGTTTTCTTCCTCTGAGAAGCTGGCCAAGCTGCGTCTTGACGGGAGCAGGAGGCCTTTGGTAGCCATGGACCGGTTAATAAACTTAGGGTTTGGACAGGGCTTCGGCAGTTGGTCAATCACATTGATAACATTGAGGGCCTCCTTCTTCGGTACAGCCTCCTCTCCACCCCCCACTTTACAGAATACCGTCGCCATCTGGTGTGGGTGGGGCGCAGGGTTGCCACCACCCTCCAGGACAATCAGCTGGCAGGAAGCAGAGAAAAACTGAGGCAAAGGTCTCACCCTTCGTTTGGGTGAGAGGGTTTGCAGTGCTCTGACTTCACAATCATCACAGAGTGTAACAATCGGGGGCCGGCCTCCCCTCGATAGGAGGTTTGCTGGGCAGCTGGACAGACCAAACGCCTGGGTTAGGGGTGGGCTTGAGTCAAGAAACAAACTTGATGGCCCCTTCCAGCACACATGACCCTCTCTAGGTCACGTTTGTGGTCACAGCTACTCGGTTCTCTTCTGAGGACTTCAAAAGGCTTCATGCTTGTGCCTCTTTAGAGCTGTCCAGGAAGGGGTGGCAGGCTAGTGGCACAGAGAACACCACTCGGCCTGAGCCAACACAGACTTCGAAGAGAAGGCCTTTGCCTACTGATACTTCTAAGGCTCTCTATCCTGGGATCTAAGCAGCAAACCCCACCATAGCCAGTAACACAGGCACAGTGAAACCTTACCGCGGGTTATAGCTGACAGAAGTAGCTGGTTTCAGGGCCAGGATTCCAAACACCTTGAAAGATTGAGAGACAATGGTGAACATGAGGAGATATTTCTAAAAATGAGCCCTGCAGCTGGATATGGACTTGAGATTCGGTTCCGTGCTTCCTATCTGTGTAAATCAAAGAATAACAATCTTACTGAGCCCAAATTCCTTCAACTACAAAATACAGGCAGAAATAGAACCTCACTCGTGGGTTTGTGAAACTGCTTTATTTCTTCCACTAGATGTGGTTAAAAAAAATCAAAATAGTATTTTATATACTCCAGCATTTCTCTACTTCCATTAAAACCTTTGGAAAATGTTGGGCTAGAGAAATGGCTAAGTGGTTAAGAGCACTGACTGCTCTCCCAGAAGACCAGCACCCACATGGTGGCTCATAACCATCTGTAACTCCAGTCCGAGGGAATCTGACCCTCCCTCTGGCTGCCTTGGGTACCAGGCATGCCAGGATTGCATAAACACCCATGCAGGCAAAACATCTATATATGTAAGATAAAACTTGATAAATTTGGAAAATATAGGGACACAGGTACTCTCTGTGAACTTCGCTGGATCTCAGCTTGATCATACAATCTGTAATGATCTGAATTGATCCACTTTCATTGTCTTCCTAACATGAATGCTACTAGAAGTCAGGGATACTTCACTCTGTAAATATTGAGCTAGGTAGAGTGAGAGTGTCCCCTAGCTTTGCAAATAGAGGCTGGTATACACAAGAGACTTGTTGGAAGACTCGTTGGACACACAAGATGTGTGTGTGTGTGCGTGTGCGTGTGTGCTTGTGTCTCTGTGCATGTATGTAAGCTCTAGGTGTGCTTGCAGGTGGCTGGCGCGAGTCGCAAGGCCGCTGTGTTTGCCCTCATGGTCAGCAGATGGCGCTGCAGGCCTGGCCTACAAAAGACGCTCCAGCCGCGGAACCCGGAAGCGTCGGCCGGAGGGGGCGGGCCCAGGGCGCCTGGAGTCTTGCGAGTTGGGAAGGGTTAGTGCCCCTCACCCCGACTTGAATCCTCTTCCCGCCCCTTCGTCCCGCGCTGGCACACCAGGACCTTTTCCCTAAGTAGAACTGAGGAATGCCCAGAGTGGGGGACCCGGCGAGCGCCCACGTGACAGAGAGCCCCCAGGACGTCCTGGGTTTGCAGGGACTATGGGCATGCTCAGGGCAGGGCTGTGCCCGGGCCTCACCGAGGAGACCGTCCAGCTTCTCAGAGGCCGAAAGATAAAAACAGGTGACCTCATGGGCACTACCCCGGGGTCGGCGCCGTGGTCGTGGTACACATACGGGGCCTTTTGGATGGTCGCACTCTTCCTCTGACTTTCTGGGGAAGCTGGGTTCGCAGGAGCCGAGGCAGAGGATTTTACTGAGTGCTGGGCCCTTTGCGGGGTCCTGCATCAGGGCCTGCGTGCTCGAGATAGGTAGGAGAATAAGACCTTAATCCCGTTTCACAACAGAGCAAAAGGCAAACGTGGCAAGGCTAAGCCATTCCTGCTGCCAATCACCTGCACCTGCTCTCTTTCCAGTGGCAGACCTGGCAGCTGCTGACTTGGAGGAAGTAGCCCAGAAGTGTGGCCTGTCCTACAAGGTGAGCTCGCGATCTGCAAGCTCCATTCCAACCCGTCTTTCAGCTGCGCCCCCACGCTGCAGGATCAGAGTTCCTTGGGATAGATGAAGGGGGGGCGCTAGACTTGGAGTGCTCTGCGAGGGCAGTCTGGCGGGCCTGGAGCCTGAGTGTCCGCCCTATTGGCAGGCCCTGGTTGCCCTGAGGAGGGTGTTGCTGGCGCAGTTCTCGGCTTTCCCCTTAAATGGCGCAGATCTCTACGAGGAACTGAAGACTTCCACGGCCATCCTGTCCACCGGCATCGGAAGGTTTGTATGCAAACCTGGACAAGGTGGAAAGCAGAGACTGAGGCTTCAGAGGAAGGGGCTGGTGAGGGCAGTCCAGAGCGGTAGAGGAACTGCAGGCATGTGGACTCCAGAGTGTTTTTCCCTAGAGTAAAAGTATAGGGTTTATTAGCCTCAACACTATTGATGGGGGCGGGGGGGGGGGGTCGTTATTTCCTGGGATAGAGATATCCTGTGCGTTGAGAGACGTTTAGCAGCATCCCTGGTCCTTCTCTACCCCCAGATGCCCCCAGTTTTAACAGTATCTTCAACAAGCTAACGTTTCCCAGTGAAGAGCCACTGTCCTATAACATAAGATGTCGTTAATACCCCCATTATTTAGTAGAGTCCACAATACTTCAAAATAAAGCAAGTAGCAAGTGAGACCCGGGGAAGGATTGGGGTCCTGGGAGTCTGCACTTTTGCGCTGACATAGGCCAGTGGTTTTCAACCTTCCTAGTGCTGTGGCCCTGTAATACAGTCCCTCCTGTTGTAATGACCCCCCAACCATACAATTATTGCTTTGCTACTTCATAACTGTAATTTTGCTACTGTTGTAAATCATAGTGTAAATCTCTAAAAACAATATAGTCGGATCTGCCACCCCTGTTGAAAGGGTTGTGCAATCGTCAAAGGGGTTGTGACCCCACTGGTTGAGAACTGCTGCCCTAGGTTATGGATGTTAGAAGTTATTGACCTCCCTTGTGGTTAGCCTAAGAAAGGGGCCAGCAGAGGTGAGCCCAGGGTTATCTAATCCAGAACCTGTTGTCTTTGCCATCTGAGGCAGTAGAGGGGAACGGGCATACTCCAAAAAGAGCAGTTACATTGTGCCCTGTTGTTCGGGTTGGGAAAGAATTGGAAGACAACTAGCATTTTCTGGCCAAGCGAGTCTGACCTCTCTCCCGGCCTATTTGTGCGGAGTTTGATGAATAACACGGCCATCACAGAGGTCTTTGGATTGGTCTGGCCCTTGCTGTTTCCATAACACATTCTCTTGGCAAGGTCCACACAGTCTGGTGCTTGCTCTCGCTGGTTGGGGGTCTGTGTTTGTAATCCATCAAACATTGGCTGAGTGCCTACTGGGTGCCAGACACATGCAGATGCTCTCTGGAGGAGTGGGGCTCAGGATTTTAACTTAATTCCAGCTGACTGTTCCGAGGTATACTTGGAGGTGAGAGGCCACTGTGAAAGCATTTGTAGGCTATGGGGCATAGCTGTGCAGGGCAGACAGGCCAGCCAGCCAGGAGAGGCCAAACAGGGATCTTGTGCTGCTGGTTTGGGTTGTGTAAGTCTGATCCAGGGTTTGTGACCATGGAAGACATGTTGAAGGAGAGATGTGAGAAGAGAGACTTATTGTGAGATCAGGTGTAAATTTGAAGAGTCAAAGGTGGTGGTTTGCTGGGCTGGAGAGTTGGCCTAGTGGTTAAGAGCACTGACTGCCCTTCCAGAGGTCCTGAGTTCAATTCCCAGCAACCACATGGTGGCTCACAACCATCTGTAATGGAATCTGATGCCCTCTTCTGGTGTGCCTGAAGACAACAACAGTGTACTCATATACCTGTGTAAAAATCTTAAGGAAAAAAAGATGGTTTTAGATTTCCCTCCAGTGTGCTATGCCGACCTAGTGGATGTAACTTTGAAACCGTGAAGGTAAGGCTATAGGCAAAGATAGTGAAACTTGTGATTAGCATGCATTAAACCTGTTAAACAGGGTCCTTTGCTGTGGGCCGCCTTGGCGTGCTGAGATGCAGCGTAAATCTTTGCAGGGCAGACACCGCTGTAGATGGAGGGATCGGTTATGCCTTGCAAGCCAGAGCTTTTGTCGGTTATCTCTGTTGGAAGAAGGTTTTCAGGAAACACGAGGCAAGGTGTCTGTATGAGTGACTGAATACAGAATAACTGATGGGAAGTTCCATGGGAAAGGTGGGGAGAAATCCCAGAAACCTCTGCCTTCTAGGCAGTCCTGGTTGGAGTCCTTCTCCATATTGATATGCTCAGAGGTAACGGGATGTCCTGGGATTTCCGGCTGTGGTAGGGAGCCCTGCTCCAGAAGCAGGAGGAGGAGTCAGGGATGGAAATGCAAATGAAAGTTGTTTGGGAGGCAGATTTGGAATACCTTATGGAGGTGGGGCCTTTTTTCTTTTCCTTTTTTTTCTTTCTTTCTTTCTTTTCTTTCTTTCTTTCTTTTTTTTTTTTTTTAAGCTGGGCATGATGGAGCATGCCTTTATTCCCAGCACTCCGGAGGCAGAGGCAGGTAGATCTCTGTGAGTTCAAGGCCTAACTAGGAACCAAACTGAAGTCTTCAAGAGTAGAAAATAAAGCCGGGCGTGGTGGCACACGCCTTTAATCCCAGCACTCGGGAGGTGTTGCGTCCAACTCGACCAGCAAGGAAAACGCAACCACCGGTTCTTCTTAAAGCAGCTTACTCAGGCAGCTTCTCTTCAAATCCCCCTGCCTCTCTGGTTACAAGTGTTTTTTTCCCCTCCAGCCACAACCAAGCCCCCACCAATCACCACAGGTCACATCACCTCACCAGGCAGGCTTGCTCAGCCAATTAGGGATTAGGGGCGTGCCATCCACCAAATATGGGCTTGTTTACTACCTGGAATAGATTTCCATCGGGCTGGCCAGGGAGTCCAGAATGGCTCCCCACAGGGAGGCAGAGGCAGGCAGATTTCTGAGTTCGAGGCCAGCATGGTCTACAAAGTGAGTTCCAGGACAGCCAGGGCTATACAGAGAAATACTGTCTTGAAAAAAACCAAGTTTAAAAAAAAAAAAAAAAGAGTAGAAAGTAGCCTTAGCTACTTTCTCCAGCCCCCCCCCCTCCCCCCGTCCGAGTGGGTTCTCTTGTTTGTTTGTTTTTTTTTTTTTTTTTTTTTTTTTTTTTTTTTTTTTTAAAGATTTATTTATTTATTATATGTAAGTACACTGTAGCTGTCTTCAGACACTCCAGGAGAGGGCGCCAGATCTCGTTACGGATGGTTGTGAGCCACCATGTGGTTGCTGGGATTTGAACTCTGGACCTTCGGAAGAGCAGTCGGGTGCTCTTACCCACTGAGCCATCTCACCAGCCCCTTGTTTTTGTTTTTTAAAGGCAGGGTATCTCTCTAGTCCTGGCTGTCCTGGAACTCACTTTGTAGACCAAGCTGGCCTCAAACTTGAGATCCAAACTTGCTTCTGCCTCCTGAGTGCTGGGATTAAAGGCGTGTGCCACCATAACCTATCATGTGATGGGGTCTTAACTGGAGTCAAAACCAGTGATTCATTTTTCCTATGACCATCTGCTAAGTGTAAAAAAAGAAATACTCACTCTTGGGTCCTGCTGATAGAACTTTTTTTTTTTTTTAATTTTATTTATTATGTATACAGTGTTCTGCCTGCATGTATGCCTGCAAGCCAGAAGAGGGCACCAGATCTCATTATAGATGACTGTGAGCTACCATGTGGTTGCTGGGAACGAACTCAGGACCTTTGGAAGGGCAGCCAGTACTCTTAACTCCTGAGCCATCTCTCCAGCCCCTGATAGAACTTTTATTTAATCAATCAAGGGCAGTGTTTCTCAAATTTGTCTGCAGACTGGAATCACCAAGGAAGGAATACAAACAGCCTCTTGATATTTTTTTGATGCTCGTGGTGACTCCAGACAATTGCTGATAGAGGGTACTTTTTAAAAACGCCCCTGGAAGCTGGGTGCATGGAGTGTGTGCCTAGTTCCAGTTGCTAAGACAGGAAGATCATCTGATGCCAGGAGTTCAAGGTTAGCTTGAGTTAAGACCCCATGTCACAAAAAAGAAAAGAGAGGGAAACAAAACAAAACAAAAACCCAAACCCAGAAAGACCTAGTACTGTGCAGGCAGAATTGATTCTCCAACTTGAGCATGCACCCAAATCACCCAGACCTCGCTCTTTCCCTGTCTCTCTCTCTCTCTCTCTCTCTCTCTCTCTCTCTCTCTCTCTCTGTCTTTCTCTCATTTGTGTGCATGTGTATTGGTTTGTGTGCCTGTACACATGGATGCCAGAAGACAACAGATGTTATACCTTAGGGACCATCCACTTTGTTTATTTTATATTTTGCATTTTCTTTTTTTTTTTTTTTTTGGTTTTTTTGAGACAGGGTTTCTCTGTATAGCCCTGGCTGTCCTGGAGCTCACTTTGTAGACCAGGCTGGCCTCGAACTCAGAAATCCGCCTGCCTCTGCCTCCCGAGTGCTGGGACTAAAGGCGTGCATCACCACGCCCGGTTATATTTTGCATTTTCATGTGTATGAGTATTTTGGCTGTAGGTATATCTGAGTACCACATTCATTCATAGTGTCCTTGAAAGTCAGAAGAGGGTGTCTCTCTCACACACACACACACACACACACCCAATAACTGGAGTTACAGATGGTTATAAACTGCAATATGGGTGCTGAGAATTGAACTCTGGTCCTCTGTAAGAACAGCCAATGCTCTTAGTCCCTGAACCATCCCTGTAGTCTCCACACATTGTTTTTGATGCAGGGCCTGGGACTAGTTAACCAGCTTCAGTTAGCTGGCCAGTGAGCCTCAGGGAATCCCCTGCCTCAGCCTTCCCACCACTGGAATTAGAAATGCATACCATCACCTCTAACCCCAGCACTGGGAAGGCAGAGGCAGGCGGACCTCTGAGTGTGAGGCCAGCCTGGTCTACACAGTGAGTTCCAAGACAGCCGAAACTGGCTTTTTTTTTTTTTTTTCCCTCTCTTTTAAAATTTGCTTTAGTTTAATTAGCATGTATCTGCATCAGCATGTGAATGTGTGCACATGTATTCAAGGGCCTGGAAAGACTAGAGGTAGCAGATGCCCTGGGTAGCTGTGAGCCAACTGCTCAGCCACTCTCCAGCCCCTCACACTCAGCTTTTTATGTAGGTTCTGGGGAGTCAAGCTAAGGTCCCCATGCTTGCAAGACAAGCACTGTTATTGACTGAGCCATGGTGTCAGCCCCCACCTGAATGGAGTTCTTAAACTTCCGAGGCAAGATCTAACTCTGGAATCTCTGATGCAGTTGGCCTCGGCCCCACCCTGGGAGAACAGGCCGAGAGGAGCTGCTATGATGGAATGTCTCCAGGAGAATGGGATTCAGGAGAGGCTGAGGTTAGAGACCTACTAAGTAGATGCTTATTAAACCCACACAGAATGTATGGCATTCCAAGAAGCCACAGGGTGGTGCAAGAACCAAAGCAGGTCAATTAGCAGTAATGTGTGGTTCCTGAGTTAAAATAGGTGGAGTAGTGACTAGTTGCTGCTTACCCTGTGCTGATTGTTGTTGTTGGTCATCAGGACTGTCTTTAGAGGCCTGCAGTCTGTGATTGGTAATGCGGAGTTAGGGAGGGCGGGGCATGGTGAGGCATTGGTCCAGACTGCAGCTTAGACACTTTAGCTCCTGTACTGGGCAGAATGTTGAGGGTAGTGACCTATTTCACTGTGGTTTAGGGGTAGAACTGGGTTTAGGAAGTGGCCATGTTTGAGGTTCATCTCAAAGCTCCCACACTAGAATTTTGACAGTCAGACCACTGTCCCTTTTGTTCAGTAACATTTACTGTGTGCCTTCAGGGGCTTTTCGGCTTTGTGCTAATACTGGAGATATAACAGGGGTAAAGGCCTCAGAGCATTTCTACCAGATGAGGGAGGCAGACAAAAACAAGCAAATAAAAAATAATTACAAACTCCCAGAACTAATAAGCGAGTTTAGCAAGGTCTGGGGATACAAGATCAACACATAAAAATCAATTGCATTTCTCTGAATTCACGATGAACATGTGAAAACTGAAATTAAAAACGCCGTGCCATTTGCTGCTGCGTCTAAGAAAATGAAATACTTGGGTCTAAATCTGACAAAGCCCGTGTAGAATTTGTATGCTGAAAATTAGAAATGCTGATGAAGGAGATCAAAGGTGACCCAGATGAATGCAGAGACGGTCTGTGTTCATGGATTACAAGACTCTACATTAGTGAATGCCAACTTTCCTCAACCTCTTTCTTTCTTTTTTTTTCCTTGATACTAGAGGTTGAACTCTGGGCTGTGCATATGCTAAGCAAACACTCTACCATTACCATTAAACCTTCCCTCCAAAAGGAAAAAAAAACTATATCCATACACACCACACACACACACATGGATGGAGCAGAGGGAGGGAGGCGCTTGGTCAGTATGTATACATATGTATGTATATGGGTTTTTTTGGAGCCAGGGTCTCATTATGTCCCTGTTAACCTCACCTCCCTGATGGTGGGATCAAAGGCATATGTCACTGTGCCTGCGTTACTTCCCAAATTTATCTGCAGATTTAATGCAGTTTCTTTTCTCTTCTCTTTGCCCATCCCCCATTCTCTCCTCTTCTACCATCAGCCTGGACAAACTACTTGATGCTGGCCTCTATACTGGGGAGGTGACTGAAATTGTGGGTGGCCCAGGTAGCGGCAAAACCCAGGTACCCATGGGTCCAACAGTGGGGGAAGGTTGGGGGAGGTGGGTGCACTGTCCTGGATTCCTGGGGGGGAGGGGTACTTGTAGGTGTCCTTGTGGGGTTTCGAGGTCAGAACAGAGCAGATGTGTGCTGAGAATGGGTCGGCCTTGGCAAGTGTATGTTGTTGGAATCTGGGCAGGATGTGTTGGGGAGCTGCCTGGTGGCTCTCCCTCTTCTCCAAAGGTTTAGGTTTACCCAGCACCCCATCTTGTCTCTGAAGGTGTGTCTCTGTGTGGCTGCAAATGTGGCCCATAACCTGCAGCAGAATGTACTATATGTGGATTCCAATGGAGGGATGACAGCGTCCCGCCTCCTCCAGCTACTACAGGCTAGAACCCAAGATGAAGAGAAACAGGTAGGAGGCATGGTGGATGGAGTCCTAGAAAATCCTGATGCTAGGAGACCTCATGGCCCTGTACACTGTAAAGGTTTACACCGTCTGTGGGAACCATCATTGTTGCTTTGAACCTGGAGAATCTTCTGCATTCCTAAAGCTGCTCATGTTAATGTCACCATCGCAGCTTGGCTGCCTCCCACACTGACTCTCCGGGAACTTTAAGGCTTGCTTACCATAAATCAGAGCAAGCAAGCACCTAGCATCTGTGTTTCTAGCCCATTTCTTGCGTGTGGGCAGGCATCACTAGTCAATCATATCGGTCCTTCCTGCTGAATTCTGAATGTCGTCCAGCTCAGCACCCAGGTAGTCACCACTGTGAGATCCAGCCCATTAGGCAAAATCCATTTGCCATTCTGGATGCCAGCACTGTGTCTAAGTGCCTCTTTGTCCTTTCAGCTCTATGATTACTCTTTATGGTTTGCCCGGATCCCCTCTCCAAGTCCCTGCTTCTCTTTCTCGCCCCTCAGGCAAGTGCTCTCCAGAGGATACAGGTGGTGCGTTCATTTGACATCTTCCAGATGCTAGATATGCTACAGGACCTTCGTGGCGCCATAGCCCAGCAGGTGAGCTCGCTCATCTGCCTGCTTCTGCTTTCCCCAGCTGGCCAGGTGTTGCCTGTATGCGGGCAGGTGTCTGACCACGGGCTGTATTCGGAATGCATGTGTAACATCCCCAGCTAGGTTTGCATGAGCACACCCCTAACCCCCAGGTGGAATTCCGTGGTGTTTAATTCCTGCGCTTCCTTGTTGGCAGGCTCACCAGCCCTGGACAACAGTAGGCTCCTTGAGTCCAGGGTTATACTGTCTTCATTTCTGTGTTCCTCACTGAAATCAATTAGAAAAACTTTTGTGCCAGGCGTGGTGTCGAATGCCTCTAATCCCAGCACCTAGGAGGTGAAGGCAGGTGGCTATGTGAGTTCAAGACCAGTCTGGTCTACAGAGTTTCAGGACAGCCAAGGACTACATAGAGAAACCCTGTCTCAAAACCAAACAAACAAACCCCCACACACACAAACATTTTGTGTGTGTTGGGGGTCGGGGCGGGGAGATGGTGTTTACTATGTAGCTCTGGCTGGTTAGGAACATACAAAATCCCCCTGCCCTGTCTCCTGAGTGCTGGGATTAAAGGTATTTGCTTCACCACATCTGGCTAGGAGACTCCTGAAGCAATCTGATTGTCCTCTGTGAGACGGGAGGTTGGCACTAAGTCCAGTGTCCGATTCTCCTGCTCTTCCTCTCAGAACTGGCAAATGGCTGCTATAGCCGCAAACATTTTGTACATATCCACTTAGGTTCCATAGTTAAGCAAGTAAGTGATAGATTTCTCAATATAGCCCTGGCTGTCCTGGAACTCAAAGACATCTGCCCAGCTCTGCCTCCCAAGTGCTGGGATTAAAGGCATGTGCCACTACCACCTAGCCTAAACTTGAGAAGGGGTGTGGGGAGGGAGGAAAGAGCCCAAGACCTACATCTGCTGAGCCATCCCACTGGCCTCCACCTTCTAATAGAGGAGCTTGCCCAGGGCGGGCCCTCGAGGTCATTGGTCCGTGCTTGTCCCCATTCGAACAGGAAGCAACTTCTTCAGGCACCGTGAAGGTTGTGATTGTGGACTCGGTCACTGCAGTGGTCGCCCCACTTCTGGGAGGTCAGCAGAGGGAAGGTGAGGAAAGGAAGAAGAGCCTGGGGACAGGGTGGGGACATCACCTCCCATCCCTGTCCTTTGGCCCTCTGCTGCCCCTCCTCTCTGCTCCTCCCCCAGGCCTGGCCTTGATGATGCAGCTGGCCCGAGAGCTCAAGATCCTGGCCCGGGACCTGGGTGTGGCCGTGGTGGTAATTTCTAGCTCTCTGTTTCTCTCTCTTTTTTTTTTTTTTTTTGGTTTTTCGAGACAGGGTTTCTCTGTGTAGCCCTGGCTGTCCTGGAACTCACTTTGTAGACCAGGCTGGCCTCGAACTCAGAAATCTGCCTGCCTCTGCCTCCCAAGTGCTGGGATTAAAGGCGTGCACCACCATGCCCGGCTCTGTTTCTCTTAAATGTTAGTTTGGAACTTAATAGACCTTAAGAGGACAGAACCTGGGGCTGGTGAGATGGCTCAGTGGGTAAGAGCACCCGACTGCTCTTCCGAAGGTTCAGAGTTCAAGTCCCAGCAACCACATGGTGACTCACAACCATCTGTAACGAGATCTGACACCCTCTTCTGGAGTGTGTGAAGACAGCTACAGTGTACTTACATATAATAATAAATAAATCTTAAAAAAAAAAAAAAGAGGACAGAACCTAGAACCCAGCTTCTACAGGTCAGAAAAGTGTTAGTAGCTTGCCTTTTGTTCTGTATGTGTATATATATGTGTGTGTGTGTGTGTATGTGTGTATGTGTGTGTATATGTATGTATGTGTGTATGTATGTGTTTATGTATGTATTTGACTTTTTGAAACAGTTTTGTGTGTGTGTGTGTGTGTGTGTGTGTGTGTGTGTGGTTTTTTTTTTTTTTTTTTTTTTTACAGCTCTGTGTGTCTTAGAACTTGCTCTGTAGAACAGGCTGTCCTGGAACTCAGACATCTGCCTGCCTCTGACTCACAAGTGCTGGGATTAAAGGCATGCACCACCACCAACTTTGAGAAAAAAAGTTTAAAAAGGAAGTTTGGTGACCTCAACCACTTGTAACTCCAGCTCCAGGAGACCCAATGCCCTCTTCTCATCTCCATAGGCACCTGTACTCATGTACATATACCCAATGCAAACACATGTGTATACATGTAATTAAAACTAATGAAAATCCTTTTGAGACAAGGTTCCTCTGCATAACCCTGACTGTCCTGGAACTCCTTTTTGTAGGCTAGGCTGGCCTTGAACTCACAGAGATCTACCTGTTTCTTCTTCCTGGGTGCTGGAATTAAAGGAGTATAATTATTGAGTCAGGGCTACCTATACTTTAGCGTTTATATTCTTTTTTTTTTTTTTTGGTTTTTCGAGACAGGGTTTCTCTGTATAGCCCTGGCTGTCCTGGAACTCACTTTGTAGACCAGGCTGGCCTCGAACTCAGAAATCTCCCTGGCTCTGCCTCCCGAGTGTAGTGCTGGGATTAAAGGCGTTTTTGGTTTTTCGAGACACGGTTTTTCTGTATAGCCTTGGCTGTCCTGGAACTCACTCTGTAGACCAGGCTGGCCTTGAACTCAGAAATCTGCCTGCTTCTGCCTCCCAAGTGCTGGGATTAAAGGCGTGCGCCACCACTGCCCAGCTAGTGTTTATGTTCTTGACACAGTGTCTTACTAGGCTTTCAGGTTGCCCTTAAACTCCTAGACTGCTCCTGAGGGGCTGGGACTACAGACACTACAGACACACACCCCCCACACCCAAGTACATGTACTTCAAATGTCTAGCTCGCCCAATTTTTAGGAAATAGTATACTAATTTGTGCACCTGCAGGCAGTATAAAAGGACCTGTTGTTATCTTGCTCTTTCAAATGCAGGGTCCTGGGCCTCCATCCACTGACTTCTGGGGTGTTTGTGGGTACTTGGGGCCAGTCTCTGGCAGAGAAAGCGTGGAAGGAGCCATAGTCACTATCCACAGGAGGCTGTGGTTTGAGTGCCTCTGTGGCTGGTCTGCTTAAGACTAGTCCCAGGGGCTGGAGAGATGGCTCAGGAGCTAAGAGCACTGACCGCTCTTCCAAAGGTCCTGAGTTCAATTCCTAGCAACCACATGGTGGCTCACAACCATCTGTAATGGGATCTGATGCCCTCTTCTGGTGTCTCTGAAGACAGCAACAGTGTACTTATAACATAGAAGAATAAATAAATCTTTATTTAAAAAAAAAAAAAAAAAACAAAAAGACTAGTCCCAGATCAGGACTCCTTATCCAAACTTTCCCTCTTCCTCACACACAAACACACTCCAGACCCAAAGGGCTGGCTACACTGTTCTCAGGATGCCAGTGAATGGCACAAGTACAGTACTGGCTCTACTTTAGGAAAGAGTAAACAAAGGTACCCTATATCCTATACTTGATATCAGGTCGAAAGCACTGAGGCTTTGTGGAGAGCTGGGTGCAAGCCAGGAAACCTAAGTTGTGGTTCTAGATTCAGCTATAAGCTCTAGCACGAGGGATAAGTCAGATTTCCTGTATAAAAGGAAGCGGTAGGAACAGATGTCCCTGGTCCTTCCATCGTGGACCTATGTCCATTTCTGCAGGTGACCAACCACTTGACTCGAGATTGGGATGGTAGAAGATTCAAACCTGCCCTTGGACGCTCCTGGAGCTTTGTGCCCAGTACCCGGATTCTCCTGGATGTCACTGAGGGGGCTGGAACACTAGGTAGCAGCCAACGCACAGTATGTCTGACCAAGTCTCCCCGCCAGGTGAGCCAACCCAGGGGATACCAGGGATCTTGGGCCCTGGAGAGAATGGTTTCCATGCCCATGTGTGTCTCACTGAAAGATTCTTTGATGCTGAAACCCTGAAACAAAACCCAACCCCTTAGATTGCTTAATTCTACCTTCCTCTCTCCTATCTCTTCTTCTAGCCAACGGGTCTGCAGGAGATGATAGACATTGGGACATTGGGGACTGAGGAGCAGAGCCCAGAATTACCTGGCAAGCAGACATGACACTGTTGATTGGGAAAGGGACAGCCTCAAGGCCCTCACAGCTTTCCTTCCCGGGCAGCTACTGTCCCCTGCCACATGGGACCTAGCAGTGCAGAGATCTCAGGCTCATCAGAAGACAAGCCTCAGTCCCCTCAGCTTCATTGTGTGACATCTTGTGGAGCCCCTGGCCAGAGGATGCTGCAGTGGGAGAGACCTAGAAGTCCATCAGGGTCTCAAGTTTTCTTCCTTTGTGTCTACCGAATGTTTCCAGTGTGGGTTGAGGTCAACCTAGCTTGAGGCCTCACTGAAGAAACACAGTAGTACCTGCATAAATAGTGTCCTGGTCCTGTGTGTTACCATTGGCTCCAAACCCCTCCCTCACACAGTAATTGGGCCTTTGCTCACCCATCCTCCCCCACCCCCATTTATTTTGGTCTGTTTTCCCATCTGCAAGATGGCACTTTCTCAGTCTGCAAGTTATTCAGTAGAAACAACCTCAGAAATGTCAACCTCTTTATGCATATCCTACTTTTTTAATGTCCTACTCTTAAATATATATAACCAAGGAGGCCCTCTGAGCTCTAGAGCCACCTGATTTCCCCTAAGAAGGTGGGGTTTTTTTAGTTTGTGCAGTGGGACTCCCAGAGAATGAGAGTGCCTCCTTCCCTGCTTGCTGACTGGGTTTCACACACCTGCATACCTCACCCTGATAGGTGAGAACACAGCTCGCTGCTGTCCCAGGGATATAATTTACCAGGGAGGAAGGCTATGACCTGCTCTCAGTGAACCAGACACTTGTTTCATATGCATGGTGACCTGTGGGGTGCTTCCTCAGTCTAGAGTAACCAGAGGTGCTGAACCATAGCCTAACCCATAAACAGACACAGGAGAATTTGCACAGTAAATAGAGCCAGCTGGGAAAATTGATGCCAGCGTAAATAATACATGGCAAATCTAGTCTTTTATACAGAAATTCATTGCTGGTGGCTCTAAGATGCAGTATAATTACACCTCTCGTCCTGCCAGCTGTACCACAGCCTCGTGTCTTAGTGAATAAAATAACCCCCTGTCTGTTACCAACACTGTGGCCATCCATCTGAGAGTCATAACTCTGGCTGAAAGGGGAGGATGGTACTAGGAACAGCAAATAAAAGGCAGAAAGAAATGATCTGGATTGTTTATGGACCACAGTTTTTACAGGAAGGTCATGCTTGGTTAGAGAGCCCGTTGTATAATTGCTTGTGTCCTAGCTGAAGGAAAGAGGGAAACCAGTTACAGGATCTGATATTTAGGGCCAGTGAGATGGCTCAGCCAATGAAGATGCTTGCCACCAAGTCAGACAATCCGAGTTCAATCCCTGGGTCCCACATAATGGGAAGAGAGAAAAGTGACTCTTACAAATGGTCCTCTGGCTTCCATACATCCTGTGGACTATCTGCGCCTCTGATGTGTGATAATAAAAATGTAACAATTAAAAAAAAGAAAAGACATTTACAGGTGATGGGCATAGCAGGGATAGACATAGGCCTGAAGGATGGAGATGAATGACAAAGGGGCAGGGGGTGTTTGCACGAACGACAATGTGGTTAGACTTAAACTCTCACACTGTCTTCCACAGGAGACACCAGTCTCTGGTATCTACACCATGGCTGGTTGGTTGGCAGGTTACTTCCTGCAACCCAAGTAAGGAGCAATATATTAAACCAGGCAAAGCAAATACCCGCCACTCTTGATGCGCTTTGGCCATCGAGACCTTAGCAGATGGTACCAGTTAGTCAAGGGCACTCTCATGGGATGTTTCACAGTTTCTTAGTGCAGCTTTGCAAGGACACTACAAGTTAGGAACTCTGGTGTTCAGGGAGGAGCCTGGTTGCCGGCTCTCCCCTGGGCAAGTGCTTCATACGTGACTGAGAACAGCACTGTATTAGAGACCCATAAGGATCATTTGGCCTGGATTGTCTCCCCCAGCCCCTGCTCTCCACCCCACAAACGTGGGATGACTCGAATCCAGGACCTTGAATGTGCTAAGCATAGCTTCCACCACTGAGATGCACACCCAGCTCCCATCTCATATTGTTAAGAGAAAGAACCAAGCCTTTAAATGTGACAGTTCTGGTGGCAGAACTAAAGGCCCCCTGTGTCTCTTCTTGTTCTTTCTGCATTTGTGAGAGCTTGTGAATGAGTGGCTTTAATGCCTTTTAGAGATATCAAAGCGTGGCCTAGGGGTGCTAGGATGCTTGCCTAGCACCGACAAAGCTCTAGATTTGATCCTTAGATCGAGAAAATTTTAAGAGAGTGATGTAGGATTGTTTCTCTCTTGATGTGGATAGCCATTAGGTCCCCTCTGTCTTTTGTCTTCTTTCACCATCATACAAGGTCTTTGTATGTCTGTTTGAAACTAGACAAAATTAATGTTAAATACCTACTGTACAATAGCACTTGATGGTCTCAAGTTGGGAAGCTGAGCTTTCCTGACAGGATTAAAAAGAAAAAAAAAAATCCATGTATTATTGAGGCTGCTTTCCATAGCAAGTAACAAAACCCCACTTAGGCATCAATGATAAGGAAGGTTACTCCTCCCTGAGAAGGTGATACCAAGGCTGATCAATGCAATGGCCCAATGTGGAAAAGCCGTGGCTTTTCTCTCTGTCTTCCCTGTTGCTTTTGTCCTCAAGCTTGTTGCCTTCATTAAAACCTGGCTGTAGCCTCTCTAAACAGTAGGCCATATATGACAATACCCACGGGCAGGGAAGGGCCTCTCCTTGTGTCCGTTGAGGAGCAAGGAAAACTCAGAGCATCCTAATGTCAAGTGGTATGTCCCATTCAGTAGTGGAAAAGGAAATGGGGCCTGTTTTAGTTGCAGTTTGTGCTGCTGTGAAGAGACACCGTGACCAAGGCAACTTTTATAAAGGACAACATTTAATTGAGGCTGGCTTACAGTTGCAGAGACTCAGCCCATTATCATCGTGCTGGGAAGAATGATAGCGTGCAGATAGACAAGGGGCTAGAGGAGCGGTTCTGATCCTAGGGCAGCAGAAGGCGGATCTTGACCACACAGGGTGAAGCTTGAGCATAGACTCTCAAAGCCCACCCCAACAGTGATGCACTTCCTTCAACAAAGCCACACCTCCTAAGAGTGTCACTCCTTGTGGGCCAAGCATTCCAACACTATGGGGGGGCGGGGGCAAAACCTATTCAAACTACCACAGTGCCTCAGTGGTAGTTTTAGACCAACCAAGAAACAGCCATGGAGTTGGGGCTCTGGCTAAGGTTTTTTTTTTTTTTTTAATTAATTTATTTATTTATTTATTTATTTGAGGCACCTGCTGTAGGATAGACTGCGTGGAGGAATTAGACAGTGGGTGGGCTTGTGTGTGTGCTCAGTGCCTTAGCACAGGCCTCACTGAAGGCTTAGGACAAGCTGAGTGGCGCTGAGAATCTCTTCATTTTACAGACTAAATGGAGCTTGTTGAGGTTTTAGGATATGTTTCTGTTAAGCGACAGCATGGGAGTCTAAACTTGAATCCGTTTGATGCCAGACTTTCTTTTCTCAACCTCTTGCTGCTTTCAGCTGAAAATATGTAAATATTTTAACAAAATTCTCTTTCATATTTTGCCCCAAACAGCAGAGGCTGCGTATCTCAACCCCTTTTCAGCTGAGCTCACCATAAAAAGCTCGATCACAGATCTGCTTTATCACCTCTTCCTAGTTTCCTTTCCCCAGGGAAGAGAGAATGACAAATACTCAAGAGAAGGCAGATAGTGCGTGTGTGTGTGTGTGTGTGTGTGTGTGTGTGTGTGTGTGTGTGAAAGAAAGCTGGAGGGTTAGAGGGGAGGAAAGCTGAATGAAAAACAGCAGGCTCTGCGCATGCCTGACAACCAGGAGATAAGGCGTAGAGATGCAAGCAGAGCCTGCTAGGCTTTTGCTGTATTCTGACTGGGAGGTGTCTGGGTAGAGTTTCAGCTGTCCAGTTCTTTGTGTTGGCGATGTGTGTGTATGTACAGCTGAAATTATAAAATGAATATGTAGCCGGGCAGTGGTGGTGCACGCCTTTAATCCCAGCACTTGGGAGGCAGAGGCAGGTGGATTTCTGAGTTCAAGGCCAGCCTGGTCTACAAAGTGACCAGAACAGCCAGGGCCACACAGAGAAATCCTGTCTTAAAAAAACCAAAAGAGGGGCTGGTGAGATGGCTCAGCAAGTAAGAGCACCCTACTGCTCTTCCAAAGGTCCTTAGTTCAAATCCCAGCAACCACATGGTGGCTCACAATCATCCGTAACAAGATCTGACTCCCTCTTCTGGTGTGTCTGAAGACAGCTACAGTGTACTTACATATAGTAAATAAATAAATCTTTAAAAAAAAACAAAAGAAAAAAAGAAAAAAATAATAAAATGACTATGTATATTTCTATACTACAAGTATGGTGTATGCATTGTACACCACATTGTGGTGGTCTGAATAAGAATGGCCCATCTATGTGACTGCTTAGTCATTGGAGAGTGGGAGGATTAGGAGGTGTGGTGCTGTTGGAGGGAGTGTGTCACTGGGGTTAGGCTTTGAAGTCTCAAAAGCCCAAGCCAGACCCAGTTTCTCTCTCTTCCTACTGCCTGTGGATCCAGATGTAGAACTCTCACCCATTTCTCTAACACCATGTCTGCCTGTGTGCCGCCGTGCTCCCCACCATGACGATAATGGGTGAAACCTCTGAAACGTTAAGCCAGCCCCAATTAAATGTCTTCTAAGAGTCACCTTGATCATAGTGTCTCTTCCCAGCAATAGAACAGAGACCAAGACATACACACGTATGATTTTTTATTTTTACTTTTTGGAGAAAAGGTGTCTGACCCGGTGAGGTCTTGAACCTTCAGTTCTCCTGCTTCAGCTTCCAGACTGCTGGATTATAGGTCTGTGTCAGCTCAGCTGGCTTCGTTTGCTCCATTGCTTGTTTTATTCCTTTTGTCTTTCAAAGGATTTATTTATCTTATGTATATGAGTGTTTTGTCTGCATGTAGATATGTGCACCCTGTGTGTGCCTGGTGCTTATGGAGGCCAGAGGAAAGTGTTGGATCTCCTGGAACTAGAGTTACAGGTATCTGGGAGCCACCATATAGGTGCTGCAAACGAGACCCAGATCCTCTGCAAGATCAACAAATGCACTTAATAGCTGAGCCATCCTTCCAGTCCCTTATTTTGAATAAGAGCAAGGTATAGTATCAGTCAGGTAGTAAAGCACTGTCTAGCATGTCTAAGGTCCTGGTTTTAATTGCTAGTATACCAGCTCCGCACATACAGACGGACACATTCAACATTCATGCCTCTATTTATCTATCTATCTACCTATCTATCATCTATCTCTCTGTACAAGAGTAGGATTCTTGACTCCCAAGTACTGAGATTAAAGGTGTGTGCCCTCACCAGCCGTCAACAGCTTGACATATATGTGTGTGTGTGTGTGTGTGTGTGTGTGCGCCTTTTGCCTCCCCAATTCCCCAGTACTGGAATTAAAAGCATACACCACCGTGATGTCTGGCTGATTTTATGGAGTGTCATATCCTGAGATGTTAGAGTGGCCCATGGTTGGTGATGTAGGACTTTGGAATCAAGGAAAGCCCCAGGTTTAGTACCCTGCTGCACTCTTCCTGGCAGAGTCCCCTTGGACAAGATAATGTGTTTGTTTTACTGGTAGAAATCTATGCTATACGGAGTTGCATTTTCCTTATTGGTAAAATGTGTATCTCAGGGGAGTTAAATAGGTGATTTATGCAAAGTGCCTTTCACAGAGAGACTAGCACATAGTAGGTGCTCCATCACTATTAGTTCTTCTGGCGCCTGCCAGAAGTAACAGAAATCAGGGCACTAGGACTTAGAAGCCTTGCTGCTACTAATAAAAGAAATAATGTGATTTATTTTTTCAGTGCTGTTTGGGGAAAGGCGTGTGCTTTATAAATATGTACTGGAAAGTACTTAGCAAATGAGTAGAAA
Organism: Mus caroli; assembly: GCF_978045245.1. Classification (NCBI taxonomy): domain Eukaryota; kingdom Metazoa; phylum Chordata; class Mammalia; order Rodentia; family Muridae; genus Mus; species Mus caroli. The sequence goes on from NW_028227268.1 coordinate 39,752,768, forward strand.
TAATAAAAATATGTCAAAGGAAACAGCTCCTATAAATATGTCACTTGGTAGACAAATTAGTGTTTTATTACTACTAAATACTATTGCTCGCCGAAAAGGATTTCAGATTACTCGCACAATGGGTACATTATTGAATGCCTCTGCGGAAGGGCACGATAAAGATGAAAAATTGTGATGGTGATAACGCCTAAGGTGGAGAAAGGAGGGGTGTGGGTCGGAGGCCTCGCTCCAGTGAGCTGCTCATTATTTAGCAGCAGTCGGATGATTTAGCCACAATATGGACCAGAGGGCGCTGAGAAAAGGATTTCCGTTGGATACCATGAATTCAGGCCTTGATTATCGTCCGACTGGGGCTGGGCTGGGGTGGGGGATAAGTGCACTTCCTTTTCAGAATTGGGCACTCTTGTTGTGAGTTAAGTTAACAATAATAAATAAATAAATAAATAAATCCCAGGTCTGGATCTCCTCTCACTTCTGTTTTGGACCTATTACATGTCTGTGGCTATAATTCATATCCAGAGACAGACAGTGTGGTGAAGAACCTGTGTCTCCAGCACGGCGCTCAGACCCGTTTCAGAAACACCAGAGGGTGGACAATGTTGGCGCACCAAAGGAACGGAAACCAGAAAGGGAAGGGAGAAGATGATATACACACCTTTGTGGAGGAAAAAGTCCCAAGAGAAGCGGAGCCCACAGGGAACTGCAGCAAAGCGAAGCTGCAGAAATAAGCAGGCAGGCGAAAGGGGCAAGAGGAGAACATCCAACTCAGGTGCCAGGGGTCCTTAGAAGGTGGGGCTCCCTGTACACTCCAGGTTGGAGAAAGAAACAGTTTTGCATCTGAATTCTGCTTTTCTCTGTGTGGAAGCTCGAAAATTACTTAAAGTGTAGATCCTTGTTGATAACAAGCATATAACAGTACAGAGCGTGCTGGGGTGTTCTGAGAACTGGAAATGGCAAAGGGCTTATAAAGTGACAGTCTGGTACGGATGCACATATTTTAGCTCTGGTTCCCTTCTGATGGTCCTTATTTTAAAATACAAGGGGTAGCACTGTGGTAGAGCTCTTATCTAGTATGTACAAAAATCCCAAGCACCAAAATATTGAATAAATCAAAATACAAATTGCTCAGGAAAACTCTGAGAGGTCTTTGATGGGAACCTGAAGCATAAGAAAATGATGTTACTAGACACCAGCCAGAAGAATTAGCATTTATATGACTTCCGTGACTAGGCATCTTCTTAGATCACTGGCTAATGATCCCCTATGCTACCCTGGTGTTTTATGCTTTACTAAGGCCTTTGTGCATTATCTCATTTAATGTGCGGGCCCAACCTGCCTTTCTGGGATGGGGAAGAATTTGGAAAGGTTAAGTGCCTGCCAAAAGGTGCACGGGTGATGAACGATGGCTGGGTGGTTTCTTAGCAGTCGTTTTCATGGTACTGCAACCTTTCTCAGCTGTGTCCCCACCTTCCTAACGTGAAAGTAGCTTATCCAAGGAGGAAAAGACAGGTTATGATGCCCCACTGAATTGGCTTTTAATATCGCCAAGAGACTTAATACATTAGGTGAGTCTGGGATTCTGGAAATCTGTCGTCTGTCGGGTACGATGAAACATGAAATCAAGGGTTCAATATTCAAACTTTACTATAAAGCTAGTTAGTGATCTTAAGAGACTTGCTCAAGATCACCACATAAGGGATTGGTTGGCTCGGCCAAAACTGGGGACGCCACACCTAGCCGGGCTCCGACAGAGGGCGCTCGCGGAGGCTTGCACTCTAGACCGCCGCGCGCCCGATTCCTCTCTATGGTGGCGGGGGCGCGGCGGAGCGGGGCGCGCTCCCGCGGGGGTGGGGTGGAGGGCGGGGCCGCAAGCGGGGAGGGCGGGGCCGCACGCAAGACGGGCGGGGCCCACGCCGAGCCGCGGGGGACTGGGTTAGTGGGGGTGGACTTCCTGGGGCCGCCTGTGAGGATGTGGTTCGAGCACCCGGGCGCCCCTCAGCCGCGGAGTTGCGGCGGCCGCAGACCCCGCAGCCCCGCTGCCTGAGTGGCGGCGGTCGGGATCTGGCCTCTGCCGTCCCAGGTGTGGCCGGGCAGCGTCCGCGGCAGGTGAGGAGGCAGTGGCTGTGGCTGTGGCGGGTTGGGCTGGAGGATCGGGTGCTTCAGGCTGTGCTCCGGGGGGTGTGAGGATCCAGCTGCGCTCCGAGAGTGGGGCAGCCCTTTCCAGGAACTCCCCACCGCCAGGTCACCCCACACCTGTCCCATGAAAGTACCGCAAAGCATTTCGTCTGTGTGCGCCGTAACCCGGGACGTGTGTCCTCAACTTGTACCCAAGTGTCGTAAGAGCCCGGTAGGTCCTTTAGAAGGATGCATTTCTGTAGGACAGAAACCTGTCTACAGGGGCAGCGCTTTGGCGGCACTGGCGCTCTACCAGGAGGACCCTGGAGATTCGGAGTTTGGAGGTTAGATGGGAAGTTTGGGATGCTGCTCTCCCCTCCTCCCTGCCAGAGTCTGCTGTCTGCCTCTTGGGAGTCGACCTCTGTCCCCGACGTGTGTTAGGTCGCCACTGTGTGGTCCTGGCCGAGACTCAGAGGGAAGTAGGGCCCCTCTCCAGCTGGCTGCCCAGGAGACATTTGACCGGGCATGGGGAAGTCTGCGTAGATCAGGGGAGTTCACAGCCTTTCCTGGCGTCTGTTTGAGCTCCGATTTAAGACCGGTAGAAAAAAACAACAACTGTGTACTTCTTCCTTTTTTTTTTTTTTTTTAAAAAGGCTGTCATTGTGTGGGGGGTGGGGGTGGGGGTGTGCTGTTGTGTAATCGAGGAAGATTTCCACATTCCTCTCAGTCCACTATGGGGAAGATTATTCTTAGCTCGGAAGTGGGGTTTTACCCACAACTCACACTCTGTGCCCTGGTTAAAGGCTAGAGTGACGCATGAACAAACACCCCAGGATGCGCGTGGCCTTCCAAGAAAATAGTAACCTCCTTATGTATGTTTTGGCTGGTGGCTTGGAGAACCGAGAGACTTCCTGTCGCCACTTTTGAGAGCCGCATGGTGGTTCTTGCCTTGACAGTTTAGTATACTGAAATGTGGGCAAGGCTGTTAGAATACTGTGACATTTTTCTAGGAATGGGAGGGGACTATGTCCTGGGCCGTTTGTAGAATTCTAAGACCAAAGCTGGCCATATATTTCCTTTGTGGCAGCTTCCTTATCCTTCCCTCCTGCCCCCCCCCCCCCACCCCATTCTTTCGAATGTTAGCAACTGTTTGTAAAACTTCATATTTGCTAATTCTGAACTCGAGAGTACAGTTAAAAAGTTGTGGTTTATTGGAGGATAGTAGCAGATTGATGTGTCAGGGCTAATTAATAACTTGATGGTGTTCAAAGATGTCCATGTAACAGAGGACACACACTCACCTTAATGTTTAATCGCAGAGCCCAGTACATTAAAACTTCTTAGGCCGGGCAGTGGTGGCGCATGTCTTTCATCCCAGCACTTGGGTGGCAGAGGCAGGAGGATTTCTGAGTTTGAGGCCAGCCTGGTCTACAGAGTGAGTTCCAGGACAGCCAGGGCTATAGAGAAACCCTGTCTTGGAAAATCCAAACAAAAAACAAAAAAGTTCTTATATTGATTAGCTGTGATCCTGACTCTTTACACTGGGATCCAGGGTTGTAAATCAATCAAATTGACCAATTTAACCAAGTGCTAAAATAAAAACAAAAAGAGAAAGCTGTTCTCAGAAAGCTTAAGTGTTTTCTTTCTTTCTTTCTTTCTTTCTTCCTTTCTTTCTTTCTTTTTTTAAGGTTTTTTTTTTTTTTTTCGAGACAGTGTTTCTCTGTAGCCCTGGCTGTCCTGGAACTCAATTTGTAGACCAGGCTCGCCTGGAACTCAGAAATCCACCTGCCTCTGCCTCCCAAGTGCTGAGATTAAAGGTCTTCGCCACCAGGCCCAGCACTTAAGTGTTTTCAAACTTTCTATCCACCAAGCCCATTGACCTAAGTACTTAGTAACATCTAATAGAAATGCCTGGTAAAGGGATTTTCATTGACATGTTTAACAAATAGCAACATTAACAAAAAAGATGGTTTCCTTTCCAATTACAGGAGACTTGTGAAGTTTAATGCAGCCACTTTGGACTGTGTGGGCCACACCTGCTACTTTCTGACATCATCTACATAAACCTAAGGAATGCTGGGGAGGGAGCTAGGTACACTGGGTTTTATTCCTATCATAGAATCTTTAATACTGCTGTTATTTTAATGGGGTATTAGGGACTTTTATTGCCAAACTTGTGCTGGTAATATATTTGTGTTTGGGGAGGAGAGAAAGATTAACTGCTGCACCTTACAGTCTGTCTCTAGAGTTTAGAGCTGGAGTATCATTCAGTTTGATGAGACTAGACCGTTTAGATTGCTCCTAGTGAAGTCTCAAGGGAGGGGCTGCTTTGCTTGCGTTGGAATTGAGTACTTGGTGGTGGCTACTGGTTCTTAGCACTGTGTAGGGAGCTGGTGGTGGGAAGGGGTGGAACTGAGGGCCTTGCCCATACTACAACCGTAGCACCTTGGTTAATTTTAATTACCTGACATCTGTGATGTTGGCAATTGAAAGGGCGCTCTTTCCATATGCAGACTGGCATTCCCATTCTTCAGTAGGGGAATGTTCTGGTTGCTGTCTCTTTCTGTGACTTTATGTTAGCCATGGAATTTTAAAATCCTAAAACCAGTTGAGCTCTCAGGTCTCATAAATGCCATCTCACATAGGTAATTGGCCTCTTGTGTAGCCTGTAGTCCGCCCTGTCCCCAGGACTTAACAGTTGCTGTGCACTGGACAGTGGTCACATCTAATTCTGTTAAGCTGGTCTTAGTCTAAACCCATTATCTTCTCTCTCTCTCTCTCTCTCTCTCTCTCTCTCTCTCTCTCTCTCGATTACGATGGTCAGGAAGTGTTTCTCCTTTGCTTTCTGTATTCAGGCTGATTAGGCCACATTTTGGAGCCTGGTTACAACTGAAGCGGAGCTAAGCAGTTCGTTAAGAGTTCTGCGTGTTTTTAAAACATTTCCCTTTTACAAAGCAAGCATCAGATCTGCATTTCTTCAGGGAGAAACCCAGCTCTTTGAATATGATAGTAAAACAAAAGCTGGTTTTTCCAGTGTCCTGGCATTAGGAAATCTGTGGTAAACTTTTCCTTACTTTCTGTTTTTTTCCCAGTATGGGGACGAGTTGGTAGTGACGAATGTTGACCCATGGACATTGGGAGATCCTAAAGTCATCAAAGGGAGGTCCCATTATATTCAGGGTGTAGCTCTCAGCCTGGTTCTTTGTAAGGAGTTCCCACAAGCCAGCCACTTCTTGCCAGGCTCTGTTTGTAACCCGGGTATTCTTGAATAAACTGCTGACCTTAGGGCCCCACCTCCTGGAGATTTTGATTCATTCGGTGATGACCTACATTTGAAACCATCTGATTTCCAGAAGCCTTCCGGGTTGCTTCTGAGGTGTGCCGTGCAGCCTGACTTGGGAATCACTGTTGTATTGCGTTGACATGAATATATGTATTTGTTAAGTATATAAATATGAACAATAAAAGTGTGTCATCAGTATGGAACTTTGAAAACTGGAGTTCACGTCTCTACTTTTTTTTTTTTTTTTTTTTTTTTGGTGTTTTGAGTCAGGGTTTTCCTGTGTAGTCCAGGCTGTCCTGGAACTCACTCTGTAGACTGACAGGCTAGCTTTGAACACAGAGATCGGTGGATCTGCCTGCCTCTGCCTCCTGAGTGTTGGGATTAAACCCATGCTCCACCACAGCCCAGTTTAAAATTGGAAGGGGATACAGTGACTTCTTTATAAATCGGTAGTCTCTCTGGTGGTGTTTCCCCCGGGGTGTTTGGTTTGCTAGAATAGCCCATCTCCTAGCTGTGACAGATAAACAAAAGGCTTTTACAACTTTGATGTTCATTGCTTCACAGCAAGGCCCCCCTGCTGTATTATCTACTGGGAGTCATGAGGGAGGGTTTTTGGTGAAAGTAGCTTTCTTTATCCCCTGAGTGGGCAAATGAATGATAATGGAGAAACGCCTGGAGGTTTGAATAGGTAGTGGATGTAGTTATGATCAGTGTGGGATAAGAGAGATGCCTGGGATTTTCTGTGTACGATTTTAAAATAAAGCCAAAGTGGTAGCTGTTTAAGTTTCTCACAAATGAAGCCCTTACTGAAATTAATAGGTGCTTAATAAATTGCCAGAAAGTTTTAGTCACGGGTTCTTTGCTGAGTTCATGAACCGAGAAGTTGCTCAAGTCTGGGAGGATCTAAGTTAAAACAGAATTAGGCCCTCGATATATCAGGGAGATGAACTTGGATTTAAGAAATAGACGGACCTAGTTTTGAAACCCAGCTTTTCACTTCCTGGCTGCATGAGTTTAGGCAAATTACTGAACCTCTCTGAGCTTCCTTTCCTTCCCTTTCCTTTCCTGTTTTCTTTTGTTCATTCATTTGTTTTGAGACAGGGTTTCTCTGTAGCCCTGACTGACCTGGAATTCACTTTGTAGACCAGACCAGCCTTGAACTCAGAAATCTACTTGCCTCTGCCTCCCCAGCTCAAAGGCATGCGCCACTACCACTCAGCTGAGCTTGCTTGCTTGCTTGCTTTCTTTCTTTCTTTCTTTCTTTCTTTCTTTCTTTCTTTCTTTCTTCTCTCTCTCTCTCTCTCTCTCTCTCTCTCTCTCTCTTTCTTTCTTTCTTTCTTTTTTCTTCTTCTTCTTCTTAATCTACAAAATGAAAACATTTGTTAGGATTGTTTTGTGAATTAAAAAATGGGAGATATAAAAACCAAAAAAAAAGCCGGGTGTGGTGGCACACGCCTTTAATCCCAGCACTCGGGAGGCAGAGGCAGGGGGATTTCTGAGTTCGAGGCCAGCCTGGTCTACAAAGTGAGTGCCAGGACAGCCAGGGCTATACAGAGAAACCCTGTCTCAAAAAACCAAAAAAAAAAAAAAAAAAAAAAAAAAAAGGAGATATGCATATGAGATTAAAGGAGAAAATATGCTCTTTGTACGTTGAGGCAGCTCATTTAAATGCCCCCCCCTTTTTTTTTTTTTGCCAGTGCCCGTGACTGGTTCGTAGAGGTGCGCGTGTAGACCCAGTGGCACTCACTGAGAGATCCTGAAGTCTCCTGTGTCCTTGAAGGAACGTCTTGTTACATTCGGAGCTTTCAGCCTGTAGCTTGTTTATTGGAGGAAGGTCCCAGAAGGCAGCCATTCCCTGAGAATTCACTGGATTCCACTTCAGCTTTTAAAATGTTAAGAAAACAGAGGAGCCAGGCAGTGGTGTCGCACACCTTTTAATCCCAGCACTTAGGAGGCAGAGGCAGGCTGATTTCTGAGTTCGAGGCCAGCCTGGTTTACAGAGTGAGTTCCAGGACAGCCAGGGCTACACAGAGAAACCCTGTCTCGATAAAGAAAAGAGGAGTGAATCCAAGTTTTTAAAGTTCCGTAGCACTTGATGTAAAGGTGATAACATCATTTTTGATTTTGTACATATTGTATATTCTTATGTCATAAATATGTATGTCATATTAATGCAATACAACAATGGCTCCCAAGCTAGGCTTCATGCTAGAAGCATTTGGAGAGTCTTTGGGTTTGAAAAGATGGTTTGAAAATACAAAGGGTTTGCTACATAGCCCAGGATGGCTTTTGTTATTGTTTTTCTTGAAGCCACTGTAGCCCTGGCTGGTCTAGAACTTGCAGTGTAGACCAAGACTCAAGAGTTCCATCTGCCTCTGTCTCCTTAGTGCTGAGATTAAAGGTATAAATATATACCACCTGACCTCTAATTCTCCATCCCTCCTGCTCTGGCTTTCCTCATAAGTGCTAGAATTATACCACACTTGGCTTTACAAAAACTTTTTATTATTATCATTATTATTATTATTATTATTATTATTATTATTATTATTATGTGTGTGAAAGAGACAGAGAGACAGACAGAGGCAGGATCTCACTGCATAACCTCTAAACTGAGGTTTGTGCCTCTGCCTCCTAAGAGGCGTCTGGAAATTCACGTAAGGCCTCAGACATGTTAGGCAAATGCTATGCTGCTGAACTTCATTCTAATCCTCACCCCCCCACTGTGTGTGTGTGTGTGTGTGTGTGTGTGTGTGTGCGTTAGATTTTTTACATCTTAAGCCGGGCGTGGTGGCGCACGCCTTTAATCCCAGCACTCGGGAGGCAGAGGCAGGCGGATTTCTGAGTTCGAGGCCAGCCTGGTCTACAAAGTGAGTGCCAGGACAGCCAGGGCTACACAGAGAAACCCTGTCTCGAAAAACCAAAAAAAAAAAAAAAAAAAAAAAAAAAAAAAAGATTTTTTACATCTTATTTTATGTGATGACTATTTTGTCTGCATGTATGTCTGTATACCATGTACATGTCTGATGCCCATGGAGGTCAGAAGAAGGTATGGGATCTGGAATTAGAGATGGTTTTACACCACATGTGGCTGCTGGGAACCAAGCCTAGGTACTCTCTCTGTAAGAGCAACACATGCTCTTAACTGCTAAGACACCATTATCTTCCTCATCATCGGTCAGCTACTTTTGTGTCAGTTTGACATAAGCTAGAATCACCAAGAAGGAAGGAGCCTCAATTGAGAAAAAAATGTCTCCATAAGATCAGGCTATGGGGGCTGGAGAGATGGCTCAGTGGTTAAGAGCGCCGACTGCTCTTCTGAAGATCGTGAGTTCAAATCCCAGCAACCACATGATGGCTCACAACCATCTGTAATGAGATCTGATGCCCCTCTTCTAGGGTGTCTGAAGACAGCTACAGTGTACTTACATATAATAAATAAATAAATAAATCTTTTTTTAAAAAAAGATCAGGCTGTGGGCAAGTCTATATGGTGTTTTCTTTATTAGTAATACAAGGTGGAGGGCCCAGGCTATTGTGGGTGGGGCTATTCCAGGGCTGGAGGTCCTGGGTTCTGTGAGAAAGCAGGTTGAGCAAGCCATGATGATAAGCCCATAAGCAGCACCCCTCCATGCTTCCAGCACCAGCTCCTGCCCCCAGGTTCCTGCCCTGCTTGAGTTCCTGCCCTCACTGCTTTTGAGGATGAACGGTTACATGGAACTGTGAGTGGAATAAACCCGCTCCTCCCCAACTTGCTTCTGGTTACAACATTTCATCACAGCCATAGTAAACCCAACTGCTTACTATGTCTGAGAGAGTTTGAGAGAGTTGTCCAGGCTGGCTTTGAACTTGCTGGACTCTCGCCTCAGCCTCTGCATAGCTGGGATTACTAAAGTATATCATGCCTAGCTAAGGTATCTGTTCAAATCCAGCCTCCCTTTCTTGTCTTTCCAGGAATGCTTACCCACTTAGCTCTGCTAGAAAGTATATGGAAGATTAAGGACTAAACAACCAGAGAACATGGGTGAGGAAAAATGAACCACAGGACAATTAGCAATGCTTTAAAATTTTTTTCAGAATGAGTGGAGTGTTGGCATATGCCCAGAACTACTACCTGCAGGAATAAATTAATAACATTATCTGAGTTCTGCTTGGTATATTTGGACGGTAGCCCAGAAACTGCAGATGAAGCTAGCAGGCTTTGCGGGTGGCCCTGTTCAGGAGGGCCTGGTGTTCTTGTTTCTCTGTTTCTCCTTCTCTGGCCTTTGTCTTTTTCCTCCCTTCCTCGTCCTCCTCCTCCTCCTCCTCCTCCTCCTCCTCCTCCTCCAAGCTGCCCCTCCTTTCCATTAGCTGATCTTGTCCTTAGGACTCCAGGCTGGGCCCTGGAGCCAGAGGCTAAAAGAGATTGCTGGTTGCTGACACCTGTCTCCCAGCTAAATGAATAGACTCTTTTGTAGGCGGGGTGCCAAAGAAGCTGATTGGTACAGTGCTGGCTCCAAGGGCTACTAATGACACAGCACATGGAAATCATGGGGGTGATTTAGAACATTGGTAAAGTTTTTTTTTTTTTTCTTACACTATATATACATTTTTTTTATATTGGATTATCATACGCCAAATTTTTACATGTAACCTATGGATCTGTTCACTGCCTAAACAGACTAATTTCTGTCATATTGACTGTGAGTCATTTATATTCTGTAGGAGTCCCTACCCTTAAGGGCCTTTGTATTGTTCAGTCGATGTCTAGTGTGTAATACAATTAAAGTTTTGTTCACTGAGCGCTGACATAATTAGTTTAATTTCTGCTCCTTTATACATTCCTGTTGGCAGCTGGAAAATTAAAATACTAGATGTTGCATAAAACTGCTTTTTTTTGAGGGTGATTTTACTGTCAGTTGAATGGACTTAGGCCCCAGGGTACATTTTTTAAGATGTCTTATTCAACTTGCCTGTAATAGTCTCCTCTGTATAGAATTAATGTATTAAGACCCATAATTGGCTATTTAAGCATTCAGAAGAGACAGTGCTTGGCCTTTTACCCCGTGATTATATTTTTCCTACATCTCTTTTGAGGAAATGTATGTAATTTTTGGAAACTCTTAAGTATATCACAGTTACATGAGCACACGAACGGTCTTGCAGCCTGAAGACCGGAGTGGTTCTCTCTGATAAGCCGCAGTATTTAATTCTCTCCCCAAAGGGTCAGACTGGTCCTTTTAGATCATAGCCTTGGTAAGGCTGCTGTGGAAGTGGGAAGGCTGTGAAGCCTGGGAAATCCTTTCATAATTTTCCTGTACGTTTCACAGAACGGCTTATGCTGTTCAGCAACTGAACCTGCTCTCAAGGAGGCTTCACATCCAGTTATTCTAAACCTCACTTAATGTCCTATGGGGTTTACAGGGAGATTGTCACCAGGCTGATATCATGGCCACGACTTACATGCTTTTTAATCTGTGTTAGGACACCAATCATTCATTCATTCATTCATTCACTTATGTCTGTATTTATTTATTTTAGATGAAAAGTGACCTTGGTCTGGTAATTTCTCCATTGACCCCTCCTATGGAGAGGTGACAACACACTGTTCCTGGTGCCTCAGGAGACTTTCCATATGAGCACAGTGGGATTTTTAGAGGTGGGGGGTAGAGTGGAGACCAGGCTGGAATGGTGTGGCCAGGGTGGCCTCTGCTTCATGGGTTCAGGTGACTCCCCTGCATCTGTGACTCTGAGTAGCTGTGAATTTGGGGTTTTGCTGGATGGGTGTCATTTGATTTTGTCACATTGGCTCCTGCCACTCTCATTGTCCCCTAGTTTAGCCTCCACACTTGTCTAGAAGGGTGTGGGAAGATGCGGCTCCATTGCCTCTGGGATGTGGAGTGGTCAGGGCTAGTTGTTTCTACCTCTCTTAGAACCTGGCTCCCTCCAAGAGGAGGGGAAGTCACCCCCATTTGAACCAGTAGGTTTTGGTCAAACATTGTAATTGTCTGGATCCCCCTTAAGGAATTGCTGCCTAGCCTTACCTACAGGTGTCCAGAAGTCAGGCCAGCTGGGGGGCACTGCCTGGCAAGGGCCAGTTCTTGAGTAGCCTGCCCACCATCATTTGCTGGGTTATGTTAATAGATCTGAGGGATCGGAAGAGCCCTTCCTAAGTAGAGTGCCCCTCCCCCACCCCGCTTTCTTATTTTACCTCCTTTGTCTTGGAAACCTTCCAAGCTTGGGCTGATGCCTTGAACACACTGACCTTAGTGACTACGTGAATCAACACACAGTACCACAGACTGTGTCCACCACCCCTGCTTCTTCTCGCTTAGTGGTGACTGAGATACCTGCTTTGTACATAGTCACGCCTCACCCTCCCTCAGCCTCACCCTCAGGAGGTTGCTAGGCTTTCCCAGAGTCCTTGCTTGCAGTTAGGTTGTAGCTTCTCCTAACAGGGAACCAGACCATAAACTTTATTGAGAAGGTAAATGCTCTGCGTGGGGAGAGAGCACACTGTCTTCTAGCGCTCTACCAGGTGGGCCACTGCAAGTCCGGCTGCTTTGAAGAACAGTTAAGGATGGTTCTCTGGTCTTTGCAGGTCTGTAGCCATTGTTTGGACAGTTTGGATTTTTGTTGGAATAAAGAGGAATAGAGTCTAAAATTATATGCAAGGGATGAGAAAGAAGAACTCTGTCGGCTGGTGGTGGCCCCAGCCTTTGATTCTGGTACTTGAGGCAGAGCGAGTTGGATCTCTGTGAGTTCATGGCCAACCTGGTCTACAAATCGAGTTTCAGGGCAGCTAGGGCTACACGGAGAAACCCTGTCTCAAAAGCAAAACCAAACAAATAACAACAACAACAAAAAGATACATTTTGTCCACCTCTAAATTCTGCACTTTGGGCAAGGCTAGATTCAGGTGCTTTTCTTGATTTATCATCTACCCAATCATCTACCCTTGTAAGAGTTGTCATAGTCTGTCAGAGCTCAGGTATTTACTGACTGGGTGGGAAGAGGGCGGCACAATACTTCCTAGAGAGTGTGACAGAAGGCCTTCCACCTTCCTGCTCCACCTTTGGGCGTATGGTTGGATTGAGCACCTCAAGTGGCCAGCCGAGCTCAATGCCCCTGAGCTACACTGCTGACAGATATGAGCAGCAGCCTAGGGACTGTGACTGAGCCAGCAGTGACAGACGGGTGCACACTGCTGTCCCTGAAGGTGGTTTTCATCGGAGTCCTAAGTCCTATTTACTTGACAGGATCTGATGGGGTTTTCCGTTTCCCCCTCCCTCCCTCTCCCCCTTTCCCCCCAGCTCCCCCTTTTTCCTTCCCCTAAACCCCACATTTTGCTTTGTTGAGACAGGTTTTGGTGTAGACCAGGCAGATGTGCACCACCACACCTGGCTTCAACATAGCCTTATGTAACCAAAGCCAGTTTCAAAAGGAAATATCTACACAAACACTTAAAAGGAATAGACAAGAGAGAAAAGAAAACATTACAGGGACCAGAGAGATGTCTCGGGGTGGGGGGGAAGAGCACTTGCTCTTGCAGTGAGCCCAGGTTTGGTTCTCAGCACGCTCACAGTGGCTCACAACTGTGCTGGGCGTGCTTGTGGCACACACACTACATGTGGGCGAAACATTCACAGTGAACAAAGAAAGAAAGTGAGGATTTCTTTTTTTTGTTTTTTGTTTCCAAGGCAGGGTTTCTCTGTGTAGCCCTGGCTGTCCTAGTACTCACTATGTAGACCAGAAACACACAGAGATCTGCCTGCCTCTGCCTCCCAACTGGTGGGACTAAAGGTGTATGCCTCCACTGCGCTGACTTAAAATTAAAAATTTTTAAAGATTTATTTATTATATGTAAGTACATTGTAGCTGTCCGCAGACACTCCAAAAGAAGGTGTCAGATCTCATTAAGGATGTTGTGAACCACCATGTGGTTGGTGGGATTTGAACTCAGTACCTTTGGAAGAGCAGTTGGTGCTCTTAACTACTGAGCCAGCTCTCCAACCAAAATGAAATTTCTTAAGGAAAAAAAAAAAAGCCTTTAGCACTTGCGTTTAGTTCAGAGGCAGAATACTTGCCTAGCATTTGGAAAGCTCTTGGTTTGATTGCCAGCAGTACCCACATATGTATGTACATGGGTATGTGGCTGGCGCACACACACACACACACACACACACACACACATACAGCTTCTGGTTTTGTTTGAGAATAACACAAATTTAAAGAGTTTTGAACATCATGCCAAGAAGGCAGGTTTCCATGCTATAATGTGTAGCTAAATGTTTGTTTTTGAGACAGGGTCTCACTCTGGCTGACCTTTAAGTCTCCATTGTTCTGCTGTAGACTCCCAAACACTGAGATTACAGATGTGTATTTAACCCTCATTTGAATCCTCAACCAAGCATCACTATTGAAAAGGAGGGGGTGTGGAAATTTGCTAGTACGTACTGTAAACATTATGAACGTATTGAAGCATCCATCTTTATTGGAGACAGCACAGACATTGTGAATTCTTTTTATTCATAAAGCTGTCATGAGGTTATGTAGCTCAAATTCTAGATCAAGTCTTTTTAAAAACTCAGATTCCAGCTTTATGTGGTGGCACAAACCTTAGATCCCAGCACACCCAAGAGATGGAGGCAAGCAGATCCCCGAGTTTCGGGCCAGCTGGGATTACATGATGAGACCCTGAAGCACATTGCCGGTGTCTAGTCCAGGCCTGTGGGATCTGGGTGTGTGGAAGTGGGATGGTAGCATTCCCAATTAGAGAAAGTATACCTGTGAGAAAAAACCCACACTTTCAAAACAAAACAAGAGAACCCAAAAGGTTGAGGAATGCTGATGTCTGTCTTTACTTTGCAGAGGAGATATCAAAGGCACAGTGAAGTGAAGGAGCTCAAGTCAGGTCTCCTGTGTCCTGATTCTATATATAATACTGATTCTATATATAATACTATAGCAGCATGCCCCCTTACTGCTTTCTGTACTTTAAATCAAGATCCGTGAGGTTGCAAGAGCAAGGGTGCTTTGATTCCTTCATAACAGGAGTGACCAGTTGGCATTCAGTGGTGTAAAAAGTTAGGGCATGGGCGGGAGAGGTGGCACAGAGGTCATGAGTGCTGGCTGCACTTGCAGAGGATCTGGGTTCGATTCCCAGCACTCATACAGCAGCTCACAGCCTTCTATAACTCAGTTCAGAGCATCCGAATTCGTCTCTGTGGGCATCAGGCACACACATGGTGGACAGACAGACATACATGCAGACAGAATACCCAGACACAAAATAAAAACAAATCTTTTTTTTTTTTTTTTTGGTTTTTCGAGACAGGGTTTCCCTGTGTAGCCCTGGCTGTCCTGGAACTCACTTTGTAGACCAGGCTGGCCTCGAACTCAGAAATCCGCCTGCCTCTGCCTCCCGAGTGCTGGGATTAAAGGCGTGCGCCACCACGCCCGGCACAAATCTTTTTTTTATTAGATATTTTCTTCATTTACATTTCAAATGCTATCCTGAAAGTCCCTTATACCCTCCCCCCCCAAACAAATCTTTTTTAAAAAAACTGGTGTTTGAGAAAAAAAAAAGAGAAGCTAGTGTGTCCTAAAACATGGTGAAGGACCAGCTGTAAAGAGTTCCCACTTACCCCAACCGTCATCTAAAAATGAACAGGAAAGGCTTGGGCTTGAATGTCACCTCAGTGGCAAAGTGCTGTGAAAATGTCCAAGGGTATGTACATGGTTCTCTGTCTCCCTTGATGGATCAAAGCGCACTTGGAGTAGCGTTGTTCTAGGTGGCTCTGAGCACATCTCAGGAATTCAGAGATGCAGGTCTTCCATCCTTTCTCTCTAGTGCCACCTGTAACTAAGTGTGGCAACCGAGACTCGGGTCCTCCCCAGGAGAGGCAGTCTACCACCTGGGGACTCCTAGGTCAGAACCATAACTTTAATACAGTGCCATGACATTGCCTCTGATGTATTTAAGAATAAGTTGCAGAGCTGCAGCAGGAGGCATATTCAGCTCCTGTGACTAAATAGCACCGTTCCCAACTCCTCACGGAACTCACCACTGACAAAGATACTGAAAGAGAACAAGCCGGGCGGTGGTGGCGCATGCCTTTAATCGCAGCACTTTGGAGGCAGCCTGGTCTACAAAGTGAGTTCCAGGATAGCCAGAGCCACACAGAGAAACCAAACCCTGTCTCGAAAAACAAAAACAAAAACAAAAGGGAGAGAGAGAGAGAACAGAAAATGAAATTTTGGGATGTGTACTTTGAGGCGCTTTTCCTGTGCCTGCTTTCCAGCAGTCTTGAGTAAGATGCATGAAGAAGCGTTAGTCATTTGCATGGCTGTAATGTCGAAATTGGTGTGTTTGGGGCAGGTAGAATTCTTTTCATGTGTGCCTTTCATTCTGGTTTGATTGTTTAGTCGCTTGAAATTCCAAACTTGAAAGATTGTTGGAGCATTCTTTGGGTAGTTAAACAACAATGAAGCTGTTTGGATGTTTGCAGGGAACACAGCTTCCTGTGTCTGGACTCTGCACCGGAGATGGTTTCAATTGTTCAGAAGCAAAGCTGATTAGAAAATGCATTGTCTATGGCTGGACACAGCTGTCCAGACTTCTGGCCGAGCTGTGGCCTTTGTACAAACGTTGTTCAACATTTTTGGAGAGAGTTTGTGATTCTTTTGTTTGTTTATTTGCTTGCTTGGTTTTTCGAGACAGAGTTTCTCTGTGTAGCCCTGGCTGTCTTGGAACTCACCCTCTAGCCCAAGCTGGCCTTGAACTCAGAGATCTGCCTGCCTCTGCCTCCTGAGTGCTGGGGTTAATGGTGCACGTCACCACCGCTCATATTGAGTTTGTTTCTAAGAATGTGCATGGTTCTTGCCTGAATAGATGAGGAAGCTAGAAGGGGAGAAAGGCATGACTGGAGCCCAGGTAATTCACAGCAAGTGGCTTCCTCACAGCTTCTCCAGAACACATCCTCCCCAGCCAACTAAGGATCCGCTCTTGACCTTGGTTTGAGCCTTTCTTTCCTGTTAATGACTGGTTGGTAGGATAGCCTACTGCTGTCAGGCTGTAAGCTGTCTTATAGTGGGGCTTGGCTAGTGTGACTTCCATTAGGAGAGATGGGGTGCCCATGAGTAAGAGTACAGATGGCTTTGAAATTGGCTCTGCCAGCCCTGTGAAGTCTGGGATTGTGACATTGAACATTTCCTTTGTGATGGATGTAGTAAGACTGTCTCTACAAACAGCCTCCTTCCTGTTGGACTCTTAGGCTGGCCACAGGAGCTTGGGGAGCTGGGTGTGTTCTGTGGGATTTATTTTTCTCATCTCCTTGTGTGTGGTGATCTTTTTCTGAGTGAAACTGTATTCATTCTAAAGCAGTTGTTAGGAGAAGGTTTATTCCAACCTAAAAATACAAGAGAACTTTGGGTAAGACTGATCAAAACACAGAAAAACCAACCAACCAAAACAAACAAACAAAACAAAACAAAGCCAAAACAAACAAACCAAAAACCCCAAACTGGTGTTTCTCCTGCTGTGTGGAACATGTCTCTTTGTGCTGTCTTTCCCTTGAATGAAAAGCACCAACACAGTGGAGCAAGGAGGCGTTTGGAGGTAGAATGCTGTACTTCCCAGGTACATGCCAGGCACTGGGCTCCTTCCTGCACCACAGAAACCAAACAGAACAAAACTGAACCACTCAGTGTGTGCCAGGAATTTTACCATATTAACCCATTCAGTCTCCACCCCCACCCCTAGCCCAGCCAACCAGCAAGATGGCAGGTGCTGGTATTGCCTGTGTTCCACAGATGTGAAAACACACAAAAAAGCTGGCCTCAGGCCACCAGCATTGAAACCGAACCAGCTGAGTGTAGCGGCCGAGTCCCCAGCGCCAGGCCGCCGTCACCACACACCCTTTCAGCTCATTGAAAGCGCACACTTTTCAGATGGGTCTTTACAGACAGATTCCGTTCATAGAATGTGGGCTTAAAACTTCTTTAAACGTGGGCCTCCTCCTGTGGAATGCTACTTTAAAATGATGTATTTGTTCTTTATCTTCCCAGTTTGCTTTTGTTAGTACTAAAGAATTGTTTTATCATTTATTCCTAATCCAAAAAATTTAAATGTATAAACCAGGCACCCTTAAAAGCATACTTGGCTCACTATCTAAAGCTTTGGTTTAGGGGAGATTGCATCAGTGGGGACTTTCTGGTCATTTTTCTTTTCTTTTTCTGAATACATCGTCCTGTTCATGAGTAGCCTTCCTTACAAGTCCTACATGAGCCATGCAGTCCACGCGCTGGGAGTGATGTTGCTGAGAGAGAAGTGACTCTGGTCTGCCCTGCTGAGACATGCTGTTCACATAGAAAGTAGAACATGGCCCAAAGGGAGAGTGTCCCAGGACATAGAAATGCCAGCTTTATCTTTTATCTCCACAACCACAACCACCCACAGTCAACTATTCATAGTGTGCCCAGCCAGTCTCATAGAATAAGTGAACCTGCTTGCAGCAACTGATTGCCCTGCCCTACGGCTCTAGGTAGCTTGTCTGCTAATCACACCCAGGACAGTCGGCTTGTCTGACTGCTCTGGTTCGTACAAGGTTTTCAGGGCAGGCAATCTGCCTGTTGAGCTGAAACGGCATGGGGAATTCACACTCTGTGGATTCTTCTGCCATTGTTCTTAGCTATGGGGGAAGCAGAACACTGCCTGGGACGGAGAGCACACAGGTCAGGTCTGAGTGTATCTCATCTGAGCCGGCTATCATTTCTTGCCTCACATCTTTTTTTTTTTTTTTCCCCTACCTTGCATATCATTGCCTGCAAAATAGTCTGAAATAAGCTGTACTAGACAGAAACTTTTTTTAAAAAAGATTTATTTATTTTATGTATGTGAGCACACTGTAGCTGTACAGATAGTTGTGAGCCTTCATGTGGTTGTTGGGAATTGAATTTTAGGACCTCTGCTCTCTCCAGTTGGCCCCACTCGCTTCACTGGCTCAGTCCCTGCTCACTTCGGCCCAAAGATTTATTTTTTATTATTATACATAAATACACTGTAGCTGTCTTCTGACACACCAGAAGAGGGTGTGAGATCTCATGATGGATGGTTGTGAGCCACCATGTGGTTGCTGGGATTTGAATTTGGGACCTTTGGGAAAAGCAGTCAATGCTCTTACCCGCTGAGCCATCTCCCCAGCCCCTAAGACAGAAACGTCTTACCATTCCTAGTTCTCCATAGTCAATGGACAGTTCAGTAATTGTACTTCATTTTTATTTATTATTTTTGTTTTTTTGGGGGGGATTGTTTTGTTTTGATGCAGGGTTTCTCTAATGTAACCTGGCTGTCCTGGAACTGCCTCAACTCGCAGAGCTCTTCCTGCCTCAGCCTCCTGAGTGCTGAGATTAAAGGTATGCATTACTACACCCAGCCTTTACTGATTTTTTTTTAACTTTTATTTTTTAAAAAAGGGATATTTATTTATTTAATCTTGTCTCTATGAATGTTTTGCTTGTGTCTTTGTCTGTGTCCCCAGAAGTCAGGAGTGTCAGGTCCCCTGGAGCACTGGATCTGGTTGTGAGGTGCCCTGTAGTGCTGGGAATCTAGCCCAGCCCCTTGGAGGGCAGTGTGTGCTCTTAAACACATTCTTATTTTGAGATAATTACAGCTTCACAAAACATTGCAAAACCAGCATCAGTGAACTGGCTCAGTGGGTAAAGACCCCAGCTGCCAAGCCTGATGACCCAGGGTCTTTCTCTGGGACCCAGGTTGTGAAAGGAAGAGAATCAAGTTCTGACGTTGTCCCCTGATCTCCGTGAGCAAACAGACAGTACATGGCGCACGCGTAAAAGAAATTCAACATAATTTTTAAGAGCTGCAAAATCGCAGTGTTTTCATGTGTGCTGGCTGGACTTAATGTCAACCTTGTCACACAAGCTAGAGTCATCTGAAAGGAGGGGACAGAGTTGAGAAAATACCTCAGGAACCAGCTGTAAGGCATTTTCTTAATCAGTGATTGATGGAGGGGTCCGGTCCATGGTAGGTGATGCCATCCCTGGGCTGGTGGTCCTGGGTACTCTAAGAAAGCAGGCTGAGCACACCATCTGAAGCAAGCCAGCGAGCAGCACTCCTCCAAGGCCTCTGCATCTCTCCTGCCCCGTTTTGAGTTTCTGTCCTGACTTCCTTTGATAGGGAACTGTGAGCCAAATTAACCCTTCCCTCCCCGACTTGCTTTTGATTATGGTGTTTCATCACAGCACAAAGTAACTTTACTAACTAAGGCATCAAGTGTCCCTCACCCAGCTCTCCCCAGGGGTTTAACTGTCATCTGTTTAACCATTATTGAACCAGGACGTCAGCACAGTTCTATACCTCCACCTGCACATATCTTCTTGTGGTCCCTCTTTAGAGTCTCACAATCCTCCCAACCCCCTCTGATTCTTTTTTTTTTTTTTAAGATTTATTTATTTATTATATGTAAGTACACTGTAGCTGTCTTCAGACATTCCAGAAGAGGGCGCCAGATCTCATTGCGGATGGTTGCTGGGATTTGAACTCTGGACCTTCGGAAGAGCAGTCGGGTGCTCTTACCCACTGAGCCATCTCGCCAGCCCCCCCCCCCTCTGATTCTTGACAACTAGTTATCTCTAGCTCTTTATTTTTGTCATTTTGGAAATGGTATGGAAATGGATTTTTGGCACTATGTGACTCTGTTGAGGCTGCCATTTTTCTCTTAGCACACCACCACCAAGTTGCATGCAGTAGTAACCTTTCTCTTTTGGCTGAGCATTGTCGGCCATTCACCTGTTTTAGAGCATGTTGGTTGCTACCACTTTGGGATGGTTACAGATAAGGCAGTGGTGAACATTCACGTGCTGCAGGTATGTGTATAGACAGAAGGTTTTTTTTTTTTTTTTTTTAAAGATTTATTTATTTATTACATGTAAGTACACTTTAGCTGTCTTCAGACACACCAGAAGAGGGAGTCAGATCTTGCCACGGATGGTTGTGAGCCACCATGTGGTCGCTGGGATTTGAACTAAGGACCTTTGGAAGAGCAGTTGGGTGCTCTCACCTGCTGAGCCATCTCACCAGCCCGGTTTTTTTTTTTAATTTACATTTATTTGGTGTGTGTGTGGGGGGTGGGGGTGCAGCACAGGCATGTGCCCTGCGTGGTACATGTGTAGAAGACAACTTGGCTGGAATTGGTTCTCTCCTTCTGCCAAGAGGGTTCCAAGGAAAGGACTCTGGTCAGCAGGTACACTGACCCCAGTACAAGTGTTAATTTGGCTGAGTTATTAAATGCCCGGGCCTTATGGTGACACGTGGTTAGATTTCTTTCTCTTTGTTGTTTTGAAACAAGGTCTTGTTGTATTGGCCAGGTGGCCTCCGACCTTTTCTTTTTGTGGGTTTTTCTGTTTGTTCCTACAACCTGGGCAGGCTCCTTCCTGGCCCTGGTGGATTTGGCTTTTTTTATTTTTTTATTTTTTTGGTTTTTCGAGGCAGGGTTTCTCTGTATAGCCCTGGCTGTCCTGGAGCTCACTTTGTAGTTCATCAGATTACTCAGTAAGTTGACTTGGCCAGCAAAGACAGGTTTTGAGTTGTGTGTTTTTAGCCTTCCCTGTGACTCTGCCTCTGTGCTGGGCTCTGAAGACTCAACTGTAGAACCCTGCTGCTGTGTGTCATGAGTTGGAATCAAGACTAACTCACTCGCCCGCCTGCCTGACAGCATGGATTCCAGACTAGGAGTTTCTGGTGACTTCTTTATAAATCTGCCTCTGTGACGATGCCCTCAAAATTTGACTACAAACACAAGTTGTTCAGTAGGCCGGGTGATGGGGGCGCCTTAATTCCAGCTTTAATCAGCCAGCCTGATCTACAGAGTGAGTTCCAGGACAGCCAGGGCTACCCAGAGAAATCCTGTCTTGAAAACGAAACATTCAAATTGTTTGTCAAGTAGTTTTAAAACCTTAAAGCCAAGTCGTTCAAACTGCTTCTTTAGAAACAGTGCAGCAGTGCAGAGTGCACATAGACAGAAGGTAAGCGTCCACCTCTACAGAGCCAGTTGCAGACTTGTAGCTGTATTTCTCTCTGCTTCTGTGTGTGTGTCAGTCAGGAAGCTGTGTGCCTTCCCCACCTGCCGGCCACCGTGGTATGGTGGTAATTCTCCTTGTTAGGTTACAAGATGAGCATCCTTCCTGTAACTCACGCTCTGTTATAAAAGGGATAGCAGAAGTGCCTTTTTAGAAAAAAAAAAATCCCAATTTTAAATTTATTTTTTAAACCGATAATCAATTATAAAAGTGTACATGTTTATGGAGTGCCTTGTGCTGTTTCAACATGTATGCAATGTGTAATCTTTCCATGATATCTGTCTTCTCAGTCATCGTCAAACTCTCCAGCCGTTAAGAAATACATAGTATATTATCATCATGTCCAGTCTCCTCGCCTCTTACTGCTATCTATCGCTTGTTTAGCACCCATTTATCAGCCTCGCCCCATCTCCCCTTCCCCTACCTTTAAAGGAGCCAAGGAAGGTAAGCTTTATTCCTTGATCTGTGGCTCAGGTTGAAATAAGGCAGTAGCTTTATTCGCCGGTGAATCGATAGAATCTGGATGTTAGACTGTGTTCCCTCATTCATTATAAATAATGCAAGCCTCCCTTGTGATGAGCCCTCTTGCTGAACCCTGGGGAGGTGGGGACTGAGCGCAGCCGGCTTCAGAGAGTGTGCAGTCCTTCGGGTGTTTGTCTTGTCATCAGCTGCTCAGTCAGATGGAGTGTTTTCTTAATGCTCCCAGAATGTACAGTTCAGTCTTTGTTTTCAAATCACTCCTCCTGTCTTCTCTCCCTCCTCCATTACTTTGATTACCTTGATGAGACATTTAAGCTATGCGTATCCCTTAATTTCCATAGCCTACCGAAGCCAGTTTGATGGTTAACTGTAGGTGAGCAGGGAATTGTATCTACTTGGCTGGAACTCACCCTTAAAGCTGAAGCACTTGTTGACCAAGGCTCCCTAGGCTTGGAGATGTGAGCAAAGGTAACTGCGTCCTTTGGCGTTTTAGTGGAAATCAGGGTGAACGTTTTGGAGGTTTGACTTAATGAGGCAGGATGTGTATGGTATTGAGGAGGGGGAAATATGGTGAGTGAGAGTGTCTGTGTTAGAGGGGGGGGGAAGGAAAGGGAGAGAGAATGAGTTTGTATGTGTGAGTGTGTGTATATGTGTGTCTGTGTGTCTGTGCACACTCGCGTACACACACATGTAATTTTGGGAAACAAAGAATCCAAAGGTGTATAGAAAGGGATTACAGATTCAGATGGTCTCCAGCACTGAGTTACTGTGCTCTGAGAGGGAAGGTTACTGGGGCAAGACAAGTAATAGGACTGGAGTCTAATAATCACTTCATTATGCAGCCATTTGAGCCGTTTGGGTGATGGAATTTGATGTCGGGGCTTCTTCTCTGCCCCTTTTCTGTGTGAGCAGCTCAGGAAGAAGGCTAAGAAATAGCCCTGTGTAGAAAATTACACCCACAAATGGCTCTAAGATTTCCATTGCGAGGTTCTGAAATGAGCTGCCCACGACAGCAATTTGATCTCATTGCGGGCCACCTTTCTCCCAGCCCCTCGTCAGGTTCTTGGACCGTGTCTTGACAGCTTCAACTCCTTCTGTTGCAGCGTGCTTGCTACATTTTCTATTACAGGAACTTAGCATCTTAGTGTGCCTGAGGTAGGTGGTTGCTAGCCTCTTGATATTGGATACCTTTCCTGACCTATGAAGTATTAGACCATAGTGGATAATAAAGTGCCCACAACTACATTATAGAACAGATTCTGGGAGCTGTAAACAGGGGACAGGCTGGGGTGGCACACCCTCATTCTGCTTGAGGTTGTTGAAAAGCTGGTTGAGGCTCAGCTGTGCCAGTTCCTATGTCTGAACATGAAAGTGGCTCGTTAAAGATTAAAGGGCCGCTTGGTCCTCCTGGCCCCAAGATGGAATGATCTCTGCTATGGCGACAGCTTCTCTTTCCCAGGAGAGGCCATTTTATACAGCAGGTTTGTGCTTCCAAATGTTACAGTGAGCTGCACTGGCTGATACGGTGTCGATAAGTTGACATTTAGGCACTCTCAAGACATATGAGCTCTATAACATCCATGGTTTGAATTTCTGGGAAAACTGCCTCATCAGGAAGTCAAAAGCCTCAGCTTTCAGCCTGTCCCCGAGGGGGAAGTGGTCTCCTTTGTTTCATTTGACTATTGTGGAATCAAGTGAACTTGCATTTTCTCAGCAATAAAAATTCGATGAAGTCCCTTGTACTGCATCCCAGGTGTGAGAGCGGCTCGGTATAACCAGCCTGCGGGTGACAGCAGTTAGGAAAATTGTCTTCTGGAGACTTGAGAAAAATAGCAGCCCAACCGAGAAAATAAGGAGCAGTCCAGTTATATTCCACTCAGTTCTCGTGCGTAGGAGGGCTGATGTCAAGGACCCATGTGACTACCATTCAACTCAATGATCTTTGAAAAAAAACATTTCATTTTACTCTCTGCGTGCTCAGGCAAACAGCAGTAACCTCCAGGCACTGTCGCAGGCTGGTCTATGTCTGAATTGCCTGCGATGCAATCCCACGTCTGTTCCTTCAGAGCTGTTGAGGGACTGGGATGGAAACCATCACTATCCCTGGGCTCTCTTCAGGGTTCTTAAGCAGCGCCACATTTATTCTTGAGTATCCACAGCTTCCTTTATTTGTCCTGCTTAATTTCTATGATTTATTAGATGATGTGGTACCCATATTATTTTTTAGAATAGCAGGTACTCTTGTTTATTTGAAAGGGGGGTGGCTGCAGAGGTGACTGAGGTGGGTGGGGAGCACTGTTCCTTTTGTAGAAGACCTGAGTTTGAGTCCCAGCGTCCACATCATCCATAGCATTATCTCCAAGGAGACCTGATGCCTACTTCTGGCCTCCATAGGCACTGCATTTATATACACATATATCTCCTCCTACACATTTAAAAATAAAATAAACCTCAAAAAAAAAAAAGGTATGCTTAGTCATTAAGAGCCCTCCACACCAATGATTAGAATTTGTCAGTGTCTTGGACGCCACTGGTTCTTGGAAATTTGGGTTTCACTGTTTCACTTTCAGAGAAAGGATGTGAATGTAAGATTAATTTTATTGTCGCTGGGCAGCAGTGGCGCACACCTTGAAATCCCAGCACTTGGGAGGCAGAGGCAGGCGGATTTCTGAGTTCAAGGCCAGCCTGGTCTACAGAGTGAATTCCAGGACAGCCAGGGCTACACAGAGAAACCCTGTCTCAAAAACCCAAAAACCAAACCAAACAAACAAACAAAAATATTGTTATCAAGAAGAACTGTACTAAGTGGTGGGCATACCTACAGTCTCTTCATTCAGGAGGCAGAGAGAGGAAGATCATTCACTGAAGCCAGTCTGTGCTACATACAAAAAAGTCTCAGTTCTCACCTACCTCCCGGGGTTTGAGGAGGTCGCTGGCCAGATTAGCTGGCTCATGAGCTTCTAGCTGATTATCCTCCCATTCCTGCTTTTGAGTGCTGAGAATACAGAGGTGTACACTGTATCACTGCCTCTGGGACAGAGCTTAGCTTGCCCAGTACCTACGGACCCATCTCCATGGCCCCTGGGGTTTGTTTGAACTGTGTGTGGGGGAGAGAGGTTTCATGCTGGCCTAAAACTTATTGTGTACCCAGGCTAACCTCATAATCATGTTCTGTCTCAGCCTCCTGAATGCTGGGATTACAGACATGCACCCCCACACCCAGCTCATTTATTTTTTTATATGTACTGCAACGACCCATTTAAAAAAAAACCTATTAATAATTTTGGGAGGTGGGTTGTTTAAGTTTTAAAATAGGAGGAACTTAAATGACAGAACCAGTACTATTTTATTTCCACAGTCTCACAATTTTTACATAATCTCATAAAACCTCGTGTGCCTGAAGCCATTAGTTCAAATTTAGCATCTTTTATGAGCTTTTTCTTTTCCAGTGTAAAAGGAGGTCCTAGGGTGGAGTGAGGCCGTATTTTGGAGAAATGGATTAAAGCTATCAGAATCTCAGGAGAAGGCTGGCCCTCCGTAGCTGAATGGTATCTTAGCAGATTGAGGAGTTCCGTGCTCTCAGTTGTTGTTGGCATGGTTCATGTCAGCTCCTAGCATGCACCCCACTGCCTAGATTTTTTTTCACCAGAGTAGGAGGAGCGAATATAATAGTTTTGTAACCACACTGCTAAAAGAGGCTGGGCGTATGTGACCCTGGAGAGTTGTTTTATGTTAGTCTGTGGAGGGCTTATCCTCAGCTACAGAAGGATTCTCTGGAGTGTGGCTGGTGAGATAATAGGGGGACGCTGCTCTAACGATGCCTTATCCTTTGAGAAGGACTAATTAACACGCTGTGGGGACTTGCTTTTACATACCTCCAGCTTCTAAATGGGCAACACTGACCAGGAGGGAAACCAGCCAGCGTTTGTAACACTCCCAGCCGCTGCCCTTCTGGAATGTCACAGTTCTTTAGAACTGTGTGAATGGAACCAAACAGAACGTGTTTGTTGGAAGGGGGTAAAGTAGCATAGTTTTAAAGTCAGATTCTGTCTGCATCTATTTCTTGTTTGTTGGCGTGGGTATTTTTGAGACAGGGTCTCACTGTGTAGCCCTGGCTGTCCTGGAACTCACTGTGTAGACCAGGCTGGCCTTGAATTCACAGAAAGCCACCCTCCTCTGCTTCCAGAGTGCTGGGATTAAAGTCGTGTACCACACATGGCAGGTTTGCCTATGCATTTTAACCTAGCATTTATTGACTGACAGCTCCATCCAGAGTTCACGACATCTGAAATGTACCTTGAAAGATGGAGGAGGCCAGGTGTAGGGGTTGTGAATGTCATTGCCAAGCCTAATGGTTGGATTCGAGGGGAGCACTTGCATTTCTTCACCAGAGAACAAAAGGATCTGATAGGAACTTCAAATTTCTTGTTAAAGAATCCGGAAGCTAGGGTCATGGCTCAGTGGGTAAGAGCTCTGGCTCTTTTTCCAGAGGACTCAGTTTCTAGCACCTACATTACATGGCAGCTTGCAGCAATCCATTAATTAATTCCAGTCCCAGAGGGTCTGATAGCCTCTTCTGGCCTTCTCAGGCATCATGTGCAAGTATGGTGCAGAGACACGCACTCAGGCAGATATACCCATCACAGAAAATTAAAGCACCCAGATTGTGAGGCCTTGATCTTTGTGTGTGTGTGTGTGTTTGTGTAACACCAATTCTAGCCTGTCAGAGGAGTTAATTCAATAATAATGAATAGCTCTTGATGAGCCAGTTATTCTCAAATTGATTTTTAAATAAACAGGCTAATAAGAAAGAATTGATACACATTTAAGGACTTTGCTTTTTAAGGACGAATGCTAAAGCCAACCTCTTATGTTCCTTAGGTATCCCAAAAATATGACAGTAGACGTTGTCACTGTAGCAGGGAATTTGGCAACTGGGGAGGAAGAAAAGGACCCTGCTAGTTTTGTTTTAATGAGAGAAGTCTAGTTGTCTAAGGAAATAGAGAGGTCAGAGGAGGCTGGGTGGGAAAAGAGAAGCCAGCTGGTTAGGGCTGATAAAAAGTCATCAGTCGGATTCCACCAGCCGCCAGGGACTAGGCTAGTTCTCCCAGCCCCCTGACCCCAATGTTACCCTTTACAAAGCAAAGCAACTTGTGTATCACCCTCCAGGGAAAATCTTCAGAGCTGTGAGCCTGCTACCTGCAGCAGCTGGCTGTGGGGAGCCTCGGGCTGTTCTGAGATGAAATTTCAGAAACTGGCCACCAGAGCTTCCCAGGTAGGGGCTCTAGCAGTGGGGGAAATGAGCTCCACCTGGCTCTCCCCCACCCCCGGGTGAATCTACCTTTGTCTCTTTGTTAGGCTGCAGTTGGTTGCTGCTGGCTCGGCTGGGCTGTTTGGGAAATGGGAGTTTTGCTGGCGTGAGTCAGCACTGCCCTGGGTGAAGCCTGAGCTCTGTTGCAACATTGCTTACCAAAGCTCCGTCCCCAGGCGGCACCATTCACTGTCCCTGAGAGCAGCTGCTGCTGGCCCCTGAGATGATCTCATCCGAACATGGCTCCAGCGACCTCAGCCGCAGCTTCTTCGGGCAGCCCACTGTCTGCCTTGGCAGTGTTTTGAGACAGGCAAAAGCAGGTAACCCCAGATGGTTTTTCTTGGTTTCCTTAAGCAAGACTAGGCTGGGGGTAAGCACTGGAGAATGGTGCCTTCAGATGTGAATCAGGGCTTCTCAGTCTGGGAGTCTAAAGCCAGCTTTTCCATCTTCGAAGTCCTTAAGGGGGACACATATCCTTTCTAAGGGGCTCTGGGTGTGTTAGACCTGAGTAGACCAATGATAGTTTAAAAGTTATGTAGCTTCAGTCATATCTTAGTTCCCTTTTTCTGAGCGAGAAACAGTTTGCTCAAGCTAAGTTAGGGTGAAAGCAAAGGCAGGCAGGTACATTTGTTTCCCTTCCTAGTACCTGGCTGCTGAGCTATGGGCAACGCTGTCTACCATGGCTTCGTGCCCACCATCCTTCCTCTGACCCGATGTGAAGAACAGCCTCCTCTCATTCCTGGTTCAGTTCAGGTCCCCCCCGCATGCACGTCTCTTTCCTGTCCTTGCCTCTAGACTCTGTCTAAGTGACCTGGCAGTGTCATCTCTGGACACTCTGCTTCCTCCCCTGTGCTTCTCCCTGGCTCCAGGCTCTGTGCACGTGTCTCGGAAACACCTGGCCAGCTCATTTAGCCCAGAAGTCACTTCTTGAAAGCAGCTGCTTACTTTCCAAGACGGGGTGAGGCTCCTCCAGAGAGTATGTAGCCATAGCTGCAGCCATAGAATGGGAATGTGGGAATCTTGTGTATTTTGTCACACACCACACTGGGATGGTGATACATGGTTTTCTGCTCACGCTTCCCTGAACTTCAGCAGGGAGCCTTCACTTACCACCCCACCCCCACTCCCTCTGCCCTGCCTTCTATCCCGCCTGGCTGGCATACTACTGAGTGGCTCCCCACCCCCACCCCCCACCCCCGCAGGCTTCATTTTCCCTTTCCCAATAGCCTATCATTTTTTCACTATCATAAATGCCAAGGTGCTGAAGGCTTTGACGTCTCCCATTCCCTCCAGGACCCTCAAATATGTTCATAAATTCAGCTACCCTCATTATATCTTTCTAGACTAGCAGTATTTCTCAGATTTGAGCCCTACTGGCAATTGGACAAACCTTGACAAACTGCGTGAGAGACATAGCCAAACCCCCTCCCCACCCCACTCCCGCTATCAAAAACTGCATAAGGTCACCGTGTACACAACCTTACTGAACTCAGATGAGACAGGCAAAAGCAGGTAACCCCAGATGGTTTTGTTTCCTCAAGCCAGACTAAGCTGGCTGTAGAAACGGGAGAACCCTTGGGCCCTCAGATGTGGATCAAGGGGTCTCAGTTTGGGAGTCCAAAGCCAGCTCTTCCATTCTTTGAAGTGATCCTTAAGCGGATGTTAGACCTGAGCAGGCTAGCCATTGTATACAAGGAATGTGGCATATCTGTTGTCTTATATGCCGTGTATATTGCTGTATGCTTGTACGTTGTTAATTATACCTGCCATCCTTTCATTTGTTTTTACATTCACATCCTCTAACTGTGGTAGACCTGTGGTTGCTAAGTCCGGCTAGCTATATGGGAATACTGTTCATAGGGCTTTTCTTCATCCTCAGTCATTGCTTTCAATTACAGATAAAACAAAATTCCCGTAGCCAGCCAGAGTTGTGGACGCCTTTAATCCTAACATTTGGGAGCCAGGAACAGGTGGATCTATGAGTTCAAGGCCAGCCTGGTCTACAGAGTGAGTTCAAGGGCAGTCAGAGCTACATATTGAGACCCTGTTTGGTGGTGGTGAGGGACAAGCATTTTACTCCTTTATTTTTATGTGTATGGGTGTTTTGCTTGCATGTATGTATGTACACTATACACATACATGCCCGGTGCCTGCCAAGCCCTGAAGAGGGCATCAGATCCCCTGGGACTGCAGTTATAGTAAGTCACTATGTGGGTGCTGGGAATTGAACCAGGGTCCTCTAGAAGTACTTTTAACTGCTAAGCTGTCTCTCCAGCCTCAGGAAACAGTTTTTAACTGCATTTTGTTTTCTTTAAGCACCCTACTGGCTTAGAGTTTTGTTTTGTGAATACTTACAGACAGAGCCTGCCTTCTTCAAACATAGAGAATACTCTTTCCTAAGATGTCACATACCAAAGACAGACTGGCTTTGCATGGTGGAGTCCTGCTCAGAACTCTGCTGGTTAGCTTCGGCAGACTCCCATCGTCTCCACTTGTTGCCCAAGACTTCTTAAACCATTCCTGCTTACCAGGATTTGTAAAGCGCTTCAGACTTGACTCTGTCTTGGGTTCCTCAGAACCAGCCTGCCTCCATCTCCCTTAGCTACCATCACTGACTTGGTCATTGTCCATCCCCTGGCCATGACATAACCCTTTAGGGCAGTGGTTCTCAACCTGTGGGTTGTTACCCCTTTGGGGATGTCCAGAAAACCCTTTGGAAAACACAGATATTTACACTACATTCATAACAGTAGCAGAATTACAGTTATGAGGTAGCCATGAAAATAACGTTATGGCTGGGGGGTCCTGAGAAACTGTATTAAAGGGAGGCAGCATTAGGAAGTTTGAGGGCCACTGCTTTAAAGATTAATCCTTTCCCTAACAGCAGCCCCTTCCGTGACTGACAGAATCTCATCCCCCAAAGGTTTGTACATCTATGAAGCCTTTGACCTCCCTAGTTTCATAATGCTTCCTTATTTGGGTTTCTACAACTGTCTCCCTCCCCTCCATGTCCTTCCCCTCTCTTCTCTTCTACCTCCTCTCCCCTCTCCCCTCTTCCTCTCTTCCCCCTTTCTTTTTTTTTTTTTAAGAGAACTGAATTTTTTTTTTAAGATTTATTTATTTATTATATGTAAGTACACTGTAGCTGTCTTCAGACACTCCAGAAGAGGGCGCCAGATCTCGTTACGGATGGTTGTGAGCCACCATGTGGTTGCTGGGATTCGAACTCTGGACCTTCGGAAGAGCAGTCGGGTGCTCTTACCCACTGAGCCATCTCACCAGCCCACTAGCTGTCTTTAGAGACACCAGAAGAGGGCATCAGATCTCATTACAGATGGTTGTGAGCCACCATGTGGTTGCTGGGAATTGAACTCAGGACCTCTGAAAGAGCAGTCAGTGCTCTTAACCGCTGAGCCATCTTTCCAGCCCTCTTCCCCCTTTCTTGTTCTCTCTCTCACTCTTGCACTTTTGATCTTATTCTCTAGTTATCTCATTCCTTGACTGACTTCAGGTCTTCAGTCTGGAGCCTGTTCTATCAGACAGAGTGGCTGAAATGGGTCCCTAGGGATCACCCACATTCTAAATGTCTTTATTATTGCTCTTTTAAGTGTTATAAGATCCATATGCTCTCATCAGATGGATGCTTTGGGTTCCTGTTGGATGAATGCAGACTCATGGCTGCTTGTTGTGTGTTTCTCTTGCCATCTAGATGGTCACTCTGAGTTCATTTGACAATTGAAGGGCTTGCTGAAGTCTCAGCCCGGCATGCTGCCCCGTGTTCTTATTTTGTGTGTATGTTTGACTGCCTGTATGTGCGTATGTGCAGTGCATGTGTGCCTGGTGTCTTCAGAGGCCAGAAGAGAGCATCAGATCATGGCTTTGGAGTTAATGACAGTTGTGAGCGGCCTGATGGGGTGCAGGAAACCAAGCCCAGATCTTCTACAGAAGCAGCAGAGCCAGCTTAACCCCATTGCTTTTTGTTTGGTTGGTTTTTTTTTTTTTTTTTTTTTTTTTTTTGTTAGTTTTAGTTTTTCAAGACAGGGTTTTTCTGTATAGCCTTGGCTGTCCTGGAACTCACTTTGTAGTCCAGGTTGACCTCGAACTCAGAAATCCACCTGCCTCTGCCTCCTGAGTGCTGGGATTTAAAGGCATGCGTCACCACTGCCCAGCAACATTTTTATAGTGCTTTACAAAATGCTTTCTGTATTTTTTCTGATGCCTACTATAACCCTGTGTTGGGTTGGCTTTATTCCCCCCCCACACCCCGAACCCTTTTTTTTTATTTAAACTAGTGGTTATATAAACTAGTTCTCATATAGAAACATTTATTCATGTGCAATTCAGACGCGGGGGAAGTGTTCTTTTAATGCATTAAGCAACTAGCTGGTGTCTTTGTAATTAAATAAGCACTGTCCTGTTCTACATAATGGGTGCATTTGCTCAGAAGGGAAGAGCTAAGGGTCACTGTTTACAAGGCCACTTTACAATCTAGGGAGGAGGAGGAGGAGGAACTCAAGGGATCCTGTCTCCTGACCTGTGGCAAGACCCCATTACTCTTAGCTCCAACTTCTTGGGCTCTGCATGTGTATTCTTGTCTCCCCTCCCCTGCCCCGCCCTGCGCGCCATGCCGGGGATTGGGTGCCTCATTTCTAGGCCAGAGCCCCTTTCCACTGAGTTACTGTCCTTCAGGCTTTCCAAGTGTCGCAGCTTCCGGTCCTGCTGTGAGACCAGAGAGGAGGCATGAGGTGGAACGAACTGTGAGGAGCAGAGAAGGTCGCATAGACGTTTGTGGAGCATAACTTTTGGGGCTACTCTTACACTTCAACTGTGAAATTAGATTATAGAAAAACTGATTGAGGCTTGGAAATAACGTCTGTTAGATACAAATGACATGCAATTTTGGTCCCATTATACTTGAGAAATGAATAAATGAGTTGAAAAATAGCCAGGTGGTCATTTTGATCCCGTGCCTTTGATCCCAGCAGTTGGAAAGCAGAGGCAGGTGGATCTCTGAGTTCAAGGCCAGCCTGGTCTACAGGGCAAGTTTTAGGATATCCAGGACAAGACAAAGAAACCCTGTCTTGGAAAAAAAATTGAAAAATCTGTCCGGTTTGTTAAAAAGTTATTAGCCTAGAGAAGCAAACGCTTAAAGGATTGCTTGATCCCATCTCCAGGTACAAGTGGGGTGGCCTGGGGGAGTCTGATTCATTGTTCCTAATGAGCTTCAGAGACTGAAGAGTAAAAATGCCCTTAAGTTAAAGGGGAGGGAGTTATTTCGATGAATATGAGGATCATCAAAATTAGGAAACATTTGAATGACCGCTATTGAAAGTTTTGAGGGGAGAAGGTATAGGGAACTTTCGGGATAGCATTTGGAATGTAAATAAAGAAAATATCTAATAACAAAATAATTTTAAAAAGTTTTAAATTTTGTGTTGTCCCACTTAAATGGATTAATGTAGAATAAATTACCCCAAAGCTTTTGGTAGTGTGTATTCTTGCAATGCACTGCATGTATATTCTTGTCTCCCTTCCCCCACCCCACCCCGCCCAGTGCTGTTGCCTATGCCCTGAGGGCTCATGGTGCTTCTAGAGATGCTGGTACGGACCACTGCTCCATGTGATGCTAGCACGGATCACTTGGCTTTATTCACATGCTTGGGTCTTGTTGCTAGTTGTTGGTTGAGACTTCTTGGTTGTCCTCCATGAAGTCTACCTGTCTCCTCATTGAGCAAGATCAAGCTCCTAGGCCATAAAGGAAGCTGCAAGGTCAGAATCTTCCAACTGATCACTTTTGTCCTCGTTGGTTTGGCTAAATATAGCCCAGAGCCAACAGGCTAGTGTGTGAACCTGACTTCATGAAGGATAGTGTTGAAGTCACCATGCAAAAGGACATGTACTAATAATTATGGTTAGGATCATTGCTGCTAATTTTGAGACAGTGTACCATACTGACCTTAGTGCTTTCTCAGGAGAGAAGGATCAGTGTGTAGTCACTGAGTGGATAGACAGGCGTATGCACGTCCAACTCTCCTGGGGGAATTTACAAGCTTGGACTCCTAGGTACCAGACGTGTGACTCAGCATCTCCTGGGGGTGTGTGTGTTGGTTTGTAAGAGACACTGTGTCCTCTCAGGTAACAACCAGCAACATGAGTATGGGACAAGTTTAATATAAGGCAGCCCATTCAGTGCCTTAGGATGGGCCACCCCTGCTCTGCTTCCTGCACCTGGCTGACCTGGCTGACCCGGCTGACCCGCCCACTCGCATCCTAGCTTCTGTTGTAAGCTTACATCTCATTCAATCAGCTCATCGCCAGAGCTTGTTTCCTGAGGCTTAAACTCAATTCTTTCTTTCTCCTAGTGTCAAGCGCCTCCCAGTGTTTCAGTCTCTAAATATTTGTGAGCTGATTTGACTGTCTTCTTCCTTTTCCTGTGTTTAACACAGTGCGTTTCCCTTGTAAGAGGCTCCGGGTTTTTGTTGAATGAGTAACCGGTTGATTAAATGCATTCATGAATGAAGTGATCCTCGAATTCCCTTTCAGAGGTGATTAGGATTTTGGACAGGTGGAGCAAATGAATGAGAACCTCGTTGTTGTGAAGTCTACGGTGTAGATCATATTATTGCTTTCGGGAGGCGGAGGAACTGGTTTGGAAACGTTGGAAGGTTTGGTTTCTAATGTACTTAGTACGCCATGTTTGAGCAGTGGATATCCAGCAGCCTTTCAGAAGTGTAGTCCTGAAACAAGGGTGAGACAGATGCCAGAAAGAAAACCATGGGGTGCATTCTTTCAGCCAATGCAGGGAGCCCCTGCTATGTGCCAGACAACTATGTTAGAGGGAAGGTGAACTCAAGACCCATACCAAGCCTCCTCCTGAACTGTGTTGGGAAGAATACTTCAGCCAGGAAAGTGAGCGCAAGTGTGTTGCCTGGGGAAATGAATACCTTTTTTTTTTTTTTTGAGAAATTGAAAACTGAGTGATAGAAGGTCAGAGTGAGGTGAATGAGGGGGGAGGTATGAAGCAGGTGGGAAGGCAGGGGACCCACAATCCCTAACAGCCTCATGGGAGACCACGGATGATTTGAAACTGGTTTAAGCATTTGCTGTGACTACTCTAGAGAATAGAGTGTGGCCTCATGAATTGCTTTTGTTGTCGCTGTGACAAAATACCTGAGGCAGAACAGTAGAAAGGAGGAAAGGTTTCTTTTGACTCATGTTTCAAGAGGGTACAGTCAGTCTGACCTGGTGGGGACAATTTGGCAGAGTTCATGGTGGCTGGAGCTTGTGGTGAGCACCTAGGGTCAGCAGAGACCAGGGAGCAGGCAGCAGGGGATGCTGGTACTCTCTGCCCGCACCCCCCCCCTTTAGCTAGTCTGTCTCTGTCTCTCTCTGTCTGTCTCTCTCTCTGTCTCTCTCTGTCTCTCTCTCTCTCTCTCTCACACACACACACACACACACCTCCTGCTCATGGGATTGTGAGGTTGGTCTTCACTCTCCAGAATATGCTGGAAGACACCCACAGCTGTATTTGCTGAGTGATTCCAAATCCAGTCGGTTGACAACGATGATTAGCTGTCCCAGTGGCAAAGAGGGGATCTTCGTGGAAGTGTTTACAGGAGGCAGATGGGCAGGGTATCACAGTGTGTGCACCGAGAACGGTTTTTCCCAGCTCTTTTCCTGTTTCTCTCTCGACCCACTCTTTGATGTAGTCAAATTCCCTGTTTTTGTCTTCTTGGCCAGTCTTGTGCTCTGCTGTTGTGGCCACCTCAGGTCTTGACCTTCTCTTCGTGCTTGGGGAGCAGGAGGCTCATGGTAGTCTTCTTGGGTCCAGAGGCTTGTACTTCTTGCCCTGGTAGAATTTCCTGAGGTTTTCCTTTTGAATCTGGCTAAGGACGGTGAGGACACCAGTGGCTGGATGTGCATGACTTGGAGAGCCAGGATGCAGCATTGACTGTCACCTTGGCAACTGGAAGCTGGGACAGCTCCACCCTCCACCTTGCCTCCTTGATCTTAGCCATGTGGCTGGCTGTGCTGCTCACTGGTGGCTCGGCCACCTGGTCCAAGTGCTTCACGTTCCTTGTTTAATAGGTTCATATCCTGCCACCGTCCAAGACTTTTTGTCCTCTTCTTGCTTTTGTCTCTTCGGAGGGAGTTTACACACGGTGGATACAGAGCTTATGTTAATTTTATGGGCCAGGGTTTTAGTTTCTTTCTTGTTGCTAGCATGTCAGCTTCCTCTTCTCCTTCCATGGCATTTAAATTCCGTTTCTAAGGCTGCTTTCTGAATTCTCAGTCTGGCTCCAATCCATCAACCCAGTGTAGTCCTATCCCTCAGGACCACTGGGATTGTTAAGACCACCCCTCTCTTCCTGCCTTGTGTCTCATTATCTAACCCAGGCACTCGTGCTTACTCATCTTGATCTCCTTGAGCACCTTTGTTTCTGCTCTGCTTAAGACTTTAGTGTCATCCTTCCTAAGAAGCCTCCTTTGCCTGGTCTGTCACTGGGAACTCACATCCTCCCCC
Organism: Mus caroli; assembly: GCF_978045245.1. Taxonomy (NCBI): domain Eukaryota; kingdom Metazoa; phylum Chordata; class Mammalia; order Rodentia; family Muridae; genus Mus; species Mus caroli. The sequence continues at coordinate 39,788,558 of NW_028227268.1, forward strand.
GATCTTCTAGCAGCAGAGCCTCTTTTGTGGCACCTTTATGTCATGGTGCATTATCTGCCTTTTCTTTCAGTAGCTGTGGCCTCGCCTTTATCCCACCGAGCAGATTTATCTCCTGGTGTCCAGTTCTGTTCCCTGCACACAGTAGGCATCCGGTGTCTGTCACGTGAATAAGTGGGGCTTTGACTGACATTTGTCTCTTTCCTTTCCAAGACGCTTGCTGTGATCTCCTCTGGCACTGACTCGCGCCCTTGTCTTGGCTCCCTTTTCTTCAACAGGTTTTGCCTGCTTCTTTCTCCCATTAGCAGTCACTGTGTGGGTGTCCTGCCTGCTGCCCATTTCCACCATGCTGCTGGTCAGATCTCCTCTGTCCTCATCCCAACCCATCCATGGGTCATATAACTAGTATGGGAGCCGAGTGTGGACATATTACAATCCTAATAAAAAGGCTGAAGAACAGTCCTTTAGGTTTATCGGTAGTTTGCTTTCAAGCTTTCTGACCCATGTTGAAAGGGAAGAGGGGGTACTAGATCTTTGAGTACTAGATCGAGGTGTGTAATAGTCCCACTATGGGATGTGGGATGTTAGAGGTTTATTTTTAAAAAACAACAACAACAAACCGTTCGGGAAACCACAGGCGCTTCCACCAACTGCTAATTTTGAATCCCTGAGGGTTTTTCTACAGCTGAAAGAGACATTAGCAATTAGTGGAGTCCCGCCCTCCTATTTTCCAGATGAGGAGACAGACCTGTAAGAGACTTAAATGGCTTGTCCATAAAAGCCAAGTGATTGTGCCCAGTGTTTACTCCTGCACGGAAGGGTGCCTGGGGAACTTCCAGCACCTGCAGAGCAGTGGAGTTAGGCTATAGGCTAGGCCTGGCGTGAGGGCTGCAGGCTTGTCACACGGCTGAGGTCACTGCAGTGTTCAACGGTAGCTCTGGGGTGGTGGCAGGTTTGATTCAGGGCAGTGCGCACCACAAGGACCCTTTGAATTGTCTCAGACACTGTTTTCTGGAGAACTGCTCTTTGGGGACCAGCTGTCAGAAATCTCTCTTCTGCATTTGATTGGGGGCCAACGTTTAATTATAAAAACAGTTCCAACTCCTATGGCTCATTTCATTTTTTTTTTTCCAGCCTTCCTATTCCATGTTTTGTTTTGGACTTCATTTCCTTATCTCAGCACCATTTGTGGTCCATTTTTATTGCTCATTGCAGGGCAGATGGCAGAATGAGGCATGGGAAATCCAGAAAATGTCTTAGAGGTCCAAGACTGTAAGAGTGCTCAACATGGGGCTGAAGAGATGGCTCAGCAGTTAAGAGCACCGACTGCTTTTCCGAAGGTCCTGAGTTCAAATCCCAGCAAACACATGGTGGCTCACAACCATCTGTAATGGCATCTGATGCCCTCTTCTGGTGTGTCTGAAGACAGCTACAGTGTACTTACATATAACGATAAATAAACCTTCAAAAAAAAAAAGTGTTCACCAGGCAAATCTTCAACTTCAAATAGTAATGGATTTTCCTGTCCAGTGAGCCAGTTGTCAGGAGCTATGAAAGGTTACCTGTTTGTCCAAGATTTAATGCTGTGCTGGAGAGCTGCAGTGTGGGCTGTCAGACAGCCCCAGACAGGAAGTTGGCTTCCAACAGAATGCAGCTGTCTGCACTGCAGCCTGAGTGTTTGCAGTTTGAAACTTGCTGTGGGTAAAAAGTCAAGATTTCAACCAGATGTGGTGGTGCACACCTGTAGTGATTCCAGTATCCAGAGGCTGAGGGAGGCCAAGACTTAATATTGAAATGTTGCCTAGAGAAATCTGTCCTTGGTGTGAGAGGGAGGTAATACGGTAGCCATTTAATACACGTAGGGATTTCTTTCTCAGTGCTGTGACCTTTGCCTTACACGCAGCAGTTCAGGGGAGAAAACCTTGGCTTTTGTTCTTGTCCTTTGGCTTACGGTTTGTGGAGATACAGTCTGCCATGACAGGAAGTGCTTGGTGCCAGAGATGTGCCTAGTCGAATTGCATCTGTAGGAAGCAAAGAATAAGACCGTCAGGGCCTGGCTCTAAAACGTCAAGGCACCCGCAGAGTGCCGACTTCCCCTTGTGAGGTCTCACAGCCTTCCAAAACAGAGCCATCACCTGGGGACACTGGAGCCCATGGGGACATTCCATGTTCAACCACAAAACAGCTGTTGCCTCTGTACATAGCAGTTTTTCTTCTGGGACCCAGGCGATTCTTTAGAGTTACAGGCATGGTGTTTTCCCTGGTTTCTTCTACAATGTTGCAGTTTCCGTTTATAAACCATAATGGCACTGAGCTGACTGCTGCTGGCCTGCTACTTTTGGTAGGTGTGAGACTGAGTCCTGTCCTAGCTCCTTTTTAAAATAACAGTAGGACATTTTAACACATAATTCACCAGACTTGTGAGTAACGGGTTCCCTTTGTGAGGCTCCAGGATTCCTAGCACCTTCTCTGTGTTTTGGCCATGGCAGTTTACAAAGCACTGTGGGTCTTTGTGAAGGTTTATTATCTTTGAACTGAGAGTTTCCTTGCATACTGGAGGTTGGATCTAATTCTAGCGCCCCCCCCCCCCCCCCCCCCGCAGTCTCTGGAGAAGTTATTAAATAAGTAATCTGCCTTGGGGTCACTCAGCTGGTAAACAATCTCAATGGCCCCCTTTTCCTAAGCCCTACCCCCTTTTTCATTGCTTCCTACTGTGAAATCGCCTTTATTGCCTTCATTAGGGGACCAGATTGGCTGTGGGATAGCCACCTGCAGGGAGTCACCTTGGAATCTTTGTGGATTATTAAAATTGCTTGAGTTATTTCAAAACTGATCCATTCTGCTGTCCTGGAGCTATAATTAGGGGCATATAAAGGTCTTCTTTTAAATTATCATTTGACTAAGAAATACATTTTTATTGTCCTAAGTCTTTGGGATTGTTGGCTACTAAGGTCCCATTAACACCTTCAAAGCTGTCATTCCTTTTTGTTTCATCATAGAATTGTTTGGAGACATTTAAGAACCAGTCCAAGTCACTGAGCTTCAGTGTGGCATTCTTTGTGCACACAGTAAACTTGGTTCAGTATGTTGAACCGAGCATGCTCAGAGCACTCATGCTTTCTAGGTAAAGGTCTCCTTTTTTTTTTTTTGAGATTTATTATATACATATATTTATTATATATAAGTACACTGTAGCTGTCTTCAGACACACCATCAGATTCCATTACAGATGGTTGTGAGCCACCATGTGGCTGCTGGGATGTAAACTCAAGACCTCTGGAAGAGCAGTCAGTGCTCTTAACCACTGAGCCTTCTCTCCAGCCAGGTAAAAGTCTTGATTACATTTTTTTTCCCCCTGCATTCAGTATCCCAGCCACATTGCAAAGAAGACTAGGGGGTGGGGAGTGAGTGTTGGGGTCGGTGCTGGGCTGGTGGATTTGCAAATCAAGGTAGAGAGGACAGTACTTCCCTAAAATTAGCACTGGGGTCTCCATGTTATCAAGGATGTGAATAGGAACTGTTTTGTATTTTGTTGTGGGATAGCGACAAAGTAAAATCTGAGGGCCAGATTAAGCACAGGTGTTCTTTGGTAGGGGAGAATATGGTAAAATTACAAAGGAGGGTAGTTGTTGTTGGTTTTTTGTTTTTGTGTTTTTGTTTTTGTTCTTTGTGGTATTATCACTTACTTGCGTCCAGCTGGGGTGCTGGTGCCCCACTGCCACCCTAGGTCAGACGGTGAGAATGCTCATTTTGCCCCAACCTGGTGGAGAAGCACCAAGAGGAGTTGTGAGTTGGCTGGACTGCCGGAGAGGAAGACAAATGGAAGCTTACTGCAGTGGACTAGAAAGGGGAAGTAATGTCACAGCCTAGCCTATGGAAGGACAGCCATTGTGAGTGTAAGACCCAAAAAGCCTTAAGTCTGGGATGTCCCACTCCTAGAGACACAGAGAAGGAGATCGATGCAAAAAGCAAGAGGTTTATCAATCCAGCAAGCTAGGGTCATCCTGGAATCGGGATGGAAACGACCCCTAGTAGCTAAAGCACACACCTTTTATACATTTTTTAGAGCAGTCCTCAGTCACAGTTTAGGGCTGGCAGTTTATCATTGGTTAACCTTTAACTGCATTAAGGGGGCAGACTTAAGGACTGGAGACATTGTGTGGGCTTTTCTATACAATCAGAGGACTATCTCTTAGTGGGTAAACTTAAGGACTGGAGACATTGTGTGGGCTTTTCTATACAATCAGAGGACTATCTCTTAGCACACCTTGCAGTGAGGCAAATTCTGGGAAAAGAACACATTTACTTAACTCTTTACAACCATGGTCATTTTGAGCTACCACAAATCTTACATTAGCAGCTCCTGGAAGTTCTTCAAGGGGTTCCACATTCATTTAGAGCCAGTGGAAAAGGCCACAAAGATCATCGAGCCTCTTGCTAAGAACTAGATTGAATTGGATTAAAAGTTTTGGCTTGTCTAATGGAGGTAAAAACAAACAAGCCAAAAACAAAAACAAAAAAACAAAAAAAAACCAAAACCAAAAAAGGAATCTTTGTCTTCTAAAAAACCTTCAAATGCCAGGTATACTGGCATGTACCTGGTGAGGTGGAAGGTTGCTTGAGTCCGTGAGTTCAAGACCAGTCTCAGGAACGTAGGTTCCAAGTGGGAAACAAAAGTGAAAAAAACAATTTGCTTAGGCCAGCAAGATGGTTCAGGCCCCTGCTGTTAGCATTATGTCTAAACTCCACCCCACAATTACCTGGCAACAGCCAGGTAGGCCTGGCCTGCTATAAAAGGGGCTGCTTGCCCCCTCCTCTCTCTCTTACTCCTGCCTCCTGCTTGCTTCTCTCTTGCCCTCTTGGGCTTTTCCCTTCCTCCCTCTCCCCACGTGGTGGTCATGGCTTGCCTCTACTTCTCTCTCCCTCTCTCTGTCTTTCTCTGCCTCTACTACCCCCTTAACTCCCCTTCCCATATCCTCTGTTCTGTACTATACCAGTCATGTGACTGGTCCCTCAGTGGGAAGAGATACCTTGACATGGACCCACTAAGACACCCCCTCCCCCCATACCTCACCACACCCCCATAGAACGTATCTTATACCTCATTATCTTTTTATAAACACATCATCTGCAACCTATGTTTAAAAAGCCTGTCCTCCCTGCTCCAGCATTCCTACAGCAAGATGGAAGGCAGGGACAGGAGTATCTATCCCACAAAGGCACAGCTATGGAAATAACAAGAGAAGGCTGCCTTGGAAATAAAGTCGAGGGCCAATAAGAAGCCTTAGTGGGCAAAGGTGCTCACTGCCGCACCTGGTGATCCCTAGGATCCACGTGGTAGAAGAAAACTGACGTCTGGAAGTTAACGTCTGATTGTACACGTGCCCTGGCACATGCCCATCCCAAATGTAGTAAAATTAAAGCTTAATGTAATACAAAGTTTAAACACCCCATCTTCTTCATAGCCACCTTTCCCTGGGTGTACATTATATGTTAAGCTCTGGGGCAAATGCATGCATATTTTAACTCTTTCAGTGAGGGTTCTTTCTGTTCATGACACTTGGCCACAGAACCTTTTATGCAGGCTACCTTAAAAGCAAATTGCATTATTTGGTCCTAATCAGAATTAGTGCATTGACTATTCCTGGGGCACCAGGGGTCCCTCCACTGGCCTGTGGCTTCTTTATTTTAATCCTGGCTCACCTGTAGTTTGCCAGTGTGATAGTATTTTGTGAAAGCAGTATCTTGAGGCAGAAATTCCTGAGAAGTTTATCTGATGAGTCCTGTTTCCTGCAGAGGACTAGAGGGAGAGGAGTCTCTTTAGTCCTGATGAGCTGTGTCATCAGTTTTGATGGAAGACGATTCTGCAGTAATTAAACTGCGGGTCCGTTTATTCTGTGTTCAGCCTCGTTAGAAGACTTCACTCCAAACTGCTTCCTTTTCTGATTGACTCCCCCTTTGGGGCAGAGTGCCTGGGCTGAAATGAATGTGTGGGTTTATGCTGCAGTGTTCAATCTGTCATCTCTTCTAAACGCCACACTAAGAAGCAGCCATTTAATTGGTCAGACCCCGGGGGTGATATTTTGGCACCGCTCCATTGGTAGGAATTACTTTTCCTTGAACTTGGAGCAGATGCCGAGATCCCTCTGCAGATATTTGTCATAGACTAGTTGAAACTAGGGAGTTTCCAAGAACATTTATAACTTGTGATTGTTATGTATGTTTTTCAGTTGTTTACAATGGCTCCCACTTCAAGAATAGAGCTCACTTTAGTGCTAGCGGGGAAGTGCGGTCTCTCTGCTATGCTCATTAGTCAGTGTCGTTTTAACCCTTTACATCCCAAGACCCTCTTGTGTCCTGTTGCAGGTCTTACTGCTGCTTCTTCCAGCCTGTGTGGGCTGTGCTGAGTGGGGCAGGCAGAGCTCCACTATATTCCCTGGAGAGGCGTGCTCTCTGATTTCTCTGTTGTATTTTGCTTTTGTGTTTCTTTGCATTCTCTGCAGCTCCCTTCACAGCTTTATGCCGAAGACTTTGGATGCCCTGTTTCCCTCCACCCCCACCCCGCTTCTGGTTTCCTGCTGCTAGAACAACCAGCATTAACATTGGTCTGTTCCTTTCAGGCAGCCTGCTTCTGGCTTTCTTTTTTTGGTGATGAGTGGATGATACTAACTTGGTAGAAGTATCTTAGTGAGTGGCTCTGGTTGCCCCTTAAAGGCACCGCTGCTGTTACCTGGAGTTAAGCCTCTTCATTTGCCGCTCATTTTAGAATCATAACTGTGGAAAGATGAAATGCTGACATTGTTGGAAGGTTCTGTTATCCCTAGTGAGAATGAATGATTCAGTGTGTGTCATACAGCACTAAGACTGGGGGTGAAGCTCTCTGTACTCCCTGTCTTAAGGACAAAGATGTGTAGCAATAGAAGCGAGGCGCCGGGCGTTGGTGGCACATGCCTTTAATCCCAGCACTTGGGAGGCAGAGGCAGGTGGATTTCTGAGTTTGAGGCCAGCCTGGTCTACAGAGTGAGTTCCAGGACAGCCAGGGCTACACAGAGAAACCCTGTCTCGAAAAACTAAAAAAAAAAAAGAAGAAGAAGAAGAAGAAGAAGAAGAAGAAGAAGAAGAAGAAGCAGCAGCAGCAGCCGAGAGGCATCTGGGTATTAAAGACTTTAGCTTTAGAAGTTTGCCAAAGCACACATAACCAGTAGGAAAAGCATGTGACCTAGATGTGTAGGTTAAAATTCTGTGTCCTCAGGAATGGTTTTCTGTTCTTTTGACACAGTGCTCAAGTGTTGAAAGGTTGGCTTGGGGTAGCTTTTTGTTTTTAAATCTGTAGAGGAGGCGAGAGGCTCTGATGAAGAACTTCTTTCCTGCAGGCCACTGTCTTCTCTCACAGTAAAGCTACTGAGTTCCGAGTGCTGACTACAGGCAAGTGGACTGTGCAGGCAGCACCTCTTTCTATAGGACACTAAATTAGTCAAGTCATTTGGTCTCATCTCTTACCCAGTAGCTGGTATAGCCTGCTTTCTTCATTTTAACTTGGATCTGTGTAAGATTAATTTCTCAATGAGACATTAGATTCAGGCATAACTAAATATATATTAGGTGTTTTGGAACATTCTTTCTTTGTTCTTAGAAAAATGCCTTTAATCCCAGAGGCAAGCTGATGTCTGTGAATTCCAGGCTAGCCTAGTCTACAGAGTGAGTTCCAGGACAGCCAAGATACATTCTCTCTCTCATTCTCTCATTCTGTCTCTCTGTCTGTCTCTGTCTGTCTGTCTCTCTCTCTCTGGGGGGGGGGGGGTATTTTTCCAGGGTCACTGAGGAACCTCGAGTGTGAATAATTCTTCCAGTTTTCCTTTTGCCACTCAAAACAATATCACAAGAGAGCTCTCTGCTAAGGCTCTGATTCTTTGTATTGAATTCTCTAGCTTGGTAGAAAAAGGAGCTGCCAAGCTTAACTGCCCTAAAGACACAGGCATGTGTAGGCATGGAGGCTTTGGAAGTTATTGTGGGAGAGCCAGACATTTGATTCTTACCAGTCCTTTGCCCAATAATGCTTATACCTAGCACTGACCTCTGCTTGTATGTGGTGCCTCTGTGTGTGTGTGTGTGTGTGTGTGTGTGACATAGCTTAGGCCTTACACTCTTCTTGATCAAATTCTTCTTGATCACCTCACCCCTGCAAGTGCTGGGGTTACAGGCTTGGGCTTTATGGAAGGGTGAAAAACTTAGTACAAGTACGATTTCTCCGTGCAGAGCACACACCCCCTCCCCCAGCCCAGTGTGTGCTGTATAGAGATGTTTATTCCTGTTAATCTGAAGCCCAGGGACCACATTCAAGCACACTCAGCATGACAGCCAGGATTTAAGGACCAGTCTCACTGAAAGCCAGACTAAAACATTTGGGAACAACTTCCTTTCCCCCCAAACTGGTTTTATCTTCTTAAATTTTATCTATCAGGTAAAATTCCCATCTATGAAATCTATATTATCCATTACCCACATTCTGAGTACTGCCTTGAAGGACACTTGGGAGTTAGTTCCCACCTTGTGAAGGCTTGCCTGTCTGTGCCTGGCCCATGCACCACTTCAGCAGGGTCTTTTATTCACTTGGGTTCTAAAGTTCCACCATATTCTTGTTTCCTCTGTGACTTAGAGGTTCTGAGTTCTTTATTCTGAAATAAATATCGCAGGAATACTCTCGGATTCAGAGAGAACATGCTCCATTGCTGTACACCCAGCTCGTGAGGCCGGCTGGTACCATGGTTCACTCTGCAGCTTGCTTGCTTGCGACTGCAACAGTCACCTAGTTGATGTTCATTGGCAGTGTCACCAGCATCTTAAATCTTCCAAGTCAGGGTTAAATGCCCCGGGCAATTTTGCTGGAAAATTCCAGTTTCAACCCTGAGATTCTAAGTCTAACGGCTTCAGGGAGTTCACGTTTCTTGCCTGGTCAACTTATTTTTAAAAGCGAGCAGTCTTCCAAGTTGAGAGATGATTTTAAATTTCAGGTGAGTTCTTAAAAAACAGGGCTTCTTTTTCACTCGGGCAGTATAATCATCCAGCTGTGTCCCAGCCCTGAAACACACGGTGCCAGGTGACCAGGAAGACAAAGAGTCACTGAAACGCAGACCACTGCCATTTTAGAATCAAAGCACAGTTTAGTAATGTCTGCAGTGTGCTGCCTGTCAGATGCATCTCTCTTGGCCAGCTACTTCTCGATGTCACTTTTTATCCCTACAGTTATCTATCTCTGGGAAGTATACAGATTTAAAAAGTAAGTAGGGGCTGGGGAGACAGCTTAATTGTTGGTATAGTGCTTGCTTCAAACCCCAAGGGAGCTGAGGTTCAGCATCCTCTCACAAGTGTCCTGGCAGAGCTGTATGCATCTCTAATCCCAGCCCTGGAGAGGCAGACTCAGGTGGATGGATCTCCAGAGCTCATTTGCCAAACAGTTTAGTGAAAATCAGAGAGCTCCAGGTTAAGTGAGAGAACTTGTCTCAAAAAATCAGATAGACAGTGATTGAGGAAGACATGGATGTTGACCTCTGGCCTTTACACGTGTTGGTACCCATGTGCATATGCAGTCACCCACACTTGCGCACATACCCATACAACAGGAACATCCAAAGCAGGCACAAGCTTAAATTAGCCACCCTTCATTTTTCTCATGAAGGGTTTTTCTTTCCCAGTCACATTGTCGCTGTTAATATGGAGAGGGTGAGCTTTTTGGTTCTAAGGAGAAATAGAACTCGATGTCTCAGCTGTGCTGATAAAATATGATTGCTGTTTGATGACATTCTATTCAGCCCACAATTTGGGTGTCTGAGTCACGTATTAAGGAAACTGTGAAGGAAAGCAGGGACATAGGGGCAGTGAGCTTAAATGGGGAGAGCTTCCAGAGACAGGGTCCCAGTTGAGATCAGGGGAAGCTGTCCAGGCAGGTGACACACTGGAACCTGAAGAACCCAGGAGGAAGAGGGAAGTGGGAGCTAAAGAGCAGAATGGAGGGAGTGGAGGAAGTGCTAGTGGGCATCTCCAGTAAGAGGTGTGGTTGGGGAGTGCTGAGTGCCTGAGAGCCAGCAGGGAGCTCTGGAGGTGGGAGAAGAGTGGAGGTGCTGAGCCCAGAGGCTGGGAGGTGGTTGGAATGCTGGGAGCCTGAGGGATGAAGGTAGAGAGGTGTCCTGGCTGCTTGCAATTGGCTTTGGTGATTTAGGAGAGATTATGTAGAACACCTGGGTCAAGGAGCTTGGAGAAGCTTGTTAGGGGACTGTAGGAAAAGAGAGAGAGACAGAGAGAGAGAGAGAGAGAGAGAGAGAGAGAGAGAGAGAGAGAGAGAGAGAGAGAGAGAGAGAGAGAGAGAGAGAGAGAGAGAGAGAGAGGCAGGCGTTTTGATGTAGAGAAAATGAACTTTACAGGGGTGAGGGTCAAAATGGTTTCTCTTTTGCTCTTACAAATTGTATATGTGTTACTAGATGCTTAAGAAATCCCATATAAGATGGTATTGAGGCGCATGCCTTTAATCCTAGCACTCAGCAGGCAGAGGCAAGCAGATCTCGGAGTTCAAGGCTAGCTTGATTTACTGAGCAAATTCTAGGGACAGATCGGGCCACAAAGAAAGACCTCATTTCAAAAACAAATCCCGAATAAAATCATGCATGTGCACGGTGGCACACGGCTTTAATCCCCACATATGGAGGGGTAGAGGCAGGAAGATCACAAGTTCAAGGCTAGTCTGATGTGCAGTGAATTCCAGGATAGCCCAGGGCTACCTACACAGAGAAAACCTGTCTTGAAGAATTAAAAAAACAAAACAAAACAAACCATCACATATCACAAGAGAAACACACAAACTATACATGTAATTGAGTGGATTCTAGAACCTGTGTGATTACTTAGATGTGGCAGCAGTGAGGTTGGAGAGATTGATGCTTCAGAGGTTAGGAGCTCTTGCTGCCCTTATGGAAAACCTGGCTTCCAGTCCTAGCATCTTTGTCCCGTGTCTGGCAGTTCTTAAGGCCTGTAATCCTTGCCCCAAGAAATTTGATGCTCTCTTCTGGCCTCTGTGGGCATTGGGCTCATGGGCACATACAGACAAGCAGGTACACATACTACACATAAATGAAAAAATTAAAAAGAAACAGTATTAGCAGAAGATTCCCATGCATCTTCCCTCCTATCGTCCCCAAGTGCCACCTCTGTCCCTGCTTTAGCTGATTGATTGGTTCTGTCTTGCTGGGTTGTCCAGGCTGACCTTAGGTTCTTGGGCTCAAATGATTTAGCTGCTTCAGTCTCCCAAGTAGGTAGGACTGTGGGATATGCCACCATGCAGGGATACACTATCCTAATTCACACACTTTTTGTATGTGACCATTTAGTTCATATACACTGGCACCTCTTTCTTTCTGTCAGCATCAGATCTATGTGAGATCTGTCAGTGCTGTTATGTATATCTCACTGCTGTCCAAACATAATTTCGTTCTCCATTTTGCTATTGATGGGCATTGGGCTGTTTCTAGCTTGTGGCTATTATAGCAGTGCATCCATGGATATTGTGTACTTGCATTTGGTGAGTTTATTATTCCTGGAAGCAGAATTTCAAAGCTATGGAAATAAATGTGTGTTTGTCTGTGTCACACACAAACTGTCACTTGTACACACACACACACACCATTACTGATGCACATTCCAGGTTCTTCCTCCTACCATCAGTGTTAGAATCCTATTTGCTCTCCAGCCTTTAGCAACATTTGTTAGACTTTCTTCCGTTTTTTGCTGTACCAATGGGAATTTGGTGGCAACACCCTGGCCTGTAATTTGTACTTGCCTTATGATAAGGAAAAGTTTTTTAAAACCTGGGGGGATCCTGGAGCATGCCTGTACATTGCCAAAAAAGTTCTAATAGAGTCAGAGCCAGGGTGGCAGGCTACAGGGTGGACTGACTTCTAAGTCTAGGGCCCTATGGTTAGGGTCTGACTTTGCTCTCCATTTTCTGTGACTTTCAGCAACTTATTTCTCTGAACCTTGGGTTTCTTACCTGCAGGTGAAAGGATCTGTCTTGTTAGGCTTGCTGGAGCTAATGCTAGATGAAGCCCCTGGCTCCACGTCTGGCAGGAAGGAAGGGACGACAGCTCTCTCTTCACTTCTCTTTTTTTTTCTTTCTCTTTCTTTCTTTCTTTCTTTCTTTCTTTCTTTCTTTCTTTCTTTCTTTTTTTTTGTTTTTTTTTTTTGTTTTTTTTTTTTTTGTTGTTGTTTTTCGAGATAGGGTTTCTCTGTGTAGCCCTGGCTGTCTTGGAACTCACTTTGTAGACCAGGATGGCCTGGAACTCAGAAATCCGCCTGTCTCTGCCTCCCAAGTGCTGGGATTAAAGGCGTGTGCCACCACACCCGGCCCTTCACTTCTCAAATACATACATTGTTATCAGTTACTTCAGAGAACCTTGGCTGTGCCATATTGCTGGGCCTTCCTCAGCATTTCCCTCCAAAGCCTCTGCAGCTGTACTTTAATTGCTTTTTAAGGATAGCATACAAGATGAAACTCAACCCATCCTGTATTGACCATCTATAACACCGGATACTTTGCTTTATGCACTTAGAGCCTCATTGCTGTCAACCATTCCAGGAATACATTAGTGGTCATAGGTGGACCATCCCTGGGTAAGTGAGATGATTCAGCCACTTGATAATTTGCTGTGTCAAAAGGTACCTCCCTGAGGCTGGAGGTGGGGGGGCGCTCCAACTGGGTATTTTTTTAAGGGCTCTTTATAAGGTCCTATACAGTGGGTTTACTATGAATGTGTTAATTCCTGGATATAGCTCTTTGCATCTGTGAAGCTCCTGTTGCAGAGCCAGTGCACTGAATGTTTAATTAGAATCAGAACAGGTTGCATGCAAAGCTTGGGGACATTAATGTCTGTGCAAGAGTGTCAGAGCCTCTAGAAATCGAGTTATAGACAATTGTGAGCTGCCGTGTGGGTGCTGCGAATTGAACCTGGGTCCTTTGGAGGATCAGCCAGTGGTCGGAACTGCTGAGCCATCTTTCTAGCCACAGAACTCCCTTTCTAGCCCCACTCCTTTCAGGGCCAGGCCCTTAACAGCTACTGATCTACATTAAGTTATTCATTTGCCTTGGGCAGGTGTTCAAAATGGAGGAATGTTTTAAAATTACTTAGGAATGTAGTTTGTTGTTGGTGGTAGTTTTTTGTTTGTTTGTTTGTTTTTAAAGAAACCATTACTATTTGCCTTCTTGCCTCTATGGTGGTGTACCAAACCCACCTGGAATAGGCAATATTTTGCTCTGTTGTTAACACCATAGTTTTCCTGTTCAGCATTAAATGTCAACATATCTCACGAAGTTATAAAAAGCTCGCTAGCTTTCCTGTAGGGAGCCTCTGAGAACAGTATGGCTTTCTCATTCACTCCCCATCTTGCATCCCCTACCTTCTGCCTGTTGCGCATGGTGGAAGGTCACAGCCAAGCACAGTAAAAGTGTGTGTGGTGAAGCCGGGCGTGGTGGCGCACGCCTTTAATCCCAGCACTTGGGAGGCAGAGGCAGGCGGATTTCTGAGTTCGAGGCCAGCCTGGTCTACAAAGTGAGTTCCAGGACAGCCAGGGTTACACAGAGAAACCCTGTCTTGAAAAAAAAAAAAAAAGTGTGCGTGGTGTTTGCCCAGAATCCATCTTCTCAGAGTAGGGTGGGGAGTTTGGGCGGAGCCCTCAGTAAAGGTGTGGTTGTTTTCTTTTTAAGATCTAGAAAGGAGTTTGTAGGGCAGAGAATGGCGCTTTCAAAGTGTCCTGTTTACCCACTCCCCAAAGCTGGTTCCCAGGTTAGTCATTCAGCAATGTAATCAGATGGTGTTTGTTTGGGGTTAAGGGATCCCAAGAGCCTTCCCAAGAGAGTAGCATTGTTAGCTTGACAGCCTCTTGTCCTGGGAGCCTACCATGAATACAGTTTTTAGATGAGTACTTTAACTGCCCACACTAGCAGATGGTTCTTTTCTGATATTTAAATTTCTCCGTGAACTTTGCTTGGATTTGTTCTGTGAGACTGACCCAGGTCTGAATATTTTGACACTGGTATTCTTGTTACTTGCCACCTCTGTTCCATAGTTAACCTTCCCTGAATGCACATACCCAGATGAACACAGACCTGTGGGGTCACAGTGTGGCAAGAGTTAAGTCTTCTCAGGGGGCCATCTGCCTCCTTTCAGAGCAGATGAACAGGCTGTTCTTCCGAGATGCTTAGAAGAGGCCCTTGAGGTGCAGAGACAGACTGTGGAGGAAGCTCTGTTGCCCTGACTCCTAGCTAGAAGTGGGCCTGATCTCCTGTCACAGTGGCTGATGGTAGCTCTCCTGTCTTACTGGGCCTTCAGGTCTTGTGGTTGAGTCCCTTGTCATAGAGGCTGCTTCCTCCTAAGCGTTTATCAGGCCCGGTGGAGTCCGACAGGCAGCCTTTTGTTTCCGGGCTGCCTGTACCTCACAGTGTAGCGCTCCTGCTCACATGGCCGAGCCCTGACCTCTGTCTTCACTTGCTTGTTTTTAGGAATCCTTACCTCTTTGTCATGATGGAGATGGGACAAGCCTAGGACCTTGTGCATGCTAAATCCTTTGCCTCTGCACCGAATCCCCAGAAATCATAAGTAGCCAGACCTGGGCGCCTCTTATTCTATTCTTTTGCTTGTTGTCGCCAGTGCTACCTTTTTCTCTCTGGTTCCATCTGCCTTCATCTCCATCCCACAGTGGTGGAAGATGGCTGACCCCGTCCAGGAGTGTGCTAGTCCCTTGCCTGATGACATTTCTTGTCCCCCCTAGCCCTTGCTCCCTTCACTGATGGCTGATGGCTTCCCTTCATCTGTGGCCTGTTTGCCTGCACTTACACTAGCGACCCGCATCCTCTTCAGCTGCTGCCTTCGCTCTTTCTTCTAGATAGCTTATCCTCGAGGCACCTCAGAGTCTCTTGTCTCTCCTTCTCTTTCCTGTGGTCACTAGTCAGCTGCCGTTCTCCTAAGCAGAGCACACACACTTTGTTAAGGCAAAGGACTTTAGATTTTTTTTTTTTTTTTTTTTGAGTTTGCGTTCCTGACTGTGCTCCACTCTCTGGGTTACTTAGCAGCACTGTTCAGTTCTTTGAAGCAATGCTCTTGCGGTTCTCCCACCCGTGAGCATCCTCTGCCTCCCTGGTCAGCTCTCCTCGCTTGCCACAGAACATCTAATCCATGTCTTGCCCCACTCTGGCTCTGTGTATTTCCAGTACATCAAACACCCCTAAATCTCCGTCTTCTGCCTAGATGCGCACACATGGACATGCATGTGCCATAGGGAAAACTCAATTCTTAATCAACTTAACTCGCATATCAAGTAAGGTTTTCACAAAAAGTCCTGCTTCCTTCCCCTGGAATACAGGATTTTTCTCATGGCTCCTGGTAAAGTTGTTTACCTCATCCACCCCCACCCACCCTAGCCTTACTAAGCATCTTGTAGTTATTTCTCTCCTATGGTGCATGTCATATCATTTGTTACTGTTTGTCTTAGAAAATGCTCCTATTCCTGGCTGTCTGGTAAACGTCCCCTGCTGTCACATCAAGATGATGTCCTTTATTAGTGAATTATTGCCTTGTCTTGCCTTTGCATGTTTGTCCCATTCCCCACCCCCAACCCCCATAACTTTCTTCAAACCTTCATTAGAGCACTGCCAACTCCGGGAGACCCTTAACTCCCTGGGGATGGCTACTGAACACTGGGAGGACAAAGAAATTGGCATTAGGAACGAACGTGTGTGTAAGTGAGGGGATTCTCTTCTGTTCTTGGTTTATTTTTTGACAGTCTTTTTCTTTCTTTCTTTTTTTTTTTTTTTTCGAGACAGGGTTTCACTGTGCAGCCCTGGCTGTCCTGGAACTCACTTTGTAGACCAGGCTGGCCTCAAACTCAGAAATCTGCCTTTCTCTGCCTCCCGAGTGCTGGGATTAAAGGTGTGCGCCACCACGCCCGGCTTTGACAGTGTTTTATAGGGAGCTCTGACTAGCTCTGATTTACCATATCAACCAGGCTGGCCTTGAGCTCACAGAGATCTGCCTTGCTCAGTCTCCTGAGTGCTGCAATTAAAGGTGTGGACTGCATGTCTGGCTAAGGAGAGGTTTTAAGAGAAGTTACTGAGTCACCCATGGCCTTGTCCCATGCGGACAGGCCCAGAAAGCCACATGGTAAGCTATTGAAACCTCTAGGTTTATAGTCTTCCTTCGCCTTCTCGGAGGAAACTGTGGTAAAAGGCATTTTTACAGTGCAGACAGAAGCAACTAATAATGTGTTGAGGGCATTACTGACCTGTAGAGTGTCAGAGGACAAACATGAAGTACAGAGGAGGTGTGATAGGTTAAAGGTGGACAACACAGCTCAGAGGCAGCAGAGCAGGACAGGACTCTGTGCCCGTCCTGTCAGCATGCACTCGGACATATTAACATGTGATTTAAAGAACTGCAGAGCCGGGCGTGGTGGCGCACACCTTTAATCCCAGCACTCAGGAGGCAGAGGCAGGCGGATTTCTGAGTTCGAGGCCAGCCTGGTCTACAAAGTGAGTTCCAGGACAGCCAGGACTATACAGAGAAACCCTGTCTCAAAAAACCAAAAAAACAAAATAAGAACTGCAGAACTTCCTTTTCAGGGACACGCCACTTAAGGTCTTGTTAACACAGAGCTTCTTTTAGGCCGAGCATTCACGCTTTGTGTGGTGCTACACGCTGGAAGTAGAAGCAGGAGCTTGAGGGAGTTCTAAGACCTCTTGTCTATGTAGCAAATTCAAGACCTGTCTGGGCTACTAGAGACAGGGCCTCCAAACAAACCCCACAGAAACTCATTAACTTATGATGCATGCACGACATGGTCTTTACCATCATGCTGTGTGTGCTATGATTTTGCAGAAAGGCAGATTGGGTTTCTTACATGGTAACTTAGCTCCTCTGGTAAGTGACAGACAGAAGGATAGGTGGTGTTGGTGTGTACTTAGCCAAGGTGGCTTGACCAGTCAGCAACAGCCTGGGCACTGTCATATTCCCTTTTCTCACAGGGGTCAGGGTCAGGTGGTCGGGTGCTAAATGCTTAGAGAAGAAAATGACCTATATCACGAGTGTGTCAGAGGCCGTGTTAGAAAGTCTAAAACATTCTGGAGAAGTCTGGACACCTAAAATCGTGACCCATGGGACCCTGCACCCTCCCTTCCCTGCTGTGCCCCGCTTTTTTTCTTTTATAAAATGACCAATGTTAGACTGATTTGCCTCTTAGTTCCTTCTGTCTTTGAACTCTGAAAATGCCTTTGTTAAAAAGAGACAATGCAGGAAGTATCAATTTGTGTGTGTGGATTATTGAATAGCAACACTAGATGTTTCATCTAGTATCTCTTTGAGCAAAGAGCTCAGGCTCAGAATGTCCCTGCAGCTGACTGCTTGCTCTGCTGGGGGGCGTGATCATGTCTCCCCGCAGTGCTCAGTGTTTAGTAGACCCTGTGGGGACTCACTCAGGCCTCCCAGAAGTGCAGTCTTTAATAAACCTTCATCAGGCCCTTCTAACATTTGGGGGGTTGGATACGTTTGGTTCTGTGAACTTAAAAAAGCCAACCTCACCCTCAATATCTAAGTAGATAAAACACTCTTAATTAAACCACAGAGGCACTGATCGACAAGGACCCAACATTGTTCGGTATTAGTTACATACAGAGCACCACTGGGCTCCAGTGTAGACACTGGGGAGTAGTACCCCCTGCCCTCGATGAGCTAAATAAAGTGTGTGAGCAGAAAATAAATGACCTGTGTAGTAAGCTTTAGAAGTGCCGCCACAGGGCTAGGGCGCTGGCTCATCCCGGAAGAGGAGCTCCTTAGAGGATCAGAGTTGTTCCCACCACCTGTTAGGCAGCTCACAACCACCTGCAACTCTAGCTCCCTCTTCTGGCCCTTGTGGTTCCTGCACACATGCGGCATTCACTTACACAGACACATGTACACATAAATAAGATGAATCTTTAAAAAGAACAGTGCAATCATAGGAGCTTAGTGGAGCAGGAGTGTGGATTAAGATATTACTTGCATAGGCTAGTGGGAGGGAAAGTCAAAAGATAACATGGTTTAAGGATAAGGCTGAGGATTTAGAGTCAGAGACCTGGGCTTTTACCATCTCAGCTTTCTGGTTAGTCTCTGGGCATTAGCTATATGCTTCTTTAAGCCTGTCTGGTTTATATACTTTTTTGGTTTTCCAAGATGGGGTTTCTCTGTGTAACATCAGTTCACTCATAGGTCAGGCTGGCCTCAAACTCAGAGATCCAGCTGCCTCTGCCTCTCTTTCTGCCTCTCTGCCTCTGCCGCCTCTGCCTCGAGTGCTGGGATTAAAGGCATGTGGTCTATATACTATTTTTTCAGAGCACTTGCTATATTGCCCAGGCTCAAGTTACCCTTTTCTGTCTCAACTAGTTAGCTAGCTGGGACTCCTGAACAGGTCACTGCGTCTGGCTTTGCCCACTTACAGCACACACCCTCCATGGTTAGTGTGTGTGAGAAAGTTCTTTCTGAGCTTCAGGGCAAGACAATGACCTTGAATAAAGAGGGTGTTGAGCTGGTTGTGATTGTAAGGTAAGAGTGCATTTTAATCAAGCAAGATTTCAGATTAAATTAGTCAGGACGAGGCCACCTTACAAAGCTCTCATACCAGCATGGTTTCTCACCGTGCTCTGGCAGAGCGAATGTCTTTGACATTTGGAACACTCACTCTGGTGGTAAACAATGAGGCGAGCCTTCCATGGCCCCACACTGGTGTGGTGCATGTATCCTGCCTTGCCTGTACACACAGGGCTAAAAGTGCAGTAATGCTACATCTTACCTCTTACCTCTCCCTCTCCTGTGCCAGATTTTATCATGTGGGCATCCTGCTGCAACTGGTTCTGCTTGGATGGACAGCCTGAGGAGGCACCACCACCACAGGGAGCCAGGACACAAGCCTATTCCAACCCTGGGTACAGCTCCTTCCCTTCCCCCACAGGCTCGGAACCTAGCTGCAAGGCCTGCGGGGTCCATTTCGCAAGCACAACCCGGAAGGTAAGTGCCATTGCACCATGACCCCAGGACTCAGGCCAGCTACCTGATCTCTCTACCTCTATGGTGCTGGGGACCCAGGCCTGTCCTAGAATGTTCGAGAACAACTGTTCCAAGTGAAGGCAAAGCATCTCAGAATAGACCCCTGAACTCAGACATCAGCATAGACCCCGGAACTCAGACAGCAGCGTCCCTGCTTGCTAACTGTATGGCTGAACCCCATCTATGAGGCACCTTTTTTAGTGCTGGGAATGAGATGAGGCCACTAAGTGCCCAGTCCCGTGCTGGGAACCTGGCAAGTGTTGGCTCTTACTGTCACATAGAAACCTGGCTGCAGATTAACCTTGTCATCATTATCAAAAGCCCATTAGAGTTTTCTGAGAGGCAGGAAAACTGTAGCAGAGACTCTGGAGCCTGCTCACTGGCATAGCCAACTGCAGTGGGCTGCACTGTGGTACGGTGTCCCTTTGCAAGTACCCTCAGGCAGCAGCAGGAGTCCTGCAGAACCTGAGCTCTCTAATGCAGAGTGTGTGACAGTGGGAAACCGAGGGGAAAGTGATTCTTTTTACAATTTTTACTGTGTGTGTGTGAGAGACTGTTGAAGATTTTAGCACGGTGGTAAACCTTACCTGATGTGATTTTGAGGTCACCCTGAGCTACGTAGTGAAATCCTGTTTCAAACAACAAAATATTCAGATTTACAGATTTACTAAGACTTAGTTTTTATTGTTGTTGTGATGGTGGTGGTGGTGGGACAGGGTCTTAACTCTGCAACCTAAGCTAGCCTCGACCTCTTAATCTATCTAACCTCAGACTCAAGGCAACCTCCCTACCTCAGCCTCCCAAGTGCTGGGATTACAGGGGTGAAGTTTACCACTATACTTTGCTTAGATTTTTGTTTGACTTTTGAGACAAGGTTTCTTTGTATAGTTCCTGGCTGTCCTGGCACTTGCTCTGTAGACCAGATTGACCTTGAACTCACAGAGATCTGCCTATCTTTGCCTCCTGAGTACTGGGATTAAAGGTATGCTCTAGGACTACCTAGAAGATGGGGGCTGGAGGGGGGGCTGTTTTGTTTTGAGACGGGGTTTCTCTGTATAGCCCTGGCTGTCCTGGAACTCACTCTGTAGACCAGGCTGGCCTCAAACTCAGAATTCCACCTGCCTCTGCCTCCCAAGTTCTGGGACTAAAGATGTGCACCACCACTGCCCAGCGATTTTTTGTTTGTTTTCTTTCTTTTTATTTATTATGTATGCCTGTTGGCCAGAAGAGTGCACCATATTTCATTATAGATGGTTATAAACTACTATGCGCTTGCTAGGAATTGAACTCAGGACTTCTGGAAGATCAATCAAAGCTCTTAATCTCTGAGCCATCTCTCCCAGCCCCAGAATATATATATATAAAATCTTTTTTTTTCTTTTTTTAAATTTTTAATATATTTATTACATATTTTCCTCAATTACATTTCCAATGCTATCCCAAAAGTCCCCCATAGCGCCCCCCACTTCCCTACCCACCCATTCCCATTCTTTTGGCCCTGGCATTCCCCTATATTGGGGCATATAAAGTTTGCAAGTCCAATGGGCCTCTCTTTCCATTGATGGCCGACTAGGCCATCTTTCGATACATATGCAGCTAGAGACAAGAGCTCCGGGGTTCTGGTTAGTACATCATGTTGTTCCAACAATAGGGTTGCAGATCCCTTTAGCTCCTTGGGTACTTTCTCTAGCTTCTCCATTGGGAGCCCTGTGATACATCCAATAGCTGACTGTGAACATCCACTCCTGTGTTTGCTAGGTATAATCTTTTTTAATTTAGATTTTTTTGTTGTTTCTTTCATTTAATCCTCACAGTAACTGTAGCAGCTTTAGAAACTACCAAAACCTGTCTTACAAGTGACAAAAATCTTAGAGTTTAAAATTTACAAAAGAAAACTGTAATGTCAGGCTCCTGGTAATCAGCAAGACACAGCAGCATAGCCATTCTGTTTCCCGTAAGCAACACTTCACTCTCCCATGCTTTAAGTACTAGAGCCAGGATTCAAGCTCAGATCCTGGACTTCAGGCAACCCATAAGCAACAACATTTGGGATGCTAAGCAGAGGATGTCAGGTCATGGGCCCAGGGTCTCGGGAACATGGGGGTGATTAAAACTGCTTTCCTCCCACGCTGGAAATAAGTGCTAATATCTAGCAGGTGTCAGGCATGGCCTGGGTGAGGTGGATGGGGATGAAGGAGAGGTTGCCTCTACTTAGGGGGCTTGCAGCAGGACAGAGAGGTCAAAGCAGGGTACACACAGTCAGACAGAGGAACGCCACCGTGGCCTGAAGCACTCTCTGGGGGATGCAGACAGATCCCAGTTTGGAGAATGAAAGATGTTATTGGGACAATGTTTTCTTGCTCTAAATTATGAATTAATTTTGTAAAGTTCACAGTGAATTTTGTGAATGTTAAGGATGATTTCTGCTGCAAGTATTTTTTCATTTGTAATTTCACGCTTAAATGGATCAGCCTTCTTAAGGGGTTGTCGTTCCCTAGCCAGAGACGTTTAAGACAGCTTCTCTGCAAGTAGTTGGATTGCCTTGATTACATGAGTCTTGCCGTTGTTTTCTTCCTTTCCTTTCCTTTCCTTTCCTTTCCTTTCCTTTCCTTTCCTTTCCTTTCCTTTCCTTTCCTTTCCTTTCCTTGTCACTATTTTCTGTATGCTCAGTGGGTGTAAAACACAGACAACAGCAAAGACTTGTAGAGAGAATACAGGTAAGGTGTGTCCCCTGGGTCCCCCAGGTTCTCAGGCCTGGAGAGAAGGGGCGGTTTTGCCATAAGCTAGCTGTCCTGTCTGTACTGGTGATGCCTGGCTGTAGTGTTGCAGTGGCCTAAGTTTCAGAGGGAGTTCTGGTGCCCAGTCTCTTCAGCTGGACAAGCGTGAGGTGGCGGAGGGGTTGTACTTGGTTGGAATTTGGGCATAGTATTCAGATGCGGAACAGAAGAGTGAGTGGCCTTTTGGTGTTGAGAAGATCAGAGATGGTCAAGAGGGGAAAGAGAGAAATAGCAGACAGTGCCTTCCTCTGCCTTATGCGTTCTCTCTCTCTCTCTCTCTGTAAATATAAATAAATGATCTCTGATATTCAATGGCTCAGGAGCCAGCCAGGTCCAGGATGAAAGTATGGGCCTGTGCACTGCCAGGGATTTGTTTCAGGCCAGCCTGCTGAAGGGGAAAAATCAAGGAGGGTGGTGCCTGGTCAAGGCTGGCCCTAGCTCTTTTTTTGTTTGTTTGTTTTTTGAGATAGGGTTTCTCTGTGTAGCCCTGGCTGTCCTGGAACTCACTTTGTAGACCAGGCTGGCCTTGAACTCAGAAATCCTCCTGCCTCTGCCTCCCGAGTGCTGGGATTAAAGGTGTGCCACCACGCCCAGCCTTGATGAAGGAGTCTCAAGACAGGCTCAGAACCTTTTCCTTGTTACTCTGGCATGACCCATTTGTTAGGATTCACACAGGCTGTTCCTTTGCTCTTTCTCCCCTCCTTTGTTGACAGCCCCTCTTTCTCCCCCCTGCCCCCTACCTCTTGTCTTTCTCTGTGGCTCTGCCACCACGCTCAAGGAGTTTAGCCTCAAGCGCCTCTCTCCCTCCCTCCCTCCCTCCACTTTTGGATCTGTTTCAGAGGCAGGTTTGCCTCAGAGTCCCTGGTGGGCAGGGGCAGCAGAACCTGGGGTGTCGTCCTTACCTTCTGATCTTGTATCCAGAGATATTTGGATCTGGCTGATTGAGCAGCACAGGCTTCATAGCTGTGTCAAGTTGGGTCTTGTCAAACTGCATTGACTTAGGTAACATTCCAAGGGGGGGGGGGGGGACACCACAGCTTCACAACACTGAAGCCTCATTTTCAGCCAGGCATTCTGCACCCCTAATACTCAGAACTCCACTTTCCACTTGCATGGCCGCCAGTCCAAGTATTCTTTGCTGGTGTGGGCCACATGTCCTTTTAAGTCTCTGCACAGCTTACTTACTGTCTGGTCATAACAGAGTAGAGAGGGCGCTGGTGTGAGTCCCCATGCAACACCCAAGTTTTCATGCTTTGTCTGGACTATGTGGATGGCACATAGACAAACCCTAATGAGAACTCTCTTAACCCCACAAAAAGGCTGCCCTGACCCTGCCTCTGAGACTCTGTCTTGGGTGTCCTTTTTGTAGCTGAACAGCTTTCCTTATTAAGAAAAAAAAGATGCAGATACATGAACTCGAGTGTAACAGCTAAGTGACCATGAAATGACAAGTTCCTAACCTCTTGAGCAGGTGCCCAGCATGTTCAGGAGTGACCTCTTTGGAGACTGTCTCTGGCTCCAGCAGAGCTCAGATGTCAGTGTGCCTGCACGACCTGCAGCTTGAGTGACCTCGCTGTGCTGTCTGGGACTATGGGAGTGGCAGCACCAGGCAGTGCCAGCCTGCGGGCCAGTCACACTTGTCTCTAAACCGGGACACTGTATGCTTTCACAAAGGAGAGAAGCTAGCATCCGGGTCCCTTGTCCTACCCAAATATTTATCTTGAACTGACCTTGTGTGCGTACCATCTACTTCCCAGCACTCTGAATGGCCTTGCTGGAGCAGGGAAGCCTGCGAGCAGCCTCTGTGGACAGGATACTGAATAGGGAGTAGGCAGCCGGGTCTCTGATTCCGTCCCCGTCCCATTGGCTGCTTGTGTGGGGCTCAGCAAGGCATTATGGCCACCTGGGATGGCATGATTGAGGCCACTGGACTAGTCCCAGCTGCCTTTACTACCTGACCGTGAATATTTCTCCATCCCCTTGTAAAGGGCTTGAGAATGAAATAACAAGCCAGTCTTCCTGTAGCATCACAGTAGATTCTATTAACGCCAGTGTTAACAATAGCTGCCAGCTGAGCATGGTGACATAGCCTGTCGACTCTGCTTGAGCTGCACAGTGAGACCCTATCTCAAAAACCCCGGAGATGTAGCTCAGTGGTATGTCACTTGCCTAGCTTGCAAAAGGTCCTCAAAACAGCCAAATCCAGCAACAGCAGGAACGAACAAACCTCTGTAACCCTTACATGCCTGCTTGCTTTCCTTAGCAGTGAGATAGAAAGGGGCACAGGTAGGAGCTAGATCCCAGCTCCCTCCTTAGGACCCGCTGTGTATCAGGTGTGCCTCAAAGCATTGTTTGCCTAGCTCCACAATGACCTTGGGAGAGAAGCCCTGGTTTCGCCTGCTGCTCACCAAAGGGAAACCGAGCAGCAGAGAGCCCCACGTAGCGTACCCTCTGTGAGGCATTTGAGATGGAGACTTGAATAAAAACGCAGAGCCCTAGCCGGGCGTGGTGGCGCACGCCTTTAATCCCAGCACTTGGGAGGCAGAGGCAGGCGGATTTCTGAGTTCGAGGCCAGCCTGAGTGAGTGCCAGGACAGCCAGGGCTACACAGAGAAACCCTGTCTCGAAAAACCAAAAAAAAAACCAAAAACAAAAACAAAAACGCAGAGCCCTTACATTCCAAATATGGCGTTGCTATTAATAGCTCCAGGTTTGTGTGTGTGTGTGTGTGTGAGAGAGAGAGAGAGAGAGAGAGAGAGAGAGAGAGAGAGAGAGTTCAAAGTTTCATAAGCCTTAAATGAAATTACAGATGTAAACGAATGTGTTGTGTGTACACACGGAATATAAATGTCAGGTTTCCTGTTGGTGGACGCAGACACAGAGTCTGTCACCTCCAAGTGGCCTTTAATCTGAAAAGCCATAGTGTGGCTCCCACCTTGGGTCTAGGGTAGAACAAGAGCTACTGTGGGATGTCCTGCTGGCGGCCCTGCTGGCGGCTAGTGGCCCTGCAGTCCCCACTGCTTTCTGACCTGTTCCTTCAAGCTGATGTGCTCTCGTGTCTCTTGCTCTAAGCAGCAGACCTGCTTGGACTGTAAGAAAAACTTCTGCATGACTTGTTCGAGCCAAGAGGGGAATGGGCCACGCCTCTGCCTTCTCTGCCTACGGTTCAGAGCCACGGCCTTCCAGCGGGAGGAGCTCATGAAGATGAAGGTGAAGGACCTGAGGGACTATCTCAGTCTCCATGACATCTCTACGGAAATGTGCCGGGAGAAAGAGGAGCTGGTGTTTCTGGTGCTTGGCCAGCAGCCTGTAATTTCTGAGGCGGACAGGACTCGTGCTCCCCACTTGCCCCAGGCTTTCCCTGAGCAGCAGGCCTTCCTGACCCAGCCTCAAACCAGCACAGTACCTCCTACCTCACCTGGCCTCCCTTCTTCACCTGCACAAGTCACCTCTGTTCCCTTAGCCCAGGATCAGGAACCTCAGCAGGTAGGAACCACGCAGCCTCTTCACTGCTGTGTCTGCTCCGGGACTCTTTTTCTTCCCTCCACTGCAGTGTGGGAATGGGGTGTCAGGTATCATGTCTAGATGGTGTAAAACCTTTTTGCTTGTTGATTCTAGAAGTGGTGTTTTCTGATCATTAGGCTCAAGCTCTGGCTTCAGGGAGGGTAGGCCTAGTACTGTGTTTTTGTGCAGTTTGTTTGTGATACCTTCATCCCCTAATTAGACTTAAAAAAATTTTTTTTTCATTGCTTCAGAAATACTTTGAGGAAAATCATCCTCATCTCTAGTTTGCCCTTCAGCTTGCTGCCCTTTGACTGATCTAAGTGGCAGGAAAGGAGAACAATGGGGAGCATTGGGGAGGGCCGGCCTTGCTGCTGTCCTGCGTACCGTGTGTGAACAGCGGTGGTCAGCATGCTGTGGGGCTGTACCCTGCCTCCTTGTTACATAGTGTTGCCTGGAAACTGTAAGCCAGGAGCAGCCAGTTGGGTTGGGGGAGTCCACAGTCAACACGTACTGTCTCCACCCTTGGGAAGCCCTGACAGAGAAAGGCTAAGCACGAGACCCGCTCTGAGGTTTGTCTGGGGTTTGTCAGGAGTGGTGGTGTCATGCAGATCTGCAGAAGTCTCTCACTCATTCTGCAAGTCACAGGGCTTGGGCACAGAAAGATTAGGACCTAGATCTCTATCCACTGTTGTCGTCATCGTTTCCCCCCCGCCCCCCTTTGCACTGTGTAGTCCAGCTGTCCTGGAACTCACTCTGTAGATCACACCAGGCTGACCTCGAACTCAGAGATCCACCTGCCTCTGCCTCCTGGGGCAGAGTGCTGGGGTTAAAGGCATGTCCCCACCATGGGCATGAATGAGGTGTTTGAACAAACTAGTGGACACTGGTGCAGAGGCAGAATCATGGGAGTGGGTGGAGGCTGTGGGGAGGGCATTGGGCATACTGTTAAGACAGTCTGCTGGAGAGACACTTTTCACCTCAACTGTCCAGGCTGAGCACAGACTGGTGATGGGTGGCAGCTAATGCCACCCTCACTGCTGGGAAAAATTAGCATACTCTTGTACTTGATGCAGCTTTCCATCCAGTGAACTCTGTGTGTATCATCTCTGGCTGTGAGATTCGGCTGTTAGAGAGCAGGCATTTGTAGTCCTCCTTCGGGAGCCTTGTTTCTGGAGGGAGACGGGAATACACTTTTGGACATTCGTGTGAACTGAAAGCGGCCCATGGTTTGTAAGTCACTGGGCATGTCTGTGGCTGTGATGGCACCTTTCTCTTCCCACAGGCCGTTGGCCATGTGTCTCAGGACCACGAGGAGCCCATCTTCCCGGAGAGCACAGCCAGAGTACCTACTGAGGATGAGACCCAGGTGGGGCCTCTGCTCGGGCTCTACTTTACCTTGTTTCTTTGCCTGGTCTTCTTGGGAAGTTCCTAGGAGCCTCAGCTGACTCGGGTGCAACAGGAGGGTCAGTCTGGAAGGACAGTCCCGAAGTCCTTGAGTCCAGTAGTACCACTCCAGATTAACCTTTGTTGCCAGTCAGTGTTAGCAGGGAGATCTGAGGCTACAATAGAGGCTAGGGAACCTGCGGGCCCATGCTGAGTTCCAGTCCTTTGGCTTTCTAAGAGCTGCCAGAGGCTACCCTGTGGGTGCTGCTGTGAAAGCCCTGTCACTGTCCTGTGGTCTAGGGTGCAGTAACCACTGTTGGGGAAGGAAGGAAGATGATGAGGCTTTCAGGCCTCAGCCACACAAGGGCGCCCAGTACAGAGCATGGTTCTGAGGGGCCAGAGAGCTTCGGTGAGTCCATGCATGGAGTCCTGCCAAGGGAGTCAGTACTGAGGAGAGGCAGTACCACATCTGGGGTTTCCTCAGGAACCCTGAGTGGCAGGACAGTTGTCTTCTTTGAGGAAGGGTAACTGGTTCAGGATGGTAAACAACTTGAAAAATACTGTCCAGTATGTAGTGGAGGCAGCAGCATTGAGAATCGGGGCCCTCTGGCCAACTAGTGCACCCTGTATGCATATTATTGACATGTCAGTGTGTGGCTGTCTGCATAAAGTACATGATGGGGCAGGCAAAGACCAGTCTGTCAACAAAGTGCATTCTGATGAGTGCCCTGGGCTCCTTGAGAGCTTGCAGGACCCAAGAGCTGAACCACCTCATCTCATCTTTGCCATTGCAGTCCATTGACTCAGAGGACAGCTTCGTCCCGGGCCGGAGGGCCTCGCTGTCTGACCTGACCCACTTGGAGGACATTGAAGGCCTGACCGTACGGCAGCTGAAGGAGATCCTGGCTCGTAACTTTGTCAACTATAAGGGCTGCTGTGAGAAGTGGGAGCTGATGGAGAGGGTGACTCGGCTGTACAAGGATCAGAAAGGACTCCAGCACCTTGGTGAGGACTGTTGGGGTGAACAGAGCCCTCTCCGAGGCCAGCCTACATGTGGTTCCTTTAGGAGAAGCCAGCCTGCACATCTGTACTTCTCGAGCACAAGACTGGGAACAGGCACTGAATACACAGTTCAGTCCTCAGAGCAGCCTGTGCAAAAGGCACTGTTAGTGTTACTCTCTCATTGGAGAGCTCCTAAGGCCAGTGTCTTCCCTCTGACACCCACTCCATCTGCATTCCTACCACCAACACTATTTAATTTGAATCAGTTTTGGGTTGGAAAACAGATTCTTGAAGCCTGTAGTGCACTTGGCCTTCTCTTTGTGTTAACTTCCCAAAGCATTTTCCATGGCGTCCTCTCCGGCGCCTCACACTGTCCTCAGGCTGACTCAGTGTAGTTGTGTTTGTGTTCAGTGCAGAAACATCCTGCAGAAGAAACTTGGCTGTTTTGCTAGGCAAGCACACTACCACACAGCTGCAGCCCCAGAAAAATAGCAACAACTTGGGGTTTTCTTCCCTGGTGTTAGGGACCAACCACCCAGGGTCTTGTTCCATGTGCTAAGCAATCTTTCAATTCTTTTGTTTTGTTCTGTTTTGTTTTTTGTTTTGAACACAGAACCATCATCTTCCTTTTTTATCACTAGCTGGTTTCATTCTTCGAGCATTTTGATTCCTGTGTGATAAATGGCCGTTAAAGCCAAGCTTCAGGCCTTCCTCTAACAAAATTGAATAATTTAAATCAGGGAAGTCTCACTGCACTGGCTGTAGACTTGGGGCCTGACAAGGAGTCTGTTTTCCCTTTGGGATTATCTCAAGAGTCCTAAAGACTTTGGGAGTAGTTTTTAAATTTGTGGTCTCACTTTGTCCCTGGTTGGCCAGAAACTCACTATGGAGATTAAGTTAGCCTCAGACGCACAGAAGATCCATCAGCCTGTGCCTCTCACGTGCTTGGGATTGAAGGTGTGCACTGCCCTGTCCTGTCCTGTGCTGCTGCTGCTGCTGCTGCTTTTTAAAAGCATAGTCTCAAGACATAGCTCAGGCTGGCCTAGAGCTCAAGATCTGTCCTCTGTTTAGTGTGCTGGATCACAGGCATGTAACACCATGCCTGACGATAATATGATAACATATGGGAGCTCTGTCCAGAATCCTTGGCTCATAGAAATAGTCAAATTCTACATTCTTCTTTACCCCACTAATGGCTTCAGAGGCAGCATTAAAGGGTATTGTGTATGTGCAGCGTCCTCTCAGCTGACCCATTAGTCACTGTAGACCAGTGGCTCTGCATTTCTCAGAACAAAGTCGATGGAACCGCAAGGCCTCCTCCACGTGACTTCTCTGAACACAGTGAGGAAGGCAGGCATGTGTCTGGACTGCAGCCAGGTCCTGTTCTCAGGGCAGAGCTGACTGGGGTTAGTGACGGCAGGGTGGTGGGAGACAACCTTTGTGTCACCAGACTCCTATTTATACATCATTTTCTTTCCTTTTCAGTGTCTGGTAATGAAGACCAAAACGGTATGTAATTGTTTCTGTTAAAGATAGGCTGAGGCTCTTAGCTGTTTTGTCCTTCTGACTTCAACTCTGATGATGGCTGTTCACAGTTTTAAGAATCCCAGGGAGGCTATAGGAAAGTAGAGTCAGGCATTGCCCTTGCCCCACCTTATGAAGGAAGCTGACAGCAGCCGAGGGGCTTGGCTGGACCGGATCTGACTCCCTGGGTAGGGAGTATTGTGCTCAGTTCCTCCGAGCAGTCTGTCTGGAGAGAGTCTTAAACATCCAGAGGTATCACTGAAGTTTTTATGTTTTTGTTTTTTTGAAGATAGGGTCTGTCTGTGTAGTCCTGGCTAGCCGGGAACTCACGATGTAGACCAAGCTGGCCTCAGGTATTTGCCAGCCAAACCAAAAAGCACAAGGGTGGTGACCTGAGAGCCCTTTTTGAATGGTAGCTAAGGGGACAAAAGAGGTGGATGCCCTCTGAGCAAAAAATGCATATCCTACCTGGCTACCTTCACTCCCACCAGTGTGTTAAAGGCCACCACTGGGGGTATCCTCAGAGCACACTGTAGAACTTGTTTGCCTGTGGGATGTTTTCACATATATTATACCCTTTTCGAAAGCCTTGAGGGGCATGGTTGTAAATTTCCCAAGAGAGAATATTCTCAGTAATGGTCTAGTCTATAGAGCACTTTAAAACTTTTCTAAGTAAAATGGTCCACTGTGCAGAATAGGCAGAGCTGAGCTTTCTACTTAGTCCCTGTAATCATCTGGGTTACCCCACCCCAATAATTCCAGGATGAGATTAATCTATGTGTCACCATCTTTCCTTCTCCCCATTCCTTGGAGAATGCTGACCACTGAGAGGATGTGTTTATTATAGTCTCTCCTCAGTGAAGTAATGACTGAATTTCTGTAGATGACGCCATCTTGTTTTAGATATGCGTGTACCCTTCTAACCTCTGTATGAAGGCCACGGGGGTTTTAAATAGGCTGAACTCTCTCAGCCAGCCACCTGCTATGGGAAGTGTTCTTTGACTTGATGTGTGTTTCATAGTTATGTATGAGTAGCTACATGAAAAAGTTCCAGAACCAACAAACTAGCAATAAATGTAAACGAGAGGACTTGTGCATTCAAGTGACTTTACTTTTTAGACTAGTCCAGAACAGAAAAAAAGGAGGACTTACAAGCAACAGAGAAGTGGCGAGTTGCCAAGTCCTGTTGGGAGCAGCAGCTAGTATGAGAACAATTTTGTTTTATGGCTGCTTAGTTTGACACACAGGAGACAGGTGGGCTTTTGACTACTTAGCTGAAGCAGGAGAGTAGCTGTGTCTATCACTAGAATAAGCCTAAAGTTAGTATTTATTGAGAAGTCTGGGCAGTTAATAGTATCTTGATAGTCTGCTCTTGGAGCCCTTATCCAGACAGCCATCATGTCTATGCCTCTGATTTGAATGTGGACAACCTCAGCAGCCCTATGTCCTTGGGCAAGCCACTTAGCTCTAGCCTACGTTGTCTCATCTGTAAAACCCACTTTAGTACCTCTGGGTTAACACAGAAAGCTCTTAGGACCCTGCCTGACACATGGTAGGCAGTTAGTCAATGTGAGCAGTTATCATTCCCTGGGCAGAATGTTTATTATCAGATGTTTAAAGAATACCTACCTTGTGACTCATGTTTTGGGAATTCAAAGATAAGTATCTGACCTCAAAGCATAAAGCAAATGCTAAGCTTATGATTACTGTCTGAATAAGTTGAATTAGCAGCTCTTAGTCTACTGTGGGAGATAAGTGAATTATCATGCAGTACGATAAGCAGTCAGGGGTATGAATAAAATTCAATGGCTGCAACACAGAAAAGGGAGCGGTGTATCTGCCCATGTCCTTCTCTTAGGAAGTCTTTTCAGAAGCTTGGAGGTAGGTAGATTGTTGGATAGCACATGGGCTCCCCCATGATTCTCAGCTTTATTAAATCAGGTCTATGTTTACAGATAAGCCTTAGGATTCTTAATAGACCATTTTTAACAGTTCTGTTTATATCCAGACTTTTCTGAGCCGGTTATTATCTTTTCTGCATATTCTTCCCCAAGGGATGTGGTACCTAAGCATTGTTCACTCACTGAATTACAGCCTCCTTGTCCTGGGATATTTTTGATCTGAGAGTACTGGACTCAAACTTTTGTTATGTTAGCAGGCGTGGGTGCTTAACAAGCAGGTGGGGTGGTTTGGTTGCTGAGGTTTTGTTTTGGATGGTGCTGTATTTGAGGGGAAGTGTGGATTTGGGGGTTTCCTTAGTGCAGGCCCTTATATACAGAGACATCATCCTTTCTTTTCTGTCTTGTTTGTCCAGGGGGAGCAGTGCCTTCTGGCCTGGAGGAGAACCTGTGTAAGATTTGCATGGACTCACCCATTGACTGTGTTCTGCTGGAGTGTGGCCACATGGTGACCTGTACCAAGTGTGGCAAACGCATGAACGAATGTCCTATCTGCCGGCAGTATGTGATCCGAGCAGTGCACGTCTTCCGGTCCTGATGGCTAGCATTGGTTTCTTCAGTGCCTTACAGGACATAGCCCAAGATGTCTGGGCTCAGGGTTGGTCCGATACTGTGAGCAACTGGCAGTGTTCTTAAGACTAGGACAAGCAGAGTTGACTGGCATGCTTGTTTTAGGTGGCAGAGCCCAAAACCAGTGGGAACTGGTTCACATCACATGGGTGAAATGCCTGCTTCTGTGATCATTGGATGGTGATGGTAATCAATGAAGAGGTCTTTCCAGAACGTGGACCAGTCTCTCTCCTGTCCTAAGACCCATTTCATACATCTATATACCACTCCTCCTGTCAATCATAAGTCCTGCTAGAAATGGTCTCTTTCTCCCACCCCACTCCCAGCACATTTGGATTTAAATTTCTGGTCTCTCTGGCTTTCTGTGTGTTAACGTATCTTTTAAGGCTTCTCATTTGCCTAAAACCCATTTCTTTCTATGGACCAAAAAAATATGTTAATCGGGCCAATAGTATTCCTTAGGTCAGAGTTTGGATCAGTAAACTGACCTCTAGTGAGAAATTAAGTCTTAAGTGATATAGAAAAAATCCTAGGTTGAGTCACTTCTGTTTAGGACTGGGGTTGGAAAGAGCCAGTCTCTGGCCTAACTGCTGGGAAGTCCTTCAGGGATGGTGCTGTTTCTCTTTGGGTTTGACTTTGTATCATCCTTAACTTTGGATTATGAGGAAAGAGAAATCAAGGCAGTGGCTTTGTCTTTGTCCTCTGGTCCTCATTTTCCAGCATGCTAAAACGCTTTTAAAAAAATATTTTCTCTTCCTTTGGTCTTAAATTTGCTTACTGAAAGTATAGGAACTTCGGCAAGGAGCTCTGTTCTCCTCTAGCTTGGCTGTACATGGAGTTCTTGGAGAGCAGACATACATACAGGACAGTTCATGAGGCACTGAATGTGTTAGACTATGCCTACGGCTGCTGAAAAGTCTTAACTGCACTCTGTTCTCAGCTGCTTGGGCAGGTCAAGACAAAGCATTCTTTAAATCATGATTCCAGCCCTCCCGGGGGCTTTACACCACTGACACAACTGAAAGGTTTGAGTTATGTTTCCTAGAACAGCTCAACAAAGCACAAGATATAGCATCAGAAGAGCTGTGTGTTCCTCTGTGGAATGAACCCTCAACTTGGCTAACACTACCCTTCACTGTGTAGCTATGTGAGACTGGAATAACCAACCACTCACTCATGATTTGGAAAAGTAGAGGGACGCCTCTTAGGGGACTATTAGAAATGCTTAGGCTTCTCCACTGAATTCCTTCAGAGGATCAAGTAGTTCCATGAAGCTGTTGTCAGAGATGCCAGGCCCACTTACCTCTGCATTCTAAGTCCAAATGACCAGATTTTGGGTCAAAGCTTTTGTGGATGTCAGGGATTCAGAGCCCTCCACAAAGACTCCCTTGCCTTCCCTCCCTGAACAGTGAGTGCTGTAGTTTACAATGTTTCCAGATTAGCATGCCCACTGATTTTGCTGCTCCTGGACTCCACTGTGAAACAGGTCTGATCTTGCAGCTCAGTAAGACCTAACAGTAACATTAAAGCCGGCTGGCTCTCCCTTATGACTGCTTTCTCTTCTGAGGCCTTATCTCCCTACCTCCTGTACAGGAACAGAAAATACACTGATGGCTGTGGTTAGCAACCCAAGTAACAACCAGAACCCATGTCATTTAATTTGGAGACCTCACCTCTAAATCTCTACCTTTGGTGTTCTCATTTGGGGGAAAAAACCAAAACATGTCAAACAACTTTATTGTTAAGCCAAATGAAAGTTGGAACCCATCCAGTTAACATCTCAGGTAGAAAAACCTTAACCTTTTTTTTTTTTTTTTTTTTTTTTGGTTAAATACCTGAGCCCCCTTTTTGTTCTTCAAGGATCCTTGGTCTTAATTAATGTTGAAACACCTAATCCTTCCAATTATTCTGTGGATTTTGCTGATTGCGCCAAGATTTCAGTTGAGACTTAGTTTTCAAAGACGCTGTTTCATAGGTTGGAATAGCCGGTTCTAAACTAATAAGCTGTAAAGGAACTAATAGTCTATGTTGTACAAATTTGTTGAGATCTCTTGGATGTAAATGTGTAGCTCCAAGTGGCTTATATTAAGATTTTCTCACCTGGGTGTTAAAAGCATACCCAAATGTGTATTTTTTTGTTACAGAGCTCTGCTTTATAATTTTGTAATAAAGTTTAAATACAGATGCCTGTCCCATCTGGTGTGTGTGGGATAATGCCAGAGAACTTGTAAATGCAGGCAGACATCAGGCCACATGCAGAACATTGCTCTTCAGAGACTGCATCCCACTTATGGAGGTACTTGGCCACCTGGTCTTGGTCAAGGTACCCTTGCTCTGTGGTATGACTTGCCCAAGATCACAAGAGTACATTGGAGAAATTGTGGAACAGTTAGAAGTGGATCTAAGTATAAGATTCTCAAGAGCAAACGGGAAGCACCATGTGAAGTTAGTTACGGTCCCACTGTAGAGGGGCCTTCAAGAGCTAACAAGTAACAAGTTACCCTGAAAGACTGACAGTAGGTAGCTTTTGAATACAGACAAGTGTGGTTCAAAGGTTGGCCCAGCCTAAAGAGCAGACTACAGAGTAAGCACAGGCCTGTACCCACCTACCTGAAGAGGTGCCTGAGGGGAGGGGAGTGTATCACTTCTGGGAGAACTGCATGAAAGGATTCTACCCTGTCTCTTGCTGATGGCTGGACCTGTTGAGCACCCAGCAATGAACAATGCCTGTCATCAACTGGCACTATGTAAACAAAGGCCACAGAGGGCACGTTTTCAGCCGTGGGGAGGTTTCAGGTGATGGTGCTTAGGGTTGTGTGGAAAGACAGGAAAAATACAAAGGTCTACATACAGTTTAACCTCTCTGCAAAGGGAACTGTACAAAGATCTGACAGTGAGTTGGAGTAAATATATAGTAAGGCATTAAAGGGACAAAGGGCTGAACTTTTGGCCCTGTGTGATGGGGAAGAGTAGTCTGATGCTCTACCAAACTGCTTGGTCCAAGTGTTCAAAGCGCAAAGCAGCTTCTGCCTTGAGACTAGTGTAAAATGTTTTACTTACCAGACTGAATGTTGCCTACTCTGCCCTCATCTGAGCATCTACACCCATGTCTTAAAGAGCAGGTGAAAGATAGAGCCAGACAAGTAAGCAACCACCTAACGGGATCTTACTTTAGGAGTTACATGGGTGGTGGGTCTGTAGCTTAGAGGCTCACAAGTTCCATCATAGTAACCTAGCTCACAGGAGGTGGACATGTAGGCCTGCTGAGTTGATAAGAACAGAGAGATGATTCTCAAGAGGTGGCACAGCATAGACAAGGAAACCAGTTTCCCACAGTTCCTGGGGAAGCCCAGGCTTAGACCCGAATGTGAACTTTTGTTGGTAAGCTAGGCCTCCTTCTGGACAACCTCTGTACCAGGGTGTGCGCTGCATACCTTAAACAAGGTGTCTGCGGTTAGTGGCAGCTGCCCAGTGGTTCAGCAACAGTGACTCTACCCATTCCTCTTGAACTGATGCTCAGGTGATATGTGATGTCACTGGTAACTTGAGACCATTTGAAGTTGTCTTGAAATGTTTATGGTTTTCTCCAGTCACGCCAGCCACATTTCAAGGTCTTGATAATCAGATGAGCCTAGTTTAGGACATTTCTACTGTTGCAAAATACCCTTGTGTGCACTTGTACACAGCAATCATCCTTCTTTACCCTTCAAGTGCATCTGCCACACATGACACAGGAGCCAGCCTTGGTAAGCAGGGGTAGACTTTCCCAGCTACGGACCTGTGCTCCTGAGAGTAGTCAGATGTTGAGAAGGCAAATTCACCTTCAAGGAGCCTCCGTCTCCAAGGAGGCCATCCTGTAGATGTCAGCCTCTCCCTCCAGGCAGTGGCCTGGAAACTATAAACATTGGATACCACTTTGTTCTTTCACGTGAGGGTTTAGACCAGGCATAATAAAGATCTTGCCACATACAAGAAGCGTCCGAGAAGAGTTTAAATACAGCTTTTAAGATGCACATGGAAGTGAGGAGCACAGGAAGTAGGCTCTGCTCAGCCTTCATTCCTTAGTCTCAGAGGAAAACTGCAGGTGGAACCAGTGGGGGAAAGGATACTTATTCTTGTTTAAATTCTTATCCCAGGTTAGCCTTGAACTTCTGATCCCCGTGACTTCTTCATGCCTAGCTTAAGATTTCTTATTTATAAAACTGTAGTACAGTGGCAGAGTGCTGTACATAGCATGAATAAGGGTCTAAGTTCGTTCGTTATCAGTACCTCAGACAACTAGTAAAAAAGACAAAGCTAGCACCCGGATCTCAAAGTTCCAGTTAAACTGCTTGTGTCCACAGCAGTTAACTCCTGATCCAGAAGAGACCATGAAGAATCAGAGGGTATAAGAAAGTAGGCTGCTTGGCAAAGAGGCCCCTACCCTTCAGGCTGAGCCACATAGAGTGGGCAGGAGAGGACAGCCCAAAGAGGAAGACCAAAGTCCTAGCAGGGAGCTATCAGCCTCCGTTTCCGGATACACGCCCAAATCCACTCTGAGGAGACCAGCTGGGCATCAGTGTTTTCCCTGTTACCTAGCACATGTGTGGCTGAGCCCATGTCAAATTCCTGTACCAGGTCCCCATCGAATGCCACAAAGTAGCGTTTGAGACGTTTGAAGTCTGGTGTAGAAGGTGGCAAGTAGAGCCGCACCCCAGTGAAGACATCCAACAGCACCTGCAAACAGAATGGTGTATCCAGAGTAAGCCCCAGCCTGGGTACAAGTGGGCCTTCACCCCTGATTACAGGACAGCTAGGGATGCCTGGAGAAAAGACAGAGGCATCGCTATCCCTTCCTTCAGTCATTCAAACTGACCCTGGTCTGACAAGTTCCTCCTGACAGAGATGGGCTCTGACATCTGAGACCCAGCTAAACTGTTTGGAAAAAGGATGTTTCTCCAAGAGCCACCCAATGCAAAACACCCTGGAAGATCAAGTTTGTTCTGCACAGCTTCCTAGTCAGAGGGCCTGGGGGTCCTGCTTATCAGTGTAGATGAGTTCACGGGCTTCAGGAAGGGCAGAGAGATGGGAGTGGTTTCTACTGAGAACTGGGTGGGTGCAGGCCCCGAGATATCAACTTCTGTACGTATGCTTGGGCATGGGTGCAATCTGTTCATCATGGCCAGAAGCTAGCCAGGGCACCATAGACTAGCTAGTAGGTCCTGATTTCAGGACCTGTTGCCAGACCAGGGACTAACAAAAGGGAAAATAGGCTCCTTACTGGGAGCTGTCTATGCCATGGCAGTCTCCCTTTCCTTGCTGGATAGACCTGCTCCGAGAGACAGACACACAAACATGCTGCACCCCACCGCCAGAGTGGGCTTCGTTCTTTAATGTGAACTGTAACAACACTGGCAGCTGGGTGGGCTTGCAGCCTCTCCTGCTAGGCCGGCTCTATCTCCTGCCTGTCTGCATAGCTCTCCTTCCTCTTTGCTGGCTGGCCCGCCGCCTCTGCAAGGCAACAAGAGGGCACGGGGTGGAGGAGCAGTAGGACACCTGCCCAGAACAGGAAGAGAGGGGAGGGGCTCCAGGAGTCTTCCCCACAGAATCATATGGACAGCTTTTCACATTCACACACAGGAGCCTGGATCTCCAGTCCCTGAGCCAAACTGGCCTGTGTCCAGCACCACTATTCTTACCCTCACCTTTGTCAGGCATGGGGTCTCATCAGTAGCTTTCCTCTTCATTCCCACTTTGACTGGAGAAGACTTCACAGCCAGCTTCTCTCCTGGTTTCATGGGGGAAGGCTTTGGAATCGGTATGATGCCTGCAGGAAAGCAGAAGACAGGTATGTATAAGGCACTAGGTCTGATCCCTAGCAGTGCAAACTGGGACATGCCTATAATCCAGCACTAAGGAGGTGGAGACAGACGGTTCAGAAGCTCAGAGCCATTCTCAACTACATAGTGAGTTAAAGGCCAGCCTGGTATAGAAAAACCCTGCCTCCAAACCACATAACCAAGAACAAGAAGGAAGAGGGTAAGGAACAGCCCCGAGAGTCGGGAAGAGCTCAGAGATCCAGTACTTCTGTTGTAATGATGAACGAACAGGGAGCAAGGCTATCAGCTGGACCTTTACCTCTAAGGTGGCCCGTCCCCAGTCAGACTGGCTGTCCCTGGGTCCTCTGCCACCCAGGTTTGCTGAGTAGATAAGGGGTTCCGGGGAGACCAGTTTCTGGCCCCCTAGCTAGTCACGTGCTAGGAATACACTGCCGTAGGGGACACCCAGTCACAGGACATCAGAGTTGAAATGTATGCCTATGTCCTACCGTCCCTGGCCTCCCCACAGCCCTCCCTCCCCATCACCTCCAGCCCCTTTACTTACCACCTCTGCTACTGGGGTTACTGAGCTTCTGTTCGGTGGTCTTGGCACTGGCAGAGGACTTACTGGGGGGGCCCTTGGGGCCCTTGCGGGGCCCAGCAGACCCAGCAGTGCCCTCATTCTCGCCACTGCTGCTTCCAGTAGTGGGGCTTGCCTCATCTTCAGCCACCACAGCGAAGTCTGCCTTGTCTTTGGACAGCTGGTACAGTTCCTGGGAAGTAGAGGGGGGGTGCGAGTTGTCACTCACAGACCTACCTGACCCGTGTCTGGAATGAGTGCTTCCTGGCACATATAGCTAAGGAGCAAAGTAGGGCCCTGGAACCTGAGTAATTTGGGTGCAAGCTACTTTCTGTGGCAAAAGTTTTAATTCTTTTCTTTTTTTAATTATTTATTTCATACACTGAAATAAATACAGTTCACTGTAGCTGTCTTTAGACCCACCAGAAGAGGACAATCAGATTCTGTTACAGATAGTTGCTGGGAATTGAACTTAGGACCCCTGGAAGAGCAGTGAGTGCTCTTAACCTCTGAGCCACCTCTCCAGCCCAAAAGTTTTAATTCTTGATTGGCTTTAAACTTAAGATCTCCCTGTCTCAGGCTCTCTGGTACTTACGTTATAGGCTCAGATGAACCAGGATTTTATTGTTATTGTTGTTGTTGTTTTGAGACAGAGTCTCACTCTATAGCTCTGTCTATCCTGGAATCCACCAAGTAGATCAGTCTGGCTTTGAACTCAGAGAAACTTTTGACTCTGCCTCCTGAGTGCTAGAATTCTAAAGGTGTACAAGAGTACATTCTACCTAAATCTAGTTTTTTCTTGTGTATGTCTGTGCACCATGTAAATGTGTAAATGTCTGGTGGCACTGGATCCCCAGGAACTGAAATTATAGACAGTTGTGAGCGAGCTGCCGTGAGTGCTGGGAATCACATGGGGGTCCTCTGTAAGAGCAGCCAGAGCTCTAACCACTCAGCAATCTCGCCAGCCCCTAACCCTCAGTTCTTAATTAGTTAGGAAAATAAGACTGTGGCCTGAGGCAACTCCTAAATTTGCCTGTGGAAAGCTAGGCTCTTCAGGGAACCGGAGGAAAGGGAGCCAGAGGAAAGGGAGCCAGGAAGAAGAGGTACCAGTTTCAATCTTGCTTTGTCCCCATGGAATGGAGATAATAAGCCAAATGACATGTGAAGAGGCTAGATGCCCAACACTCCAAGAGCAAGATAATGGGTGATGACACTTAGAAAGCCAAGAAGCTAGCACCTTGAGTTGGGGGAGGTTAGTGGCAGATTTCCAGTCCTTGTCGTCCCGGATTCGGGTGCATCGAGGAAATCGGATGGAGATCCCATCAGCAGTGTGTGCCTCAGATCTGGAGAATTCTGCCCCTGTGATCTCCCACACAGCAGCTTTCTGTCAGAAATAAAACAGGTGGATTATCACTGGCCAGGAAGGAAGAGGTCTCCAGCAGACAGAAACAGTGTCGAGCGTTGAAAGCACAGAGGCTCTCAACAACAGCCAGGAGGCCTGTGTGCCAGTTATGCCTCCTCTTGAATCCCGTCTGCTTGCACAGGGCCTGTTTTTGTTTAGTTCTAGAATAGGCCTCTTTTACAAATGGAAAGGAATTTGCTTCCCCCCATGCCCCCCCACCCCCCACCCAAGGACAAGTCCTCAGAGTTGGCTGGTTAGCCCTGTGCCTGTCATTTGGCTGAATATCCAAGTCCTATCCTGGGTGGACCTTAGCAAAACTGGACTAACTTCTGAGGTACTGAAGAACTACAAACTACTTCGGGGGTAGGGGTCACAAAGCATCAGGTGATGATACCTTTGGGTCTGGGACGATAAAGTCAGGATAATAGATCTTGTTGATCTTCAGCCAGCTGGGTATCTTACTAGGATCCTGAAGGAGAAAAGACACTGTTTTGGGCTCCTGTCATGCTGGAGCAAGGTTTAAACCCTGTCTTTGGTAATAAGACTGTGAAATGACTTAGCGAAAAAGGATGACCTTTCACTCCAAGTGATCTTCCCTCTTCAGAGAGGCTGTGGCCCATCTTCTATAAGACAGGCTCTCTGAGATTGAAAAGCCTAATCCTGCTTCTATGGCCAAGAAGTGAGCTCCTTTCTGAATTAAGAATCGGGACTTGCAGATCTCAGTCCTCAAAGCACAGCCTGTTTCAGGAAGGACAACTTGCCCAGGCCGAGGGGCTACCAGGTGCCTTCCTCACCTTGCTGATCTTCACCATATCCAGCTCTTTCTGCAGGCGGGCAAGTGTGGCATCATCATGGCCTCCAGCACATTTTGTAACAGTGCACCACTTCTGGCTGTCAGGGTCATAGCAGCCCATGAGGAAGATGGACATCATTCCACCTGGGAGGGGGACATGAATAGAGTTTGGGCTAGAAGGAAGCACCTCTGCCAGGCCCATGGTAGACTGCTTAGAGAAGAACGAGCCAAGGCCTCACGATCAAGAGTGTTAGAGTAAGCCGGGCAGTGGTGGCGCACACCTTTAATCCCAGCACTTGGGAGGCAGAGGCAGGCAGATCTCTGAGTTCGAGGCCAGCCTGGTCTACAGAGTGAGTTCCAGGACAGCCAGGGCTACAGAGAAACCCTGTCTCGAAAAACCAAAAGAGAAAGGGGGGGGGGGGGGGGGAGAGAGAGAGAGAGAGTTAGTGTGAGAGTAATCACACTCGACTTACTGGGCTCCAGTGAACTGGACAGGACCTGACACATCACAGACACAACCTGACAAACTGCCTAAGTGGTCTGCAGATCTCAGCTTTCTCTCCAATCAAGAATTTTTGGGCTGGAGAGATGGCTCAGTGGTTAAGAGCATTGACTGCTCTTCCAGAGGACCTAAGTTCAATTCCCAGCAACCACACGGTGGCTCACAACCATCTATAATGGGATCTGATGCCCTCTTCTGGTATGGCTGAAGACAGCAACAGTGTACTCATACATTAAATGAATAAATTTAAAAGAGAAAGAAACATGTTTTCTGAGAGGGAAGCCGTTAGGCCTTGAAACAGCTGGTAGCTGAGCTTCTTTGTGCCAGGACTGCGCAGGTTATGCTTGACCAACTTACTTTTAATTATTATTATTTTCCCTTTCTTGTTAAAACACTTTTGTTATTTTTTTTTCTGTGTGCACTTTTGTGCAGCCAGTCAGAGTCCAGTCTTCATACATGCTACAGGGTGCATGTGGGTGGGGGTCAGTTTTCTCCTTTTACCAAGTGGATACTAGTGATCAGTTTAAGTCTGAAAGCTTGGGGGCAGGGCTTTAAACCCACTGGGCTCTCACCAGTCTTCTTACTCAGCCTCTGTGTTTAGGACTGAAGCCCCCCGATGTCTCTGCCTGATGTGACCAGGGCCTTAGATCCCAGGACCAAGGAAGCCATGACTGGCAGATGAAGCTAGTAAGAAGGCCAGTGTGTGTGTCTTCTGATAGAGTACCACCACAGGGACCAAACCACTAACCTTTGCTCCCTTGCCCATAGAAGGCCCCAAGAACCACCAGATCAGCTGTATCAGCCATGGCCCCCTCATTCAAATAATCTTTCTTAACTTTCAGCCAGTGCCGCTTCCCAGGCTCATATGTACCCTGATGAAACACAAAAAATAGATCACAGATAATGGAAACTCCATAGAGGTGGGGTCCATCTTTTTCCCACTATGGGCTGATCTCAGTGTCAAGGCACTACAGGACATACAAAGCCATTTTCAGATCTAGGACCAGCCTGCCCCAGTTGAGTGGGAAAGACTCCTACATTGTTCTCCCTCTCGCCCGCCGCCAATGCCTCTGTCACCTCCAGCAGGAAAAGACGGGTATAGCAGCTATCTTACCTTCACATCCTTTAGCACCAACCCTTCCAAGCCCTCTCGGATCACCCGGTTTATCATGTCAGCCAGGTCTGAAGCTTTCTGAGGGACAGTAGGAGAAATGTGCGGGCTCGTGTAAGAACAGGCTGTTCATTTCTAGACACTAGTGTGTATAACTTGGAACTGCTGTGCCTTTGAGAAGCAGACTGCAGACAATTAGGCAACATCGGCAATGGCTAACGACAAACTTACCAGCACTCCCCCAGAGAATACCTAACGGTCACCCTCTCACACCCCATGGGGTTCTCTGCTCTGGTTTCAACCATCAGATCTCTGCCTAGGATAGGACTCCACTTACTGTGACTTGCTTCATTTCTGAGAACATGATCCGGTTACGGATTTCAACCATGTTGTCATGAAGAAACTTCCGTCGCTCACAGAGAGGCCTAAGGGAAGTAGTAGATCTGAGGTAAAGAGAGAGGTAAGGCTTTTGCCTCTCTCCCACTCCTAGCAGGAACTCTGACACAGGACAGTGCCCAGTGATAGAACTGTTGCTTCAGGAAAAGGA
This sequence comes from Mus caroli, assembly GCF_978045245.1. Taxonomy (NCBI): domain Eukaryota; kingdom Metazoa; phylum Chordata; class Mammalia; order Rodentia; family Muridae; genus Mus; species Mus caroli. The sequence goes on from NW_028227268.1 coordinate 39,831,117, forward strand.
CAGCTATGGATCCAAGCTCCCATATAAACAGTTGTGTGGTCAAGGGTTGCAAGGGCTCTATCAGCTGTAGCCCGCAGTTCATAGCTGTGCTTTCTACTCTACTGAGCCAAGAGAACACCAGCCTCCAGCCCAGACCACAGCTTCTGCCTCACTTGGACAATGTTACAAATCTTGTGCTATCCCTAACCCCCAGGCTGGCACAGGCCTAGGGGACCCTTCCCCATCAAGTCTTTCTCCTTTCCAATCCATGGGTGTAGCTACAGAACCAGGATTAGGGAGAATCCTAAGTGCATAAAGTATCAGCTGTGTAGGTCCAAGCTGTTGGATGTAGTTCACTCGACGGTCAGTCCCCCTGCTGCTTCACCCATGGCACCCCCGATAAGCTCACAGATAAAATGCAAAACTGTTCACCCTATCTTTTTCCTAACTGAAGCCTCCACAGGCCCACCCCAGATAAATTCCCAGTGAAAATAAGAATCTTGGTTTAAAGATGGTAGCCATCTTTAATCAATCCAAAGGTCGATTACATGTTTAATACATGTTAGGCCCTGGGTTTCATCCCCAGTACTGCAAAAAAACAAAAAAACAAACAAAAACAAAAACCCAAACATGTCAAAATACGTGTTAACTCACCTGTCCATCAAGCTGACATCATTAAAGTAGATACAATCAAAAACAAACAGGCAGACATTAGCATCCTGGAAAGCAGCTTTCTGCAGAGAAAATGAGGCAGGAGGCACAGGAGGGCATGAGATCAGAGGAGTAGCAGTCCACTTCAGAAGCCCCTTGTAGACAGTCCTGTCAGTGCCTCCATAGATGGTGCTCACTAAACTAGATCCCAAGTGTTTCTCAAAGGCCCAAATGTTAAAGGTGTGTTCTCAAGGGTGGTAATGCAGGGGAGGGACCAAGTCATCAGCTCCTAAAGGGATTGTGGGACTGCCCCCTTCCTCTTGCCATGCTTCTCAGCTCATGATATAAATGGCTTTGCTCTGCCACATGTTTAGTGATCTAAAGCTATGGGCCCCTGTAACCTCTAGATATAAAACCTTTCTCCTTTATAGAATGGTTAGCTCTGGTATTGTTACAGTGATGAAAGAACACATGCTCAACAGAAACCAACTCAAGTCTAAGTTGGCTCTAATATCTCCCCTCCACCCTTTGTCAGACTGAAAGCACATTTTTTTGCACACAGGACTCTTAGTGTATACCTTGTGCACTCCCAGAGTCCCAAAGGGCAGTGGTTTGCCTGTGTTGTTGTCAATCAGGAGCACCTCGGAATCCAAGATCATGCTTTGACCCCCAGGAAAAGCTTTGGGTATATAGTCCTTGAAGTGGGCCACCTAGAAGTAGAAAGGCAGCTTGGCAAGGAGGCCTTGGCAGTAAGACCTAAAACTAAGCCACAGTGATCAAGGCTCAGGCAAAACAGCCCAGAGAACCTTGCAAGCCCAAGCAATGAGTGAAATGAACAACTAGGTTGTGTCAGTCTCCTGAAGAGTATCAGGCTATCTGCTTTATTACCTCTGTCTAGATCCCACTGAGTCATTTCCTATGGGCTACACAGAAGGCTTGGAGGAAAAGGAAGAAACCTTTTCCTCGGTCAGGAAGGACCTGCAGGTAGACAAATATGGGAGGGGAAGAAAAGAGGAAAGACAGGCAGGTGGGGACTAGTGTCCTTTCAGAGGGTTGGTGTTATCAGGCTGAGGACTGGGAAGGGGAAACAGATGGGCTGCAGGGCAGACAAATAAGCCCTGGGAAGAACAAGGAATAAGAATAGGCTTTCCCCTACATGGGAGCTCTGAAGCCCCTGCTGTCTTCAGAGTATAAGCACTGGGACGGGGTTCTTCCTAGCAGAGCCAGAGCCCTAATTTCTGATACTCAGTGGGAGAAGTCCCACTACAATTCCAGGTATTTCCTGACAATGGGTACCAGCAGTTGGGTCGGGAGAGCCTGACAACGCCTCTGCTGAGAGCAGCCCTAGGGTGTGTAACAGGATGAGGAAAGACCTGACCGACCACCCTTACTCCCTTCCATCCCCAACCCAGCCCTTTAAGGACCGACAGACATGGACTGATGACACAGTAAGCACTGAGTCAATCCACAGTATTTGGAAAAGTAAAGAAAGCATATTCTGGAAAGCTGTGTTCAAATGTTCCTGGGTCACAAGAGGGACTGCCTCATACCATCCTTATAACAGCCATTCCTGATCAGCTTCTAGCACACCTAGAACAAGAACCTCACTTAAAGGTCCATGCAACACTACTGCTCAGCTCTCTTGCTCAACACAGAAAACAAGTGGCCCAGCCACCAAGTTTCTACTGGATCACACAATATACCCCCAAAATATAGACTCTTGAGAAATTGAGTCAGAACTAGGAAAGAAGTGGGCAGCAAAGCCAGGAGTTCCATTTATTCAGGAGCTACTGGAGCCAGCTATCCCAGCTGCTTCTCTTCCACAGACCTCACAGGCCTGGCCCTAGATGCTGAGATGGGCTGAGGAATGAGGCTCTTAATTCCCATCAGTTCTGAGTAGGGCAGGGATCAGGATCCCAGACAGTCCCACAACACTGTACACTTAACACACTCTAAGCTCCATGAAGGTCAGAATTTGTATCTATGTCTGTACGTTTTTATGTCCACTAGCTACCACAGTGCACAGGATTTGAGAAATACTTGTTGGGCAAACCAATGAATGATAATCCTTGTACAAGAACCCTTATCTTGTCCAGGAGCTCAGGGACAGGGACACAAGATTTTCACTGAGCTGTCTGCACTGCATTGTTTCAGGCAGCTCTTTCCTACCTGACTAACCCAAGTCTGGGCTCACTGGCTGTCCCAGCTAAGCAGCCTTTCATTACAAGAAGAGTGCAGGAATAATAAATTCCCTTCATTCACTTACAGAAAAACCGAATTTCTTCCTGTGAAACACAGCTTGAAAGGCCCTACAGTTCTGGCCCGGCGGTTTTTAGAGGCAGGGAGGAGACGTCCTGCTGAAAGGGTATTTACCTTGTGAGGCAGGACAGGCTTGAGACTGCGGCTGAAGTAGCTGAAGTGGTCCCCCTTCTTATGCACCTGGACTCGCTCACCATCGTACTTGATCTCAGAGAACATGCCATTGGGACACTTCTTCATTGCATATTCAATGGATTTGCAGGCCTCAGCCTTGGGATGGAGAAAGCAAATGTAAATGCCTTCAACAGCAGGTTTCCTCAGCAGGGCCTGGGGCTGGGACTGTCAGGACAGAACTGGGTTCTGGAACTATTGCAAAGGGCTGGACAATGCTGCATTCTGATAATAAAATCATTAGCTGATATCCTGAGCTACAAAGCAAGATTATCTCAATTATAGAAAACAAAAAGACTCATCACCAAAGTTGGTTTAACGTTTGCATTCTGAAGACAAATGCTCTCCATTCTAGAATAAAATTCTCGTGAAATGGGATTGACTTTTCTCAGTAATGTAGGCTCTTCCCAGGCACCTGGCTTATAAAGCACACTTGCTATCACAGTGTGATGGTGGAGCTAAGAGTGACAGTGGGGCTGGCAGGGTAACTGGAGCCAGAGACTGACAGAACACCCAGATCCAGACCTACTCACTCACATACTGGCAACCACCAGACCCAAACAGTAACTACATTTTGGGGGTTCTTGACAGGCCACAAAACAATGTTATCTCATCTTTGATATGGTCCCTTAGAGGACAAGTGCTGAATGAGAAACCTGAAGGTGAGGAGGTTATGCGCTTACTTAAGGTCAGGCAGCCAGTGAACAACTGGACTCAGACGTGTATCTAAGCCCTCATCCCAAGCCTGTGTGCTAAGGCACTAAACACACAACCCACACCATTCTTCAGACACGGGTGTGGGAAAAGACTCTAGGAAGAACTCCCACAGACGACAGAAAAGCCCCCACTCCAGGCGAGGGAAGAGGTTCTGACCCTGGCATGGAGATCACACTATTTTAGCAAGCTAGTCTGTATTTCTGGTAGCAAGAGAACTCTTTCCTATTCCAAACATAGAAACCTAAAAAAAAAAGGCTCCCTGCATACCCCTGGAAAACCCAAGGAGACTTATAGCAAGCGGCAGAATACCAGATGGTGACTCTGCTACACCTAAAACCAGAAGGGATGGCCATCCTCACTAAAGATCCAGAAATCCAGTTATGTACTGGAGTGAGGCTCTACTCCTACAGCTTCTTTTCCCTGTCACAGGAAGCCTGGCTCTGTTGCCACCTCTGAGCTACCCTGCAGGAGGTCACAGCCCTGTCTTCAGGTGTGAGGCTAAACTATTTAGTTCCATGTGCCACCCCCACAGGGACAGTAAAGTGCAAGAGGCTGGACTCAGGTTGTATTAAATCCCCTACCTTCTTCTGAACCTTCACTTCTTGGCCTAGCACCGCTCTGCTCACCTCTACTCTTCCCTAGCCGCCTACCAGAGTTCTTGCCTTTCATTCCTGAGATGCCAGCAACTTGAAGAGACATGGATAAGAGGGGCAAGGCAGTGTTCCTCACCAGCATGGGCTGCACAGGCGTCATCAGTGAGGCCTGGACACTCAGAGCCCGTCGCCGGCCTGGGTCTTTCTCCACCTCCTGCTCATTGTGAAGGACTCGCTCCACCACATCCTGCAGGTTGCGCGATGCTTTGAAGGCTTCATAAGCATTGGGGTCAAGGGCATCTAACCTGTCAAGGAGAACAGGAACAAGGAAACAAAGCTCTACATCTGACATTATGGCTGAGGGTGGCAGTCTGTCAAGACAGGAGAGGTGTGGGGAAGTAGCCTGCTTCCATCCTTTAACTTGATGATGTGACTAACCTATAGAAGTGGGCACATGGAGCCACAAATAGTTATGAAAGTATCCCAACACAAAATTTATTTAAAACACTTTTTTTTTTTTTGTATCTTGAATGAATAGTTCTTGAGCATCAATTCTCTAGATTTTGCTATGTCAATCGGCTGGAAGTCAAAGCTGGCACAGGGAAAGACAAAAGAGAGAATTCAGGATTTTGAGCCTCATGCCTTACATGGCACAGACTTGGCAGAGAATGGGTCTGGAATGGCTTCTTGCCCATCCCAGACTTTCAGTTGTAGCAGCTTTGTGTTAAAGATAGTTATCTCCACTTTGTTTGTGAGAAAATGGATCTGGAAGAAGTAATAATGAGGGTTCCAATTTGTAGCAGGACTCCCCAGTCTTGAGAGCAGCCAGGAAGGAGGTATTGGCAGTTCTGGGCTGTGAGAGCGGCTGTGGCACTTACACGTGTTTTGCACCCGAGTTCATCTTCAGATCATGTTTGATCAGCCGAATAATACACTTAAGGTCATTGGCTGTGCACCTAAAGAGACAAGGCACACTCAGCTTCACCTCTCAAGGACTTTGATCCCCCAAACCTCCCTTCCATGCCCATGGGGTCTGCTTTCCATGGGGCCACCTCTCACCGGGAGGCTATGTCCTGCAAGGCCTGCTGCTGCTCATCCTCTTTGGTGAGCTTGGAGAGGTGCAGGAGGAAGGCATCCACTTCCTGAATGGTGAGGAGGCTTTTGGCAGCTGGGGGGAAAGACTTGCTCTGCTCAAAGAAGATTCTGATCGTCTCTGACACGTCACCCTGTCTCCAAAAACCAAAATGCCACTGCTGCAACCCCAGGGAGCTTGGGACGGATGCCAAGTCAAGAGGTCCAGCACAGTAGCTGTCCCTAAGTCGTTCTTCTTGGGGACTCTCTCCCAGCCAGTTCTTAGGCAGGAGGAGGGGCCCATCTATCCACCCGCCTGCTTTAGCTGAGCAGAGGCACAGCACTAATCTAAGACCGAGCCAATCTGATTCCTGATTAAGAGTCTGGACCAAAAGACATGGTCCATCCTTAGTAGATGCTTGGATAAAAACTTCCTATGGCACCAAGGCAGGAGTCATGGACAACCGAAGATGAATAGAAAGTCCAAAGGCAGAAGGGGAAAACAAGCAAGCAGATAAAGCCCAGCATAGTCCCAGGAGAGACAAAGGAAGTCTCAAGCCCTGACTTTTCAGAGAAGGCTTCTATGGCTTGGCAGTGGTATGTTTTCAGTTATCCAACTTAGGAAAGAAACAGCTGTATCTTCACACTTGGCTTCCCAGCCTAACGGAATCTCATTCACTAAGTTTCGGTTTCCTACACCAGCATGTGCTTATTATTGTTTAAAGTGGCTATGGGAAGGCTATTCTGGCGGAGTCCCACCTAGGTTATGACCTCCCTACACCCGTATCTGACCTGTTCTAGGTCCCGGGCCATATCATCTGGGTTGCAGTTAAAAATTCGGCTAAAAAGTTTTACAATCTGCTTATCATTCAAGTTGTAAACACTCTTGATGACACCAGGCAGCAGCAGCTTCACTGTCAGGTACACATCACCGTGAAAGCCATCTGAAAAACAAAGCAAAGGAAGCCCCATTAAGAAATGGAGATGTCAGGTGTGATGCTGCACGCCTTCCATCCCAGGATTCAGGAGACAAGCCTGAATGCAGATCTCTGTGAATTCAAGGCTACCCTGCTCTATAGTAAGTACTAGGACAGCCAAGGATATAGTGAGGCCCTATCTAAATAATAATAATAATAATAATAATGAGGAAGGGGAAGAAGAAGAGGAAGAGGAGGAAGAAGAGGAGGAGGAAAAGGAAAAGGAGGAGGAGGAGGAAGAAGAAAGCAGACACTGCTTCCCACAGCTCCCTGCATGTGTAACTGTCTCACTTTTAGTCTCCCAATGGGCAAAGCCCCCAACTTTCACATTGTGATGAAATAAGAGATACCAAATGACAATGTGCTAGATCCATGAAAGAAACAGAGCCAGGGGATTCTACTCTACACTGGGCATGTGGTTCACCTAATCATATATGCTAGTGGGACATTTCTCTGTTCTGTCAAATGTGATGGGCTCCGCTGCCTTCTGGGGACAAAATAAGGGCAGAAGAAGAAATCTGCCAAGCATCCAAGCAGAACTGGCCATATAATATGCAGGGTCTAGTGAGAATTCCAGCTATGAGATCCCATTTCAAGATGATCAAGAATTCTAATATACAAGTGTCTTTGCACATCAAGCTGGCCATGGCTCTGAGCTTTTCAGAGGAAAAGCATGTTCAGTATATGTACAGTCCTACCTCCTGTGGAGCCTTTCTGCAAGAAGTCATGGATGATCTGGGTCTTGGTGTTATAGCTAGGATTTTCAGCCACCATGCCGCACAGCTTCCGGAACTCTCGTAGCAGACAATCTTTGTGCTTAGGGTCGCATTTACTTGCAGACAGACTCGTTCTAGGAGCAGGGCTGGAGGGGGCTTGCTCAGAGTTGTTGGGTTTTGCTGCTGGTGAGAGAAACAACATAGATGATTCATTTTTCTTTTCTGGGGAAGCACAAAAAGGAGGAAGACTAAAGTTTTGCTGGGGGCTTATGTCATTTTATGCAAGCCCCCAAAGAGTTCCTGGAGATAGATGTCCCGGATCCGTGTATAGACGTGGAGGCCAAGGAATCAGTACAAATACCACTGCATAAAGACTACACTGAGAAGCACCCATGTATGTGAGTACCTCACATAGGAACAAAGGCTGCTTTCATGCCACAAGCCATCAAACGGATCTCAGAACAATTGTCATTCTGACTCCACATTGCTGGGATGAAGAGAGAAGAAACCAAAGGACCTGTAAAGCTGAAATGACCGTCACTGTGGACTGTCAACACTACTGCAAACCTGACAGGTTATAGAGCTTACTGTCCTCTTACTGATGAGTCCAAGGCCTGAGAGCAGACAGTTTTCAAGACAATCTACCTCCTTGGAAGAAGAGGGAAGACAGGGATGCCAGCAACAAAGTCAGGGCCCACCAGTGTGACCCAGCTCATCTTTTCTTTTTGTCAAAATAAAAGGCACCTTGGTTTATCTGAGAGAAATCTCAGTGATTCTCACCTCATTGTAACCACTTTCAAGAGCAAGGCAGAGTTATTATATCACGGAGCTGCTGACTAAGGCTTCTTGTTTGGGTTTGTAAACTTTGTCTGTCATCATCTCTGACCTAGAATCTGATCTGGGGTGGAGATCTTTCCAGAACATTGGTATTTAGCCAGGTTCACAAAGAACAGCACCCTAATCTTCTCAACTCTTCTAAACTCCCTGGACTGTGCCATCTTTAGTGTCAACTGATTCTTCGGCATCTCTATCATTGGTCCACTACCAAGCACAACAGGAGTTTTCAAATAATAAAATCTAAAAGAGATGGCAGCACATGCCTGGATTTCTAACACCCAGGAAGCAGAGACACGAGGATCTTAATTTCAGAACAGGCTGGACAAGACCTCTCTCATATTTTTGGGTTGGGAGTAGCCTTTAATGGGTGAGCCATCCCTCCAACACAAGACTGTCTCTTAAACAAAACAAACCATGCATGCATGTGTGTATGATAAAACTCCTACAGAACCAGGTGCCATTTCTATAATGTTATCTCTCATAGTCCTCTGACAGGACTGATGTCTTGATTCACTGACAAAGCCGCAGACACTCAAATAAGTGAAAACTTGCTCAAAGCACCAAGCTGTCAAGCATGGAGCAAACCTCAATTCTCCTAACTCCACATCTAGGCTTCTTTAAATTTCCAGACTGTTCAAGTCCAAAGGTTTCATCTTGTTATTATTTTCTTCAATTGAGCCAGCCATAAGAATTGTTTATCTCAAACCATAAAGGGTAAATAACACACTACTGGGACAAACAGACATCAAAGTAATACTAGCTCCCCTGTCAGCCTAAACTTCAGTCCATTCACAGAACGAGCATGCGAGTAACAGAAAAGCACCTCCTCCGGTTAAGTGAAGAACAAAGCCCCTCTTCCTACATGCTTCCTCTTACCTACATCCAATAAACAACCCTTTCAAGGCCTATATGCACCATACTTTCTAGCAATGATTCACTGATTCCATGTCCACAAACAGTTATTGTTATGCAACAGAAACAAGTTACTTATATATGTGCATGATAACAAATTACTGTTTATCTTACCAAGCCTTAAGTAAGAGATAGGAGAATCTGAATTCAGAGCCCATTACAAACCCCTATACCCTCCATTCAGAGTTCCCTTTGGTTCTAAGCTCATACAGCTCCACTTTAGGAATACACGGGCACAGAAAATCAAGAGAAATCAAAGGAAAACGTTTTATGCATGACCTCTCTCCTCAGTTCAGGCAAGGGCAAGTTTGAGCGACAATTTCCCAGAATTCTGTCATTTAAAAATATAAGAGGAGCAGGTTAGAAAAAAATCTTTTTGACCCAGGTAATAACTTTAAGTGGAAGAATTCTTAATAAACCAACATGTTCCTGATATATCAGAGATTAAAGTACACAAAGAAATATTGTCCAAGTGGAGCACAGGGTTAAACCATGGCCAGACTGCCCAGACAGAAGCCAGGTATGGACACTTGGTAAAGCAGTGTTTTCACTGAGCCAGAGACTTAGACACCAAATAGAGGGCCTTAACAGGGGACATCGCTGTAACACGTCTTACCTGAAAAGCCAGAGAACTTCCGAGGATTGGTACTGGTGATAAACGAAGCACCTTTCACTGGAGATGTCACCTGGCCAGTGGTTGTCAGCTTAGCCTGGACAGCAGCTTTCTTCTTAGGTGTGGCAGCTGCTTTAGAAGACAGGTCTACAAGGACCCAAAAAGAACGAAAGCACCCTTCAGACAAAGACTGCCAAGAAGCTGAGATTTTATCAAGTTTTCAAATCCTTGTTTGGTAAGTTTCTATTGCATTATGACCCCAGGCTGCCTAGTCCTTTTGAGTAGAGGGAGGAGTTAAAAGGTCAGAGAGAAGGAAACAAAGCGAACAGACAGATATTTTGGATCATTACTATCAGTAACTTGAATTTTCATCAAAATTGCCCACCTTTTATCCAGTGTATAAGAATTAGTACAGATTTGGGGGGAAACTAATAATGGCTTTTTATTAAGATTTTTATGTGCATAGTTGTTTTGCCTGCATATATGTCTGGGTATATGTGTGTGCCTGGTACCTAGGCAGGCCAGAAAAGGGTGTTGGATCCCTTGGGATTAGAGTTGCAGATGGTTGTAAGCTGCCATGGGGGTACTGGAAATTGAACCCAGGTCCTCTAGAAAAGCCACCTTTGCTCTTACCTGCTGAGCCATCCCTCCAGCCCCAGTGATCACATTTTGATAGATAAAAACTTGGAGCTAGCTCTGTAGAGTAGCCTCAAAATATAGAAACAACGAAGTAAAATGGAGAAAGCAGAGCATGTCTGTCTGGCACAGGTAGGGAAATCTGAGTGCTCACTGCATTTCCTTCCTAGTGAGATGCAAGTCAGGATGAAGGCCAAGAATAACAGAGGCCTGTCTTTAGAGCCACAGCCTTTAGCTCTATTACTTTAGAGTCTGAGAGCCCTAAAAGGTTGGTGGTTGCGTGTATTCTTTAAAATATCACTATCTAAAAGAAAGACCATGAGTACCAGGGTTTGTAACACAAGCCTGTAATCTTAGTCCTGAGAAGACAAGACAGGAAAAGTGCTCCAAGTTTGAGGCCAACCCAAGCTATATGGCATAGCAAGGACACATTTCAAAAAAACCAAAACCAAACATAAAACAACAAAACAAAACAAACCCCCAGGAAACACTGCAGAGAAAAGGAGGCCAAAGAGATATGACAATTAAATATAATGCCCAGTCCGCTCCTACACCTGAGCCCTGCAATGGAGGAAAAATGTACTACTCAATTACAGCCTTCAGTCAACTGACAGAACAGTAGACAGATAAGTTTACTGAGGCTGACAGGTAAACTATGATCTCGGAAGAAAAGATCCTATTTTTCAAGATACACACTGGGTACCTCCAGGGCCTGGTGATACAACTTTCTCTGAATGGCTCAATAAAAACCAAGCCTGATATGGAAGAGGGAATGAGCACATAAACAGAGATGATAAAGCAAAATGACTTGTTATCAAGAAGGAAATCTGTGTAGAGAGCCTGACTGTTCCTATTCTTTTTTTTTTTTTTAAAGACTTATTTATTTATTATATGTAAGTACACTGTAGCTGTCTTCAGACACTCCAGTAGAGGAAGTCAGACATCATTACAGATGGTTGTAAGCCACCATGTGGTTGCTGGGATTTGAACTCAGGACCTTTGGAAGAGCAGTCAATGCTCTTAACCGCTGAGCCATCTTTCCAGCCCCTGTTCCTATTCTTTTAACTATTCTGTGAATTTGAAATTATGTCTAAGAAGGATGCACAGAGAAAGAAATCTCTGAGACTTCAGTCTCCTGGCGCCCTGTCCTATCAGCACCAGCAAGCTGAGAGAGCAGGCTCTCCCCTCACCTGCAATATGCTGGCTTATCTGTTCCTTTTCATTATCTTCCAGCTCTTCCCAGCCTTCCAGCTCTGTGAGGTCTTCAATTTTTTTTGTGGTGGCCCGCGCCCGTTCCAGTTTCTCAAACATGCACTTAATGTGGTACCACTCTTTCATATCACCCCCAGACTCTGAGAAGGGGTTGGGCACCACTTTGCCAATGCGGCACACGCCCTTTACGATCTTCTCCTTGCATTTCTTGCAGCCAGCTGTGCCCCGCTTGGCATAGTCCACACAGAACCGCTGCTCTGCCATCGCACAGGGGCCAGTACAGAGTCCCACATGCGACCCTGGCCAGAAAGTAAGGTGGGTGGCGCGTGGTCTTAGATGACCTCTCTGGAGAGCTAGGACAGGCTTTCTTCTCTGGAGGAGGCAGCACCCACCGAGGAGATTTGTTTCCGACCACTGGCTGAACTGACTTATGGCAGCCCAGCGATTCTGTTCTGAGAACAGGCACAGTTCTTTTCTGCCAAGGGCACAAAGGTTTTTCGGGAAGAGGATCTTGAAAGCCAAAGTCATATAGCTGCATAAAAGGGTAGAAACAGACAGACAGACATGAAGAATCCAGGCTTCCAATTTCTCAATGGCTAGAATCTCATACAGAGCACGTGGTTAACCAAATACTTCCCAATGCATTAAGTATTTACCACCCAGAGTTCTGATACAGGAAAAACCAGTTTCCAAAGGGGTGTGCAACACCAACACTGTAGAGACTGCTTGTAAAGGTACTCATAATGGATGGTGACCTTTAAATATTACCAAGATACTGAAGCTATGTCTTAAAAATAAAAAAAAATTACAATATGCTTATGAAGTTTCCCTGTGAAATATAACACATGAGACACTTTCAGAAAACAATGAAGCCATTACAACAGTTTTGGGATTTCAGAAGAGGGCCCCTTTGAGAAACAACTAATCAGAGTCTATAATCAGATTGACTGCCCAGTTCAAAGCCTTACTTAGCCATTTATCAGCTGTGTGAGCTCTGTTCAGTTACTTTACCTCTCTGCTCCTATTTCATCTGTAAAATGCAGCTCACAGTAGTACCTCATTCAAGGAGTAGCTGTTTCTAAGTTGTTCCTTAGAAACAGAATACGCAATTCCCTTGCTTAATTCGGCGACCTGAATCAGGGGAGGTTGAAATAACTGGACTGTAAGAATCTAAGCAAGTGATGAACCAATTCAAGTGGAAAATGATTATTCCTATCCCTTCTTATATCTGTAATTACTTAAGTGGCTTTACAGTTTTAATTTTCAATTTACTGGAAACTATTTTTAGTCCCCACTCTACTGAGAACTAAAATTGATATTGTGTCAGAGCAGCAAGAAGGCTGAGGTAGAGCAGAGCACAGCAGGTGTACTACTGAAGAAAGGGTTGGAGGCCAAGCCTACCCATCTACAGTGGGGAGGGAAAGTGGGGCAGATATCAGGCGACTGGGTTTCCTCCAACAAGGTGGACCCTAGTCAGCCACCTTAGTTGGCCGATCCTCCCACCTCCAGCCCTGGAATTATAGGTATGAACCACCAAGCATGACTTCAGTTTATTTTCTTTTATTTATTTATTTATTTAGAGATAGATTTTTCTATGTAGCCCTGGCTGTCCTGAAGTCACTAGGAAGAGCAAGCTAGTGTTCTGAGTGCAGGGATTAAAGGCGTGTGCTACCACACCCAGCTCCAGTTTTATCTAAAAAAAAAAAAACAACAACAACAAGAACAATTACAACAGGACTAAGAGCTAGTTATGGTGGTTCTCGTCTGTAATCATATCAGAAGGCAAAGACAGAAAGATTGCTGTGCGTTCGAAGCTAGACAGTCTGGTTTACTTAGTAAATTTCTGTCTAGCCAGGGTACATCGTCAAGACCGTCTCAAAAGGAAAACAAGCAAGCAAACAAAACCCCCAAAGATTAGAACTACTTCATGGGGTGGTTAGGAAAACTACAAGGAGTACGAGGGCAAGCCGGAGGTGGAGTTCTGAAGTTCCTGAGGATGTATACCAAACTTGTGTATTTGACAATGTTCGACTTGGGGGAGGGGAGGTCCGTAACTGGCAGACTCAGGGGGTCACACAAGCCCTAACCGTTAAGAATCTGAGAGGCGAGTGACGGCCGGCAGGGCTGAGGAGGAGCTCAGGGCGAGTAAGAGTTCAACTTTCTGTAGAGTAGAGTGGGTAGGGTGTCGTATCGCCCATCCCGGGATACGACAATTAACTACCGGGGGAGACCGACGCGAGGAGGCCGGGAGCCCCGAGAGCCCGAAGAGCAAGCAGCACGCCGCTCTGCCCACAGGCTGTGCGGGCGAGCCGCGGCCGCGCAACAAGACGGCGGAGAGGGACCGGCGGCGGCCCGGCCCCGACCCCCTGAGAATGCCCACTCCGGTATCCTGCCCTTCCCGGTGGCTGCCGGGGGTCCCGGGGGCCGCGGGCCTCCCGTGGGCTCCCGTGGGGGCGCCACGTCACGGAGGGTGTGCCCCCAGGCTGAGCGGCGGGCGGGGGAGGAGCCACGGCCACTCCAGCCACGCCGCGTTCGGCCCCGGCCCTCCCCACACGGCGCACCGCGGCCCGCCGCGCCGCGCCGCGCCGCCCCTCACCTGCCTTCTCGGCTGCCCTGGCTCTGACGCTCCGCACGAGCCACCGGACCAGCAGCCCACAAGGCCACGGGCCCCGCACGATGAATAGACCGCCTGTCTCTTTAAATACGGGTACTCGAGCCGGACGCAGGGCGCAGGCGCAGTAACCGACTTGCGCCCTCGGACCCCGCCCCCTCCGGTCGCCACGTGGGTCACTGTTCTATTCCGACCCGGAAACCTTGAACTGAGTATTTGTTGGGTTCGAGTGGCGGCTTGGGGCGCAGCGGGCCTGAACTTCCTAGAGTTTCTCAGATTGTTAGATATTGAAGGTAGTGTTGAAAAATCATTGCAGTGATCCTAGCGATGGAAAACTCGAGTCGTTCCACCTGTGTCTTCTGCTCCGCATGAGTTTTGCTGAATTAAAAGACACTACTTTAATTAAAAAGGTAATTAGAAAATGTGAAGGAGAACAGGGACTGTGGCCCCGTTTATGTCATTTAGCGAACTAGTGCTTCTAAACCTCAAGTAGGCTCTGTGAGTTCGAGATGGCTAATTTTTCAAAAATAAAAGTATCCAGGCCGGGAGGTAAGTGACCTTGTTCAGTCTGAGAAGGGCAAACAGTTGGGCTTTGTTAGGTAAATAAAGTGCAGATCGTGGAACGAAGTTCTATTTCTGAGGAAGACTTTAGCCTTTATTCCAGAGGGAAAGAACGCTGTGAGGGGTCACTACAGTTGAAGCTGGAGAGACTTAAGACAAGCCGACTCACTAAAAGGCTGTTGTCCGTATCAAAGTGGCCTTGGGATGGAGAGGAAGGTGTATGCTTGAAATCATTTACTTTAAAAATTATCTGTGTGAGGTGCTCAGTTATTCATAGAAATGAAGGGCTGATAGCAGAACTGGAGAATGAACTGAGGGAGGAGGCTCTCTGGAGTTCAAGGTTGAGTGGCTGCTGTACTGAGGCCAGCTAGATCCTGGTGTTTGAAATGAGGTGAAGGCTCTTTGTTTTCTCTTAACTTGCAGCAGGATAAACCTGGGTTTGGAAATCGGAAGGCCTTAGGCTCAAGGACTCCAGTTGAGGAAGCGTGAATATTTTGACTGGAGTTGATCTTAACCCAATGGACTTTACCTGTGCTGACCAACCCTTTCATCACAAGCCATATATGCGGTTGCTGAGCCCTGGAAATGTAAGCAGTCTGAAGTGAGAGATGCTGTAAGTGAACACTTCCCCAAAGAGAGTAAAATACCTCATTAATAGTGATAGTGCATATATTCCAGTTACTTGCTGGCATAATTTTTGATGTGTTGGGTTAAATAAAGAATATTTCCTGTCACTCACCTGTTTGGTTTTACTGTTTTTGAACTAGGGCATCAGAAATGATGGGGCTGCATGCTTAACTACCATTGTTATCTCTCCAGCTCAGCACTCCACAGACAGAAAGCCTGCGGTGAGGAGCAGTGGGTATCTGCAAAGGCTTTCACTTCTTACACCGGGTTTCTCTGTATAGCCCTGGCTGTCCCAGAACTCAAACTTTGTAGACCAGGCTGGCCTCAAACTCAGAGATCCACCTACCTGTGCCTCCCATGTGCTGGGATGAAAGGTGTCTGTCGCTACCATGCTGCCTGCATCTACTTCTAAATGAATGAAATTCGAGAGCTAATGAAATGAATGGTTAATAAAAGAGTGTTGAACCCCTTAAAAGGGAGTTCATTATGTCTTTGTTAATGATGGAACTGTACAAAAATACTCAGGCCCTAAGTATTTGGTTTGCTTGATGAGAACTATGTAATCATCTCTGACTTAGGTGCCCCTGCTGTGAAACAGAGCTAGGTACCAAAGCTGCCAACTGCATATCTTTCCTTTCCTTTCCTTTCCTTTCCTTTCCTTTCCTTTCCTTTCCTTCCCTTTCCTTTCCTTTCCTCTTTCTTCTTTTTTTTTTTTTTTTTTTTTTTTTTTTTTTGGTGGTAAGAGCACTGAATCTAGTGTGAATCTAGTGTGAATCTAGATGCAGTGATTTTTCTTTTCTTTTTTTCCTTTTCTTTTTCTTTTTTTCTTTTTATTTTAGGGGAGGACAGTCTCACTGTGTAGCTGTAGGCTTATCTCCAATGCAGCAGCACCCCCCCTCCCCACCTCAGTCTATAACAGTGAGAATTGAGCTGTATACCCCCATGCCAAGCTTGTATTTCTTAATAAAAGTGAGGACTGATCCATCAAGGAGAGGTCAAGTTTGGTGAAGAAAATAGGGCTTTGGAACAGCATAGTCAGGCTGAATTTGTTCTAGCCTGAGCTGTGTAAACTTCATCTAGTTTCATCTCTGGGCTTCAGTTTCCCTAGTAAAATGGGAAAGTTTTGCACTTTATATTTAACTGTGTGATACACTGAATTGCTTTCTGTAAAGAATGTAAGGTCAGTTATCCATGTCCTACCTGCCCCTTTCTTTCTTTGCACGTGGATTCTGGGTTATTCAAGACCAATTCTTTTTTTTTTTTTTTTTTTTAAGGTTTATTTTATTATATCTAAGTACACTGTAGCTGTCTTCAGACACACCAGAAGAGGGCATCAGATCAGATCTCATTAAGGATGGTTATGAGCCACCATGTGGTTGCTGGGATTTGAACTCAGGACCTTCAGAAGAGCAGTCAGTGCTCTTAACCACTGAGCCATCTCTCCAGCCCTGAAGACCAATTCTTAAAGGATTGCTTGTGTCCCTTTTTTTTGCATTTGCTCCTGTTAAAAATTAACCTTTTTAAGCAGGGTATGGTGATACATGTCTTCCACTGAGAAGCAGAAGCAAGCAGATCTCTGAGTTACAGGACAGTCTGGTTTTTATGTCCAGTTCCAGGCCAGGAAGGGCATCATTGAGAGATCTTGATTCAATATTTAATTTCAGGTTGATGTATATAATAATGGGTTTATCATGGTGTAGATTACTCTGTTCTCGTCTGTTGCCTGTGACACTGCTCTTTGTGTGCCTACTCCATCTCCAGCTGGATCACTCCTGCCTGTCAGTGTCCGTCTCTGCCTTCCTGGTGCAGGCTCTGCCTTCCTGGTGTGGGTGTTCCATCACCATTAGTGCCCAGCACCATTAAGCTCTCTTCCTCCCCTCCTAATCCTGTTTCTAGGTTCTTGACCTACAAACTTACCTACGTGAATACATACACAATTTTAAATCTAGGTTTCACATACAGGACAAAATACATACAGTATCTGTCTTTGGTTTTTGCTTCTTCTAGAGATATGTGACTGTGTGAAGATCTACTCTGGGCTCCATATTTCTGTCAGTGAATACTTGTTCTTTTATTACTACCACCGTGTTGGTTAATGTGGCTTTAGAGTGAGCCTTGGCATCAGCTAGTGCAGCTGTGTTATTTTCCATGAGTGGTTATGTTGGCTCTAGCGGGTCTCTTTTTTTATGTAAACACTGGAGCCATCTAAATCTGATAGCCACAAAATGACCTGCTGGGATTTTGACTGAGAGTGCACTAATTTGAGATCAAGGTGGGAAGAACTGACATTTTCATAGGTTTGAGTCTTCCTTCCCATGAGCATAAAGTTTTCTTCCTTTATTATTTTGTGAGTAGATGTATTTGTATATGTGTGTGTGTATGCTCCCCCGTGAATATATACATAGAGGCCAGAGGCCTCTTAAGTGATATTTCTTTGTGGGTCTTTTAGTTATTGTTTTGAGACAGTTTCTCTGTGTAGCCCTGGCTGGCCTCAAACTCAGAGAACTTCTTTCTGAAATACTGCTTCCCAAGTACTGGGGTTAAAGACATGCACCATCATGCCCAATGATTTTCTACTTTTTTGTTTTGTTTTGTTTTTGGAGACAAGGTTTCTCTGTGTAGCCCTGGCTGTCCTGGAACTCACTCTGTAGACCAGGCTGACCTCAAACTCAGAAATCCACCTGTCTCTACCTCCCAAGTGCTGGGATTAAAGGCCTGTGCCACCATGCCTGACTAATTTTCTACTTTTTAAAAAAAAAAATGAAAGGATTTAAAATTTTCTTTGACAATTTCATACATGTAAGCCATGCATCTTGATCCTATACACCCCCATCTCTCCCTTCCATTCCTTCTAGGAACTCCCAACACATCCCTGTGTGCCTTTATGGCCTCGCTGATTTTGTTAATAACCCATTAGTGCTGCCTATCGGAGTGCTGACTGATCTCGTTGACCTGACCTTGTTCGGTTCACCGTAGCACCAGTGAGTTCCTGGGCAGTGGTCAGGCCGTGGCAAAGAACAGCATTTCACAGCACTCCTCCTCATCCTCCAGCTGTTCCCTTCCTAATCCCATTGCCTTTGTGGGAGGCGTGTGGGTGATTGATACAGACACCCTATTTAGGGCTGAACCCTCAGTAGACACTTATTCTCAGCACTCTGACCACCACAGAGAGAACTACTCTGCCCAAATCTGAGGACAGCATTATCTATGGGGATAAGCATTAATGTTTAGAAGGCAGCTGGACAACATGTTATTTAGCAAAACAACAGTTGGTAGGCTCTTTGGAGAGACTGACCTTCTGAGCCTGGTACTTTGGCCAGTTTAATGCTACTGAATTCCTTCCTGTAAGCCCATCTCAAATCCAATCCAAAAGTAGTTGGTTGCCCCCATAACCTTCATGCCACGATTGTGCCAGTGGGCACGTATTGCCTGGAAGGTCAGTACTGTAATCATGTGGTTGGCTGCAGGGATACCATTGATGTCTTTTCTGTCTCAGCATCCTACACAGCACCTTCCAGTACATGAAAGGTAGTCATCAAGGAGAAAGTAATGTTTGAGGTCAGTTCCAGTTTGGATCCTCTGTCTTACAACCCAAGACCGTTTTATTGTTAGCATTAGGGCCTACCATCTAGTTCTGGTGGGAGACCAAGAACAGTAATAGCCTTGTGTTGTCTCAGGAACTTCTCGAACCTTCCCAACCAATAACTCAGGAAGGTGGCCCTCACTAGGTTCTGAGATCGTAATAGATTAACATGACTCCTTCTAGAATAATGTTCACCATGTAGGCTATCTGGGTTAAATTTTTTTTGTTTGTTTGTTTTTGAGACAAGGTCTTAGCATATAGTCCTGGAACTTGTGATATAGACTAGGCTGGCCTTGAACTCTCAGAGATCTTCCTGCCTCCACCTCGAAAGTTCTGGGAGTAAAGATATGTACCACCAAACCCAGCGTCTATTTTTTTAATTATTTTTTAAAATTGGCTTACAGAGTTGATGGGTCTTCAGGGATTTTTCATGTATCCTTAATTTTTTTGGTTAATCTGCTCCTCTCCTCTCCTCTCCTCTCCTCTCCTCTCCTCTCCTCTCCTCTCCTCTCCTCTCCTCTCCTCTCCTCTCCTCTCCTCTCCTCTCCTCTCCTCTCCTCTCCTCTCCTCTCCTCTCCTCTCCTCTGCCACCACTTCGTATGGTGTAGGTAGAGGGCAGAAATATTGGGAGTTAAAGGTTTACCCTAATTTTATGACAGTTTCCCAGCTCACTGCTTCTTGTAGACTGGCTGGTCAATAAGCCTTGAGTGTCTTCATAACTCTGCCCCTCTGTCACTTTATTTTAGAATTTTGAGACAGGATCCCACTATGTATGGCCTAGAACTTGCGATCTTCCTGCCTTGGCCTCTGAGTGCTGTGATTACAGGAGCATACCAGAGAAAAAGTTCTGATGTGTGTGTGTGTGTGTGTGTGTGTGTGTGTGTGTGTGTGCATACACAGGTGCATCTATGCATATGCAACATATGCATGTGGAGGCCAGAGAGCAATCTCAGGGGCTACCCACAAGGCTAGCTCTAGGGCTACATGCCTTCACACTTGGCTTGAGTGTGTGTGTGTGTGTGTGTGTGTGTGGAAGGTGGGGAGGCCTCTGGGGACTTGACCTCAGGTCTTCACACAAGACAGGCGCCTGACTATTTCCCAAGCCCTCTCCTTTAATTTGTTCTTGGATTTTTTTTTCCATCTGTTTTCTAGTTCTATAATAGCTTTCATATTTTGTTAGATTTGTACCTTAAATTTTCATCTAAAAGGGCTGATGAAATAAAATAAGAAAAATACCTTCCAGAATTATGTATGGCAAATAAAAGGACTGCCGTTGATTTGTACAGTGTTTGCGGTACATGTAAATGTTCAGTTTCTTTCATTCCCACATTCCTGTCACTGCAGTGTTTCGAATCATCCCCTCAGTCAGGCACTCAGTACTGAAGACCTACTGTGTGTCAGACAAAATTCCAGGACTCCCTGGATTCCAACAAATCCCCTTGCCCTCATGGAGTTAACAGGTTAATATGGATAACAAAAACCAAACGAAACATGTAGGCTGTAAGATATCAGAAAAAGAGGCAGGATCAGAGGCATGGGGGCAGGGTTTCAGGTTTCGATAGATGTCAAGGTCTCACCAACCAAGCGACAGATGAAATAAAACTCAAAGGGATGGAAGTGCCACTTGGAGATATCTAAGACAGAGCATCAGTGATGTGCTAGGAGAGCAGCAAGGTGAGCCTTGTGGCTGGAGTAGCTCAAGATTGAGAAGAGCAGCAGATGATGTCAGCAGGAGACATAGCCTTAGGGCCTCGCACACCATTATAAAAGGACCAACTTTTATTCCAGCCTAGATGGGAAGCTAATGGATTGTATGTACAGGGACGAGGCATGATCTGACAAGAGCTCTGTCAGCTTTGGCTGCTCTGTAGAGAAGGCAGAAGATGACAGGCAACCAACAGTAATTACCTATGCAAGGAAGGTGGGCAGCTTCACTAGCAAAAGTGAGAGGAAGAAGTAACAGGCTTATGGGCCCTAGAGCAGCGGGTTTCTAACTAGTGGGTTGTGGGGGTCAAATATCAGATATGCACATCAGATATTTCCATTACAATTCATAACAGCAACATTACAACTATGAATTAGCAACAAAATGATTTAATGGTTGGAGGTGGTCACCACAATATAAGGCACTGTGGTAAGGAATCCCAGCATTAGGAAGGTTGAGAACTGCTGCCCTAGAGGATCTGTAGGTGGCCTTGGGCAGCTTGAATCTCCTAACATTTTAATATACAAGTTTTTTTCATGAAAGCATTTTGGAGAGGAGGACGTTGGTGGAAGTCTTAAATTCTCTGAGCCAAATCAGGAGATACTAAGTCCCTTAGTGGTGAATAATCAGGATAGCCCACCCTTGTCCTATCTACCTAAAAGCCCACAGTTAACTCCATCCCTCAGACCCTAGTCACACATTCTCCAGGGTATTGATCTTACTTGTTCCAGTCTAAGAGCTAACACCACCACCATCCCCTTAATATGATTGTCCCTGGCCTCCAGATGAGCTCATCAAGATTGTTAAAGAGAGACAGGGTTAGAAAGATAGTTCAGAGGCCGGGTGTGGTGGTGCACGCCTTTAATCCCAGCACTTGGGAGGCAGAGGCAGGGGGATTTCTGAGTTCGAGGCCAGCATGGTCTACAGAGTGAGTTCCAGGACAGCCAGGGCTACACAGAGAAACCCTGTCTCAAAATACCCCCCCCCACCACCACCGAAAAAAAGAAAGAAAAAGAAAGCTCAGCAGTTAAGAGCTCTTGCATGGGACCTGAGTTTAATTCCCAGCACCCACGAAGCAGCCTCACAAGTGCCTGTAACTCCAGCTGCTGGGGTTTGATACCTTCTTTTAGCCTCTGCAGGCACTTGCACTCATATGCACATGCACACAGATAAAAATAGGATCTTTTTGTTGTGTTTGTTTGTTTCTGTTTTCTGAGACAGGGTTTCTCTGTATAGCACTGGACCCACTTTGTAGACCAGGCTGGCCTCAAACTCACAAAGATCTGCCTGCTTCTACCTCCCACGTACTGGGATTTGCCACTTTGCCTGGCTAAACATAGGATCTTTGTGGGGTGGGGTGGGGGGGTTGTTGTTGTTGTTGTTTTGTTTTTCGAGACAGGGTTTCTCTGTGTAGCCCTCCTGTGTGGGAAGCCACATGTGCCGTTGCAGGGTGGCGCTGGCTTCTGCTGGCCACCACGCATACATAGGCAGTAAAGTTTTTTTGCCAAGATGAGGTTTTGAGAATTAACCAAAATTAACCAATCAGATGAGAGAGAAGTTAACCAATCAGCTAAGAGAGAAGTTAACCAATCAGATGAGAGAGAAATTAACCAATCAGATGTAGGCATGCAAATGAGGTGGTAAGCATCAACCAAGCACAACCAATCTGGGTGTGAGACACGCCTCTCCTAGGCCTATATAAGCAGCACCAGTTCTGGGCTCGGGGTCTATGTCTATTCACCTCTACAATCAAGCTCTCCCAATAAATGTGTGCAGAAGGATCCTGTTGCAGAATCCTGTTGCAGAAGGATCTTGCTGGTCGAGTCGGACACGCGCAAGACTCCTGGAACTCACTTTGTAGACCACGCTGTCTGCCTCCCAAGTGCTGGGATCAAAAGGTGTGCGCCACCACACCTGGCTTTAAACATAGGATCTTAAAAAGAGAAACAACAGCAAAGACCCCGGAGAGCTGTGTAGAGGTATCTGTGCTGCTCACTTGGAAGCCACAGACAATGCGAGGACAAACATTTCATGTCTTCCTGGAGAAGGCAGACACTTGAGAAGTTGGTTTGGTCTCAGTGGATTCTGTTTTTAATAAGTTCTGCCCTATGAATCATATAAGTCTCAGCAGCAAGATCCAATCTTACACTTTTGGTTTGCTCAATAGTCATGCAGTTAAAAGAAGTTTTAAAGAAATATGGTAGAGGTGTTTGCCAGGATAAGTATTTAAAAGAGCTGCATGCAGGGGTATATAGTAATTCAGCTCAGCTCTGTTTTTCACTGTCAGCAGGCTGTAGAGGTGGCTTCTTCTTTGAATTCTCCTCCTCCTCTTCCTTTTCTTCCTTCTTTTCTTCTTCCTCATCTTTTTCCTTTTCTTTTCCTCCTCCTTCCCCTTCTTTCCATATTCAGAATGGGCTTTCCCTCCTCAGCTAAACCTCTCCAAAAACACCCTCAAAGACATATGCAGACGAACAGTAAGATGGCTCAGTGAGTAAAAAAATCACTTGCTACGTATGCCTGACAACCTGAATTGAATCACTAGAACCATAGCAGGAGACAACAGACTCCCACAAATTATTCTCTGACCTTCACACATGCTGTAGCTAGCATGCATGTATCTGTACTCACATATGCAGCATATACAGGTAAAATAATAATGAAAATTAAAGGATAAGAAACACCCTTTAGTAGATGAGTAAGAATGGCCACCATAGAATCATAGATTTGAATGCTTGGTCACCAGAGACGCACTATTTGAAAGGATGAGAGGCGTGGGCCTTGTGGGAGGAAGTATGTCATTGGGCTTGGACTTTGAGGTTTCAGAAGACCCTGCCAAGACCAGTACCGCTCTTTGGTAGTTGACAGAAAAGGAATACTCAGTGAATGCTTATTGTTAGTATCATCAAGTGCTTCTCATATGTGTGTGCAAGTATGTGCTGCTTTCATCTTTTTTTTTTTTTTTTTTTGGTTTTTCGAGACAGGGTTTCTCTGTATAGCCCTGGCTGTCCTGGAACTCACTTTGTAGACCAGGATGGCCTGGAACTCAAGAAATCCGCCTGCCTCTGCCTCCCAAGTGCTGGGATTAAAGGCGTGTGCCACCACAGCCCGGCTGCTTTCATCTTTATAGTGATGATGAGGCTGCCTAGTTTGACAGGTCTCTGTCAGGTTAATCACTGGTTTCTGCCACTGCAGAACTTTCTGAAGGTCTTTTTAAAATATTTTTTTTAGATTTATTTATTTATTATTTGTAAATACACTGTAGCTGTCTTCAGACACTCCAGAAGAGGGCATCAGATTTCGTTACGGATAGTTGTGAGCCACCATGTGGTTGCTGGGATTTGAACTCAGGACCTTTGGAAGTGCACTCGGCACTCTTAACCATTGAGCCATCTAGCCAGCCCCATCTGAAGGTCTTTACAGTGCTGTTCCCACATCCTGTGAAGAGCCAATGACTTAGCCATCTCCTGGGCCAGGCTGGGCTACTGAGCAGCCCATTGTCTGTAGCATTGATATCTGATGCTACAAATGCCACCTAAGTATCCCCTAGCAAAGGATCCTCTGGAACTCTCTCTTAATTTATTTTTATTTTATGTTCATTAGTGTTTTGCCGCATTTATGTCTGAGGGTGTCAGAAGTCCTGGAACTGGAGTTAAAGATTAGTGTGAGCTGCCATGTGGTTGCTGGGAACCACAGTCCTCCCTCTGGTAGTGCAGCCAGTGCTCCTAATCTGAGCCACCTCGCCGGGCGTGGTGGCGCACGCCTTTAATCCCAGCACTCGGGAGGCAGAGGCAGGCGGATTTCTGAGTTCGAGGCCAGCCTGGTCTACAAAGTGAGTTCCAGGACAGCCAGGGCTATACAGAGAAACCCTGTCTCGAAAAACCAAAAAAAAAAAAAAAAAAAAATCTGAGCCACCTCTCCAGCGCCCTGGAACTTTCTTCCAGAGCTCCCACTGAGATGTCAGGAGGCTCTAGTCCAGCAGACCCTGGGACTGGGTCTGTAGGTCAGTAGTAGTGTCTGTTTAGCCAGGCATGATGCCCTGGGTTTGAGGCTCTGCACCATAAACAAAGCAAAACAGAAACTGCCTGTTTCACATTTTAAAACTTCAGTGTTAGTGCTTGTGCTTTTAAACTGTTTGTTTGTTTTGGAGACAGGGTTTCATTTAGCCTAGGCTTTGCCTGGAACTCATATAGCCAGGGTTAACCTTGGACACCTAATCATTTTATCTCTACCTCCCACGTCTGGGATCATATGCCTAGCTTTGTACGTTTCTGTGTGTACACTTCTCCATATGCTTAAATTTCATAATTAAAAAATTTAGGGGCTGGTGAGATGGCTCAGTGGGTAAGAGCACCCGACTGCTCTTCCAAAGGTCTGGAGTTCAAATCCCAGCAACCACATGGTGGCTCACAACCATCCATAACAAGATCTGACTCTCTCTTCTGGAGTGTCTGAAGACAGCTCCAGTGTACTTACATATAATAAATAAATAAATAAATAAATAAATATTACTTACATTAAATAAATAAATAAATAAATAAATAAATAAACAAACAAAACAAAACAAAATTTAAGAGCAGGGCGTGGTGGCGCACGCCTTTGATCCCAGCAACCGGGAGGCAGAGGCAGGCGGATTTCTGAGTTCGAGGCCAACCTGGTCTACAAAGTGAGTTCCAGGACAGCCAGGGCTATTCAGAGAAACCCTGGCTGGAAAAACAAAAACAAACAAACAAACAAAAAATCAAGAAATTTCCCTCCCCCAAGGCACAAGGCTATGTTCATTAAGAACACTTCTTCAATAGTTTCTAGAACTAGAAGACGAATTCCAAGGTATTTCCCTAATCAAGTATTAGGGTTTTTAAAGAGGAACCTACTGTGTCTTTTGGGTGGCTCTAGAAGCTGTGACCAGAGAAGCATCCTTAACTGCAAGAAAAATCCAGATGAAGAGAGCATTCCATTTTCTCAGTCTTACTGTCTTCTTCTGAGTAAGGACAAAAATTGTGGTTCTGCCCTCTTTACCACACTAGAATTCTGGGTTTGACTAGGAGTTTAAACTCGGGGTGGTGTATAAAGTTGCTCTAATCTAACCCCAACTGATAAGCAGCCCTATCTCACACACTTCTTTCCACGTACCTAAAGGTTCTATTTCCTGAGAAGTCTGTACATCTTGCCTGTCTTGGTCTGCTTTTCTCTCCTTCCCCAAAGCTAGCTCCCATTTTAAATCTCCTCTTTGCCTACTCCTTTGTGGGGCGCCACCCCACATCGTCGCCATTATAAGATGGCGCCGACATCGCCTGCCTCTGGAGATGAACAAGTGATCCGCGCATGTGCTGGCATTAACCGTTCATGGTGCCAGTTGCCCGCCTGACAACGTCACCTCGGGTGACAAGAATTTGGCCTATAGGGAATCGCCACGTCCGAGGCGAGAGAAATCTCCTATATAAGGGAGGCGGTTTTCGGGCTTGGGGTCTCCGCCTTGTGAAGCTGATGCTCTCCCTCTCAAGACGCATTAAAGCTTGCTACAGAAGGATCCTGTTTGTGTGCCGCGTTGTTTCTTGCTGGCGGGAAAATCAGCGCGGGACATTTGGTGCCGAAAAACCCGGGAATTGTGACCAGACCATCGTCAGCACCTTCGGAGACCCCTCGGCGACGGGGAGGGTTCAGAACTGTGGCTAGACTACGCATCGGAAAGGTATGCCTGAACATGAACTCTTTTCTTTAACTCTTTCCCAGGTATTGGGTTTGTCCGGATTGTGGTTTAGATTTCCAGAGGCCATTATCATCGCTATTTTAGCTCTTCTACTCTTCCTCCTGGCCAGTTATATCTGTGAACATAGGCGGTGGTGTTAACAAGTTTCCAACAGCATATCATCGCGGCGCCAAATTAGTCTCTTGTAAATGAAAGAGCAGAAAGGCGAGCCGTACTTTCGGTTTCTCGCTGTTGCCGTAAGTCGGACGTAGATAAGCCGTGGGCCGCGCCAAGACATCTTTTTAATTCTAACAGTGACTTAAGGCGGACGTAGATAAGCTGCAGTTACTTTTGACCCGTTATGGGGTCGTCACAGTCAATCCAAACATCACTTGAAAATCTCCTTAAGAAAAGAGACCTAAAGCTAGGGGACAAGGTTCTTAAGCACTTTGTTGAGGAGGTAGATAGAGTTGCCCCTTGGTATGCCGTTTCTGGCTCCTTGACCTTGGCCTCATGGAAAAAATTGGGGAAGGATCTTGATTTGTGCCCCGACTTACGTATGGGCACCAAAGCAGTTTGGAAGATGATCAAAAACTGCCTTGAGGATGAAACATGTGAGGAAGTCAGAAAAAAGGGACAAATAGCTTTGGAGACCGTTCAGGATGGCATGTCAGAATCTGAGCGTAGTGAGAGGATGGGTGCACGTGCACAAACTAGGAAGAGGATCCCAAAGAATAAAAGTGAAAAAGGACCTCCCAGGAAGCCTAAGAGGGCGGGAGAGAGGGGAACAAGCAGTATACCTGCCTCCCCACATGAGGAATCGGACTCCGAGGGAGTACCGATTTTTCAACCTATATCTAAGCCTGGGTTGTACCCAACCCAAGAGCTTGAAGCACTCAATATTCAAAGCTCTGAAGAGTCATCCGGAGCAGAGAGTGGGAGACTAGATACAGAGGAAGAGGAAGAACTTGATGAGGAAGCAACCAGATATGAGAGAGAGAGGTATTATCCTGATGAGAGGCCGTTAAATAAACGGACCTCTAAACCTGCCATTTCAACAAAACCTAATGCTTTACCCAGGAATCCCGTACAGACAGTTCCCTCTGCCCCACCACCTTATGAGATACGCCCTAAAGCTTTCTCATTGTTACCTGAAAAGGTGCATCGCAAGCTCAGGCTCGCTTACCCTGTCTATGAGCAAGATGGTGGGAGAGTATATGCTCCTGTTGATTATAACCAAATAAAGGAGCTTGCAGAATCAGTTAGAAAGTTTGGAGCAAATGCCAGTTTTACTCTAATGCAGTTAGATCGACTGGCATTAACCGCCCTGACGCCCAGTGACTGGCAAACAGTGGCGAAAGCTGTGCTACCAAGCATGGGACAATACATGGAATGGAAGGCCCTATGGCATGAGGCGGCACAGGCCCAGGCTAGGACTAATGCCGCAGCCCTGACCCCAGAGCAAAGAGACTGGACCTTTGAACTCCTTACAGGACAGGGTCCTTATGCAGCAGATCAGGTCAATTATCATTGGGGAGCTTATGCCCAAATATCCAGTACTGCTATACGAGCATGGAAATCACTCAACCGTAAAGGAGAAACTAGTAATCAGCTCACCAAGATTATACAGGGACCTCAGGAACCATTCTCAGACTATGTGGCCAGGATGATGGAGGTAGCAGGAAAGATTTTCGGGGATCCTGATTGTGCCGGACCCTTTATAGAGCAATTAATCTTTGAACAAGCCACTCAGGAGTGCAGAAGTGCAATAGCGCCGAGGAAAAACAAGGGATTGTCAGAATGGCTTAGAATATGTAGAGAGATTGGTGGACCGTTGAGTAACTCTGGGCTCGCCGCAGCCATTTTACAGGCACAAAGGCGACCTCCCCCTACGGGGGGCAGCAGTCGCACCTGCTTCAACTGTGGGAAATCAGGGCATCTCGCAAAAGATTGCCGAGCACCTAAGCAAAACCAGAGAACTCTTACCCTATGTTCCCGATGTAGAAAGGGTTACCATCCAGTCAGTCAATGCAGATCAACTAGAGACATTAAAGGCAACCTCCTCCCGCCTGCTATCCCTGTTAGACAGGAGCCAAAAAACGGGCCTGCGGGCCCCCGGCCCCGGGGCCCTCAAAAATACGGGACCCAATTCGCTGGGACCAGTCCCCTGAGCGAGGAGGCAGATCAAGCCAAGGCACAAGAATGGACTTGTGCGCCACCACCTCAATCTTATTAACACCTCAGATGGGGGTTCAACCTGTCCCTGCCATGCCCTTAGGGCCTCCCATACCGGACAACGCGGTGGGACTTATCATTGGCCGTGGTGCCCTTACCGCATGCGGACTAATAGTCCATCCAGGCATAACAGATAATCAACACATCCCAAATATGCAGATTCTATGCTCCAGCCCTCATGGTGTATTTTCTATTAAAAAGGGGGACAGGATTGCTCAGCTCCTCCTCCTCCCGCTGCTGGGAGAATTACCCAATCAAGATAAAAAACTTATGGGATCTTCAGAAATGGATTCGGCCTATTTGACATTGTCACTTGATTCGCGCCCGAAATTAATCCTTAACATAAATGGTAAAAATTTTGAGGGCATTCTTGACACCGGAGCTGATAAGAGTATTATTTCCACACATTGGTGGCCTAAAGCTTGGCCAGTGACAAAATCTTCTCATTCTTTACAAGGCCTGGGGTATCAATCCAGTCCAGACATTAGTACCAACCGGCTGGTCTGGACGTCACCAGAGGGTTTAAAAGGATGCTTTTCCCCCTACGTTCTACCCCTACCTGTAAATCTCTGGGGGAGAGATGTCATGACAGATTTAGGACTGACTCTGACCAATGATTATTCATTACGTCTTAGAGAAATGATGGAGAAAATGGGTTATCAAGAAGGCCAGGGTTTGGGACGCCATGAACAAGGCGAACCGCGCCCAATCTCACACAAGGCCAATAAGGACAGAGCAGGCCTGGGTTTTTCCTAGGCGCCACTGAGGCAGTACGACCTATACCATGGAAAACGGAGGATCCTGTGTGGGTTCCTCAGTGGCCGCTAACCTCCGAGAAATTGAGCGTTGTAACACAAATTATTGCAGAACAACTAAAACTCGGCCATATTGAACCCTCTACTTCCCCCTGGAACACCCCCATATTTGTAATAAAGAAAAAGTCTGGCAAATGGCGTCTGTTACATGATTTAAGAGCTATAAATGGACAGATGTCCCTGTTAGGGCCTGTACAGAGAGGATTACCTATGCTGTCCGCCCTTCCTAAGGGCTGGAACATCCTCATTATAGACATCAGAGATTGCTTTTTTTCCATACCGTTACACCCTGCGGATAGACCTCGCTTTGCCTTTAGTGTCCCCTCTATCAATCATACAGAACCAGATAAGAGGTATCAATGGAGAGTCTTGCCCCAAGGGATGGCCAATAGCCCTACTATCTGCCAACTGTATGTAGACCAAGCACTCGCCCCGATAAAGAGACAATTTCCACAAATAGTGTCTATCCATTACATGGATGACGTCCTGCTTTGCCATAAGAATCCATCTGTACTGCAACAGGTTTTTCCTGTGTTACAGAAAACATTAGAGCAATGGGGGCTACAGATAGCCACTGAAAAGGTGCAATTGGCAGACTCTGGACAGTTTCTAGGTTCTTTTATACAGCCCAACATTATTAAGCCACAAAAAATAGAAATCAGGATGGATAATTTACATACTTTAAATGACTTTCAAAAATTGTTGGGAGATATCAATTGGCTTAGACCTTTTTTAAAAATCCCTTCAACAGAATTGAAACCCCTGTTTGATATCTTGGAAGGGGATTCTCATATCACCTCTCCTAGAAAATTGAATCCTTTGGCAGTGGAGGCACTTAATAAAGTAGAAAAAGCAATAAGTCAAGCGCAGCTTGTTAGAATAGATTATTCCAAGCCGGTTTTGTTATGTATCTTGGACACTCGAGGCTTACCAACTGCTGTCATTTGGCAAGAGGGGCCCCTATGCTGGGTTCATCCACAAGCCTCCCCTGCAAAGATTATCGATTGGTATCCGGCCTCAGTAGCACAATTAGCATTAAAGGGATTAAAAATGACAATCAAATACTTCGGCCTTGAACCTAATATCATTGTCATTCCCTATACCCCTAATCAAATACAGGTGTTAGCTGCTGCTTCTAATGATTGGTCCATTCTATGTGTCACATTTAGTGGAAAATTTGATAATCATTATCCAAAGCACCCATTGTTACACTTTGCCCTGACCCATCCATTAGTTTTTCCCAAAGTAACAAGTCATTTCCCACTTAAAAATGGTCTTGTAATTTATACAGATGGCTCCAAAACCGGGCAAGGGGCCTATGTAGTTAATAACATTACCCATATCAGACAATATTCGGAGGTTTCCCCTCAAATTGTTGAGTGTTTGATAGTATTAGAAGTTTTACAGCAATTTGATTGCCCGCTCAATATTATTTCTGATTCCTTGTATGTGGTTAATGCAGTTCGCCTGCTAGAAACTGCGGGCCTAATAAAACCTTCTAGTAGGGTAGCACAAACCTTTGAACAGATTAGAAACCTTCTATTACAAAGAAAACATCCCTTTTATATCGTACATATGAGAGCCCATTCTGGACTCCCTGGCCCCATGACAGAGGGTAATGAGCTGGCAGATCAGGCTACGCGACTTGTGGCCACAGCACTATCCTCACCACTAGAGGCCGCCAAAAATTTTCATAGTAAGTTTCATGTTACCTCTGAAACACTTCGCCGGCGCTTCTCTTTAACAAGGAAAGAAGCCCGCGAGATAGTCACACAGTGCCAAAACTGTTGTCAGTTTCTGCCCACACCTCATTATGGTGTCAATCCGAGGGGACTCTCCCCCCTACAAGTTTGGCAGATGGATGTCACTCATATTGCATCTTTTGGTAAGACGCAATACGTTCATGTGTCTATTGACACTTGTTCTGGTGTGTTATTTGCAACTCCACTTTCAGGAGAAAGGACATTTCATGTAATTCAACATTGCCTCGAGGCCTGGAGTGCCTGGGGTAGACCAAAATGTCTTAAGACAGACAATGGACCTGCTTATACCTCAAATAAATTTAAACAATTCTGTGCACAAATGCAGGTGACCCATATCACTGGACTTCCTTATAACCCTCAAGGACAAGGCATCATTGAAAGAGCTCATCGAACGCTCAAATCCTATTTATTTAAACAGAAAGGGGGAGCGATAACAGAGTTGCCCCCTGGCCCAAGAGTGGCACTATCCATGGCACTCTTTACTCTAAATTTCTTAAACCTGGACGATGCAGGAAGGAGCGCTGCAGAGCGCCACTGCTCGGAACCAAAGAGACCAAAAGAATTGGTAAAATGGAAGGATGTGTTGACTAATCAATGGAAAGGCCCGGATCCTATCCTAATAAGATCCAGGGGAGCTGTTTGTGTTTTTCCACAGAGTGAACAAAATCCTTTTTGGATCCCGGAGCGGCTAACACGAAGTATAAACCAAGAAGATGATCATTCTCCTGACCTTTCTGTGGATAACCCTAGCGCCAACGATAAGGACACATGAGTTTCGATGGGGAATCATGTCAACCTTCCCACTTCCAATGCCGGTGATGTATAACGCCCAAGTTTTCCCTCGCTTGTTTACTACTGATAAAGAATTAGGCCTTCCGTTTTTGCCCTGGGATTCTCAAATAGAACGAGTAGTGGATAATAGAACTCACTACCTTCTGGGTAGCCTATGCTTTAGCATCAATGGGACGGTGCCCAGTTATATTGGGTTACATACTCAATCTATGTCAAATATTATTAATGGATGGACAAATGCTACACATTGGGGCGGGAATTTTACAGAATTATTTGGGCTAATTATTCTGAAGGTCTCAGACAACCAAAGTTGGCCCCGTTCTGCCATGCAAAGGAGGACTCGCATTCCCCTTTGCCTTGGTCAGGATGCCAATATGCGTATGGCCCCCTTTTCTTTAGATTGTTAGTAATGCTTCCTTGCCAAGTAATTCCGATAAGCTTGATTGTATGATGCAACCATGTTATTATGTTCTGTGCTGGAATGCTTCTGAGTTCCCCTTGGCCCTGGTAGCACGCCTGCCCCGATTTGTGCCTGTTCCTGTGGAGGCCCCAAGTTCAATGGCATTATTCAGAGAAAGGAGAGATTTTGGAATTTCTGCCGTAATTGTGGGCATCATCGCAGCCACCGCTGTAACAGCATCGGTTACTGCTTCGGCCCTGACCCTTTCGGGCACGGTGCAGTCGGCTGCCACCATAAATAAATTGTCCTCTACGGTGACCACGGCCATGGAGGCTGGACATCTAGCTTATACCCAGATTCAAGGCAGGTTATTGCTAGTGAATCAACGCATAGATTTAGTCCAAGAGCAATTAGATGTTTTGTGGCAAGTTGCCCAATTAGGGTGCGAAAGAAGATTGCCAGGTCTTTGTGTGACCTCTGTACAGTATGACAATTTCACACGGGCTGCTAATCTTTCTAAAGCTTTATCCCAGCATTTGTTACAGAATTGGACAGTTGAATTTGACCAGACCCTGCGGGAACTCCGAACAGCGATATTACAAATCAACTCCACCCGCCTAGACCTGTCCCTCACCAAAGGCCTCGCCTCCTGGATTTCTTCAGCATTTTCTTATTTTAAAGAGTGGGTGGGGGTGGGAATGTTTGGAGCATTTTTCTGCCTCGGACTGGGCTTTATGCTTTGGCTAATTTGCAAAATTTATAGTAAAAACAAGAGAGAAAAAATTATGATAACTCAGGCACTCATGGCCTTAGAGCATGGAAGGTCAGCGGAAGTCTGGCTTGCGGCACTAAAACGGCAGTAGATGTTAGCAGCCGGTCGCTGGCCAGGCAGCTCTTGCACCCTCAGCATCTCTATGCGTCGCACGAGGATGAGTGCCCGGTTTGAGCAGCCCATGAGGGTTGTTGAGCTAAGCATCGCACAGAGAGATACCCCCGCTCTCTCTGGGAAGCATGCCGTCTTGAAAAGGGTTGCCTGTCCTAGTGTCCCTTCCTCAAGAAAAACGACAGAGAGATCGGTCAGGAGTATGTCGGGTCCCACCTAGAGCCTAGACAAGACCCCTGCACATATCTTTTGTTTTTAAATTATCTTTGGGGATTCGGCCTCTACTTCCGCCCTCCTTGAATGGGTGGCTGGCTTGCCTTTGTATAGAAAAGGGGGAGATGTGGGGCGCCACCCCACATCGTCGCCATTATAAGATGGCGCCGACATCGCCTGCCTCTGGAGATGAACAAGTGATCCGCGCATGTGCTGGCATTAACCGTTCATGGTGCCAGTTGCCCGCCTGACAACGTCACCTCGGGTGACAAGAATTTGGCCTATAGGGAATCGCCACGTCCGAGGCGAGAGAAATCTCCTATATAAGGGAGGCGGTTTTCGGGCTTGGGGTCTCCGCCTTGTGAAGCTGATGCTCTCCCTCTCAAGACGCATTAAAGCTTGCTACAGAAGGATCCTGTTTGTGTGCCGCGTTGTTTCTTGCTGGCGGGAAAATCAGCGCGGGACACTCCTTGTCACACTCACACCTCTAACACACACGTATTCAGTTTCAGCACATTCCTGGTTTGTAGGACGTGTTCCTGTCCCCTTCTGCCCTCAGTATGGCCCGTTGGAGGCAGCGTATAAGGACGATTTACTTACCCCTTATTGGCATGGAGTCTCTTTAAGGGTTTGGCCTTTTCTTTCTCAGTATCATAAAAACATGAGGGATTTTGAGTAACAATTGAACATTTAAAAAGGATTTACTCACCGGGCGTGGTGGCACACGCCTTTAATCCCAGCACTCAAGAGGCAGAGGCGGGCGGATTTCTGAGTTTGAGGCCAGCCTGGTCTACAGAGTGAGTTCCAGGACAGCCAGGGCTATACAGAGAAACCCTGTCTCGAACCCCCCCCCCCTCCAAAAAAAAAGGATTTACTCTAGGGCTGGAGAGATGGCTCAGCAGTTAAGAGTACTGACTGCTCTTTCAAAGGTCCTGAGTTCAAATCCCAGCAACCACATGGTGGCTCACAACCATCTATGAGATCTGGCGCCCTCTTCTGGTGCGCCTGAAGACAGCTACAGTGTACTTACATATGATAATAAATAAATCTTAAAAAAAAAAGGATTACTCTACTTTGTTAAAAGATAGTGGCTGGGCAGAGGGGGAGAGGCAACATGGACTAAGAGACATTAGTGGCTAGAACCAAGACAGAAGTAGAAATTCTGGGCATATTTTAGAGGTGAAACAGGACCTAACTAATGCCCTAGATTTGAAGGTGAGGAAAGGGTATGGGTCACTCCCAGGGGCTGCCTTAATTCCTGGATAGGATGTTAGCTCCATGAACAGCTTTAACAAAGAATGAAAGCTATTGGAAATTCATTAAGTTTAGAGCACTTATTGAACCTTCTAATGCAGTGTTAGGCAGGTAGGTACAGAAGCTAGAAGAGGCAGAAAACCACCATTTCATAGTTGGGATGTCAACCTACAAATGGAAATCTACTTCTCAAGGACTTAGACAACAGTGGTATTTATCAGCTCATCTAACCCAGATGTGGCTTGCTAGTGTGGTAAGTGTGATCAGGGTTTTGTCTCAACATCTCTGCAATGCTCTTAGCTCTGCCCTGGCTGTAGGTTGAAGTCCTAGAAAAGAAAGGTTGTCAAGGTTGGTATAAACCTGGAGCCTTCGGTACAGGGGTGATATTTAAAACCATGTGACTAGGTGAGGTTAGCTGATGGGAGAAATAAAGTAGAAACATAAGGCAGACACAGCAAAATATACAAGAAAAAAGCTCAGTGAATCCTGATTTTTGTTCCTGTTGAAACCTAAACCTATTCCCTACATCACAGACGTTTAAAAAGGCAACTGATGTCCATCCAGCCATCATTCCCACTGATAAACTTAATCTTCTGCATATTGCCAAGTTGCTAGTCAATTGGTGCTTCTCTGACAGAAAATTTATTTTTCATTAAGGTTTTTCTATTCTATATTTAGAATGATTCATAGATTCTCATTGCATCCTCGTGAGGATTATGTATGTTCACTTGATATTTGAGCAAACTGAAGTTTTAGAGAGGTGTCTCAGCTAAGATCATTAACTTACTGAAAGGTGAAACAAGCTCAGGATCCCGCTCAGAGATGGACCCCTTGCTTAGCATGTCTAAGGGCCTGGGTTCAGAGTTCCTGTACTGCAAAACAAAGTGGAGCAGGAGCTTAACCTGGGCTTCGTGTCGTCAACTGCTCTGCTTTATCAGTCCATATTAATCTGGTGTTTGCTATTAAAGGTTTTAGGTCTAAATTTTATATATTTTTTCCTTGCAAGTACCAGAAAGGCAGCTAATTCCATCATAAGTGAAACACATGTGGAAGCATTTCATAACTGTAAGGCACTGGACAAATGTACAAATTTGAAGGCCAATTGGGTTAGCATTCTTTTTCTTCCAAGATAGGGTAGACTGGACTGTTTTAAATAGAGAACAGCACAGTTGAACATCAAGCCTGACTCTGCTCAGATCATATAATAATCTTTGAAGTTTGTGGAGCTGCTCAACTCCCATAGCTGTTCCCTCGATCTCAAACTTAAGGACTCACTGATAATCATGGGTCCTTCTCTACTACTCTTAATGAGGACCATTAATCAGATTTTGAGATTCTTGGTCCTCTTAAAAGGCCATGGTAGTTCATGTGTATGAACATACCTAACATTCCTTATGGCTTTAGAAAAATCATTCAATAAATTGTTAACTGAAAGGCATGGATGGCTGAGTTGTTAAGGGCACTTGTTGCTTTTTCTAAAAGGCCTGAATTTATTTTCTAGCATGCATGCTGGGTGGCCCACTGCTGTTTCTCTGGTCTCTATGGAAGTGTGCGCATGCACACGCGCGCACACACACACACACACAAAGCAAATCTTATCTACATCATGACATGTTCAATGATAAGCCACACCTAACTATTCCTAACCTCCTCTGCTGCCAGTAGTAAATGAACCTTCTGCTCACTACTTCCTCTGCATTTTTCTTTTTTTTAACCTATGTAACTTTTAGATCTGTGCTGATGTCTATTGAACAATATATATATATATATATATATATATATATATATATACACACACACATATATATATGCTGTTAGATAAACTTAGATTTCAAAACTGTACGCAAAAGTATTCAGTAGTCTTTATCCCTGAAATATTATTTTAGATATAGCAGAGTACCTAAAAACATTAAAACTTCACCTGTTTCTTTTAAAAATGGCTACTAGAAGATTTAAAATACGATTTGTATTTTATTTTTGTGCTTTAGTTTTTTGAAATAGAGTCTGATTGTCAAATGTACGGCCCTAAAATAACAATCCTCCTGCCTCTGCTTTTCCTAGTGTTAGGATTACAGATATGACCCACAATACCCAGCTTTGTGTTTGTACTGAAAGTGCTCCTGAGGTCATCACCCACCTCTCAACACACCCTCGTTCTTCCTTGCATGCTGAGATGACTGAAAATCCTCAGTGTGGGGGTCAGACATCTGAGGCAGGTGCACTCTTTTTGTAATTTTCAAACTGAAATAGCTAATCAGTTGACAGTTAAGAATTCAGACTTTGTCTCATAAGGAGCAAGATTATTAATCATGTGTGGCACATACCAAGTCAGACAATGTCTTCTTGGCATTCATACCTAAAAGAAAATCTCGGGCTGGAGATATGCTTCGGTGGTTAAAGAGCACTGATTGTTCTTCCAGAGGATCCAGGTTCAATTCCAGCATCCATATGGCAGCTCACAATGGCGTGTAATTTCCAGAGAATCTGACACCCTTCCACAGACATACATGTAGGTAAAACACCAATGCACATTTAAATAAATCATTTAAAAAAGAAAAAAGAAAAAAAAGTCCTTTGACATTCCTATTCCTGTCCCTTCTACATTTTTGTCTTCTACTTCTAGTCACTAAATGTTAGCTCTTTCTGAGAAATTGTTATTCCCACCCTTAGTCCATAACTAATCAGTCGCTTTACTTTTGAAGTGTTGTCTATATAATTTCCCAGTTCCTTGTCCTAGACTTCTTCCATACCACACACTACAACTAGAATAATACCAAATTGTCACAGAATTCTTCAGTTTAAAAAAAAAAAAATCCTCCATTTATTTCCACATTTCCTGTAAAAACAATTCTTTAGAATTAAATGATTTTTTTTTCTTTTATTTTAGACAAGGTCTCACTACATAGTCCAGGCTGCATCTCCCTCAGCCTTCTAAAAGCTGCAATGTCAGGGGGAGGCACCACATCCAGTTTTCAAGGCTTTCAGGCCTTCCCTTCTTGGTGGTTTTCCTTATAAAACCTGAACTAGAATGGGTTAATATATGTAAAGTGCTTAGAATCCTGTCTGGCCTAGGCTTAGAACAGTATGTCTTAGCTATTATAGTAAATTGGAAGATGCTGTATATAAAACACGCATCCTCCAAAGCAAGTAGTACTTTAAATTATCAATAACTAGAATACGGTAACTGGCATTGCTTTACTAGCAACTTACCTATCTTCCTGCCATTGAAAGAACCTGTAAACACAAGCCTGATTTACCACAAAAATAAAAATAGGTTTTACACTTAAGGCTGCTGAAATCTCCAACCTGGACAAATATTAGAATAACCTGGGAATAGTCAAGAATATTGTCATCTGGATCCCATTTAGATTATGGAATCTCTTATGGTCAAAACCTCTTTAAGTTGGGGCTCAGGCACTAAAGCTTCATAGGCGATTTGACATTCCATGAACAATCAAAAGTTTCACAGGTGATACTGATGTACAACTTAGCAATCATTGGTCTTGTCAAAAGAAACACTGTGCTGGAGTCTGGACATCTGTATGCTTTTGAAAAAAGAATACTCATCCACTGCTTTATGAAGAATATGTGTTTATGAGTGGCCTTCTAAAAACAACCTTCCCAAAGCGCCAACCTTTGGAGTTTAAGGCTTGAAAATATATATACATCGAGGTCATATAAACATGTGTCTTTTTTATCTGACTAATATAAGGATCAAAACAGAGTGACTTGTATAAATATATACTTAGCTATGTGCAATATTTACAACTTAGATTTTACAACGGAAAAACCACATTGAACCTGTAAAGATGAAAAAGTTGGCAATTTGTGGTTATAATTTCAAAAATGTCAAAAACGGTTTTACCTCAAACATTTTATAATAAATAGCACCGCACACAGTACCATCCCCAAAGTATTACTCCTCACTGGCTTACTTTATCCCAACAATTAGGGGTATCCAAGGACAGAGGAACCCAAGAACTTGGACACAGCACTTTTTAAGTGACAGCGGGGACTGATGGAAAGCTTGGGTCTTCAAAACCTTACAGCAAAGCCCCCTTTACCCTCCAGTCCTGAGACAGCAAATCCTGTAATTCTCCCTCGTCATCACTGTCCACATTCTCTTCTTCCTTTTTCTGAAGTTCTTTTATGGTCAAAACCTCCTTAAGTTTGTTTTTTATTTCATCCTGGCGATTCCGCAGCTTTTCCACTCGACGGTAACATTCTATCTGCTCATCGATCTCTCCAATCTGCCGGTCCAACCGTCCCTCCTCATCTTCCTCAGCAACGATCGCTTCAGAGATAGTGTTCACTTGCCTCATAGCCTTTTGAAACTCGTCCCACTCTTTGTCCATCTGATCCTTTGGGGCATCCACCTTCCGGACCTTTGCATCTACCTCAGGGTCGTCGAAGAACCCCTCTGGTAATGCTTCGGCGGTGTTCTCTCTTCTTTCCACCACTTTTTCGTGTATTTCTGCTTTCTCAATGGACCCTGAATGAGGAACTAAGGGGGCCTTGGGAGGATTTGTATTAAACGGATCGTTTGGCAGCACATTGCTTGTTGTCTCCCTCGGAGAGGCGAGCGAGTGTTCTTTGCTCTGTGCATCCGGAAGATGCTTGCTGCTGTCCCTTCTTTCTTCTCCACCTCCCTCTTCTTCCTCCTCCTCTTCCTCATCGTCATAATCAGGCAGTAAACCGAGTCCAGGTTTACTGGGGGCCGCCCTAGCGGCATCCAAGTTGGCGGACGAGGCTGAGGTGGAGGGCTGTACCTGAGGTCCCGCGGAGACCTTGGCTTTCTTGGCGTCTTGGCTCTCCACATCCGTCGCTCTCCTCTTGGTGGGCTGAGGTGCAGTGCCGGTCGACGGGCCCTGGGTTGCTCCTTTGGCGCCTTTCAGCTCCGCTACTCTCTCCCGGTGCTGCTTTCCCAGAACATGGGTCTGCCACAGGAGCTCGCTCTTGACCGGGGTGTTACACAGCGCGCAGCTCAGCTGCCCCAGACGGTTGTACTTGGCGAATGGAGATTCGATCCTCTTCCGGTTGGTGCTCAAGCGCTGCTTCTCCCTCATCAAGCGCCTCAGTTCTTCCTGATTCACCACTCGCTTCCCGGCCGGAGTCCGAGTAGAGGTGGAGGACGCCATGTTTGCGCCCAGGACTCAGGCGAGTCTAGCTTCCGAGGCGCGATAGCGTCACTTCCTGTTATGGCGCCGATTGGCCCACACTCAGGAGTGTGGGCGTGGCGCCAGGGTTCGGAGCCGGCAAGTTTGGGGCTGGCCCGTTGAACCATGGCTGCGATCAAAATCGCTAACCCTGGCGCTGAAGTGACCCGGAGCCAAGCGGCCTTGGCTGTGAACATCTGTGCCGCCCGTGGGCTGCAGGATGTGCTGCGTCCCACCTTGGGTCCTAAGGGCGCGCTAAAAATGTGAGATGCCGCTAGGGTGTGCGGGGTGTCCCGGCTCACTCTGATGCTGATGCTGATCAGTGAAAACCTGTGAGCAATGCTGCGACATTTAGGCACCTGGTTTCTTCTCTCTCACTCCTGCTCTTAGGATTCTCTAGCCGAGGAAGAGAGCGCCCCGAAGAAAAGACTCTGTCAATAGAAACTGTTAGCCTTGTGCGCGCGCTCAGCAGACGTTGGGCTGCAGCTCCGCCGCAGGCAGTATTGTTTTGACGTGGTGGAGTGGTACTGGCTTTGGAGCTAGGCAGGCATAGGTTCAAATTCAAGTTCCATTATCTTCCAGCAGTTGGTACTTAGTCAAGTCCTTGCGACTCTCCGCACCTACAGTTCTTCATGTTTAGTCATCCATTTGGACATATGTTTATTTAGCACCATTGCTTTACGAAGAAAGAAGAGTAGGGGAGATCAAAAGGTCTCTTGGGAAAGAGACACCCTGAGAGGAATGAACAAAGTAGCGTTTATAGTAAACGAGTCCACTTAACACTAGGTGCTGGAAAAACAGATGGGATAGTTTCTGTCCTTTCCTAAAAAAACCTGATTTATATTATGTGTGCACATCTGTCTGAGTTTATGTGCATCAGGTGTGAGCAGATGCCCCCAGAGGTCAGAGGGTGACAGATCCCTAGAACTCGAGTTATAGGCAGTTGTAAGACATCTGATATGGGTGCTGGAGACCAAGCTCAGATCCTCTTCAAAAACAATAAGTGCTTTTTAACTGCTGAGCCATCTCTCTAGCCCTTGAGATGGTATCTATTCTTAAAGTGACATGACAGTGACAGGTATGTCAATTATATAGAGATACAAATGATTTTACAGAGGAAAGGGCCCAATTACCGATGATTGAAGGAAAACCCTCTCAGATATCAGGGGATGTTTGATCAGAGTTGTAGAAGAATGAGTGACAGGAATCAAGGCCTCCCAGTGGTGTAAATCCACCAGAAATAAACATTATAATGCATTAAGGGAACGGAAAGACCTACTGCGGGAATAATGGTCGATGGAACAGGAGAGTTTGGAAAAGGCCAAGTATGTTACTGATAAATTACCTGGATTTTTATCTTGAAGATGGTAGAGAATGTAACATCTTTGAAGGATTGGTGATCAGGAAACTGAATCCCATTGCCTTTTAGAAAGATGTAGCATGGAGGGTTGATTCAAATTAGAAGACAAGATACTGTCTAAGCAGTCTAGGAAGGAAAACAATAAATTTGGAGAGAGATGTCCAAAGACATTTTAATTGTGGAATTGACTGAGCTTGGTGATTTAATAAATGCAAGGCACTAGACAACCAAATTCAGTGGCTGAATCAT
Organism: Mus caroli; assembly: GCF_978045245.1. NCBI lineage: Eukaryota > Metazoa > Chordata > Mammalia > Rodentia > Muridae > Mus > Mus caroli. The sequence continues at coordinate 39,872,354 of NW_028227268.1, forward strand.
GGCATTCACCAAGATAAAAACCTACAGAAATTTGTAGATTTGTACTTTGTTTCATACTTTTTAAAAAAATATTTATTTTTATCATGTATACAATGTTCTACTTGCATGTATGCCTGCATGCCAGAAGAGGGCACCAGATCTCATTATAGATGGTTGTGAGCCACCATGTGGTTGCTAGCAATTGAACTCAGGTCCTATGGAAGAGCAGCCAGTGCTCTTAACCTCTGAGCCATCTCTCCAGCCCTGTTTTATACTTTTCATTAGCCAACATGTATAACTCATCAGCTCGTGTTTAAACCATAAATGCTCTGTTTGGAATGAAATTACTGTAAGGTCATCTGGGAGAACTAATCCCATGAGACACAAGTGGCAGTCACTACCACATGTCACCACGTGGCTCAGTATAGCGTTTCCAAACCCAGTCATCTGTTTTTAGGACCACGAATGGCAAGAACTCGGGAGTGTTTGTTGATTCTTGGCTTGTGTAGTTAAGCACCATTGTCCTTTTTATAGGCTTGTTTCTGGGGCAGGTGACATCAAACTCACCAAAGACGGCAATGTACTACTTCATGAGATGGTGAGCTAATGCTCTTTGTCATTTTCTTTTCTCAGACAGGATCTGCCTATGTAGCCCTGGCTGGCCACAAATTCACAATTTCCCCTCCCCTTCTTGCCTGCCTCAGCTTCCTGAGTGTTGGATTCAGGTATTAGATACAGTGCCGAGCTGCTGCTGGCTTTGATAAATTGTATAAGCTTTAATTAAGAACATGGCACATGGGCTGGGAATGAAGCTCAGGGATAGAGCACTTCCCTAGTGTGTGCAAGGCTCTAGGTTCGACATTGGGGTGGGGAAGGTACACTCTGAAAGTTTGTTTGTTTGTTTGTTTGTTTGTTTATTCCAGGCCGGAGAGATGACTTAGTGATTAAGAGCTGTTTTCCCAGAGAACTTGGGATCAATTTCCAGAACCCATATGGGAGGTCACAACTCTGTACTCCAGTTGCTCACATAAGCATACATTCAGGCAAAACACCAATGCACATAAATTAAAGAAAAAATTTATTTTAGCTGGGCTTGATGGTATATGCCTTTAAACCCAGCACTCCAGAGGCAGAGACAGGCAGATCTCTGAGTTTGGGACTCTCCTGTTCTACAGATCAATTTCCAGGACATCCAGGGCTACACAAAGAAACCTTGTCTTGAAAAAAAAATTTTTTTTTTTTTTTTGCAATGCTAGAGATTGAGCGTTGAGCCCTCATATATTGGGCAAGTGCTCCTTACCACTAAGCTACACCTTCAACTTTACCCTCCCCCAACCCCCCCCCCATCTATCTATCTATCTATACATGTATATATATATATATATATATATACTTTATTTATTTATTTCATGTATGTGGGTATACTGTTGCTGTCTTCAGACACACCAGAAGAGGGCTTCAGATCCCATGGTTGTGAGCCACCATGTGATTGTTGGGAATTGAACTCAGGACCTCTGGAAGAGCAGTCAGTGCTCTTAGCTGCTGAGCCAGCTCTCCAGCCCACAATTTATATTTTTAAGGATTTTATTGATTTTTAAATTTCATATGTATGAGGGTCTATCTTTATGAATGTATGCTACATGTATGCTGGTACCTGCAGGGGCCAGAAAAGGGTGTCAGGTTCCCTGGAGCTGGACTTTGAGCCACTTCTGGGTGCTGGGAACCAAACTCCACTTCCTGGAAGAACAGAACATACTCTTAATGGCTAAGCTGTCTCTCTAACCCAACTTTTTTTTTTTTTTTTTAAATTAAAGGCCTGCCCCAAGACCACCTGACCACAATTTGTATTTTTAAGGCTGCCAGCTAAATACTGCAGTCTTGAGATATGGCTGTTGGATTAAACCTCAACAGAATGATTTTTGCAGTTTTCAAATGCTTATAGATTCTGATAGCTTAGGGAGACTTACAAATTAATAACATCTTTTCCAGAGCACTTCATTATAGTCTCTGTAATCATGCAAAAAGAAAAAGTCCTCTACGGTGTTCATAAATATATTCCTCTTAGAGATTGAAGGGCTTAATCTCTTCTTGGAAATGTCATTGCATTTTGAAGCAAAGACTTTCATACAATGTTCAAACCTCATTAATTCTCAACTTTAAAACTTTGGATTTGACATTTACTAAATGTTGATAATGCAGACCTTGTAAGTGTGCAGCATGACGTTTGCTTGTTAATTTTACTATTGTCCCTTGGGCTGCCTTGGATTCAGTGGCCTTCCGCATCATAGTTTCTGTCTTTAAATTTGCTGTTTACCTTTTCCAGCAAATTCAACACCCAACGGCTTCCGTCATTGCAAAAGTGGCAGCAGCCCAAGACCATGTCACAGGGGATGGCACTACCTCAAATGTCCTGATCATTGGAGAGTTGCTAAAGCAAGCTGATCTTTACATTTCTGAGGTATTAAACATTCACACAAAGCAAGTTTTTTAAATTTAATTTTAGAGGATGAGAACTAATTTTAATTAAGATAACCTTAGGCAGTTGTAAATGGAAAGTGCTTTTTATTTTTTGCCAAAGTAATGGCTTTTATTGCAATTATACACTTTTAAAAATATAAAATATTTAATGATATATAGAAAGGTTAAAGAGAAAGCTCCTGTGCACTCATGAATCCTGCTTAGAAAAGAAAATGTAACTAATAAAAGTTGAAACAAAATGTTGTTCCTTTAAAAATAATGGGAAAGATGATTGGAGGGTTTTCACTTTGTGTCTTTTTTCTTTTCTTTTCTTAAGATTTATTTATTTTATGTATGTGAGTATGCTGTCGCTGTCCTGTCTTCAGACACACCAGATGATGGCATCTGATCTCATTACAGATGGTTGTGAGCAACCATGTGGCTGCTGGGAATTGAACTCAGGACCTCTGAAAGAGCAGTCAGTGTTCTTAAACACTGAGCCATCTCTCCAGCCCCACTTTGTGGGTTTTTCTAGTCCCTGTTTCCTAAAGCACTTAGCCGAATCCTCTCTTCATCAGCCTGTGAAGCCATCATTCACATTTCTTTGTACTGTTATTTAATTGTATTCTTCTCTCGACATTATCTATGTCTTTTCTATAATCATCTGAGTTTTCTGTCTTCCTCAGAGACTATCTGAGAAACATAACCTGGTTGAAGTGGAGATTCTGGCTTCTTCGTGTTTGAGAATTATCTATTCAGTGTCTGTACCTTCCCTCATTTAGATTTGGACTTAAATCGTGGAAACAACTAAAATTCTCTTACCTGTACAGAAATCAGTTATCATCTTACATAAGAAAATAGTGTGTAGTCTGTGGCTGGGAAATTTATAAGTTCAACCAGCCATCAAGTACACAGGTCCTTTTGATGTCTTAACTCTTTTGCCCATAATAAGGCTTCATCCTAAAATGGATCTTGAAGATAAGACCATCAGAGGAAGTCAGTGTGACTTGTTTTCCTTGGTAAGACTCAGCAGGTGTGGGTAAGATAAAGAAATTCCTCCAGCTATAGCATTTGAATCCTTCCTTGGGCCAACCTTAGTCTTACACACATTTTAAACTGAATACCATTGTCAGGGGAATTGATTAGGCTAATTTAGATCCCATTGGTTGAGCTAGGGTTAGTGTTCTTCTGAAACACAGGTGAACGATGGACACCTTGCAAGGACTAGAGTTGGGGGAGGAAGGAAGGAGACTAGCAATGGTGAGATGTGTGAGTGTGTGTGTGTGTGTATAGTGTATATCTGAACCGTGATAAAGTGAAGCACAGGATACAATAGAAATGACAGGAAAGCATGGAGATGCTAAATTAGCCTGCACTAGTCAGGAGCATGGACACAAAGTCTTCAGATGGAATGTGAGGTGCATGGTGTTCCAGGCTGAAGCCCCACTTAGCACTGGTATAGAACCACAAGCACTTGGTGTAACTGGAGTTTAAGGGCATGTGTGTGATAGTGAGGAGGTTGTGGAAGACAGTGGAAGGTGTTCTTCGAGGGTGAGGAGCACTAGCAGGTCAGGAAGCATGCACTTTATTGCTGTAGTGAACAGACCGAAGAGCAGCATATCAATAATGACTGATGGGACCAGACTGGCGTTTTAAATATCTGGGGACAATTTTAATGAGTCCACAATCAGAGGCTCTCCTAGTAGTCCAAATGAGTGATTATGAAGACTGACTGACATAGAGGAAATATTTGCAAATGGTAATAGCACAGGTTGGATTAGAGTGTTTTGGATCTTATGGATATAAGTCTTGGCTCCATTTCTAAAGCAGCTTGCTGATGTAAGACAAATTACGTTATCCGTGTAGAGCAGTAATAGTGCCCACTTTATACTGTCGTTGAGAGGATCAAATTAAATAATTCACATAGCGCCCTCAGAGCTATGCCCAGCACAGACGCTCACCCTTTAGGTATTCTAGGAGTGATGTAAAGAAATGACGTGAATGAACCATGGTTCATGTCAGCGTTCACAAGGTTGTGTGTTATTTTACAAAATGAACAGTCCTGTGTGGGAGATGGCTTAGTGGGTAAAGTGCTTGCTGTTCAAGTGTGAGGACCTGAGTTTGAATTCTCAGACCCTTGCCAAGCTAGGCATGTCAGCATACATCTGTAACCCCAGTGCTCCTACAGGGAGATGAGGCAGAGATGGGAGAATGCCCTTGGAGCATACAGCAATAAAAGAGATCCTGCCTCAAGCAATGTGGAGGGTGAGGACCAATACCTAAGGTTCCAAAGTTGCCCTCTGACCTTCACACCCATGCTCTGGCATGTACATTCACCAACATCCTCACAGCACACATAAAAGATAGAGAACATAGATAAATGCACCCCCCACTACTGTCCTTCCCCTCCCCCTCCCCCTCCCCTTCTCTTCTGAGCAGGTAAGGATGCCCTGGGTCCCCACCCTTTTACTCCACCCATGTACTCGTGGCTGGGCGCTTCCTCTCCTACTGAGGCCAGACAGGGCAGCCCAGCTAGAAGACCATATCCCATGTACAGGCACCAGCTTTTGGGATGGACCCTGTTCCAGTTGTTTGGGACCCACATGAAGACCAAGTTGTATATCTGCTACATATGTGTGGGGAGGTCTAGGTCCAGGGGCTGACTTCTAACTTACTGCCTTCTTGCCCCAGCTTCCAGAGTGCTGGTGTTACAGCCATGTGTGCCCAGCTCTTAGTGTATAATTTTCAGAATCACTGAATTCTTATATAGAGTCACTGTATGTATAAAGTTAATCTTAACATCAGCAGCTCATGAGTGTATTAGAATCCAGTCTGCAGATTTCTTTCAGATTCCCCACGGACCCTGAGTGTCTTTTACAGAAAAAGGAAACTCAAGGACAATGCCTTGTGTTGAGATGTCATGTCCTTCCAGTCTCTTTTAAGCTGAGGCAGATCCTGAAGTGTCTTTCATAGTCCGTGGCATTGCTACTTTTAAAAATTAAACGTGTGCTGGGTGGTGGTGGTGGACACCTTTAATCCCAGCACTTGGGAGGCAGAGGCAGGCTGATTTCTGAATTCGAGGCCAGCCTGGTCTACAGAGAGAGTTCCAGGATAGCCAGGGCTACACAGAGAAACCCTCTCTCGAGAAAACAAAAAACAAACAAAAAACCCAACCCCCCCCAATTAAACGTGGTATGTGGGGGCACATGTGGAGGTCAGAGGTCAACCTGGGAGAGTGGGTTCTTTCCTTCACTATGGGGTACTTTACCTTCTGAGCCATCTCACTGGTCTACTTAAAAGCTATTTGAGTTTATTTATTTTATGAATGTGCATGTTTTGCTTTGTCTTCATATATGTATGTCAACCAGGTATGTGTCAACCAGGTATGTGCCTGGTGCCCTTGGAATTCAGAAGAGGATTTTAGATCCCCTGGAACTGGAGGGATGGATGATTGTGAGCCACCATGTGACTTCGGGGACCTGAACCCAGGTTGTCTGCAAGAGTAATAAGTACTCTTAACTGCAGAGCCAGCTCTTTTTTTTTTTTTTTGAGACAGGGTTTCTCTGTGTAGCCCTGGATGTCCCAGAACTCACTATGTAGACCAGGCTGGCCTTGAACTCACAGAGATCTGCCTGCCTCTGCCTCTTTTTTTTTAATATTTATTTATTATATATGTAAGTACACTGTAGCTGTCTTCAGACACTCCAGAAGAGGGAGTCAGATCTCGTTACGGATGGTTGTGAGCCACCATGTGGTTGCTGGGATTTGAACTCCGGACCTTCAGAAGAGCAGTCGGGTGCTCTTACCCACTGAGCCATCTCACCAGCCCCTGCCTCTGCCTCTTGTGCCCTGGGAGTAAAAGTTTGTGCCATCATGCTTGACTGACATTGCTACTTTTAAGTTGCACAGGCCAGTTGTTTTGTAGAAAGCCCCTCACTTGGTATTGTCTATTTCCTCACGATTAGACTCAGGTTATTAATTTTTGACAAGGCTACAGCAGGAGTTCTGTGGTGATGGGAATGTATTCCACTGGAGCCTGGAATGACTGTCCGGCACATCACTGTGATACACGTTTCTCAGTCTGTGCTGCCCTGTCCCTCGGCACTGAAAGGAGTATTGTGTGCCTAGATGTAGTTGTAGCTCTTGAAAAAAAGCCTTTGTTATGCCTTGTATTGTACCACACATCTTTTATCATAGCACTGGGGGAGCTGAGTCAGGAATTTGAAGACAGACTGAATTATGCATGTAGCAACACCCTATCTACAAATGAATGAATGGATTTATAGGTTTTTTTTTTTTTTTATACTTGCAACTTTTCTATAAGCTTATTATTATTGAGCTCCAGCCCAGCCACTGGAGCAATGGCTCAGTGGCTAAGAGCACTGGTTGCTCTTGCAGAGGACCCTGGTTTAGTTCCCAGCACCTACATGGTAACTCAAACCCCTCTGTGAGTCTAACTTCAGAGGACCCAGCCCCCTCTTCTGACCTCTGTGGGTACCAGGATGCACATGGTACATATATGTGCACACAGGCACAACATTCATATACATGTTAAAGGTTTGCTTCGGATATGAAGCCTGAGAAAGAGATACGTATGAATGACACATTTCTGTTAGTGCCGTTGCTGTGGGTCACAGTCTTTTTAGCATACTTACTACTCGGAGAGCATAAAAACTTTTCCTCTGCATGGCTTGCTGTGTAATTGTGTATTTATGTTGCTACATCAGGGCCTGCACCCTAGAATCATAACTGAAGGATTTGATGTTGCGAAGACGAAAGCACTTGAAGTTTTGGATAAAATTAAAGTACAAAAGGAGATGAAAAGAGAAATCCTCTTGGATGTGGCTAGAACATCCCTGCAGACGAAAGTTCATGCTGAACTGGCCGACATACTAACAGAGGTATGTGATTAAACGGTCAGCTTCCCAGAAGAGCCAGGCACATGGTGATACCTTTCTTTTTTCTGTAAGACAACCAAATATTGCACAGGACTTTTCAGAAATGTAAAACAAGAAGGCAGGCTGGCAAATGGTGGTAAAGAACACTGGCTGCGGGGCTGGTGAGATGGCTCAGTGGGTAAGAGCACCCGACTGCTCTCCCGAAGGTCCAGAGTTCAAATCCCAGCAACCACATGGTGGCTCACAACCATCCGTAACGAGATCTGGCGCCCTCTTCTGGAGTGTCTGAAGACAGCTACAGTGTACTTACATTAAATAAATAAATCTTTAAATAAAAAAAAAAAAAAAAAAAGAACACTGGCTGCTGTCTCTAATGACCTGAGCTCAGTTCCCAGGACCCACTTGGTGGCTCACAATCATCTCTAACTCCAGTTCCAAGCGATCTAATGCCACCTTCTTATCTCTGTGGACACCAGGCATGCACGTAGTACACAGACATACATGAAGACAAAACACCCATACACATAAAATAAATAAATTTAAAAACCACCACCACCATCAACAACAACTGAAAACCAACAAGGCAAGCATTTACAATTCAATTGATCACAACAGTGTTTTGTTTTTTTTTAAAGATTTATTCATTTAGTATACAATGTTCTATATGCACATATGCCTGCACACCAAAAGAGGGCACCAGATTTCATTATAGATGGTTATGAGCCACCATGTGGGTGCTGGGAATTGAACTTAGGACCTCTGGAAAAGCAGCCAGTGCTCTTAACCTCTGAGCCATCTCTCCAGCTCTACAACAGTGTTTTTAACCTTCCTAAAGGTGTCACATTAGTGACTAACCTGCCTTGGAATTTGGAAGGAACTTAGCTTCCTGTGGCTTATCTCTTGTGAAACCTCTTGGACAATGTGTTTGGTTAAACCTTGAGGTTCATATTTGATGATATAAAGTGACATATGAGCAAGCTGTTTTGTCAGTGTGCCTTGTCATTAGGGCTGCAGCTTTAATGAGGCAAGATTGACCTGATATATATATATATATATATATATATATATATATATATATATATATCATATATATATATCATATGTATATGATTATCATCTCATTTACTTCTGAAAGTAAACTATGTGGTTATATTGGTGTTCCTCAGCTCTGCCATTTCTGAAACTGGAAATAAGGAATTCATAATAACCAAAGTCACAAGGCATTGACATCTGAAGCAGAATGCTGCATTGTTAATTTACTTTGGGAAATACAAGGGTGCCACATGTGGTACTTGGTGACCATGCCCTTGACTCTGAAGCCTGACTCCCTTTCCCTGTTTAGTCTGCTGATAGGTCACTTGGACCAGGAGTTTCTTTTAGTGCAGGTAATATGCCTCTCATGTGCTTCTCTTTCAGGCTGTGGTGGATTCTGTCTTGGCTATCAGAAGACCAGGTGTCCCTATTGATCTCTTCATGGTGGAAATCGTGGAGATGAGGCACAAGTCAGAAACAGACACACAGTAAATAACATACCATTTACAATTAAAAATCGCCCCCCACGTGTGTGCACGTGACTGTGTATGTGTGTGTGCATGTGTATGTGTGTGTGTGAGTTTGTGTATGTGTGAGTATGTGTGTGAATGTATGTGAGCAAGTGTGTGTGTGTGTGTGTGTGTGTACACCACAGCATGCTTGTGCTTACGGGAGTTAAATGCTGACTTGAAGATCTCCCTCAGCGCTTTGTGAATTCCAGGGGTCAAACTCAGGTTGTCAGGTGTGTTACCTGCTGAGCCATCTCAGCAGCCACACTTTGGCATTAAGTTCTGAAATATTTGGCTTTCGTTGATTTCATTAGTTTTACTCAATAGCAGTGTATTCATTTCAACACATTAGTTAGCTACGGTGAGCCTGTCACTTTTAGGTGCTGCAGTGAGGAGTAAGCAGAGCACACTCTCTCCTCAGAAAGCTTACATTTAAATCAAACTAGAGAGTGAAGCACAATCCCCTGTGCGGTTCATAGCCTTCAGAGAAAACTGTTCTAGTGTGAAGCTGAACTGCGGAGCTAAGAGGCCTCTAGCTATGTCAAGGGGGAAGGGAGGAGGAGGAGAGGGAGGGGGAGGGCCATCTTGGAGTGTTCCATTGCACCTGCAGCACAGCTGAGGAGAAAAAGCAAAAGGCCAAGGCCAGGGGCTAATGGGCCATGACAGTGCATTTAGTTCTTTAGAACATTCAACGCCAAGTCTATGTAAATGCAGGGCAGAGACCTCTCACGCACCTCTGGTTTTATCCTTCTCAGTTTTCAATCTAACTTCAGCCCTGGAGTTACCCTCTCCGTCTCCTCCTCTTTAGCCTCCTCCCTACAGATAGTTTTTCTCATGTTCTGAGATGAGACCTCACCTAGATTCAGACGTGAGATTCTGCTGTCTCCCAACTGCTAGGACTAACCTACATTATTCTGAAGCAAATTTTGAAATAATATTTCACTTTTGTGGTAGTTTGAATAGGAATAGCCGCCAGAGATCTTGGCCCATAGGGAGTGGCTTTGTTGGAGTGGGTGTGGCCTTGGTAAAGGAAGTGTCATTGTGTGGGGGCAGATTTTGAGGTCCTAAGAAGCCCAAGACTGCCCGGGCAGTGGTGGAGCATGCCTTTAATCCCAGCACTTGTGAGGCAGAGGCAGGCAGTATTTCTGAGTTCGAGGCCAGCCTGGTCTACAGAGTGAGTTCCAGGACAGCCAGGGCTACACAGAGAAACCCTGACTGGGGAAAACAAAAACAAAAAGAAAAACAAAAACCCTCGAGTCTGGCCAGTATTCCTTAGTCTCCTGCTGCTGCCTGGGGATCAAGATGTAGAACTTCTCCAGCACCATATCTGCCTGCACGCTGTAATGCTTTTTTTGCCATGATAGTAATGGATTAAACCTCTGAAACTGTAAGCCAGTCCCAGTTAAATGTTTGCCTTTATAAGAGTTACCATGGTCATGGTATCTCTTCACAGCAATAGAAACCCAAATTAAAACAACTTAAAAAAATACTTTGGAGCCGGGCGGTGGTGGCGCACGCCTTTGATCCCAGCACTTGGGAGTCAGAGGCAGGCGGATTTCTGAGTTCGAGGCCAGCCTGGTCTACAGAGTGAGTTCCAGGACAACCAGGACTATACAGAGAAACCCTGTCTCGAAAAAACAAAAAAACAAAAACAAAAAAAAAACCTTTGGGGCTGGAGAGATGGCTCAGTGATTAAGAGCACTGACTGCTCTTCCAGAGTTCCTGAGTTCAATTCCCAGCAACCACGTGGTGGCTCATCAACCACCTATAATGGGATCAGATGCCCATTTCTGGTGTCTCTGAAGAGAGCAATGGTGTAACCATATACATAAAATAAATAAATCTTTAAAAAAATACTTTATGTAGAAGTAGAAGTAAATGTTATCAATATTAACTAGTATACCTTTAAAAATAATACTAAGTCATTAATATATTATGCATATAGTTTATACTTCAATTTTTCTGTTTGAGTTTTTCAGTGAATTAATTTTGATTAGGATCAAAACACTACATATTCCATTTGCATCTTACACCATTTTCTTAGGTTCCGTTAGGTTTTCTATATACGTTTTGGAAAATCAGTACTTTTAAGGATTTGTCCATCTCATCTGAATCTTCAAATTTTGGAACAAACAGGTCCTAAAGATCCTGTTTGAAGGATTTTCCTCACCTCCACTCTCTCTTCCCACCTCTCCTCTCATTTTACCCAGGCTCTTTGTTTGTTTGTTTTTGTTTTGCTTCCTAACGCCTTTCTCTTTAATGTTTGGACTTTTGGGTTGGGGCTGGGGAGCTTTTCGCTTCTGTCTCATTACAATATGTTCAGACCGTTCCTCTTTCGTCCTCTGCTTTTGTAAAATAGTATTTGAGGCTTCCAGTTTTCCTCCAAGCATTCCTTGACCACAACCTTTAACTTTTACTTATCTTTCGCTTTGAGACCGGCTTTCCCTGCATAGCTCAGGCTGTCCTGGGACCTCTGACTCTCCCATCTCGGCCTCCTGAGCACGGCGACTACTTACAAGCACGTGCAGTTTTTTGTTTGGATGTGTTTGTTTGTTTGTTTGTTTGAGAACAGGGTCTTACTGTGTAGTCCTGGCTATCCTGGAATTAGCTCTGTACATCAGGCTGGTCTTGAACTCACAAAGATCCAGCTGCCTCTGCCTCCCAAGTGCTGGGATCAAAGGTATGCGTGCACCTCCGTTACCCGGCAAGCATGTGTATTATGACTTAAAATATTTTCTGGTTTTTTTTTTTTTTTTTTTGCCTTCTAAAGATTTCACCAAAGAGTGGTTTGGGTATAACAAGACTATCTTAAGGGCAAGATTAGTGTTAAAGAACAGGTGACCCTCTCTCTCTCAATCCTGGGATGGCCACATTCAGCTGTCTTCTTTTTCTGCATTCTTTATTTGCTCATTCATTTTTATTTTGTTACCTTTTGGAGGCAACGTCTCTGTCGCTCAGCCTGGTCTGGAGTTTGTGGCAGCCCCCCTGCCTCAGCTTCCCATGTTCTGGAATTACAGGCGTGAGTCACAGCCAGCAATGCAGCCAGCTTTTCTTCTGGGAAGACACAAGAAGAAACAGGACCTTCTGCTTCTCACCTGGTTTGAGACCACTCAGCTGCTGCCCTGTTCTCTTTGCTCCTCTGGCCAGCCATTAAGGCCGCTTGCAGTCTCTCTTCCACTCCCCCTTCTCTATCTCTTTCTGGAAATCTGCAGAAGTCCTTATTGTCAGCAAGAGTTGACTTAACAATGAAGGATATTTGCTGCTGTTGTTGTTTGTTTGCCTGCTTTCCTGTAGTTATGGAGTCCGTCCCCCTGGCAGACAGACAGGCTGAGGTTTGCTGGAAAACGCAATCCATTTAAAATATTTTCTATTTTAAACATCTTAATTTCAAAATATATAGGAGAATGTAGTTATTGATTTCTAGTTCAGTTATATAACAGCAAGGGACATAGTCTATAAGATTTCACTGTTTTGAAATTTGTTGAGATTTGCTTATAGAGTCAGTTAATTATTTTACTTTATTTTTGGAGGCCAGGGTTGTATGCTTACTGCCCTGCCTGGCCCTGAGCCTACAGTAGTCCTTTTTCATCAATCTTGTGAGTTCTAGGATGCGAGCTTGGCTCCAGAGAATTTATTTGTAATGTTTTATGTACTCAACAAGCAGGCGTGCTGTAGTTGTGAGGTACAGTTTTCTGTCAAGGGAGCAATTTTGTTAATGTTGTTTTTCAGACCTTCAGTATCCTTATTAATATTCTGACAGCTTATTCTGTAATTACTGAGACATGTTAACATTTTTTTAATATTATAGCAATATCATCATGGGTTTGTTTATATTCTCCTTTAGTTTTGACAGCTTTAATATATGTTAAATGTATATTAAACATACAAGTACACAAACATACACATATATATTACATATGTTTATTTATTTTGAGGCAAGGTCTCTTTATCTAGTCTTGGGTGGCCTGGTACTACCTTTATAGGCCAGGCTGGCCTTGAATTCACAGAGATCCACCTACGTCCTTAATTCTAGGATTAAAGGGCTATGCCACCGGTGATGCCTGGATATTTTATAGATTTTGATCTTGGCATAGAGATGTATCTGAGCACTGACCCTTTGAGTAATATCTTCAAGGCCCCAAGTTCCAACAAATAAAAAACCAAAACTGTCTTACTAGATGCATACAGGATTGTTCTCATGTTTTTTCTTTGATATGGTCTTGCTAAGTAGCCTAGACTAGCCTTTAACTTAGGAGCCTCCTGCCTGAGCCTCCTAAATGCTGAGATTACAGGTTTATGTCACCTTGCCCAGCTTTAGGTGTGTCCAACTTTTGTTTTCGTTTGTTTGTTTTGGTTTGGTTTTGGTTTTTTGAGACAGGGTTTCTCTGTGTAGCTCTGGCTGTCCTGGAACTCACTCTGTAGACCAGGCTGGCCTCGAACTCAGAAATCTGCCTGCCTCTGCCTCCCAAGTGCTGGGATTAAAGGCGTGCGCCACCATGCCCAGTGCGTGACTAACTTTTAATATAGAATATTTTCTCAAACTCTGAACTTTTTGTACCAATATAAAGTGACCATCTTTTCTCTAATAATGACTTTTTTTTCTAGTTCTGAGGATCGAACCAAATGCCTTGCGCATGCTGGGTATGCGCTTTACTACTGAGCTGTAACCCCATACGTTTCCTCTTACTTTTGATTATGACATAGGGTCTTACTGATTTACCAGGGCTGGCCTCGAATCACTCTGTAGCCAACATAAGTCTCAGCCCCTCAGATATCAGGGGTTACAGACCTGTACAGATCTGGTTAGAAATGTCTTAAAAGTATAATTTATTCCATTTTGATACAATTGCTATTCCAGTTTTCTCTTTTTAAGTTTTTTTTTGGGGGGGGGCCAGGGGCATTTGAAACAGGGTTTCCCTGTGTAGCCCTGGCTGTTGTGGAATTCACTCTGTAGACCAGGCTGGCCTTGAACTCAGAAATCCGCTGGTGTCTGTTTCGGATTAAAAGTGTGTGCCCATACAGCCTAGCTATGAATATGTTTTCATTTTAGATTTTTTAAAAATGAGCCAGGCGGTGGTGGCGAACGCCTTTAATTTCAGCACTTGGGAGGCAGAGGCAGGCAGATTTCTTAAAATGGTATTTTATGTGTATAAGTGTTTTGTCTGGATGCATGTACGTGCAATCTGTGCACAGCTGGGACCTGTAGTGGTCAGGAGGGCATCAGATCCTCTGGAACTGGAGTTAACAGATGGTTGCGATCCACCATGTGATGCTGGGAACCGAACTAGGGGCTTCTGTGAGAGCAGCAAGTGCTCTTAACCACTGAGCCATCTCCCCAGCTCCCACCAGCTTTCTCTCTATTGGTATGTGCCTGTCATGTGTGTGTTGTTTCAACCTTCTTGCCCTTATATTTTAGAAAATTGCTTTTTGTAAGTGACATTTTTATTTTGTTTTGTTTTGGAGGCAAGTAAAAAAAATCTTAATCAGATAGTCTTTATATTTTAATTGAAATAGCTAGTCTATGACATTTTACATTGTTAAGAGTATATTTGATTTCACAGGTCCTATCTTTTTTACTCTCTATTCATTTCCCATTGTCCTATGTTTCTTCTAAGCAATGTTTCATTTTATTGGTTTTATCGTTATATTTTTCTTCTCTACTAATTTGCAAATTTCACACTTCTACTATATTTTGATTAGTAGAAATTACATAATTTATAGTAACTTATAGGAGTCTACCTTAATATCTTTTGCTCTGGATAATATCTCCCCATTTACTCCTTCTTAAAACACGATCTTGTTACTGTTCTTTAAAATCCCACTTGGTACTGCTGCCATTTCCTACCGAGTTTGTGAAGCTCTATCTTCATAATTTCAGCTTGGTTTGATGTTTATGGCTTTTACCGTCTCAGCCCCACTCAGGACTGCAGCTCTCTCCCACTTACAGCTGGAGATAGTGCCCAGGCTCCCAGGGGATGCTAAGTAGTGCTCAACCTTCTTCCTTCCTGGCCTTGTCAGCAGGCCTGGAGCTAACACATTCAGCTGCTGCTGCTTTTCCACCTTCCTCTGCCGATAACTCTGCAAGTTCATGCGCTTCCTTAGTTAACGTGTCCCCATGTGACAGTGTTAACATGTCTCCATGTGACAGTGTGTTACTGAGACCAGCGGTGAAGCCAAGGAACCTCCTTCAGACAAGGGCCACTGATATACTTTCCTCTGCTTACTGTTCAGCCTATAGATTTTTTTTTCCATGCCTAGTTTGCTGTAGGCGTTCTGTCAAATGTTGATTTGTTTTCATTTTCACTTTTTGGTGCTTTTATTGTGGTTAAAACTAGGCTTACAGTTGTAGATGGTTTCTGACTTACAGTCCACTAGCTTTACAGTGGTGTGAAGGTGATATGCATTCAGGAGAACCTGTACTTTGAAGTTTACATTTTGATTTCCCCCCAGCAATACATATTGTATGATACTGTCTTGTGATGCTGAGCAGTGGGAGTGAGCAGTTGCTCACAGCTGACCCTGCAATCACGAAACTACACAGTCAGTACTCTGCTATATGCGGCATTGCTAAAAGATGATGGTGGAAAGGTTAGGGAGATTAAATGCATTTGACACGATAGTCTCAGCTCATGATAGTGAACTGGAATGTAACCATGTGATGGTTCATTCTGATGGTCAGTTTGGTGGTATTTAGGATGGCCCAGGACTCAAGCCTCTGGGCGTACCTGTGAGAGTATATCAAGAGATTTGAATGAGAGAGAGGATCCATTCTACATGTGGATGATGAGCTGAGATCCTGGAATGAGTTCAGAATAGAGGGCAGGATGAGAAAGACATATCTGGGAATCATTATGAGGCTGCAACCATGACTTTTAAAGATACCAGAAAGGGGGCTGGAGAGATGGCTCAGGGGTTAAGAGTGCTGGCTGGACTTCCAGAAGACCCGGGTTCAATTCCCAGCACTCACTATCGGTAACTCCAGTTCTAGGTTATCTGTCGCCATCTTCTGGCCTCTGCTGTTATTGCATGTACATGGTGCACATCTATAAAAAGATACCAGAAAGCCAGGACAGCCAGGGCTAAACAGAGAAACCCTGTCTCAACCCCCCCCCCACCCCCTCCCCCCAAAAAAAAGATACCATAAAGATGCCAGGAGAATTAGAATTGTTGATCTACCAAATTCAAATCACCCTCACCAGCCATGATTCGAAGTTTCTGGTGTGTGCTTCCTTGATCAGAGGTGCAAAAAGAAAAGAATCTGAAAGGAAAAAGGCCAGTTCACACACCTACCCCAACACTAGCAATCACTACAGGAAAAATACATTGCAGTGAAGGTTCTAAGACGTGGGATCGTTTCCAGATGAGAATCTATGAGCAACTCATTGACTCACCCCGTTCACGAGCCACTCATTGATTTACACAGTCCTTCAGAGATCGTTAAGCGATTACTTCCATCAGCATTGACCAGGGAGTGGAGGCTGAAGTTACTATTGTGGTTGCCTAAGCTGACTATTTTAATAAATTGACTTAATCAGTTAAGAAAAAAGAATCCTGAACATTGGAAACTTGTTTAGAAATTGAAAAGAGATTAAAAATTCACCAATGGAGACTGAGGATGGGTGACCAAGGGAGGTCAAAGAGGCATGGTGTCTCAGCACCCAAGCAGAAAGAGAAAAATGTTTAAAGTATTGTTGTGAACTGAAAAGTGAACAGCATACTGCTTCAGTAGAGAGGCAGAGATGAAAGTCCGACTGAAGGCAAGCACAGGAGAGAATGGTAAGGGAGGGGTGTATTGTGGTGCCCCTCCTAAGAAACTGTCCTGATCGCCTTGATGGACCTGGGAAGACTCCCTTTGTGGGCACCTTCTGGGAGCAGCACAGATGAAAGGCTGTGTCAGGAGGAAGAGCATACAGCCTTTGCTTGGCCTCCCTCTGGCCTTGAATCAATTGTTGTCCTGTTGCTTCAGCTTCTGATTCGTTGTCAATACCAGAAGCTGTTTCTATGCTTTCAGCCTGGACTGGGTGGGGCCAGTGACTTTCCAGGCTTCTCCTCCTGAGCTTTCCCTACCAGATCTGGACTGCTGAGGTGCCCAGCATTGTGGACTCCCCAGCTCCAGGGCGCTCCTCCCCTCAGTGAGAGACAGCCCCCGTGGGACCACTAGCGAGGCACCCAGTGTTAAGTAACTCCCGATTCTCAGCTCTCAGGTGTGATTCTGCTCTTGTTCCTATTTTAAAGCTGCCTTCATAAATTCTTTAAATAATATATTCATCCCATTGGTTCTGTTCCTCTAGAGAACCCTTACTAATTCAAGGTGGAATTGCAAATGGAAACAGTTCAGAGTGGCTGTAAGGAAAAGCAGTGATATAGGACCAGAGTTCTGTGCTGCTGGGGGATTCGGGAATGGAGTGTGGAGAGGGATGCTCTGTTTTAAAGAGCAAGAGACTGCTGAGGACTTGTGGAGGTGGTGGTGATGGAGGTGGTAGTGATGCGGCAGGTTCTTCCTTGCTTGTTTTTTTTTTTTTTTTTTTTGAGACAGGGTTTTGGGCGTCTCTGTGTAGCCTTGACTGTCCTGGAACTCACTTGTGTCGACCAGGCTGGCCTCAAACTCAGATATCTGCCTGCCTCTGCCTCCTGAATTCTGGGATTAAAGGTTTGTGTCACCACAGCCCGGCTTAGTTTCTATTTTCTCAAAGCAGCATATTCATTCTCTGAGGCTGAGGAGAGTAAACAGGACAGAAGCTTGAGAAGTAGAGAACACTGAACATTGAACACACACTTTTTTTCCTAGGTAAGGTACCTTCATCTTCATTTGGGGATTAGGGTATTCTAGTCAGACTAAAGACTTGAAAGCTCCTTTATATCTTTGGTTGGACATTTTAAAAATGCCTTCCTTCCTTCCTTCCTTCCTTCCTTCCTTCCTTCCTTCCTTCCTTCCTTCCTTCCTTCCTTCCTTCCTCCCTCCCTCCCTCCCTCCCTCCCTCCCTCCCTCCCTGACAGTATTTTACTCTGAAGCTCAGGCTGGCCTGGAACTCACTGTATACACTAGGCTTACTTCAAATTGTGCAATCCTCTTGCTTATGCCTCCCAAGAACTGAGATTATAGGAGTGAGCTACTATGACTGGCTAAAAACATTTTTTTTTTTTTTTTAGTACTTAGGAACTATTGGGTTAGAGGAATTTCAATCCAGGAACAGGGCTTCTCTGGCTGGAACACAGACACTCCCTTAGCACACAGCTTTAATCTCAAACAATAAAGGAACAGTTTGTGGAAGGAAGCACCCATGTTTGAAAGTGATGTCTAATTGAGAGGCAGACAAAGTGACAAATCAGAGAAAGATTTGACAGAATAAGATATGCCCAACTCTTATGAAGACAGAGGAAAGGGGCTACTTAAGAGAGAGCAGCGCAGAGAAGACAGAGGAAAGTTGTATCTGGATAGTTGTATGGAGACAAGTTGCAGAGAGAACAAGCTAGACAGAGGTAAAGACAGAACGAGCCTAAGAATGAGAAGGAGCCAGAAGATTATATTGCCAAAATTAGTATTAGGCCAAGCAGAACAATTCAGTCAGAAGCTGAAAGAAGCCAATTTGAATCAGTCAGCATGAAAAGTAGTTTTGAGCCCAAACAGCCAGAGTTCAGAAAGAGCTAGAAAGGGTGAGCTTATTCAGCAGTAGGTCTCAGAGGCTGAAAACATTCTAGGTCTAGATAAGATTGTATGGAGACTGGAAGCTTCCAGGACAATTGCATCAGTCAAACAAAAGATAATTTTACAACTGGGCATAAACAGTTCTTAAGGTCAATGGTAGAAGACTGACCTAAAATGTACAGACCTTGGTTCAATCCCTAGCACCATACATACTCATAAAAGATTCTTGCAAGACAAGGAGAGGCCTTAGCAGGTAAAAGTGTTATCTGTGTACAAGCCTGGTGACCTGTGTTTGATCCCCGGGACTCATGAAAAGGCTGAACGCATGGGCTAGCCTGGAGTGCGCTGTGCGCTCAGTGGAAGAAGCAACAGGAGAAGACCGTACACCATAAAGGTGGAAAGTGAGAACTGACTCTCCAAAGCTGTCCTCTGACCTCCACATGTGCACTGTGGCACATACATGCCTGCACACACACATGCAGCAGATAAGTCTTTAAAAAAATCTTTCAAGAGAGTATTAAGTAGAAATGTTACCACGTAAATGTGTATAAGTGACTTTTATAAAGTTATGAAAACATTTACTGTAGAAAAATATATTTGGAAAACTGAAAAAAGACCCATGGTCTGTATTTCTACCATCCAAATCTAAACATACTCCCAGAGTCTCTAGCTACCTACCTACCTATGTTCCTTCCTTCCTTCCTTCCTTCCTTCCTTCCTTCCTTCCTTCCTTCCTTCCTTCCTTCCTTTCTTCCTTCCTTCCTTCTTCCCTCCCTCCCTCCCTCCCTCCGTCCCTCCCTCTCTCCCTCCCTACCTACCTACCAACTTATTTAGTCAAGTTTCTAAACAGTTTTATGTATATGGGTGTTTTGCCTGCAGGCATGCATGCGTATCACGTGTATCGTCACATGCATGTCTGGTGCCCTCAGAGGCCAGATGAGGGCACCAGATCCCTTGGGTGTAAGTTACTACTTGGTTCCGGGAATCAAACTCAGGTCCTCTGCAGGAGCGGCAAGTGTTCTCCAGCCTTTGTATATTTATTTTTATCGTCCTAGGAATCAAAGAATACAGAATCTCAATCATGCCACGCACGCACTGTATCAACCAAGCTACATTCCAAGTAGGAGGTTTCCATTTAATTGCCAACATTAAAAAAAAAAAGAATAGTTGTAATCATGTTTTACATACAGTATACAATGGGTTATTCTGTACTTACTGGCTATCCCTGTAAATATTTTCCATGTTACTACATAGTTTTTTTTTTTTTTTTATAACCATTGAATAGCTGGGCTGTTATTTGCTGAACAGTATCTTACTGTGCTGGACATTCAGGTTAGCAATTATTAGTTATTCTATGTAATTATTTTGAAAAATTTATTGTGTGCCTACCTTTTATTATTTGATCAGCTACTGCTATTTTTGAGCCGTGTAACTTAGAGAATAATTCTGGATTGGCTTTTCATTTTGACTTACTGTCATACTGTTAAAACAGATTCTTTTCCTAATTTTGCTAATTATACGTTAGGTTTGAAGTTACATAAGGAAACAACGTGTGACCCGGCTGATCCCAGCTTTGAATGGCGTTCTAACTTAAGAATCTGTATTCCATGAAACATTCCGTGTTTTAATAGGTTGATCCGAGGATTGGTTTTAGACCATGGTGCCCGTCATCCAAGGATGAGGAAACAGGTGCAAGATGCGTACATCCTCACTTGCAATGTCTCACTAGAGTATGAAAAAACGTGCGTGCCAATTTTGTCTTCGTAATATTTGAAAAATTTTTAACATCTTTTTGTAAGTTTATTTTTATTTTAATTATGCATATCTATTTGTGTGTGTGAATGTGCATGAGTGAAGGTGCCCAAGGAGACCCAGAAGAGGGCACTGGTCCCCTGGAGCTGACATTGTGAGTCATTTGACATGGGTGCTGGGAACTGAACTCAGGTCCCCTTAGCCTGAGCCATCTCTTTAACCCTAATTTTTAAAAAATTATTATTTCATCCCCCCCACCTCCTTCTTTCACCCACATCTCTCTAGTCCAGGATGGTCTCAAACATGCAGCAATCCTCCTGCCTCAGTCTCGTGAGTATTGGGATTACAAATACAAGCCGTCATGTCCACTTTTCTTTTCTCTGAATGTGTTTAATAATCTTTTTTTCTCCTACTCCCACTTTTACTAAACTTTCCTGTTTGTTTGTGTTTATTTTCTTGAAAAAGGAACTTGTATTGCTCTGGGTAGCTTCAAATTTGTGAACCTCTTGCTTTAGCCTCCACACCTGCTTTACTAACTTGTTCTTATTAATTCTTTAGAGAAGTGAGCTCTGGTTTCTTTTATAAGACTGTAGAAGAGAAAGAGAAATTGGTAAAAGCTGAAAGAAAATTTATTGAAGATAGAGTGCAGAAAATAATAGACCTAAAGCAGAAAGTCTGTGCTGAGTCCAATAAAGGATTTGTTGTCATTAATCAAAAGGTGAGAGAGAAGCGGACAGCTCAAGTGCTTGTCACTGTTCCTCAGCGTTTCTCAGTGTGACCTGCTGACCCTCAGTGACCCTACAACAGTGCTGACCCTCAGGGCACTTGGGGAGGAAGCTCTTTTCATTATAATAATGCATTTTGCACTGTGTGAACATTTGTAAGGGGAGGCGAAGCTGCTGGATTCTTCCCGAAGATCAGGAGAGCAGCGTCAAACTATGCTCACACTCTGTTCTTTATCACCACACCACCGAGGGAAAAGGCATCTCACGGAAGAACAATGTCTTGATGATGGGTCTGGGGAGGTGGCTCAGCAGGGAAGAGTACGTAGTGCTCATGCCGATCTGGGTTCAGCGCTCAGCGCTCACGTGGTTGTGCGGCTCACAGCTACCTGGGACTGCAGCTCCAGGGGACTGCATGCCTTCAGGTCTCCACATATCTGCACTCAGGTGTGCATACCCATTTACAGACATACTGTACACATAATATTTTAAAGAAAGAGTGTTTTGAAATATTAACTGTAATGATTTGTATTAAACATTAATACTCAAGTACTATTTTATAATTTAGTGTGATTAAAATATGAACTATACATGAATCACTTCTGTGTAGCAAAACATGATAGTTATCTTGGAGAAAGAAAGACTTTGTGTAACTGGATTTTGAGCTAAACTAACTACTTTTTCATGGAAAGCCATTTTTAGCTGAAAGAAGGGTCAACAGATAAACTATAGTTATTTAGAGTGGGGTGTTCATTGGATTTCTTTTCTTGAAAAACAAATTTAGCAATCCTATCATTCCAAGGAATATACCTCGCAGAGTGTGCCAACAGTAACACTTGAGCCCAGCTCAACGAACCAGGACTTTTTAAATGAAAGAAAACCATACAGTTTTACAAAGTCATGCATGAATAAATAGCCCACTTAAAGTATAAGAACCCCTTTAAAAGTGTTCCTTTTTTATTTGTGTTTAGGAGTGTGTGTGTGAAGCTGGAGCTGCAGGCAGTACTGAGCCACCTCACGTGGGTGCTGGGAACGGAACCTGGGTCCTCTGGAAAGATCAGCAAGGGCTCTTAACCACTGACCCATCTCTGTAGCTCCTGTCTTTATGATTTGATACAGACACAACTCGCTCTATAGCTTAGGCTGACATGGAACTCACTTTGTAGTCTGTATCGCTCTGGGACTTTAGACCTCCCTTGCTTCAGCCTCCTGAGTGCTGGGATTACAGGTGTGTGCCACCACGCCCAGCACGGATCCTCTTGACTTTGAAGAATGGTGGTGTTGAGACAGAAGAGCTTGAGGATTATTGGTCTGCATGTTTAGAGGTCAGGAGTAGTGCTCCGTGGTAGAGCACTTGCCTGGTGGGAAACAAAACCCACATAACTTTTGTGTTAACTACAGGGCATCGATCCGGTTTCCTTAGAAATGCTTGCAAAACATAACATCGTAGCTCTTCGCAGGGCAAAGAGAAGGAATCTTGAAAGGTGAGTGGGAATTGTCTATCTGGAGTGCTTCCTGCTGCTCTTGCTGCTGCTATCTTTTTGTATATAATTCCAGGAATTGAACCTAAAAAGTTTGTTTTGTTTTGCTCTTTAAAAAAAAACAAGCCGGGCGTGGTGGCGCATGCCTTTAATCCCAGCACTCGGGAGGCAGAGGCAGGCGGATTTCTGAGTTTTGAGAGCTCAAGGCCAGTGTGGTCTACATTGTGAGTTCTAGGACAGCCAGGGCTATACAGAGAAACCCTGTCTCAAAAAAACAAAAACAAAACAAAACAAAACAAAACAAAACAAAACAAAACAAAAGACCAAGACTAGGTCAGAGACTCAGCATTAAAGAGCACTGGCTTCTCTTTCAAGTGCTAGGGTTTGGATCCCAGAACCCACACAACAGCTCCCAACTGCCCACTACTCCAGCTCCGGGGGATCTGACACACTCTTCTTATCTCAGAGAGCACCATACACACACGTGGTACACATCCGGACATGTAGGCAAACATTCACACACATAAAAATAAACTTTTAAAAATATTAAATTCATGTTTGTTGTATAAAGGAAGATTTCATTTTTAAAAAGTTTTTATCTTGCTTAAAACAAGATTTTGGGGGCGGGGGTGGGGGCTGGAGAGATGGCTCAGCGGTTAAGAGCACTGATTGCTCTTCCAAAGGTCCTGAGTTCAAGTCCTAGCAACCACATGGTGGCTCACAATCATCCGTAATAAGACCTGATGCCGCCTTCTGTGGTGTCTGAAGACAGCTACAGTGTACTTACATATAATACGTAAATAAATTTAAAAAAGAAAAACAAAAACAAACAAGATTTTGGGATGGGGAAGTAGCTCGGCATGTGAAGTACTTGCTATGCAAGTATGAAACCCTGAGTTCTGATGCCAAGAACCCACATGAAAGCCAGGTCCAGCGGCGCTGGATGCCTGTTCCCCAGCAGCAGGGACTTGATGCTCATCTAGTCTAGCCAAAACTTCGAGTTTCGTGTTCAGTGAGAGACCTGCTTCAAAAACATAAGAAGGAGAAGTGACTGAGAAGAGACATCCTGATGTGAACCTCTGCCCACCCCATGCATGGGTGTGCCTCACATACGTGGATGGGCACACACACACTCCCTTCCACACACAAAGCGGACTTTAGAAACACTACCACACTGTATGATCTCACATGTAGAGTTTAAAAACTACTGAACCTCCAGAAGTAGATATGAGCATGATAATTATAGTGGGTTGGAGTGTTAGGAAAGATGAAGAAGAGTTTGGGAAATATTGGTCAAAGGATACAAAATGTTCCTTAAAAAGGACAGATACATTTAAGGATTTCTTATACAGCATGGTAATTGTAGTTGATAACTTTGTCTGGCTGTTTGTTTGTTTTTGAAACAGGATCTCAGATACTGTCCTGGCTTGCCTAGAATTCATTATATAGACCAGGCTGGCTTTGAACTCACAGGAATCCCCCTGCCTCTGCTTCCTTAGTGCTCATATTTAAAGGCCTGCACCAGAGTATGAGTATTATTGAAAAATACTAAAAAAAAAAAAAAATCCTAGTTTTAAACTACAAAAATGGTAACTATTTATCATAGTGTACCTAACAAACACATACCATCTCAAGTGTCTGCTCCCACACAGACAATGCTGCATTGTGTAGTCTGTGTTAGATACTCCTCATCCTTAAGAAGTTAGCTTTAGCTGGGTACGGAGGCTCGTACTTGGTCCCCCATACTTCAGAGGCTGAAGTAGGAGGATCACCGTGAGTTTGAGGCCAGATCATGTTCCCCTCATCGCCCCCCCCCCCATTAGCCTTTGTGTTTTCCATAACCAAAGTGAGCGTGGCATAATGTGATTCCAGGCTCACCCTTGCTTGTGGAGGATTGGCTGTCAACTCCTTTGAAGGCCTGAGTGAAGAGTGCCTGGGGCACGCTGGCCTTGTCTTCGAGTACGCATTGGTGAGTATTTCCATGAAGAACAGTTTTATACTTTTGTTTGTTTGTTTGTTTGTTTGGTTGGTTGGTTTTGTTTTGTTTTGTTTTGTTTTTTCCCGGAGACAGGGTTTCTCTGTATAGCTCTGGCTGTCCTGGAACTCACTTTGTAGACCAGGCTGGCCTCGAACTCAGAAATCCGCCTGCCTCTGCCTCCCAAGTGCTGGGATTAAAGGCATGTGCCACCACGCCCGGCTTAGTTTTATACATTTTAATTCATATTTCACATTTTGAGGTCTGACAGGACAGAGTTTACAATTTATTACCTAAATGTAAAGAGTTTTGCTGTGTCCAGGCTGGTGTTGAACTGTCTTTGTAAGTCAGCCTCCCCAAATGGCCGGATAATTTAACCACTTTAAAATATATCTTTAGTTATACTTGATAAAAAAAAAACTTCACAAGAAGATTACATTCTAATAGAAAATAGATTTGAATTTCATGATGACATTATTACTTTATATGAGTGTAATAATATAATGTGTCAAATGTTTCTCTCTCTCTCTCTCTCTTTCTGTGTGTGTGTTGCTGGGAATTTAAGTCAGGAACTCATGCATTCTAGTCCTACGCTATCCCAGACCTTTCCTCACATCTTTTCTTGTCATCGGTTAGGGTGAAGAAAAGTTCACTTTCATTGAGGACTGTGTAAATCCGCTCTCTGTCACCTTGTTGGTCAAAGGACCAAATAAGCATACTCTCATACAGATCAAGGATGCCTTAAGAGATGGACTCCGTGCGGTCAAAAATGCTATTGAAGACGGTAAGCGAGCTCTTCCTGGGGTGCGTGTGAACCCCGTACTTCTTAAGGAGTAATAAGTCTTCATGGTATGTATGGTATTTTAAGGTCCAAATGGTTATTCTTTCATTTCACTTTAGATTGATTTTTCCTTTGAATCTGTTAAGAGTAAAGATAAGGTAGGCTGCCCCTCTCTTAAGAGATACTGTTAATTTTTACATTTAGGAATTTATTTTAAAACCATGAGAGCTCTTACAGCTTGGAACTTGCTTCTTTGCCTCAGGTGTAGTGTAATTGTAAGAAAGATTAGGAAGGAATGCCAATATTTTAAATTGACTGATCATTTGTAACCTGCTCATATCTAAACGGAGCTAAGGGAAGCAATGCTATAGGTGCGTCCCCTTGATGTAGAGTAATAGGACATTCACCGTCAGCATTAAGGAGATGGAAATGAGAAGCACAGGGAGATGGTGTCTTATGTACTGAAGCCATAATACAGAAGCTCACTGTAAGTGTCCTTCTTTGGCAGACAAAAGGAAGCTGGAACCACCATGGTGATAGCTTCTGGAGGACAGGTGGTTCCTGGCTGGACCATACAGTAGCTCACACCACAGCCAGAGTTTAAGGGTTCATTTCCCCACCTCCTCAGCTGCCTTTGTTATCATTTGATGAGGCTGTCTGACTGGGGTTGGGGGTTGAGGGGATGTGTTGCTGTAGTTTGAATTTGCATTGCAGTGTGGATAAGGACGATGAACATTTTCATGAATTTATTGGCCGTTTGTATTTGTTTGGAGGCAGTCTGTTTATCTCTTTAGTGATGGGGTTGTTTTTTGGTTTAGATCCCTTTATGCATTCTGGGTATTAACTCCCAGCAGAGGAATAACTGGGAAAGCCCCTCTCCCATTCTTAGCCTTCTCTACTGGTTTCTCTGCTGTACCAAAGCTTTTGAATTTCACACAGTGACAACAGGCTTTGCTATTTGGTCGGGCTTTGGGAAACATATTTAAAGATTTGCTTGTGCCTGTTTTTTATTTGGTTTGTTTGTTTGTTTGTTTGTTTGTTTATAATGTTTTAGTTTTACTTTTTGAATCTCTTTCTGGCCTCACAGAGATCCACTTGCTTCTGCCTCCCAAGTGCTGGGATCAAAGGTGTGTACCAGCATGTTTGATATATGCCTGTATCTTGAAGAAGGTTTTTTTCCCCCCTAGTAGCTTTCAAGTTCCAGGTCTGAATATTCCTGTTAAAATCTTTGGTCTATTTTGAATTAATTTTGCTACATGGTGAGAGATAAGGTCTAATGTTATCCCTCTACATATGTATATCTAGGTTTCTCAGTGCTATTTATTGAACAGGCTGTCCTTTCTCCAACTATATTTTTTCCATATCTCTATTAAAAAGCCTGCGACCACAGCAATGTGGGTTTATTACAGGATCCTCTGTTCCATTCCATTAGCCTTTGTGTCTGGTTTTGTGCTAATAAAAAAAAAAAAAAATTCAAGCCGGGCGTGGTGGCGCACGCCTTTAATCCCAGCACTCGGGAGGCAGAGGCAGGCGGATTTCTGAGTTCGAGGCCAGCCTGGTCTACAAAGTGAGTGCCAGGACAGCCAGGGCTACACAGAAAAACCCTGTCTCTAAAAACCAAAAAAAAAAAAAAAAAAAAAAAAATTCCTAAGTTGGGAGCAGCAAACTATTGCCGGAGAGTGAAATACGATTTGCCGTGTGTTTAGTAAACATTTAGGTTGTATTGTAACTCAGTCATACCCCCTTAGCATGCAGTGACTGTACATGTTTAGTGCAGCTATCTCATAGTGGGATCAGATAGCTGCAAAGGAATGGTAGAATCCACAGAACCTAAACTGTTAGCAGGCTTAAATTGCTTGTTTTTTTTTTTTTTTCAGTACTAGGGATTGAATCAAGGAAGCTTTCTGCCCCTGGATAATTAAGACTTGTATTAGTGCGTGTAAGGGAGGCTGTGCTCATGTTGTGGTGTGTGCGTGGAGGCCAAAGGTCAGCTTCAGGAGGTGGCTCTCTCTTTCCACTGTGGGTTCTGGGGATCAAATCCAGTCTTGCATGGTCAGTGCTCCTCCTGCTGGCCTTCTCTGGCCTTTTGCATAAAGTTTATCAGCACTGCTCTAAGTTGTTTAATACATTCCTTGCTTTTTCTTCTGTATCTGTAAGAATCCATTTGTCCCTCTTCCTCCCCCCCAGCCTTTTCTGTTTGACAGGGTCTAGAACTCATCTGTGGTCCAGGCTGGCCTTGAAGTCATGAGGATTCCCCTACCTGAGCTTCCTTAGGAACGATCACAGGTGTGGGCTCTGCTTGGCATTGTTTAATTAAAAAAAAAATTTATGTATATGAGTACACTATAGCTGTCTTCAGACGCACCAGAAGAGGGCATCAGACCCCATTACAGATGGTTGTGAGCCACCATGTGGTTACTGGGAATTGAACTCAGGTCCTCTGGAGAAGCAGTCAGTGCTCTTAACCACTGAGCCATCTCTCCAGCTCTCCTGTTTGTCATTTTTAATTCCATTCCCCGTTCCCATTCTGATCTCTCTTATTTCCATCCCCTCACTCATACTGGGTGCTATTTGCTCCCCTCTCTAGTTTCTTTAGAAGGCGGCCTAGGTCGCTTGCTG
Source organism: Mus caroli (assembly GCF_978045245.1). Lineage (NCBI taxonomy): Eukaryota > Metazoa > Chordata > Mammalia > Rodentia > Muridae > Mus > Mus caroli. Next base: position 39,900,205 of record NW_028227268.1, read on the forward strand.
GCTTAAGGACTTGGTTCTTTTCTAATGCAGGTGGTTATATCAGTTTCTCTTCCCCAGCATTCTGCAGCTTCATGTTGTATTTTCACAAGAAAATTCAGAGCTTTTCAGAGGTACGCTCAGAGTTTCCAGAGGTCGCTAATGCCTGTGCTCAGGTGGGTGGGGTAGGAGGTACATGGTACACCTGACTGTTTGCACATTTAGTCTTTACACCTCTCACATGCAAATATTATCTTGAGTGTATTGCTTCTTAGGAAGGAGCTTTTCAAAAGTGTGATGATATGTACACTCAGCTTCTAAATGACTACGCAGTGTTTTGCCATGAAGTGTTTCAGAGAAGGGAGATGGGAATAAAAAGTGCTGAGCTGAGAAGCAATTGGTTTTATATTGTTTTACTATAATTATAGGTAATAACATAGCAAATTTATTGATTTTCAACAAATCCAAAGCATTATAACATTATACAAGCTAGACTAGGAATATATAGTTGAGTAATAGAGTCCGTGTCTATCATGAACAAGGCCCTAAGTTTAATATCTAGTATACAGCTACCCAAAACTATTCAAACAGATGTAAAGCTCTTATCTAGCTGTGAAAATTGATGTATGTTAATACAAAGCTCTTGGCTTAGACTAAAAAGATACCTAACTTTTTTCTCGACTAACAGTTTAGATTCTGTTCCAATATAGAAAACAAATACTTGACTGGGTCCTAAGAATTTCATACCAAGCCTCCAGCCACAGTACTTGCCCTAATCCCCGCTCCACTTTAATAGATTTTCACTCAGCCAACCCTGGGAAAGGTCCTAAGAGTCACACTTTCAAATTGATTAAAAAAACAAAAACAAAAACCAAAGACAAAACTGCATTTTTGCATGGTTTTATAGTTCCTTTTGAAAAAAACCATATAGAGTAGTTTCCATATGTATGTAACAGTGTAATCATTCTCTAAAGCATAATGAAAACATATACAAAATTAACAAGCCATTGTCCCCACCAAAGACATCCACCTGCTGAGGGGCATTCAGGGTGGCATGGCTCTGTGCGTTGCTTCAGTTAAACAGAAGTGTGGACACATTGTAGATGTCACTGTTGAGCTGCTGTGGTGAAACAGGAACAGTGGTTTAGAACTGTCACCTCTTGCCTTGGCTCCAGCAAACACTGGAGAGTTCTTTTTTTTTTTGTTTTTTTTTTTTGTTTTTTCGAGACAGGGTTTCTCTGTATAGACCTGGCTGTCCTGGAATTCAGTCTGTAGACCAGGCTGGCCTCGAACTCAGAAATCCACCTGCCTCTGCCTCCCAAGTGCTGGGATTAAAGGCATGCACCACCACACCCAGAATGGAGAGTTCTTTTTTAATTAAAGAATTTATTATGTATATTCATTGTACATGGTACTGTGTTACATAAGTGCATTTCACACACTATGTTATGTAAATTGAACGTGCCTCTCTCCATACACACCTTCCTGCCTCCCCCTTCCTAATAATCCTCTCTGTTCCCCCTAGCCAGCGTTACTTAGACTTTTATGTCCTACGCAAGGCAGGATGAAAGTCAGGGAAAATTATGGGGATCTGGGAGGGAAAGGGAGCCCCTTTCCCTGGGGTCTGCTTAAAGCTTCTCACCAGCTAGAGTCCCAGCACTGTTAACAACATTCACTGTGAAGGTTACCTACATAGAGACAGTCTTTCTTTTATTTAGTGGAGATTCAAATAAGAAAGTTTAAATAGCAGTGAACTATGCCTGAAGCCTAAGTATAGGTGACCTTTTTCCATTCTATCTGTAGACCTGAAATTTTCTAGGACTCTCCTAAGAATCTTCACAAGACATGTCTTAGCCCCTTTGTGCAACCCTTGTGGCTGATGATTTTATCTTTATTAGATTATAATCCTATTCAAAGGCACCTCTGGAGCTACCCTGTAATCTCACTTATCTTAACGAGCGTGATGGGACTGGCAGAATGGCTTCCTAAGTGATGAGTTCAGTCTCAGAATCCTCATGTAGATGTAGAGCTCTGACTCCCTAACAATATCTTCTGACCTCCAGTGGACACTGTGGCATGCATGCACCAGATATGCACGCATAAATAAATAAATAAATAAATAAATAAATGTAATAAAGAAAAAGAAAGAAAGGTTTTGAAAGCAACCATTCATTAAGAGCTGTAATTTCAGAGCCACCAAAATAGTACTTAAGTACTGCTGAGACATGTAAGCAGGGCTCTCTTCTGAGAAGCCCATGTCTGTTCTTCCTTAGCACCTCTCCTTCTATTGACCCCATGCTTAAACACATGTTAAACTTTCCCCACTAACCATTCACATGTATTTATTCATATGTGAGTGTTAACATGCGTGGGCATATGTATGCCATGACATGTGTGCATGGTGATCAGAGGGCAACTTCAGGTCTTGCTCTCTCCTCCCACCATGGGGGCTCTGAGAACCGAACTCAGGTTGTTTAGGCATGGCAGCAAGCACACTATTCTAGTGCACTTTTTGTTTTTATGTTAAATATCATGACCAAAAGCAACTGGGGGAGGAAAGGGTTTATTTCATCTTACAGGTTACCACCCACTGAGGGGGGCAGGTGCAGGAACTCAAGGCGGGGACTTGATGGAGAAACCACACAGGAGCCATGGTTCTTACTGATGTGCTCCTAGGCTCAAGTCCAAACAAAACAATGACAACAACAACAACACAACCCACCAAACCACATTGGACTCCATCTCACGCCAGGACGAATGGTAATCATTAAGAAAACAAATATCAAATGCTAGTGAGGATATAAATGTGTTTGCTCACGTGGTAGACCAACTTTTAGTTTGGTGAGGACCTCCATTTCCAGGTTACAGCAGCGCATACAATTCCCTTTGCCCACATCCTCTCTAGCATTTGCTTTTTTCTCTCTTCTCTTCTCTTCTCTTCTCTTCTCTTCTCTTCTCTTCTCTTCTCTTCTCTTCTCTTCTCTTCTCTTCTCTTCTCTTCTCTTCTCTTCTCTTCTCTTCCTCTCTCTCTTTCTCTCACTCTTTCTCTCTTCTTTCTTTCTTTCTTTCTTTCTTTCTTTCTTTCTTTCTTTCTTTCTTTCTTTCTTTCTTTCTTTCTTTCTTTTCAAGACAGGGTTTTTCTGTGTAATTCTGGCTGTCCTGGAACTCACTCTGTAGGCCAGGCTGGCCTCAAACTCAGAAATCCACCTGCCTCTGCCTCATGAGTTTTGGGATCACCTAGCTTGCCTATACCTAAAATACTTTCAGAGTTCCAGGTCTTACATTAAGGTATTTGATCCATTTGGAGTTGATTTTTATACAGACAATAGGGGGATCTACTTTTATTTTTCTACATGTCAATATTCAGTTTTCCCTGTGTCATTTGCTGAAGAGGCTGTCTTTTTCCCCAAAAGATATTTTTTGGCTTTTTTGCCAAAAACCCAGTGGCTGTAGCTATATGGGTTTATATCTTGGTCTACTCTTTGTTGATCTATGTGTCTGTTTTGTGTCAGCACTTTGTTATTATTGGTGCTTTAATATAACTTTAAGTCAGGTGTGTTGATGCCTACAGCATTATTCTTTTTGCTCAGGATTGCTTCAGCTAGCTTTGTGCTTCCGTAAGAATTTTAAGATTTTGGGGGGCAGGGATGGTGAATTCTGGAAATGTTCATGTGAGACCATGACTACTTCTATAGAGATCATTGAAGCAAAGCAGATCTCATATGCAGACATTCCTAGTTGACTGGAACTTCTCACTTTTTTTTTTGGCATTTGAAAAATAAAAGCTGCCAGGTGGTAGTGGTATATGCCATTAACCCCAGCACTTGGGAGGCAGAGGTAGGCAAGATATCTGAGTTTGAGGCAAACTTGGTTTACAGAGTGGGTTCTTGGTTGTCCAGGGCTACAAAGAAAGACCTTGTATTGGGAAAAAAAAAGGAGGAGGAGGAGGGAGAAGGGAGAAGAAAGAGAAAAAGAAGAGGAGGAAGAGGAGAAGGAGGAAGAGGAGGGAGAGAAGGAGAAAGGAAAGGAGGAGGAAGAAGAGGAGGAAGAGGAGGAAGAGAAAGAGGAGGAAGAAAGGAGGAAGAAAGGAGGAAGAAAGGAGGAAGAGGAGGAGGAGGAGAAGGAGGAGAAGGAAGAGGATAAGAAGCAAGCCCTGAGGCTGGGCTGGGATTAGCTCAGCAGTAGAGCGCCAGCTTGGGAGTGGGCAGGGGCACAGCTTGGTGATTGTACCCACCTAACATGTATGAGGTCATGGAATGCACTCATGATCACAGAAAAATATTTTTTTTCATATACTTCACACACACACACACAAAAGACCCACATCTCTCCACTCATATCCTCAGGGTGTCCAAAACATTCCGAGTCCCTGACAAGTCCTCACAGATGCTCAGGGTCTTTGTAGGAGTGGCTTGGCTCTGCCATTTTGGATCGGGTTTTTTTATGTGAAGATCTCATGGGACCTGAGTTGTGCTCAGATACCCGGAGGGTTCTGGGTGATGTTGAGGGTCTTCTCAGGGTCTCCTCTACCAGTGAGGTGGCTCAGCTGCCTGTGTCACTCACACTCTCCAACCGCTACTGCCAAGTCTGTGGCCAGCTTAGAGTGGTCAAGAGCATCCAGGCAGTGCTGGACATGATGCCGAAACTCTGCCCAGGTCAGGAGCACCTGGTGGGCCTGTGAATTGGTGCCCATCCATTGCAGACAGCTCCCCCTTTAGGGCCTTCAAAAAGCTGTCCATCTCTTCCCAGTCAGGTATAACAGTGGCAGTTGAGAGGGCGGGACGCAGAGCAGGATTAAGGGCTATAGGTTGGATTCGTTCAGTGTCTGCAGGAGGTGCCAATTGCAGTCATCTGAGCTGCTGGCTTCTAGGGGAACTCCCAAGGTATCTAGGGAGTTCAGGCTGGAAGGAGGCATCTAACATTAGCAGAATGGTATCAGCCTGCTCCAACCTGTTGTGGATGGGCACACTGCGCAATCTCCTGTTCCAGCAACCCTGTACCTTCTCTCAACCTGCCTATAGTCCTCAGCGATGCTGGGGACTGTGGCTGGATCCATAGCCTATCACAGGTGATGGTCCCTGGCTCTTGGGACACAATGGGCACAGACTTTGAACTGAGAAGTTCACTGAGTTTTGTTTTGTGTGCATGCAGTGTTATTCACTGATTACAACATAGGCCCCCGAACAGAGCTTCTGCCCACTTGGCGTTTGCACCAGGTACCACCCTCAGAGCCCCCACTTGGCCATCTGCCTACTACAGGATGTCCTCTTCCAAGCCATCACCCTTCCCAAAGTTGGTATAGCCTCTGTATGAGCCAGAACCTTGATTTGAGGACCTTTGCCCATCCACTGTACAGTTGGTTTTGCTTTTCATCCAGCTGTCTTGGGGCCTGCTGCCTCTGAGTGCCTGGGTTGCCCTACGGATCAGATCTGCTAGCCTTTCTATCTTGGCTGGGCTGAGCTTCCTGTGGATAAAAGCCCCTCTGGTGAACTCTCAGGCCTCAGCTGGTTATACTGCTGCTGAGTTGCCTAGAGTCTGCAAGGCACCCCTCACCACAGTCCAGACCTCTGTGTTCACAGAACTCCTTGCAATCCTCACCCATGAAACAAAGAGATGAGTCATGTGGTCGGCACAGCCCAGCGACTTCTGTGAGGCCAACATACTCCCAGAGTCCACAGCCCCTGCTACGTGGATTTACAACTTGTAGCCTTAAGATTTTTTTTTTCTCTTTCTGAGCATAATGATGCTGGAATTGGGATGAATGCACTGAATGTGTAGACTGCTTTTGGTACTGTAACAATTCTCACATTATTTCCTTCAGTCCACGAGCATAAGTAGTCTTTGCATCTGGTGTCATCGTTGGCTTCTTGAGTGTTGAAAGTTTTCATTGCGGAGGCCTTTCAGCTCTTTGATCAGGTTTATTTCACAGTACTTTATTTTTGAGCCAATTGTGCATGGGATCGTTTTCTAATTTCCTTCGCAGCGTGTTTGTTATTGGGTGCTGATGATTTTTGTCTGTTCATTTTGTATCCTGGCTCTTTGCTGATGTGTTTACCTACTTATGAAAAGGTTCTCTGGGGGAGTCTGTAGGGCCTCATGTATAGAATCATCTGTAAATAAGGACACTTAGACTTCTTTCTTATTTATATCCCCTTCATTTTCCTCTCTTATTTTTACTGCTCTAACTAAGAATAAAGGTGGAGAACACGTCCTGATTCTAATGGAGATGCCTTGAGTTTCCTGCATTTAGTATAATGTTGGTTAAAGGTTTGCTATAGAGCCTCTATTATGTTAGGCTGGGATATGTTCTTTGTATGCCTAGTTTCTTCAGCGTTTCTATCATGAAAGGGATATTGGATTTTATCAAAAGCCTTTTCTGCATCTGCTGAATTTATTGTGTGATTTCTGTGATACCCCTAGCATTATTCTTATTTCAAAGGATTGCTTTGGCTGTCTGGAGTCTTTTAAAAAATATTTTATATGTATGAGTGTTTTTGCCTTTATGCCTCTATGCATCACATGTGTATAGTGCCTGCGGAGACCAGAAGAGGGCACCAGATACCTTGAGACTGCAGTTACAGATGGCTATGGGCTGCCTTATGGGTGCTGGGGATCAAAACCAGGTCCCCTGGAAGATCAGCAGTGCTCTTAACTCCTGAACTATCTTTCCAGTGCCTGTCTGGGGTATTTATGTTTTCACATGACTTTTAAGATTTTGCTTTTATTTCTATGAAGAACAGTGCTGGGATTTTGATGAGAATCACATTGAATCTGTAGATAACTTTTTAAAAAAAGACTTATTTATTATTATAGATAAGTACACTGTATCTGACTTCAGACACACCAGAAGAGGGCGTCAGATCTCATTATGGATGGTTGTGAGCCACCATGTAGTTGCTGGGATTTGAACTCAGGACCTTCTGAAGAGCAGTCAGTCCTCTTACCTGCTGAACCATCTCACCAGCCCAGTAGATAACTTTTTTGTAGGTCAGCCATTTTCACCCTATTAATTCTTTCAGTCCATAAGCGTGGGAAGTTTTTCTGTCTTCTGGTGTTCTCCTCAATGGTGTTTTAAAACTTACATTACGGAGCTCTTTTATTTCCTTGGTTATGCTTATTCCAAGCTCTTTCGTTTTATTTTTGAAACTAATTTGAATGATAGATACTGTTTATTTGGTCCTCAGTGTGTTTTCCATGAGTGTATAGATAGCGCACTTGGTGCTTTGTATCATCTCATTTGGCTGAAAGTGTTTATTAGATGTAAGAATTTTATGGTGTATAGTATCGTGTCACCTGCAATTAAGCATATTTTGGACTATTCTTTTGTATTTGTTTGATTGTTTGTCTGAGACAGAGTTTCTTTGTGTAGCTCTAGATGTCCTGGAACTCACTCTGTAGACCAGGCTGGCTTCAAACTCACAGAGATCTGCCTGCCTCTGCCTCCTGAATGCCGGGATTAAAGGCACCACCTCTGGCTTGCAAATGAGGCTACTTTGACCTCTTTTCCTATTTGTACCCCTTTTATTTCCTTCTCTTTTCTTATTATACATTCCAGCTAAACCTTCAAGCTCTGTGTCTTATTCCTGATTGTAGAGGAAATGTTCTGAGTCTTCCTCTGTTTTGCCTATGTTGGCCATAGGTTTATTGTGTGTGGCCTTTATTTTGTTGAGATATGCTCCTTCTAGTCCTACTCTCTTCAGAGTTTTGTCAGATTTTGAAATTTGCCAGATTCAATGTTTGAAAAGATATGGGATTTTGTCACATGCCTTTTCTGCATCTATTGAAATGATTGTGTGATTTTGGCCTTGTCTATTTATATGCTGTATTACATTCATTGTTTTACATATATTAAACTGTCCCTGCATCTATGGAATGAAGAAGCTTGGAATGAAGAGTGTTCTTTTTGATGTATTCAATTCAGTTTGCAAGTGTTTTATTACAAGTTTTTGCTTCTGTGTTTGTAAGATAGACTGGCCTATAATTTTTCTTTGTGTGTGTATTTGTTTTTGGTTTAGGGTAGTACTGGCTTCATGGTGCTGTGAGTTTAGGAACATTCCCTCATTTTCCACTGTATGAAATAGTCTGGGAAGGATTGCTCTTAGTTCTTTTTTATATGAAGGCCACTGGCTTTATTAATCTAGAGGTCTTTATAAGGACAGTGACTGATTTTGCCAGGAAAAAAAAAAAAAGGAGCCAAAGGGCATCGAGTGGATGGTGAAGGGAGGGAGAATGGGGCCAGGAATCCATTCAGGAAGGCTGATAACTGTTGCCATGGAACTGCAGTGGGAGGTGGAAGGGGAAGGCATGCAAGGGCAGTGATTCCAGAATGGGTGAAATGCTGAGGGGAGAGAACTGCCAGAAGACCCTGGAGTACATAGGGGGTGAGTGTGACAACAGCAATCTTTTCCATCATGGAGAGCAGGAAGAAGCCCAGCCCTGCTGCAGACTCTAGGCTGTGGCTGGAGGGCTGAGGGGTACCCAGAGAACATTATGAGACAGCATCACACCTTTCTCGAAGGCACCCAAAGAAGTCCCTGGCCTGCTTGGCATTGGTACTCCTTGTGTCTTTCAGCCATTCTTGGGAAACGTTTTCATCTTTGTTTAGCAGAAGTGGCCAAGGACCACATAAGTCTTGTCAAAGCCCCCTTTCTCCAGCTTCTTGTCCAGGGCTTCACCTCTCCTGGCCAGGTTCCCCACTGACTTTACCCACCCCCATTCCCCTTCCCCCTTCCCGCCACCAGTGGGCTCTGCCACGGAGTCTTGGTGTAGAGTTTGAGACATCTTGATCAGGCTTAATCAGCAGCTCCGACTCTGTAACGGCTCCTCGCACAGCCTGGGCTTTCTTTTTTTTTTTGGTTTTTTGAGATAGGGTTTCTCTGCATAGCCCTGGCTGTCCTGGAACTCACTTTGTAGACCAGGCTGGCCTCGAACTCAGAAATCCGCCTGCCTCTGCCTCCCGAGTGCTGGGATTAAAGGCGTGCGCCACCACGCCCGGCTCAGCCTGGGCTTTCTTGACTGGGTGTTTGTTTTATTTCTTTGTCAGTTTCATTGCTTGTTATAGTAATATTCAAATTGCCTGTCTCGGTTTATTTTTGGTGGATCACATATTTCTAGAAAGTCATCCGTTTTTCTTAGGTGTTCCAATTTAGTGGAATATACTTATACTTTCTCAAGGTTTGTCCTTAGGACTTGCTGGATTCTACTAGCATTTGTTGTAGTGTCCCTTCCTTCCTTAAATTGGTGCTGTTTTTATTGTATCTCATAGTTTTGGTATGCTATGTCTCCATTTTCATTTAACTCTAAAATTTACTTGTTTTCTGATTTCATCAGTAACCCAACTGTTCAATCTCCATGAACACTCACTCTTTGCTGTAATCCCACGGTCTATCTTTCTTTTCAGCCCTAAGATTCCTTTGAGTATCTTAGAGCTGGCTTAGTGACCATGAATTCCTGATTGACTCATGGAAAGTTTTCCTTTGCCCTTCAATTATGAGAGATAGTTTTGCAGATATAGTAGTCTGGATTATCAGTTATTATCTTTCAAAGGTTGAAATTTTTCTTTTAAAAGATTTATTTATTTATTTATTTATTTATTTATTTATTTATTATAGGTAAGTACACTGTAGCTGTCTTCAGACAGCACCAGAAGAGGGCATCAGATCTCATTACAGATGGTTGTGAGCCACCATGTGGTTGCTGGGATTTGAACTTGGGACCTCCAGAAGAGCAGACAGTTCTTTTTTTTTTTTTTTTTTTTTTTTATTCAAGAGCGCTCTCGGGCCCACGGTCATACACCACGCAGGGGTAGAGGACTGTGGCGCCCCGAGTAGCTGGATAAGGTTTTTTTTTTTTTTTTTTCAGACAGTTCTTTTAACCGTTGAGCCATCTCTCCAGCCCCCAAAGGTTGAAATTGTAAGGCCTCTTAATTTTGTTTTTTTAGATCAGACATTGTATCCAGCTACTTGCTACTATAAATTACAAATAACATTTTAGTGTCGTCATATAACTATAAGATGCAAGCAAAAGAAATATCTACCTAAAAAAGATTTTATTTTTATTTGTAGGTCTGTGTGCCTGCATGAGTTTATGAGCATCGTGTTAATGCAGGTGCCTGCATAGGACAGAGGGTGTCAGATCCCCTGGACTTCAGTTACAAGGGGTTGTGAGCTGCCTGATGTGGGTGCTGGGAACCATCTCTATGACCCCAGAAATCCCACTTCTGTTTTCCAGAGGATAAACAATGAAACAAAGTGTATACCATGCTTTTTTACTTTCAGAGTGCTTTATAGGGAAACCTAGTAATTGCTGAGTTGTAGAATTTCTTTGATTTTGGAATATGTTCAAAACATTTCAGAAGTGGTCAAAGTAATCAAACATGCTTGCCTTTGTAGCCAGTTGTTTTTCTTGCTCCTTTTCTTTGCTTGACATCTTTTTAAAATTTTATTTATTTATTTATTTATTTATTTATTTATTTATTTTATATATAAGTACACTGTCACTGTCTTGAGACACACCAGAAGAGGGCATCAGATCTCATTACAGATGGTTGTGAGCCACCATGTGGTTGCTGGGATTTGAACTCAGGACCTTTGGACGACCAGTCAGGGCTCTTAACCGCTGGGCCATCTTTCCAGCCCACTTGACATCTTTTTGTTATTTGCCTTTGATAGGCTGTGTGGTTCCAGGGGCTGGGGCAGTGGAAGTTGCGATAGCGGAAGCTCTTGTTAACTACAAGCACCGTGTGCAGGGAAGAGTTCGCCTGGGGATCCAAGCCTTTGCTGATGCCTTACTCATCATCCCAAAGGTACGGCTGTCTCCTGGCCAGATAACAACTGGGTGCACCTAAAGATCCTTGATTACAAATTGCCACCTTGCCCAACAGTTCTCAGAGTTAGAAATGCACTCATTTGCATTTCCTGTTGTGCATAAATATTTTACCAGCCCAGCAGAGAAACTGTGGGATTGAAGCTTACAAGACTGTGGGGAGCTCCAGGAAGCAGTCAAGCTTTCCCTGCGTCTCAAAGCTCCTTTGGAAAGTTCAGCACTAACCAATCCTAATGAGCGGTTTGGAACTCAAGTTTTGTTTGAATTTTTTATTTTAAGCAGAGATTCTTGTTTTGTTGGTGGCCTCCAAGATGCTATTACTTTACTTGTGGGAAATGAAGGACTTGAAGATGTTTCGTGTCCCCAAACACTATTAGCTGGAACTTGCTGTAATTGAAGGAGCGAAGCAGCAAGAGGACAGGACTTGCCCTTGCTTTCTCTTTGCCTCTCTTAGTCATCAATCATGCAGACATATAGAAAGATGTTTCATGTATGCTATCACCATGAATTCAGTCATTATTAGCATTGTTAGCTAGCAAAGACTTAAATAATTTATATCACAATTATTCATAATTTGTGGGTTGTTTGTGAATCAGATGTCTATTTTTTCTTTCCTTCAAGCAGCAAAGTCATTGAGTACTGGGTTGTTGACAGGAATTGGTGGCTTTGGTATACAGTGGTCCTTTTCTTTACCAGCTGTTAGTTTAGAAATTAGTCTAGTGTGGAGTACAGGCATTTCCATCCAAATTGCTACAGGTCACGGCTGTCCTTCTGAAGCTAGGGGATGCACAGTGCTATGGATGCTCTGGTTTTTTTTTGTTTTTTGTTTTTTTGTTTTTTTAGCAAGTGCTGGAAAGAACAAGAAGGCACATGGCTCAAGAGGCCAGAGGAAATAGAATAGAATTACATCTTTTATAAGGAAAGAAATGAGCTGGCTGTAGTAGCATGTGCCTGCAGCACCAGCACTAGGGAGGCAGAAGCTGGGGGGTCAGGAGCTCAAGGCAATTTTGGCCACACAAGGGAAGAAGGAGTTCGAGGCCAACCTGGGTTATAGTAGACCTTGCCTAAAAAATATCTAGGGGTGGGAAAGGTCTGGTGCCCTTAGAACTTAGTGTGGTGCTCACAGTGGGAACTATTCAAGAACAACCTGTGTTAGGTAGATAAAGCAGTGATTTGATTTAGGTTGGGGATGGAATTCTTCTAAAGGAGATGGCCATTGTATTGTGGTTGTGTTTCACGAGCCTGAAGAATAGTGCCCCTTTTTGTACTTGATTTTCAAATCCATATATAAAGGTATTCCACACATGTTTTTTTATTTTCATAAAGGTTCTTGCTCAGAATTCTGGTTATGACCTGCAGGAAACACTGATAAAAATTCAAACTAAACATGCCGAATCAAAAGAACTCCTGGGCATAGACCTGAACACAGGTAAGAAATTGGAAAAAAAATAGCTATTTACTCAAAAGATTGTTCCTCAAAGACCCACATCTTAGGGAGTGGTGGATTGGAACATTTTATTGCACCAATTGTCTTAGTTAGGGTTTTACTGCTGTGAACAAACACCATGACCAAGGCAAGTCTTATAAAAAACAACATTTAATTTAGGCTGGCTTACAGATTCAGAGGTTCAGTCCATTACCATCAAGGTGGGAGCATAGCAGCATCCAGGCAGGCATGGTGCAGGAGGAACTGAGAGTTCTATGTCTTCACCCAAAGGCTGCTAGTGGAAGACTGACTTCCAGGCAACTGGAGTGAGAGTCTTAGGCCCACACCCACAGTGACACACCTATTCTAACCAGGTCACACCTATTCTATCAAGGCCACACCTCCAGATGGTGCCACTCTCTGGTCAAGAATATACAAACCATCACACCAGTCTTCAGTGTATCCAGTTTACTCCAAAAAATGTTTAATATGCATAGGTGTTTTGCCTATGTATATGTTGTCTGTGAGTAATGTGCATGCAGTGCCTGTTGAGGTCAGAGAAGAGCATCAGATTCCCTGGGACTGGGCCTGGACCCAGGTCCTCTGCAATAGTAACAAGTGCTCTCAACTGGGGAAACACCTCACCAGCCCTGAAACAAAGATTTTTTAATGTGGGTCCTGGGGGCCAAACTCAGACCCTGTGTTTGTACAACAGTCAATGACTTGACTTATCTATATCTCTTGTCCTCCCACTCCCACCCCAATGCTTAAAAGAGAGATTTATTGAGTGCTAATTATTTGGACTCATACTGGGCAAAATAGACTAAAATTGTGAGCTTCTCTTATAGTGAAAACAGGCAGTAAACAATAATAACCTTAACAAATAAATAACTTAGCATCTGTAAGGATGATCATGAATGCTAAGGAGGGAGGGGGAAATTAAAACATCTGTACAGTACAAACTAGGAAGAGGTCTACTAAAGAGCTGGCGGAACTGAGGGGTTGGCCATGAGGGGACAGCAGGAAGTGGTTGGCTGGGAGAAGGAAGGAGGTGACAGAGGTGACACCTCAGATTACAAGGTGGCATGTGGGCTGGGCTGAGGACTTCAGCTTTGTTTTTTTAATCCTTGTAATAAAATAAGGAGCAATTTTGCAACATAGTCCATATTTAAAAGGATGGTTGTGGCTATTCTCCACTCTGCAGAGAGCGATTAGCTGAACAACTAGCAGGTTAGAATTGCACTAGCTGTTGGAGAAGACTAGACAGAGCTGGCTATGGATTGAGGGACCGTCCAGTTTTAGTAAAGTCTGGTTTGAAGTACTTATGGCCTTTTGGGGGAAAGTAGTTCGATATATTCAGCTCAAGAAACAGATATATGTTGTTGGTAAGAAAGTAATCAGGCTGTAGAAAGCTTAAACCAGGAAAACTGGATGAGGCTGCCTAGGATTATTTGTGCTGGATAGTTTTATGTGAAATTGACACGAGCTAAAAGTCATCTGAAAGGAGGAACCTCAGTTGGGAAGATGCCTCCATAAGGTCAAGCTGTAGGCAAGCCTGTAGGACATTTTCTTAATTAGTAATTAATGAGGGAGGGTTCAACCTATTGTGGGTGGTAATATCCTTGGGCTGGTCATTCTGGGTGCTATAAGAAAACAGACTGAGGGCCGGGTGTGGTGGCGCACACCTTTAATCCTAGCACTCGGGAGGCAGAGGCAGGCGGATTTCTGAGTTTGAGGCCAGCCTGGTCTACAAAGTGAGTTCCAGGACAGCCAGGGCTATACAGAAAAACCCTGTCTCGAAAAACCAAAAAAAAAAAAAATAAAAAATAAAGAAAACAGACTGAGTAAGCCATGAGGAGTAATCCAGTAAGCCGCACCCCTCCATGGCCTCTGCATCAGCTCCTGCCTCCAGGTTCCTGCCCTGTTTGAGTTTCTGTCCTGACTTCATTTGATGATGAGCAATGTGGCAGTGTAAGCCGAATGAACCCTTTCTTTCCCATGTTGCTTTGGTCATGGTGTTTCATCACAGCAGTAGTGACCCTGACTAAGACATATACAGGGAGAGAATAGAAGAGCCTTGGACTGCGTAGGTGCTCCAACAGTAAGCTCTTTTAGGAGAAAGGAGCCAATAGAGAAAGGGGAGCGTGGGGTCCAAAAGGCAAGAAGGAGTTGGCCAGAGGCTGTGATGATCTGTTGGGTACTGGTGAATGAGGCTGGCAATTGTCCACAGGGCTTATCACAGAGGTCAGTGATGACTTTGGCAAAAGGAGTTCTGTAAGAGATTAATATTGTTAGAATTCACAGTCAACAATGGCAGGGTGTGTCAAGATTGCTCAAGTAAGTCGATTGTCTTTACTTTGCAGGGGAGCCGATGGCAGCAGCAGAAGCAGGAATCTGGGATAATTACTGTGTGAAAAAACATCTTCTTCACTCTTGGTAAATTGGCAATGAAGAGAAAGACCTTTAGGGATGTAATTGATAACTTTGAATAGCTCCCGTTATTTTTGTGTGGGAAACATTGTGAAGGGTATGACACCATGGTCCCCGGCTACTGAGACGAGCTGCTGTTCTCTTATAGTCCCTTCACATTGTGTTTGCAGCAGGGAAAGGCCCAAGTAAAGCTAACCTTACCCTCACTGTTTGGGTTGGAAAGGGATGCAGGAGTAACAGCAGCCTCTGTGTAGCAGGGAGCAGCAGCGACCTGCGAAAATTGGCATAGATTTGCTGGGTACAAATTAGACTTCTGCCGAGTCAGCAAAGCAGGCGCCATTACAGGGTGAGGAGGGTGGTGCTTCCTTCATAATATCTCTGTTTCACGAATTCTCACTCCAACATGCCCGAAGGGGAAGTGCCCCCACCACATACTAAAGATTGCTGGGGAGACATGGGCATGCTGTGGGAGGCTGGGCTCACTCTGATCCTTTCATCCTTAGCACGGTGATTGCCACCAACATCCTCCTGGTTGATGAAATTATGCGAGCTGGGATGTCTTCTCTTAGAGACTGATTGAATTCAAAATCAATTCATCTGGAAGACAAGATTTTATACGTGTCATACCCAGCAGCGTCACATGGCCTTAACTGTTAGAAAATAAAGGTAGTGCATGTCTTTTGGTCTCAACTGTTTGAAAAACACTTAATCAAAGCATAAAGAACTCACAGATCTTCCCAGTAAAGAAATAGCAATGGTAATAGTTTCCGAGTCTTAACTCCCCACCCTGTAATATATGCTGTTTCAGTTTTCATAAAGGAAAATGTGTCGTGATGCCTGTACCTTCTGGGCACAGGCTTGAGAGTATCCCAGTCAATTCCAGCTTCTCAGAGATCATATGTGGTAAGACAAATGTTCTCTTTCCCAAGAGTCCCTCAGGAACTTCCTGCAGCCGCTCCCTTACACATGTGACATCACTTGCAATATAGGTTTGGGTTGTTCTCATGCACAGTCCTGGCCCAACCTACTTACTATAGAGTTTATTATAGTTTGCTTAGCCTTTAAAAATATGGGCAGGGTCTGGCTATGTGCCTGGGGCTGGAATTTAGAACCCTTCTGCCTCAGCTTCTGAATGCTGGTGTTGTAACCCTGCCCTTTTTCAGTGACCTGTGCTCTGCCCTAGCTCTGATAGGCCTGACTAGATAGCAAGGCAGGCTCTGGAAAGGCAGGACTCATTGGCATTAGCTCTATGAGACCGTTGCTTTTGGTTCAAATGCAACTGTTTTATAGAGATACAGTCCTGATATGCTTTTGTCCAAAGCTGTCTAGTTAGTCTATCATAGTAATCACGGGTAGGCTCTTTGGTCATGTTCTTTGCACAGACCCAAGCTGATAAGATATAAGATGTCTCAGGTGCATTCTTGGAGTTTGTTTATAGCTTTAGGAGAAGGTTCTGATAGAACCTAGTGGGGAAACCCCCACTCAATTCCCGATTCGGCATGCACCCAAAGAATCATGAATAGACCGCCCTGATGTAATTACATAAGGTAGTTTAATGACGGAGCTCCGGACCGACATGTATCCCACACAGGAGATAACGGATGTCGGCCATGAGGCTCGAAAGCTAGGGTTTTTTATAGGGTAAGGGGCTTAGGGGTGTGGAATTCAGCATCACGACACACTATTGGCTTATTCAAACATCAGCAGAAAAATTACATGTACATGCAGGGTGTCAGAGTTCTGTGAGTTGCTGACTCAGTTCAGATAGCCCTGTTATGTCCTCACATTGCTCTTTACTCTTTATCTTAATGGTCAAGCTGTTCCCAGGAATGTTTTAACTATGGGGCATACCCAGGTTTCTTTTTCTTTTTTTCTCAGCCCCAGGCAGCCTCTAGGCTCACAAACAACCAGCAATTTCTAAGTACTTTATATGACTTACAGGTCTTGAAATTTCATCTTTCTTTCAGTTCCTTTGACTATTTCATGCCTTGATTGAAAAATCTACAATTTTATAGCCTGTTTATTTCTACTTAATACATTTGCTGACATCTTTTAAAGTAAGTAACCGATGTTTCTAAACATTCTTTTTTTTTTTTAAGATTTATTTATTACTTATATGTAAGTACACTGTAGCTGTCTTCAGATGCACCAGAAGAGAGCATCAGATCTCATTACGGGTGGTTGTGAGCCACCATGTGGTTGCTGGGATTTGAACTTCAGACCTTCGGAAGAGCAGTCGGGTGCTCTTACCCACTGAGCTATCTCACCAGCCCCTAAACATTCTTTCATGACAGTTCGCTGCAACACACTTCTATTTAGTTTATTTACATTTTAAGTTTCTCTTATCAACAATCATCTTGTTCTGCTTCATCCTACAATATAAGCCTTTCATATGAAATAGCACATCTATCAAGACTTTTGTTGTTGTTGAAGATTTCAGAAAAGAGTCTCACACTAGCCCAGGTTGAACCTGAACTCTCAACAGTCCTCCTGTTCATCCTCCCAACAGTTGGGATTACAGGCATGGGCCACCATGCTTGTCTATACAAGACTTTTTCTATGTAAAATGTTGTAATTATGGGAAAAGTATTTGAGGCCTAGACTAATTATGTAACTTAGGCTAGCCTTGAACTCAGTCTTTCTGCTTTTAGTCTTCCAGTTGCTACCATGCCTAGCTGAAATATTTCATTTTGGAAAGATTTTATTTACTTATCCGTGTGTGCACGTGTTTGTAACTGTGTGTGCAAGCACACACATGCATGTGTATATGCATATTCAAGTGTGTGTACATGTTGGTGGAAGCCAGAAGAGGCTGTCAGCTCTCCTGGAGTTGGAGCTAGGGGTATTTGTAAGCTGCATAGTGTGAGTGCTGGGATCCAGACTCTGGGTTTGACTGAGCAGCAAGTCCCCTTTATGGTGAGCCATCTCTTCAGCCCTAGTACTGGTGAGAGACAGGAGGAGGGTGGTGGTCCCTAGGGTTTGCTCTTTCCAGGCCAATGAGAGAGCAAAGGGAGGTGAGCAGTATTCCTAAAGGCAACATTTGAGGTTGTCCTATGGTTTACGCACGTGTGTGCTAACACATGTGCCCTTGGGCATGTACATGTGCATACCATGCTTTAAGAGGACCTGAAGAAGCACCTGTCTCTCTCCCTATCATGTGCTCTCCTACCCTGCCTCCATAGATGTAGTCTTTGAATCCCATACAGCGTCTGCTAAATGTTTACTATGGATTCACATACCTGTGATGAGACAAGCATTCTTCTTAAGTCTTTAAAGCTATAAATAGGCTACTCTGCAGATAGAGTTTTACTGTTTTTATTTCCCACTAAATGGTTTTGAGATTTATCTATTTATTTTAGCAATTTTGAAGTGCCCTAGTACATTTCTGCACTACAACACATTCATCTTATTTACGGACTTTTTTTTTTCTAATTCTATATAATTTTATTCACTACATGGTGAAGATCTTTGTACATGTCTTTTGGGAAATGAAGTGTCAGAGTTTAGACTCTGTTATATTTACTAAGTAATTTCACAAGTTTCTTATTCTCTCTGCAATATATTTAATTTCCCTGTCTCTACAATCTCATAGCCCTCCTAATCTTAATTCTGCCAGTGTGAAGGGTGAATGGTTGTGTCTCACATTTGAAAATTGCTTTGATCACTAGTTCAACTGAACATGTTTTTCATAAACTCTTGGTCATTTCATTTTTAAAAATCATCATGAATGGTATGTTATAAGAATATATATATATATATACATATATGTGTATGTATATAATGTGATATTATCACATATATAAATACATACATAAGTTATATATATAAAACTTTTATCTTAAGAAATTCCTCTATTTAAATAATAAAGATATTACCTATAGTTTATAATTTTTTCACATTTGTTTTTGTACAGGACATGGTATGGCTCTTGTGTGTGTGTGTGGTGTGTGTGGTGTGTATGGTGTATATGTGTGTGTGTGTATGCTGCAGCATGTGTGTTGTGTGTAAGTCAGTTCTCTTCTCTCACTCTGGTTCTAAGGATCAAACTCAGGCCATCAGTGTTCTTATCTATGAGACTTCTCGTTGATCTGGACTCAGTTTTCATAATCTGAGAGAACATCAAATCCCAGCCACTAGATGACTGGGGAAGCTTAGTTTTCATTATTTGATTTTGTTTTGGTTTAAATCTCTTGTTCCATAATTCTGTCAGATTGCTATTGTGCCATTACCACATTTTTTTTTTAATTCTTAAAATTTCAAAAAATGGCCGGTGTGGTGGCGCACACCTTTAATCCCAGCACTTGGGAGGCAGAGGCAGGCGGATTTCTGAGTTCCAGGCCAGCCTGGCCTACAAAGTGAGTTCCAGGACAGCCAGGGCTATACAGAGAAACCCTGTCTCGAAAAACCAAAAAAAAAAAAAAAAGTTTCAAAAAAAGTCTTAAAACTTAGTGGTGTGACTCCTAGACCTATGTTGACATTTTCTTTATTCTCTTCAAAATTGTTTTGGCTATTTCTGGACTTGGCCTTTTCTCTCTTACATGTGAGTTTTAATATGTGGTCATTGAGGAACTTATTAGGATTGCAATGATTTTATGAATTATTTCAGATAGAATGGACAGTTGTAATATATAGACAGCAGTAATCTATATAACTTCATTTATATCTTCTCCATGTTCCATATTTTAAATTAGTCAATGTTTTGTTTTAAGAGATTTGGGGCAGGGGGCAGATCTTACTATATAGCCCTGGCTGGTCTGAAACTGGTTATGTAGACTAGGCTGGCCTGGAAAGCAGAGATCTGCCTGTTTCTGCCTTCCAAGTGCTGAGATTAAAGGCATGTACCACCACATTTGGCCCATTTTAATACATTTGTAAACTATTTTTCATTCCTGAGATAAACCCTATTTGTTATGATGTGACATGTATACATTTCTTTCTTTCTTTCTTTCTTTCTTTCTTTCTTTCTTTCTTTCTTTCTTTCTTTCTTTCTTTCTTTTTTTATTTTCAAGATAGGGTTTCTCTGTGTAGCCCTGGCTGTCCTGGAACTCACTCTGTAGACCAGGCTGGCCTCAAAGTCAGAAATCCACCTGCCTCTGCCTCCCAAGTGCTGGGGTTAAAGGCGTGTGCCATCACACCTGGCTTTTTTTTTTTTTTTTGCATTCATTTCATACTTTGACATTTCTGTAAGTAGAGCATGCTTTACTGACAATGGCGTCTTCTAATTTCTCATACTTACACTTGGTCCCTTGTCATCTCTGAGAGACCTTTCCTGGACCACAGGAGGAAGGAAAAGAACTCTTGGTTGACTGAAGCCTCACTGTTGTCATTTCTGGCAAGTTGAACCTTGAGCACCCCAACTTACAGAATGCCCGCTGGAGCGTAGTGGGGAGCACATGGAAGCCACAGTCCTAGGAAAGCTTGCCTTACCACCTCTGGATTCCAGGAATGATATCAACTGTGCTGAACGGTGACTTAGAAGAGTTGGACTCTAAGGATAAAGTTTGCAGAGTGCCTTATTCATCTTGCCTAAGCTTTCTTTAGTATGAATCCACTGACAGTGATCTATGGTAAAGTCGGTATAAACAAGTCCTAAAAGCTCCTCTGGTAAGGATAAATAAAGTGTATGAGTGTCAAGAAAGCATTGTCATGGTTGAAGTGACAATATATTTTTCTCTTAGTGTATAAAAAGATGGCACGTCTCATAGGCAGTGATGTTTTAGATTTGATGAAATATTACATTTTATCTGTTTCTGGCTCAATGCTAATATCTATTTAGAAAGGTTTTGGGGTGCATTTTTATTGAATTGAAAACTGAAATGGCAGCAAATAAGCAGTGAGTGAGCGAGCAAACTTCCTCTTGCCATAGCAAATGCATTCAGTTCTCAGATGTGCAGCTCTGGCTGATACGTGGCTTGTTCTCCTTTCTAAGTTAGGTAACCGCCAGTGTTGAGCTTACACCATGAGTTATCTGGGGAGCGTCTTTGTCTTTCCTGTGGCACAGTTTTAGCCATGATGATGAAGGGTTTTCTGTTTCCTGAAAGCTTGGTCTGGCCTAGCAGTTTTTAAATGGAGAATAGACTTTTGACTCAATTTTCTTTATTGCTTGAGGTCTCAGATTTTCTATCATTTTGAGACTGTTTTGGTAATTTATATTTTTATAGAAATCCACTATAAAATTATTTTTCCTTAAGGTTTATTTGTGCTACCTCTTTTGATGTGGGGAATGAGAAAGGGCATTTTATTTTTATTTTTGATATGTTGCGGATTGAACATATCTAGGGCCTTGCATGTGCTTGCAGCTGCCACTGAGCTACATCCCTAGCTCTAGATAATATCTTTCTTAAGGTTTTGGTTAATTTTTTCATTATTACTGACACGGTGAATTTATTTCTAACATGTAGTTCTGGTGTTTTTGCATCTATAAACTTCACTATCATCATCTTAACTCATTTAAAAATCATAATTGTGTTGGGGCACACACGCCACAGTGAGCATGTGTGGTCAGAGTTGGTAACTGTGGAATTGGTTCTCTCACGCCTTCTTTCTAAGTTCCTGTAGCCAGCTGAGCTGTCTTTCTGCCCTACCCCACTCCTTTCATTATATCCAATTTTGTCTGGTGCCCTTCTTCTTCCTCTGCAGGTTTGAAAATGATACATTCAGACCCTAAGCCCCTGTCCAGATCTCTCTCACTCATTTTTATCTCTTCTATATTAAATCTCCAATGCCAGTTAAGCAGACCAGCTCTGTCCCCCTCTGTTCTGGTTCCTATTTTCTTTTATTCTCTATTCTTTTTTTCATTTTCTGTTTGATAGACCTTCCCAAAGAACATAAATGAGACTACTTTTTTGAGAGAGGTCTCTGTGCCTCAGCCTTTCAGGAGGCCGATTGCTTAGTTTACTTAATTGAATTGATTTGCCTCTTTTTTCTTATACTTATTCTTTTAGCCAGAGGTCCCACCTCTCCTCTTACCCCACTCCCATCCATATAAAGCATGAGCAACACATGAGATCCTATGGGGTACCATGAGAAGGTGAAATCTATGAATCATGGGCATAGAAGTATAACTTTGCACTAAAAGAATAGAAAAATTTCAGTAAGGTCATAGCAGAAAATTGACCAAATTTAGTGGTAGAGGTGCTCATCCCAGGTATAGGGGGCCTGTAGAACACCCAACATACAAGGCTAGAAAAGAGCCCCCATGACAAATAATTAAAAACACCGAATTTACAGATCAAAGAAACCATATTGAAAACAGCAAAAGAGAAACCAGTTATACATAAAGACTGGCCCATCAGAATAACCCTGGAATTCTCAACAAAATCCCTAAAGGTTGGGAGGGCTTGGAATGACATCTTTGAAGATCTGAAAGACTCATCTCCCCAGCCCCTTACTGCCTGTAGCAAGCAGGAAACTAGTCCCAAGGACATGGGAGCAGGGGAGCAGGCTCTGTCTCTCACCAGCTGCAGCTCTCAGGGGGTGTGGGGGGGGGGCCTTGCCTGGGCAGCAGGAGAGCTGCCAACTCAGTTACCACCCAGGCCCAGAGCCAGGGCTTTGAGTTGGCCCACCCCAACATCTGCCCCATTTACAAGCTGCTGAAGCTTGTGAAAGGGCTGGTCCTCCAGAGTCAGAGCTGCAGGATCTTCATGACTCGAGGTAACAGCACCATATCTTCACTATTGATGACGGAGCAGAAGCCAGAGGCCTTGCAATGACCATTTGCAAGTAAAGATGTGTGGACAACAGGGTATACTGTGTGACACACTATGATACACTACAGCTTCCACAACAAGATTTTTTTTTAATTCTTTTACTTTTTATTTTCTTTTTGGGGAGAGATTGCAAGGGCAGATATGAACGGATGGAGAGATGAGTGGGATTGGGGTGCATGATGGGAAATTCACAAAGAATCAATAAGAAGCAAAACCAAACAAATCTGCAAGACAACTGCCATCCAGACTGTATTGTCTAGTAAAATGATCATAATTGAAAAAGAAAGAAAAACTTTAAACAAAAACAGGCCACAAGAATTCATGATCGACTAGGGCAGCTCTACAGAAAACGCTCTAAAGAATCATAAAGATAAGGCAATAAAAGAGAAAAATCTACCCTAGGAAGGTAGCTAAGCAAATGAATAGTGGAAAAAGCAGAAAACTGGGCTGGGGAGATGGTTCAGCAGGTGAAAGCACTTGTTCTTATAGACGACCCCGTTTCAATTCCCAGCACCCACATGGTGGCTCATCATCACCTGTGCCTCCCTCCCTCCAGTTTCAGAGGATCTGATGCTTTCTTCTGACCTCCAGGGACACCAATAGAGTTTACTGCTTCTGCAGAAGACATCGACTCAGCTCCCAACATCCAGTTCTATAAAAGAAACATGGCTAGAAATAAAGGCCTGGGTCAACCCCAGCATAACCATATGGTCAATGTCACCCATTGTCACCAATAGACAGGCCATCTTGACAGTGAACAGTGAGACACTGAGTAAATGACAAATCAAATGGACCTCAAAACCAGGCACGTACCCTAAAAATTCAAAGTACAACCCAGCAGCTCACTGAAGTTTCTCTTAAAATAGACCACACGATATGGTACAAAGTGAGTCTTAACAAATATTGGAAAATTGAAATAATTACTTGTATTCTATTTTGACCACAAGAAAATAAAACTAAAAATCCACTGGAAGAGAAGTTGCAGAACACATACAAGCTCACGGGTATTGAGCATACCCCCACTGAATAACATGTCAATGGAGAAATCAAGAAGGAAACAAAAAACTCCGGGAGTTGGATGAAAACACAACACGCCAAAGCCATTACAAAGGAAACAGTCCAAGGAGGGAAGTTCCTAGCTACAAATACACGGAACGCTCAAGGAAATCCCAAACAGTGGCAGACCTCAGCGTCCTGAAAAGCGAAGAATAATTCAATTCCCAAATCAGTAGAAAAAAAGTGTGTGTCTGTGTCTGTGTCTGTGTCTGTGTCTGTGTCTGTGTCTGTGTCTGTGTCTGTGTCTGTGTCTGTGTGACTGTGTCTGTGACTGTGTCTGTGACTGTGTCTGTGTCTGTGTCTGTGTCTGTGTCTGTGTCTGTGTCTGTGTCTGTGTCTGTGTCTGTGTCTGTGTCTGTGTCTGTGTCTGTGACTGTGTCTGTGACTGTGTCTGTGTCTGTGTCTGTGTCTGTGTCTGTGTCTGTGTCTGTGTCTGTGTCTGTGTCTGTGTCTGTGTCTGTGTCTGTGTCTGTGTCTGTGTGTGTGTCTGTGTCTGTGTCTGTGACTGTGTCTGTGTCTGTGACTGTGTCTGTGTCTGTGTCTGTGACTGTGTCTGTGACTGTGTCTGTGTCTGTGTCTGTGTCTGTGTCTGTGTCTGTGTCTGTATCTGTGTCTGTGTCTGTCTGTGTCTGTGTCTGTGACTGTGTCTGTGACTGTGTCTGTGACTGTGTCTGTGTCTGTGTCTGTGTCTGTGTCTGTGTCTGTGTCTGTGTGTGTGTCTGTGTCTGTCTGTGTCTGTGTCTGTGTCTGTGACTGTGTCTGTGTCTGTGACTGTGTCTGTGACTGTGTCTGTGTCTGTGTCTGTGTCTGTGTCTGTGTCTGTGTCTGTGTCTGTGTCTGTGTGTGTGTCTGTGTCTGTCTGTGTCTGTGTCTGTGTCTGTGACTGTGTCTGTGTCTGTGTCTGTGTCTGTGTCTGTGTCTGTGTCTGTGTCTGTGTCTGTGTCTGTGTCTGTGTCTGTGTCTGTGTGACTGTGTCTGTGTCTGTGTGTGTGTCTGTGTCTGTGACTGTGTCTGTGACTGTGTCTGTGTCTGTGTCTGTGTCTGTGTCTGTGTCTGTGTCTGTGTCTGTGTCTGTGACTGTGTCTGTGTCTGTGTCTGTGTCTGTGTCTGTGTCTGTGTCTGTGTCTGTGTCTGTGTGACTGTGTCTGTGACTGTGTCTGTGACTGTGTCTGTGTCTGTGACTGTGTCTGTGTCTGTGTCTGTGTCTGTGTCTGTGTCTGTGTCTGTGTCTGTGTCTGTGTCTGTGGTGGAGAGGGGGCAGGGAATATGCTCAATGCACTAGATATATATCACTAGATATATATATATATATGCACACACATATGAAAGTGTCATATGATATAGTACTGTGTATAACAAATTTACAAACAATAACAAAAATTTAAAACTTGTATATTTGATAGTTGGATTTATAATTCTCTGTTCTTCCCAAAAGCTTTTTGGGCATTTACAAAACATTTATGACAGATGCATGCTTGTTATAGACCGTGTGTGTGTGTGTGTGTGTGTGTGTGTGTGTGTGTGTTCATAGGGTGCTGGAACTCAGACCCAGGGCATGTGTACATGCTGTACATTCTCTGTCTGACAAAACTCCCCAGGGAGATAAAACCCCAACCCCAGTTTTAAACACATGCCTTACTTTTTGTTATTGTTGTTTTGTTTTGTTTTGTTTTTTCAAGACAGGGCTTCTCTGTGTAGCCCTGGCTATCCTGGAACTCACTTTGTAGACCAGGCTGGCCTCAAACTCAGAAATTCGCCTGCCTCTGCCTCCCAAGTGCTGGGGTTAAAGGCATGTGCCACCACCGCCTGGCTTACTTTTTTTTTTTTTCTAGATGTATTCATTTTTTAAATTTTAGGTGTGACTATTTCATTTGCATGTATCCATGTGCACCACTTGAATGCTTGTTGCCCATGGAGGTCAGAAGAGGAAGCGGGAGTTAGGTTGAGAATCACCATGTGGGTGCTGGGAATTGAACTAGGGTCCTCTGCAAGAACAAGTGCGCTTAACTGCTGAGCCATCTCTCCAGCCCCTGCAATGTGTTCTTAATCAGTGTTGCACAGTTATCCACTCCTGTGTTCACTGCGACTGGACTTACTGCTGACCTCCTGGTGCCTTCTTCCTTCTGGGGTCAATGTGATGGGGCTTCCTCAGCCCTGGAGTGCAGCTGAGGTGGGAGAGCCCAGCACTTCCCTCAGAATGACTTTATTGCGCTTTGCTTTCGGGTGCTAATGTGTGGAAGACATGGTCCCATCGTTTCTGCCACCACACTCTTTGTCCCCTTGATACTGGTTTCCAAGTACCCATCTAACAGGGACCTGTTTTGAATCACCCGAGCATGGCCACAGCATAGCTCTTGCTCCTCTGTTTCTTGTCACAGATATAGCGGAGCACAGCCTCTGCTCTCAGTCCTTCTGCATAGAAACCAGAAGTGGAGTGGCGGATCATATGGTAGTTTCACTTTTAATTTTTCCTAGGCGTGGCCAAACGCTTCACAGGCCCAGCAGCGATATAGGAAGAGCCCGAGTTCCTCTCTGTCCTTATCAATAGCTACTCCTGGTAATAACCATCTTAATAGATGGGAAGTGGCATCTCATTGTGAGCTGTCTGTCTTCTGCAGCATTTTTATGTCTGTAAATTGGGGTGAGGTTGCGGGTAGTCTCAGTTAGTACGAGTCGCTGTGCGCTGGAACTGCCAGACCTCTGTATTTTTAATGCAATTTGTCTAACTCATTTTTCTGTCTTTTGGAGCGTATCCAACTTATAAGTACATAAAAAATTCATGGCAGTTCTCTTAAAAATAAAAAAAGCCTTTATCCTAAGATTGTTTTATAAATCTCCTGGTTTCTGTTAAAGCATCACCGAGCAGAGAATCGTTATGCCCCTGCCTGCCATCTCCCGCTTGTTTCTCACCTCTCTCTCTCTCTCTCTCTCTCTCTCTCTCTCTCTCCCTCCCTCCCTCCCTCCCTCCCTCCCTTTTACAATCCTTTCTGTAACAATAACTACTTCTTTGCAGTCACTTTACTGGTGCGATCACTATGGCTTTATGCTTTGATCCTGCCTCAGAGTCGTACATAACTATTCTCCCAGCCTCCCCCAGTACCACTGCCTTCTCACGGGCTTGGCTCATGAACGTAATTCAGCTTAATATCTCTAGGTATTAAGGCCTCGTAACAATCCATTCACTCCTCCTTTACAGCTGCCTATATAATTGTCAAAGAGATCTAGGGGAACAAGGATACAGTCATTAAGGGCATCCATGGCGACTCTGTAAATAGCTTTTCTCTCCTTTCTCTGTTCTAGACTGGGGGTACCAACGAGGTAACTCCCTGGATTAGATTTAATCTCTGATCATATTTTTTTTCCTGTCCAGATGTTTAGATTGTACAGATGGCCCCTGATTTATGGCTCGATTTATGAGACTTCAACTCTAAGGTTGTGGAAAGTGATACGAGGTGTTTAGTGGAAATGGCACTTCAATTTCAGAGTCTTTATCTTTTTCAAGACTGGTGATATACATTACAACACTTTCTAATGAGGCTGAGCAGTTATAGAGGCCCGGCCCCCCAGGCAGCCACCCAAGCCTGAGGGTAAAAAACGGGTGGTGTACTGGTTGGTAGGTTAGGGATAGTAAACTCCTTAAAAAATTCAACAACTTAATTTTTTTGATTAAAAATTTTTATTTTATGTTATTTTTATATGTGTGGGTGTTTCATCTGCACACTGTCTGCCTGGTAGCTTCAGAGGCCAGAAGAGGGAGCCATATCTCCTGGAACTGGAGTAACAGGTGGTGGTGGTGAACTGCCTTGTGGGTGCTGAGTCAAAGTTGGGTTCTCTGGAAGAACATCCAGTACTTTTAATCAGAGGAATCTTTCCAGAGCCCTGAATGCATTCTGACTTACGATATCTTCCATTTATGACAGGTTTATCAGAATATAATCATAGTATTTTGAGAAGCGTTGGTCTAGGGAAAGAACAGAACCTGGGCCCTGTTGAGTGATTCCCAGATAGGGTTAAAGTGTAGATTCCTGATCACTCTACTTCTTAGCGATTTATACATTT
Organism: Mus caroli; assembly: GCF_978045245.1. NCBI lineage: Eukaryota > Metazoa > Chordata > Mammalia > Rodentia > Muridae > Mus > Mus caroli. The sequence continues at coordinate 39,927,685 of NW_028227268.1, forward strand.
TTCCATTTTGTATTAATGTCCTTGTAGCTGTGACATAGTATCTGAGAGGACCGTCTGAAGGAAGGAACCTTCTGGTTCCCAAGGGTGCAGTTCATCACAGCACAAAGGAATAGTGGCAGAACCGTGAAGTCACTGGCTACGAGACACCTCCCCCTTTTTATTCAGTCTGGGACCCCAGCCCGTGGGCTAATGCTGTCCACATTAGGGTGAGTCTTGCTACTCAGTTAATGCAGTCTAAGACCCCTTCCCAGACAAGCCCATAGGATTGCCTCCTGGGAGGTTCTACGTCTTGCCATAAAATTAGTCATTAGATGGAGACCTGAACTAAGCCTTTGCAGAAAGATATCATATGTAAGGACACAGAGAAAGTAAAAGGCCGAGCCATCCCCAGAGCCCGGATGGTAAGAGTACCTTCCCCGTAGGTTTGGCTTGTCATTTTCTCCATGCTCCGCAGAGTCCCTGACAGTACAGAACAGAATGATGACAGTCACAATGAGAAACGATGACAGTTTCCTCTTGTCTGGAACCTTGTCAACATTTTCTAAGGGCTTGGTCCAGGAATCAGATGGCATCACCTCCTATCTGCCCACTGTCCAGGCCAGCATAGAGCCGAGTTGGACAAATAGCCTGTGCGCTTGAATCTGGCTCTTGTCCATGCCTTGGAGATAGATTTAGTTACAGAGGTTGAGAAAATTTTTTGAGCCATATGTGCACCTGGCAGGTGCTATATCAAACCCTCGTGGTAAGTAACAGAAGGCTTTGAAAGCAGAGAGTCTAAGACGATCTCTCCCGTGACCTCTTCCTTCAGTGGAAGCTTCTTTGAGGTTGTTAGAGCTTTGGGACTGTTACAGGGCAGTTTGATTACAGGGGAGTTAGTGTCTTGTCTGTGGGCTGCAATGTTACTGCATCAGGCAGCATCTTTGACTGAGTTTGGCCGTTCTGTCTCTCTAGGATGCTTCCTGTTTCTGGAATATAGGCACTGAAGGCTGGTACCACTCCTCCTTTATTCCATATAAAAGCAAAGTAGCCCCCGGCTACGGTGTTTCAGATGTCTTGTGGAAACTGCTTCGCACTGCTTAGGGTTCTTCCTGCTGGTGTATCACTGCTTAGCTTGGTTTTTTGCCTCCACTACACTTCAGTCTCCAAAGCTCTTCTCTTCCAAAGCTCTTCTACATCCCAGTCCAGATGGGAGAAAGTGTTAGGCTAGCCTGTGAAGAGGAGAATTCGGGAAATCCCTCTGCTGCTGTGGAGTTGTCTCTGTGGAGAAGGGTCGTGTCAGCAGCTGAGAACACTCTCTGTGGGCTGTGGGGCCGTCACTGTCCCAGGGCCCTTACTCACTTTCTGCATCCCTTTTCTGTAAAAGAGAGATGATGTACCTATCTCAGGGATGGCTGTGAGAAGCAGCACACGGAAATTGCTTCTCACTATGCTCAGCCCGTTCTTGGAGCTTAACAACTAGTTTTGTTTTGTATCGATTGTGTGCATAAGAGAATGGGGTAAAGTTAATGAGTGACAGGTGTCCTGAAGATCTGGGCTCCAGTGGTGGAGAGAGTGGAGTGGAGGTGGCTGAGGTAGAGAGATGTTGTTAATTCTGCTTTGGCATTGGCTGTGTTGATGTGGGGGTGGGGTGGGGCAGATAGGAGAGTGTGGCTAGTGTTGGCCTTCTGGCTTCCTCTTTAGTGGCATCCTCTCAGTCTCTGCCTTAGCGGGGGGCCGGGGGGTAATTGGTGAGCTTGACTTAGTGGGGCTAAAATTGCAGAAAGGCCACAAGACCTGCGAAACCATTTTCTCCATCTCCTCTTCACCTAAGCACCTCTGTCAGTCAGTCTAATTTAAACTTTCTAGGGTGTGCCTAACCTTACACATACACACGGGTAAGCAAAGAAAATGCCAAACTCTCCTATCTCCCGAGGCTCACGTTCTAGCATTGACATTTAATTTCATATCAATAAGTGTTATCTACTTTCCGAGTTTTTGTTTTAAATGCAGATGTGTGGGGGAAGTTTAGCATCATGTGAAGGGCCTTCTTGGTCCGTGGTTGGCATCTGGAAACTTGGGCTTGGGAAGTGACCATACTATTCTGACAAGAGCATCTCACAGTGTCCACACTGTGAATATGCTTGGGCCTGTTGTGAGAGTCTGGAGTTCGAGAACATCTTAGGTATGGGGTGTGCCTAACCTTACACATACGTATGGGTAAGCTAAGGAAGTGTGTTTCCAGAGTAACTATGTGATCAACCATGATCCAATTCTCTAGTGATGCCCTGCTGTTAACACTTCACATGACACAGTTCTTGCTGGAGACCCTCCTTTGTATCACTTCTTTATAACAAGCTGTAGCCATACAGGTGCTCTGTGCTAACCCCAAATCTTCCTAGTGAATCTTTCAACCTCAGTGTGGTCTATGGGAATCTTGCTATCACAAGAGAAGAAAACTATGAACAACACCTGAGCTAAGATCTTTAATAAAATATTAGAAAGCCAAATCTCGATATAAATTAATTTATACAGCATGACCCAGTGGGATTTTCCCAAGGGTCAACTCATGTAAAATACCATGTTAAGAGAATGACAAACCCCACAAAACTGTTCAAATATACATGTACACGCCTCTATAAAAAAATCACGATAAAAATCTCACACTGTTACCTGAGCAACGGCATCTACCAAACCCAACCATGAGAAGGAGGACTGTACACAGGGGTGAAAACCTCAGAGCTCCCCACAGGAGATCATGAACACAGCACAGAAAATGCTCAAGGTCACTGTTTAACACAGCCCAGAAGGGCTCAGTCAGCACTGTTAGGGAAATAAGAGAAAGAAGCAGGACTCACGCTTGAAACTTTCTGGTTCCAAACTCCATGACCCTCTCATCCCCTTGGTAAGAGTGTTGGACAACTCCCTCTCTGAACCTTGTGAAAGGGCACAAGCAACGTGGCTTTTCTAGACAATGTTATCTAGCCTCCAGATCGTTCTGAGGATTATGTAAGTACCAGTATTTCTGAGAAGAGGGGACCTCCTGAGTTTAAGTGAGAACGAGTTTGTGGGGCTTCTCTCTCAGGGCCCTGACAGAAAGTGGCAGCTTGGATACAACTAGAGGAGGTGTAGATGGGGCTTGGCCATGTGCTCTGCCTGGTTTGTGGCTAGTTACCCATTAGAGCACGTAGGTAAAAGACATCGGTTGAGATGGTTCCCTTTCTCTTTTCCTTTCAATAGCCTTTTGGAGATAGGCTCTGACTAAGGACCCCAGGCTGGCCTCCAGTTCCTGATCTTCCCCCAGAGCTCAGGTTACAGCTGTGTGTGTGCCATCACATTGGCTTTGTGGTGCGGTTCTCTAAGAAAAGAGCAAGAGGGTAGAGAAACTGTTAGACATCTTCAGTTCTACCACGATTCCTGGGCCTCATGAATCCTGGGGGTGAATTGTCCTTCAGCCTCTTTCTGAAGTGAAGAAATGATTGTGGCTTTTGAGGCCCTAATGATTCGAGTTTCCATCATTCTCCTCTCGCCAAACAATGAGATTTGTTTCCAAACAGGAATGGCGGTGAAACCCAGCGGTGGGAGGGGCATGCCAACAGTACCACTGCAAGAGGTATGAGGAGCCCAGCCCCCATAGTACCTGAAACAAAAAGTTAATTATGTAGAGAGACATAAAGGGAGAGGACAGCTCACAGCTAAAACATGGTGTGCACTTCTCCAGCGAGGATAGTGGTTAGGTGTCTTTACAATGGTGATGTATGACTTTTGTGACTTCCTAAATTACATTCCTCAAAGGATGTAATTTTCAACAAGGCTTAATGACTATATAACACTTAAAGTTTAAAAAAAAATCAAGCAAAAATAGAGACAGTGAGATGGTTCAGTGAGCAAAGGTGTTTGCCACCAAGGGTGATCTGAGTTTGATCCCGGGGACCCACATGGTAGGAGGGGAGGGTTGTCCTTGACCCTTGCACATGTGCCGTGGCACACCCCATAACATTAAAACTGAGTAAATTTGTCTGAGTGGGTTCCTTTTTTTGTGAACACGATGTAAAGTTTCACAGGGTGGGTAGGTTAGTGAGGAGAGAGGAGTGTTAGCACGGCTGAACTCAGGACCACAACCACTCTGGCCCCAAGGAAGCAGTTGCTTGTTATCCATAGCCTTGTTTAAGGTATCTTTAGGAAGCCAGTTTTGATTTTCTCTCTTATGTTCAAGTTTCTCATTCCCAGCTTCTTTTCTTTCTTATGTCCCACTAATGTATCCTTCCTCAATACTACCGATCAGCTAAAGTATTGGCTAATACCAACAACCTGAGGCCAGCAACTGAGATCAGGAATAGTATCAATGTTTAAGTGATACAGAAGTCCAGAAGCATGGAGAGCAGGCCTTAGGAAATCTCATGTTACCTAGAGCCAGGGCTCCGACCTGTTCTGGTCATATACTTTTCTGGGGGTGGGGAGGTTGTTCTGAGTCAGGGTTTCATGGCATAGCCCAAGCTGTCCTAGGGCTCTCAAGTTTTCTGCATCAGCCTCCCCGGAGCTGGGATTCCAGGTGTGCTCCACCACACCCAATCTAGCATATGGATTTCATCCTCAAGGCTGCCTCATGATCCACGATGCCCTCTGAAGCTTCAGCTACTGTCACTGAGTTCCAGGCAGGAGACGGGAGATGCAGGAAAAGGACCCACTTCAGCGCCCTCACTGCTTCCGCTTAAGGGAACTATCCCACAAGCCCGGCTGAGTGATTTCCTAACATTTCTTTAGGCAGAATCTTCAGCCCTGTGGGCACACTTAATTGCAACAGAGGCTTTAAAAAGTAGCCTTTAGTTAGGTGCACAGGCAATAAACAGGGTTCTTGTGCTGCAGAACAGGTTCACCGGGTAGGTCTCAGCCACACATTCCCCGCTGAGCTGATGGAAGGGTTGGGTGATATAGCACATGTGGAAGAAAAAAAAAAACTCAGCAAGCTCAGGCTCAGCGCAGGAGCCAGTGGCTGCTCCCACACCTTCCTCCCCTGCTGTAGTGCTATAGCCAGGAGTTATGGGGCTGAATAGAGGATGGAGCTGACAGAGGCACTAACTAACCAAGGGATCCTTTCAAGGTCAATGCTTCTTGTTTAAGTACTTAGCTCAGTGCCCGACACTAAATAGAGGCAGGTAAGTGGCATTTGGATGCATAAAGTAGCACAGCTTTGCAGGCCTTGTATTTGAATCCCCCTTCCTTCAGTAATCCCCAGAATGTTGGCACTGCAAGAGTGCACCATCAACCTCACCGAGCTGGCCACATGATTATCGCCCTCTCCAGTCGCAGCATCTTCCTTCATCTGTAGACTTGGCAACAGCCATCCGCAGGGTTGTCAGCCTCCCAAGCGTGGAAGGAATAGCGTCACCACGGACTACGAGGAGAAAATAGTATGACACCAAATGTGTTCCCCACACTTGGCCCTCCCTCTCTGCCCAGTCTTATTTGAGTTGCCCTTGGCCAGGTTCTGGTCCTGGATGTCCTACCCTGATGTTCTCATCTGTACTGTAAGCACCCATTCCATAGGGCTTCCACTGGCACAGTGTTAGCCGCTGTTACCATTTGACATCTTCCTTGTCTCTGGCTTGTCCGCAGTTTAAATTCCTTTTTGTCCCCTTCCCTATGTGAACTCATTCTCTTGTCTCATAATAAAGATGTGCCCTTCCTCCATCCTGTAGCCCTCTCCTATGGCTTCACTTTTGGGATGCCACAGTGAGTGACAGTTTGCTATGTCCATGTCCCCATTAGACCTTGGGCAGCAACTGAATCTGGGCATGGGAGTGGGGTTGTTGTAGGACATCAGAGGAAAGCTCTGGAAGGGGAGATCTTCTGCAACCTCTGTCCTGCCCATCTTGGTGGTCCTCAAAGCCCTGCATTGTTCTGTCTCTCCAGCCTCATCTCTTATCCTCCCCAACCCCTGCTCACTCTTCAGCCCCAGTGACCTCCTCACTGCTCTGCCTGCCGAGCCTGTTTCTGCCTTCAGCATTCCTCTGGCAAACCCTTGCATTGTTACATTTGCCCGATGTGTTCTCTGTCTCCTGCTTTCTGTTCCTTAAGACCCTCACTGCCTGACCCTCAGTAGAATCCTGGATTTGTGTACGCCTCACCTCCTCCTCAATAAGACCAGCACATGCTTTCTTGAATCCAGAGCAGTCCCTACACATAGAGATGCTGGGCTCTCATGGACAGACAGAATGGCCACCTGCTATTGCTCTGGGGATTCATTCTCTAGCCATGCTTTCCTTTCACAAGGTGAGCCAAGGCCTCCAAGAGGCGGGGATAGGCAGAGGTGGGGTGGGATGTGGAAAGGATCTGATGACCACTGGTTAACTTCAAAAGGAAGGGCTGAGATGCAAGCAGGATGTCTCTTGCCTTCTCTTCTCCTGACTCCGTATTTCAGGCTCTAGAGATTCTAAACAAGATGCTTGGTCTACAGGGCAACTTTTATATACACTGGGTTCTCTGACATTCACTTCATGTTTGTAGCTAAGGATGGCCTTGAACTCCCTCTCCTCCAGCCTCTGGCTTCCAGGATTATGGGTATGCACCACCACACCGGACATAATTCTCATAACTAACTCAGGGAGGCAGAGCTTATTCTAATGACAGTTTTGAAGCAGTGTTGACTACAGATAAATGCACTTTTGATGCAACCCTGTGTGTGGTCCTGAGATCCCCATCTTGGAGACCGGAGCAGCCCTTTGTGGGAGAATTTGGTAGGTATGCAAGCCCTGGTGGCTCAACTGCATGGACTTTATGATCCATTCAAGCCTGTAGTTTATGGTTCTTCTGTTGTTATCTTCCTCAGGAGGACACTAAGGCTTAGCGACATTATATGACTTGCTCAATACAGAGATCTGGGGAAGGGGAGGCTCATCTGATCTGTACAGTGCAGCATGCCCTCCCTCCTCCTCCTCCTCCTCCTCCTCCTCCTCTGTACTGACACAGAGCCAAGAATCTCAGATATGTAACCTTCTCATGCTCAGAAGTGGCCATGGCTGACCCAGGTGCTATATGCCAGGTCCCCGATAAAGGAGACAGGGTTGGAGGGCACACAGAGTTCACCCCCATTCTGAAGGGCACACAGTTCACCCCCCAGTTCTTTTCTCAGGCATCAGCTCCTGGTCCAGAACCTGCTTAGGGCCAGCTCCCCTTTCCCCTCCCCATTGTCTATATTTTTGCTGCAGGCTATTAAGGGCCCCCAATCTGCACCAACTCTCATTAATTAAAAATGCCACAAACCATCTGTTTAAGGAAACCTCTGAGAGGGGTCTGCCTGCTCCAGGCTGCATTCGCTCCTAATTCCTAAATTTAATCAGAAACTTTAATTTTTTTTTTTTTTTAAAGAATAGAATCTAGGCACCTAAGCCCTCCTGGTAGCTTCTGGCAACAATGGTGATGGTGGTGCGGTGAATCTGGTGCTCTGTATTTGTCAGAGGCTCTGGAGTCAAGGATGGTGACATTGACAGGATTTAGCAGGTTTGATTTAGCTAGGCTGCTCAGGCTGTGGTGGAACTGAGATGTGGAAATACACAGTCAGGTGGCGAGGGCAGCCACACAAATGGCTCAGCTCAGGTGTTGGAGAGCCCGGGGAAGCCTGATCCTAACTCTGCCCTTCACTACGTGGGACCAACAACACCTGCCTTGTGCCCCTGGGACATCGGAGTCAGCATTGGTCCTCGATTGTCTGCAGTGGGTGGCTTCGTGATGGGGACTCAGGATGCGGGCTCTCCACTGAGGCTTAGGGAGCAGGGCAGACTTCTGATCTTTATTCTGACTCTGAACTGCGTTCTCACTCTGGATCATTTTCTCTTGTCCTGACTCATGTCTGATTTCGTGGAAGCAGGCAGGAAAAAGGTAGTAGCTCTCTCCCACCTGTAGATAATGCCACCACCCCCACCACCCCGCTTGATAGCCACGATTTTGTGAGCTATCCTTCAGCAAGGTGGAACAGGATCCTCATTGGTGGTCCCCCCCGTTTTTGTGGAGAAAGCAACCGATGGCTAGAAATAGAAAAAAGCATATTCAAAGTCAGGCAGCAATTGGATCTGGTACCTGCAGGAGCACCGGGGCCTCTGGCATCAAGGCCCGCTGAGCCTGTGTCCTCCATATTACAGCATGCGTCTGATCCTCCCACCTCTTCTAGAGCTAATAAGCCTATGGTGCCAAGTTGGCCCAGCCACAGGGCACTGCTGCCCTTTGACTTTATCAGCCAAAAGTAGCTGATGTGTATCTACCGCCAACGCCTACTGGAGAGCAACATAAGAAGTTTGATCTCAGTCCTATACTAGAAGGACAGATGGATGAGGGGGAGGAAGAAGGAAGGAGGCCAGTCAGTTCTGAGAGGGAGGAGCCCTTCTGCGAGTCTCTAAGCATCAGAAGGTAGAGCTATGGAAGTCAGAAGAGACTCCAGTGCATAGAGACTCATCCAAGCCTCTCGTCTGACAAAGATGCCTCGACAGGTCCAAGGTCACAGGCCACATCAGGAGAGCCAGGCCCGGAACTCTCATCTTCTGATTCTTGCTCTTTGCTTTTGCCCCAGCAGAGATCAAGGTCAGGAGGATCTGAGCCACTTAGAATGGGCTCCACGTCAAGTCACGCCAGCCTCTCACTACATAATCTCCCCAAATCAATTTGCAAAACTTCCATTAATACCGTCAGGAAATCTGCAAGCTGTTTCAAGCCTGGGCACTGTAATAACTACAGGTGTAACGACTACCTGGGGGAGACAGATATTAACGGGATAATTAAAGATGAGCGTGGCCCTGGGCAGTTCAGCAAAATTTACCTTTCTCAGCAGCTGGTTTCAGAAGAACCTTGAATCACAGAAGAGCCTCGCTCACTGAGCACGGGCCTGGGTCCCTGACATGCCGTCTCTTTTATTAATGCTCTGCTCTCAGGAGGCTGCCTTTGGGGGCAGCGCATGCAGGATTGTTTGGCTAGCTATGGTCACTCTGGCCCAAAAGAATGGCACCAAGCAGGGCTTCATGAACCACAAGGGGCAGCATGCCCAACTTGGGCACCCATCACTGCAGATGCTGAGACTCCGCATTGCTAATGTGTTCCCTCCCAGGTGGTGCCCCGGGTTCTGGGCAGTGGACCACACCCAGGAGTAAAGCCCTGGGAAGAAGTCAGAGATGTGGGCAGGAGCCATGGCCTGGATGCTGGTAGATGGTTGGCTGTGCTTTGTTTCTTTTGAGGGAAGGAGCAGGCCAGTCCCGCCAGCTAACTATTGATAACAGTGCTTTAAACTGACCTCTGTGATAGACTCCTCACGAGGATTGAGACATATGCTCTGAAATTCTGACTGTTTAGGTAGTAATTCCAACTCGAGGCTCCAGACAATAAACAAGGATAGTACACAAACAAAGTTTACTTAAAGCATTTTCTCAATAGTGGAATGCATTGTTTCCAATCTTAACACACACACTAACACACACACACACACACACACACACACACACACACACACAGAGACAGACACATCCAAAGCTTTTTTTTTTTTTTTTTTTTTTTTTTTTTTTAAACGAGACAGGGTCTCTCTGTGTATCCCCGGCTGGCCTGGAACTCACTCCGTAGACCAGGCTGACCTCGAACTCAGAAATCCACCTGCCTCTGCCTCCCAAGTGCTAGGATTAAAGGCGTGCGCCACCACCGCCCGGCTCAAAGCTTTTTTAAAAAGAATATTCAATTTATCAAGTCATGTGTTTATAAAATTCCTACTCTTTTATTTTAGCACCATGACTTTTTATTATCTTTTTATTATTTTACTTGCAATTCTACCAGACATTAGCTATCTCTTTAAAGGGCTTTTGGATGCTGTTCATTCCATGCACAAAATTAGCCAACCATCTTCAAATATTTAAAAGAGCACTTGACAAATTCAGCATGTTTAAGCTCTATATTCACTCCTTGAGTGATAAACCTTCCCAAATGATTAAGTAAATCTTATAAATCTAAGAGAACCTTAAGTGTGAACAAAGGTAAATTACTTTTTTCAATAGAAAAATCTAAGTTAGTTACTCAGTTATATCTTAACTGATTTATAGGGCTGGAGAGAGCAGACCTGTCCCTCAAATAAGTCAAATTCTTAAACACCCCAATACTTAAGAGTACCAAATACAACCAGACTCTTCAACATCTAATCATTCCAAAGGTTTGTGTATTTCAGCCATTTCTATATTGAAGGCTGAGAAAAAAAAATCCTTACCCACTAAGAAGATAATTGTAACTTCCAAGTAGTTTGGGGGTCACCTTCTCAGAAGGATAAAGCTCTCCTGTAAGAGCTATTAGAGCCCACACCGGATTCCTATCAGCAGCATTGATGAAACCCACTGAGCTTGGCTCTCCTGGTGTTTTGTAGGGGACTCCACAAACTGAAGGAGGCAGCGGCACACAGCTCGTGCACCAGGAACTGAGGCTTGTCATTACTTGGCTCCTCGGTTCACACAGTTCTCAAGCTAATGGTACACGGCCCCGGCTTGCCATGTGTTTGTTGCCTTCCTGAGAGAAGGTAGAGAGGAATCTATGGTCCTGCTCCTTCCTGCGGTTTCTTAGTCACATTTTCCAAGGCATAAAAACAGCATCCTTTGGATTCTGGCAACCTCTTACAATTTGGTTTAAGTTTGTAGTCAAATGGTCATAGGCAGGTTTTCATAAGTAAATATTAGCATTGGCTACTGTTGCTCCTAACCCTGATATTCTTAGACTGGGACACACCAAAGATCTTGAGACATTTAAGAGGATGACATTTAAGTGGTAGCTCTTGGGCTCCTTGGGCCCTGCAGACCTCTGGTTGCTCCTTCTTGACATTGATATTGTAGATATTGATATTGTAGTTCTTAACCTTGCTAATTAGCCGACCATTTAATATAGTTCCTCATGTTGTGGTGACCCCCCCCCAACCATAATTTCATTGCTACTTCATACTGTAATTTTGTTACTGTTATGGATCATAATGTAAATATCTGATATGCAGGATATCTGACATGCGACCCCCAAATGGGTTTCAGCCCATTAGTTAAAAAACAGCTGTTTTAGAGGATGGAGAATCAGCTCAGGTTCAGATCTAGGATCTGTCAAGTGATGTCACCTCTCTGGGAGTCCATTTCCTGATTTGTACAATTGGAGATTGTGGCAGTTTAAATGTTTCCCAGGACAGGGTACCAGGAAAAGTCGATGAAATGAATATCACAGCTTAGTAGCCAGCACAAGTTACGTTCCTATTTCTTCAGTCAAATTTCAAAATGGCAGCTGATTACAGAACCCTCCCCCCCCCCCCAGCACAGGCACAGCTCCATTACTACAAGGCAAACGCAAAGCCAAGTCAACACAACAGAGGTCCTTTTGAAGGCATCTTTTTATTTTGAGATAACAGTTTCACTGTGTAGCTCTGGCTGGCCTGGAACTTGCAATATAGACCAGAGTGGCTGTGAACTCACAGAGATATGCCTGCCTCTGTCTCCTGAGTGCTAAGACTAAAGGTGTACACCAACTAGACATTCCACTTCTTCAAAATCTTACTGAATGAAAAGGGGAAATAAAAAAAGGAAGACATGACTGCTCCTAGGGATGGTGGAGGAGAAGGTTTATTGTAGATACAAGGGTGAGCATAGCCAGAGGCAGGGACATCTGGGAGAGTCCAGAGTGGACATGACCCTGAGCCATGTGAGCAGAGGGGAAAGGAACTGTCCTCCTCTGTCCCTACTTCTTTGCTTGGCTCATGAGAGTGGCCAAGAGATTGGCATGGCCAAAATGGCTGAATTATATAGGGGTCAGAGAAGCTGAGATGGGGTGGGGTGAGTTGGAGAGTTCAGGGTGGGAGGCAGCCAGGAGGAGCCTGTAATAGGTAAGAGACTGAGGGATGCTGGGAAAACCTGGCAGCCAGCATCTGCTTTGATATGTTTGTTTGTTTGGTTGGTTGGTTGGTTTGGTTTTTCGAGACAGGGTTTCTCTGTATAGCGCTGGCTGTCTTGGAACTCACTCTGTAGACCAGGCTGGCCTCGAACTCAGAAATCCGCCTGCCTCTGCCTCCCAAGTGCTGGGATTAAAGGCATGCGCCACCACTGCGCGGCTTGCTTTGATATGTTAATTGACACATCAGTTAGCCATTTGTCCTGGTTTTGAGTCCTAACACTCCATTGTGGCTGGCTGACAGAGAGAGGTGAAAGTCCCTTTTTTTTTTAAATTTAAATTTGCATGAGTACATTGTAGCTGTCTTCAGACACACCAGAAGAGGTCACTGGATCCTGTTACAGATGGTTGTGAGTCACCATGTGGTTCCTGGGAATTGAACTCAGGACCTCTGGAAGAGCAGTCAGTGCTCTTAACCACTGAGCTATCTTTCCAATCCATCCACCTGTCCTTCTTGATCTCAATTTAGATCCACTTCCCTCTCAATGCTTTCCTGAAGCATGCTTCTTCTGAGGGACTCACACACATCTCTAGGGATGGAGGAAGAATACAGGTTTTAATCATCAGATATGAATTTGAACGCCAGCTCTGGCATTCACAGGTTGCAGAGACCCAGGCTGGTGTCTCTTCCCAGGACCTTGACTCCCTCACTCTCAGCATAGTGACAATCATGAGGTGGTGTGTGACAATTCTGTGCTGACTGCCGAGACCCACCCCTACACTCTCACTGTAAAGATCACTGGAGTGTGAACTGTCCTCCTAATTACTATGACATGTTTCTGCCCCCATCATTTGCCTGGGAGTTAAGTTGGAGGGGCAGTACAAATGTACCCTAAACACTCGAAAGCCTTCTCATCTTGCTACTCTGGAACCCAGCACAGCCTCTATCAGAGCAGTATAATGATGAAATCTAGGTGTGTAGATCAGTAAACACCCACATTATGACCTGGGCCTATATTGTCTTTCTCCCCCAGTACACAACACAATGATCTTACTACAGATACAGATACAGGGCAGGCAAGCTGTGCCCTGTCTGCTCAAGCTTTACATGGGGAGCTAAATTACCTCCGAGTCCTCCCTGGAGCACACTGTCCTCCACTACCCTGGCTGGGCCCTGGGCTCTCAGCCTGCTGTGCTGGGAACCCTAAGCAGAGATTCTGCTGTTCGCCTGAAGCATTGAACGCAGGAATGAGAAATGTGTTTTCTTATTGTTTTAGGAAACCACTCGGGGAGGGGGAGAGGGAGGGAGGAAGAAATTGAATCAGAAGCAACAATTTATCTTATGCTAAAGGGGACTGCAAAGATTCCCAGAAGGTGGGTGCTAACTAAGCCCTCATTCATTTGGAAGGCAATTAGCAGGTATAGCTGGAGCCCACATGCACTGCCCCTGTGAGGAAGTCAATAGCCTTGACTGGCATTCTGGTTCTGCAAGGATCTTTCTCAGTATTGTAAGGGCACCTAGGGGCCTTGGTTACACCCTCCTGCCTCCCTTCCTTCCAGTTATGAAATATAACACGGCTGGGTTTGGGGGGCAGTATCTGGTGCCAAGGTACCCCCTGAGAAATTGCAGATCTGGTATAAAGGGGGTTTATTTGGGGAGAAGGGAGGGGAATGAGGGCCTAGAGAAGGGATAGAGGTAGACAGACAGTAGAGCCATGAGGGCAGAGAAGGCTGGGAACACATGGGAACAGCAGAAAGAAAGACCGCCAACTGGGGTGGTGAACAGGTGATTGCTAGGTCCCTGGGAGGATCTTAGTTGAATAGTCAGTAAGCCAACATTTTTTTTCTTTCTTTAATTTTCTCCCTCCCTCCCTCCTTCCCTCCCTCCCTCCCTCCCTCCCTCCCTCCCTCCCTCCCTCCCTCCCTCCTTCCCTTCCTTCCTTCCTTTCTTCCTTCCTTTTTCTTTTTTTAGATCTGCCTGCCTCAGGCTCGTGAGTGCTGGGGTTAAAAGCAGGCACCACCATCACCACCAGGCTCACCCTTGCTTATTGGCCTTTCTATACTTGCCACCACCACCAGTGAGCATGTTTCTGGGGCTCTTCAGTTCTTGAAGATGTGAGTTAGGAAGGATGCGACAACTGCAGTTCTGTCATTCCTGGGTGGGCCAGCTTAGGTTTCTTGCCCTGTCTGAAAATAGACAAAAAGACAACATCTTCACATGGACTGTCAGTGTCCTGTAACCTGCTAGGCTTAAGAACCCAGTCTAAGGGCTGGAGAGGTGGGTCAGTGAAGTGCCTGCCATGCAAGTGAGAGAACCTGAGTTTGATCCCAAACACCCATGGAGATTGGGTGTGGTGGGGCATGTTTGCTTCTCCAGTACTCAGGAGGTGGAGACCAGAGGATCCCTGGGGTTCACTGGCCAGCCAACCTAGTCTAACTGACAACTCCCAGGGTCCAGTGAGAGACCCCATCTTAAAGGAAGGTGGAAGATAGTTGCTGAGGAACCATACCCAAGGTTGTTTCCTGAGCTAAACACACACACACACACACACACACACACACACACACACACACACACACAGTTTGATCTTACACTTAGAGGGATCCTTTGGGCTGGGGAATCTTTCTGACAAATAGCTCTAGAGGTGATGTCCAAGAGGCTCAGGTCCAATGCTCTGTGACAGTCACCCATGCTGGAGTCTCAGTTCTACTTCTGTGAAATGGGCCAGACAGTGACAGCCACCTGACAGAGCTGTTGGATGGAGAAATGAACTGCTGGGTGTTTAGCATGGCCTGGTGCTTGGTAAACAAACCTCAGCATCTCAGCCCTTCTGACTGTTAGAAACAGTTAGGGGGCGGGGCATGGCATCACTGGGGAAGAGCTGCTAAGACAGGTAAGATGGCTAGCCCAAAGTGGCCCATCCCCCAGGGGGCGGGGTCTAGTCACGCCATGTCAGGAATGGCTCCCAAGAAGGTCATTTTGGCTGTTTCCATTCCTGACCAAACATCTGCACATATCACACTCAACTCCAGTAGGCTGGTGCTTTCTTAGTCACCTTGGCCATCTGGCCTTGCTGAATAGAGACTCTTCATTCTCAAGTATTCCCTCACATGCTCCTTCAACCTCTGTTTGGTCCTGAGCATGGCAGTAGTTTAATCACAGTGATGGGAGTACTCACTACTCCTGAGACCTAGGAAGGTCTCAGGACCACCAGCTCTCTTTCCTAGTGGCTTAATGTATGCACATGATAAAATGCAATCTGACACGATTCTCCTGATATCCCCACTTCATAGAAGAGGAAACTGAGGCCCAGAGAAGAGTCTATCCCAGAGGCCCGGTAGTGGGCTGTTGTGCTCAAAGTGGGTGAATGTTGTACACGGGCTATTCTGTCTTCACAGAACAATCCTAGAGGCACGTGTGCGGGGATCAAATCCTGCCAAATTGTACCTAAGAGAAATGTTACCAACCTGCAGCCATAACCATCAGTTTCAGCCTTTCTGGTTTTCATGACAGATAAACAATGCTGGGGTCCCCCTCCAGCTTCTGCCTGTCTCCCTTGTTAATGAGACTGCAGCTCTCATGGTATGTTCTATCCCCCCTCTGTGAACCACCCGATTGTGGTCTCCATCTCTAAAATGGGATTGTGTCTCTTTAACGGGATCGTTTCTCATTCATTTCCACTTCTTTAAGCAATCAGCTTTACTTGTGAACTATGGACTAATGAATATCACCCTTCAATTTATCATTCGTCGTTTAATTTTGTTTCAGTTTTTTCTCATGTAAGTTAATAATTCTCTATGGAGCTGGGATTTATGTCCTTCTACTTCTCTCAGCTTATGGTTTGTGTCCTACTTAGAAGTTTTGCTCATATTAAGATTTCCCTCTCTTTGTGGGGACGTTGGTGGTTTCATTGTGTATGTTTAAACATTGAGATCCATCTGGAATTTATTTTGGTGTACGGAGTGAGGTAAAGCTCTAGCTTCAAATGCCTCCCAGATGGCTGGTTCCTCAAATACCAAGAAACAGAAATCTGGAGAGAAGCTGCACTTTGTTTGGGTTCGCACAGATTGCAGGGCCAACAACACCATAGCCCTGAGTGTGTGGAGTGGCCAACAGAATAACTTCACAAGAGCCAGCCAAGGGACAAGCTGGCTGGAGCTCCAGGAGTCCCCAGGCATTGCTTTAAGGGCAAATAAAGAATCCGGAGGGTGGGGGTGGGGCAGAAGGACGGTCCTCCAGAAGGCTCTGTTCCATGGGGAGGAAGGAGCCAGGTCAGGCTCTCACAACAGTGGGGTGCTTCCAGCTCCCAGGCCTGCCTCAAAGCAATGCTCTCCTCTCAGCCCAGAGTCCAGCCAGCATGTGGGGTCCCAGCCCTGTGCTCTGCCATAGCAGGATCTCCCAGGGCCAAGACTCAAGGGATGAAAGGCTGAGCTAGTGTTAGATCTTTGGAAATGAATATTCCCTTTGGAAAAGTGGATTTTGCTTTGGAAAACAAACATACTACTGCTTATCACAGAGAGGGCTTAGATCTTAAGGTGCACCCATGTGCACTAATCAGGTGCTACAAAGAAATAGCCAGTAGGTCATAGTTCCATATGTTTGTTACACACAGACATTTAATATATAGAGCTAACTGGTTCACTTTCTTATGGATATGGGCAAGCCTAAGATTGGAAAGCTGGACTTTATTTTGGTGAATGGAGTGTGGTGAAGATCTAGCACTCAAGCAAGCCTCAGATGTGTTGCCAGAGAACTCAGGAGAACTGAAGGGCTGACTTCTATCTGCAGCCCCACTATAGCCTGAGAACCCCAGAGAGAAGATGGTGTGGCTCCCATCTCAAGGCTGGCAAGCCCAGAACCAGGAACACTCATCATTTCCTTGAAGCAAAAAGCCCAGCCAGTTTGATGGCAGACATGAGATCGTGGGAGGTGGGTGGGGGTGGGGCGCAGATAGGTCAACACAATGTCAGAGGACACACACACACACACACACACACAGAGTCTCCCTTAGCAGAGCAGGTTCAGGTTTTCAACCAACTCAAGTGAGGCCATGTGCTTCTCTTTGTCTACTGGTCCAAATGTCAACCATACACACCCTTAGAGATACACACCCAGAGCAGTGCCTCTTGTCCAGTGAAGTTGGCACCGAAAATTAATCATCATTCCCTGCTGAAGGGGCATTGATGAAAACAAAATAAAACAAAACAAAAACAGAAGAAAGAAAAAGAAGTATCCATGCAATGTCTCAAGTCTTCAGCCGAGAGCACTCAGCTGGTGGGAGGGACCCACAGGAAGAAGTTGGACAGGGAAACCAGAATTTAATGTAACATCCTACCACTAGCTGCCTGAGAGTGGTCGGGCTTCACAGCCCCTCTGGAGTGTGTCTCTTCAGATAAAGGGGGAGACTGACTACTTAGCTCACCATAGATGGCTGACTGTACTAGGATTTCTAGGTAATGAGTCCCTGTCCAGCTTGTCATGTACCAGGGGTTCTTGTGTTCCTGTTCCCTCCATGCAGAGCTGGTCTTAGAAGCTCATTTGAGGGCTGGGAGCTCTGAGATTGGTCCACAGAGGTGGCTGTTTCTTTCTTCCTTCTCCTGCTCTTGTTCTGACAATCTCCCAACCCCCAGGACCCTTTCCCCTCCCTGTAGCAGAGGCAGGGTGTGCGCTAGCCTCTGTGGGAGGGGGGACACTTTGGTGCCCCCCCACCTCCGCTCAGGAACTATAGTTCCTGTTTGGAAATACAAATTGCAGCAAATTTGTCGTCTCCGGAGAGAAATTGCATTTGGCAATTTCGATGTTTTCCGTGCTTTGATGCTCCCGTCTGTTTGAGGGGAGGGGAGGGGAAAGGGGGGGGGGAGAGGAACAGAACCGGGCTATGGTCAGTAGGAAGTGAGGAAGGAATGTATGCAAGGAAAGCCACTGCTCAGGCTTTTTGCAAAAGGGCTCCTACTCTAGTCAGTGGCCTACTCTGGGCTTGGTCTGCCTCATGGGGCTATGCTCCACCCTGGTGGTGATGGGCATACGGCTGCTGCAGTCATAGAACAGAGGGAATAGGAGTTAGACAGACTCCCTGGCAGGCAGACAGATGGGGGAGAGGCCACAGTAAGTCATAAGGTGGTGAACTTCCAAGATGGCGGGCAACTTCCTCACTCTCCTTACCTGAGACAAAAGCCTGACAGCTTAAAACAAAGGCCCCCTAGACTTCTTTTCTTTTGCCAGTAGGCCCCTGGCTGAAGGACTGGCTAGCATTCTAGGCTATTGTTAACACAACGGTTGTGGGCCAATCAGCCTGTCTTTTTTCAAACTGACCAACTCTAAATTAGGGAAGGAAGACTCTTAGAGACTAAAACCCTGAACTCTAAAGAGACCCCCTTCTGGTCTGCAGAGGGTCCTTTCTTCCAGTGTATCTTCCACATTTGAATGTTTCCTCCCCCTCCCCCCTCATGCACCCCCTCCCCCCTCCCCACCCTCTATCTTCCAGTAATCATTGGTTCTGTGGCTCCTATCAGTCCAGTTTGAGATTGCTACCTGTCCCACTCAAGGTTTTTCCTGCCTTTTAATTCTTTAACTGGCAGAGAAAACAGACCTAGTCAAGATTCCTGGCCAGTAACAGAACCTCAGAAGGCTGGGATCCTGGGAATTAGATGGGGAATGGATTGGGCTGAAATGAGTGTTAGGTCTTAGACCCTGGGTGCCTATTTAGCATATAAAGTGGACCGGGCCACCAGGTTCTCGCAGCATCTCTCAGTTCCTACTAGTAACAGGGTATGGCTGGCATGCCCTGCCCTGCACCCAAACTTCTACAAGCCAGGGGCTGGGCTGTCCTTCCTCCCAAGGCTCTTCCTTATATAATCCAACTGTTTTGGTTACTGCCTGTGATGGTTTATGCTCAGTCCAGGGAGTGGCATATTAGAAGGTGTAGTCCTGTTGGAGTGGGTGTGTCACTGTTGGGTGTCGGTTATAAGACTCTCATCCTAGCTGCCTGGAAGTCAGTATTCTGCTAGCAGCCTTCAGATGAAGATGTAGAACTCTCAGCTCCTCCTGCACCATGCCTGCCTGGATGCTGCCATGCTCCCACTTTGATGATAATGGACTGAACCTCTGAACCTGTAAGCCAGCCCCAATTAAATGTTGTCCTTATAAGAGTTGCCTTGGTCATGGTGTCTCTTCACAGCAGTAAAACCCTAACTAAGACACTGCCCCTTTGTGCCTTTGGCTTCCTGACTGATGCGCTGCTGCTCCCTCTCCCTTCCTCTCCCCACGTCTCCTCACGTGGCTCAGGGTCATGTCCACTCTGGACTCTCCCAGAAGTCTCTGCCTCTGGCTATACTTTCCCTTTTTATCTACAATAAACCTTCTCCTCCACCATCCCTAGGATCAGTCATTTGCTTCCCCTTTTCTTGCTTGCTTTTTTTTTTTTTCAAAAAGCACAATTCTGACCTGGACTGAAGGAGATTGTCCTTCAGTTAGAACAGTGGAGGCCCCCAGCCTCGCAGCAGGAATGGAGGCTGTGCTCAGGAGGTCTTTGGGGCAGGCTGACTTCATGGATTGAGAAGAGGGGAGTTGCTGGTGCTGACTCTGGACTATTGCGGGCGTTTTCCTCAGAACATAAAGGGGCAGGGTGTTCAGTAGGCCCTTGGTGACAAGGGTGGGGACACAGGGCAGAGCCTCCCTGGGTCAAACTAATTTAGCCCAACACTAGGTCAGGGACTTGTGTGGAGTGGGAACAGCTCCATTCTAGTAGTTAGCTTCTCCTGCATCTACATAAGGGGACAAGATTGTCCTGCCAGGTTCTAGTGCCTATCATTGCAAAACCCTCACAGTGATCCTTTGAAGAGAGCACTACTATTGCCCCCATTTCATAGATGGGAAACCCAAGGCACAGAGAAGGACTGGCCTGAGATCACATGGGAAGTTGGTGCACGAACCCAAGCCTCTCAGCTGTCCCCGATGAGTTTGTGAGGTTGGCTCCGGGTTGCTCCTTGAAGGTCAGGAGTGAGTGGAAGTGTCCTAGAAATGGAAGCTGGAGAGTTGAGTCAGGGAGGACCCCAGAGGTCCATCTGGTAAATCTTGAGGAGGGTGTATCTTCTGCAGCAGCTAAGCTATAAGAGTGTTCTGCATCCCAGGTATTGGAGGCATCCCAGGTATGCAGGCCTGTGAGGGCCAGCGCCAGGAAGCTGCAGGAAGAGGGGACTAGGGCATCAAAGCAATTAAAGAAGCTTATCTGCAGAAGAACAGGAGACAAGTGTTCATCCATGTGCCAGGATCTCTGCTCCAGAGAACCAGGGTCTTAACACCTTATGGTAGGGATGGGCTGATACCCGGAGCCTCGGACCACAAAATGCTAAGTACAGGCAGAAGTGGAGGGTAGGTGGGAAGGGGACCAGGGACTGGCCTATGCCCTGGTCCCATCAGGTGCACTCTGTGTACCATGGCCATGTGTGGGCTGGGCTCTCTCTAAAGGCCTTCTAGCAAGCTTTATCTTCTGGCCTCCTAGCCCCAGCCCAGGCCATAGAATTACAGTGTGCTGGGACTTGGCCAGATCTGACACCAGTCCAGGGAGTTGCTGCAGTTTACTCTCAGAATGTGGGCCAAGGGCTCATCTCCCTTGGCCTCTGGGTCCTAAATACGGAATGGGTTTTAGACTATGGCTGTTGAGACTCAGCACCTGCTCCCTCTCCTCCCTTTTCCTCTCTTTTGCTTTGCCATTCCCTAATACTTCCTAGTGGGAAGGAATTTGGGGATTTTACAGCTGCATTTTTCAAACAAGGTCTTACATGGCTCTGGATCCGGCCTGAGTGGCTCAGGCTGTGACATCTCTCTACATTCTTGTTCTGTCCATTTTGGGGCAATTGCTCTGGTCTCCACACAGAATATTCCAGAACCTTGTCATCAAGGCTCCCAGCAAGCCTCTCATGAGTCTTTAGGCCCTGGGAGCCCACCCTAGATGTGTGAAATGTGGGGGAGGGTGGCTGAGTTGCAGAAGAGGAGGCAGTGGGCAATTTAGGAAGGATTTGGGAGAGATGCTTGTTGCTAGGTGACCAGCAGGGGCTGGTTGGTTAGGAAGGAGAGGTGGTACTAATGTGGTGAGCCTGGTCTCTACCTTTTTAACTCTAGGGTGAATCCTGTCCCCTGGAGGATCCTAGTCTGCTTTCTCCTCTCCCTCTTCCTGTGTCCCTTCATCTAGTGTCATCAAGAATATGTGTGTGCAGAGATGTGACAAAGTCTCAGGCTATTGGCAGGTTTTAACGTTCCTTTATGGATATTTTCAGTTTGTGTGTGAGTGGGTGAGTTTCTGAGTGTGGAGTTCCTGCATGTGAGGACACGTGAGAGTGCTTGTATACCTGCATGTGAGGACTGTGGTGGCTTTCCTGTTGCATGCTTTTCATGGACCATGTACACCCTGCATCCTTAACATTGCTCATGGCCATCATTTTCATGAATATTTATGGCCACCCTGGGAAGTTAGCAATTATACCCCCCTTTCCCGTTTCTGACATATTTTTTTTAATTTTTAAAATTAGGTATTTTCTTCATTTACATTTCAAATGCTATCCCAAAAGTCCCCCATAACCCCCCCCCCACTCCCCTACTCACCCTCTCCCACTTCTTGGCCCTGGCGTTCCCCTGTACTGAGGCATATAAAGTTTGCAAGACCAAGGGGGTCTCTCTTCCCAATGATGGCCGACTAGGCCATCTTCTGCTACATATGCAGCTAGAGACACGAGCTCCGGGGGTACTGGTTAGTTCATATTGTTGTTCCACCTATAGGGTTGCAGACCCTTTTAGCTCCTTGGGTACTTTCTCTAGCTCCTCCATTGGGGGCCCTGTGTTCCATCCAATAGCTGACTGTGAGCATCCACTTCTGTGTTTGCCAGGCACTGGCATAACCTCACAAGAGACAGCTATATCAGGGTCCTGTCAGCAAAATCTTGCTGGCGTATGCAATGGTGTCAGCGTTTGGAGGCTTGCCACACACTCGAGGCTGATTATGGGATGGATCCCCGGGTGTGGCAGTCTCTAGATGGTTCATCCTTTCGTCTCAGCTCCAAACTTTGTCTCTGTAATTCCTTCCATGGGTGTTTTGTTCCCAATTCTAAGAAGGGGCAAAGTGTCTACACTTTGGTCTTCGTTCTTCTTGAGTTTCATGTGTTTTGCAACTTGTATCTTGTATCTTGGGTATTCTAAGTTTCTGGGCTAATATCCACTTATCAGTGAGTACATATCATGTGAGTTCTTTTATGATTGGGTTACCTCACTCAGGATGATGCCCTCCAGGTCTATCCATTTGCCTAGGAATTTCATAAATTCATTCTTTTTAATAGCTGAGTAGTACTCCATTGTGTAAATGTACCACATTTTCTGTATCCATTCCTCTGTTGAGGTACATCTGGGTTCTTTCCAGCTTCTGGCTATTATAAATAAGGCTGCTATGAACATAGTGGAGCATGTGTCCTTCTTACCAGTTGGAACATCTTCTGGATATATGCCCAGGAGAGGATCCTCCAGTAGTACTATGTCCAATTTTCTGAGGAATTGCCAGACTGATTTCCAGAGTGGTTGTACAAGCTTGCAATCCCACCACCAACGTTTCTGACATATTCTTACTAGGTAACCGAGGCTAAACTAACCAGTACTCCTCCTTCTTCAGTATCCTGAGAACTGGGATTACAGGTATGTGGCACCATGCCTGCATCTATACATTCATGTTGCAGATCAAAACAAAACAACAACAACAAACAAAAATACCCCACCCAAACAAGTTCAAAGAATTTGCATGTCTGAGGTGTTTATGTAAGAAGTATTTAAGAGCTAGAATTTGAACTCAGGTCTCCCTATTTACTTGGGCACTAGTTACTATTCTGGAGGGAGGGTTCTTGGCTTGATGAAGTTGTCTCTGGTCTCAGGAGAAAGGTGGGTACAGGGACTGGGCATTGGTATTGTCTCAGCAAGTTGCTTGTGACTCATTCCTTGACCTTAGGCCAACCCCTTGCCTTCTCTGGGCTTCATGGCTCTAACATGCTAACCTGTGAATGGCCCTGATGAGCAGATATCCTATGGCTTTTCCTAAGAAGGGGTCCTTGTCCATGGCTATAGCCCCACTAGCATAAATATGGGGGCTCTGAAAGACCCTGCCTTAGCTAAGGGCAGAACAGCTCTGGGGACTCCCCAGGACAGAGCAAGGAGAAGGTCCATATATTTTTTCTTTTTGGTGATTCCCAGACTGAAGGAGTCAGATTCACACTGTGGCTGGTGTCAGAATACAAGGTGGGGGGTGCCTACCTCTGTATGGAGAGAGCCCCTCCCCACCCCACCTCCACTGGGGGAGAAGTCTGAGATGCAGACAGGGAAACTGGTTTACCTGCCCTGTCCATCAGAGCCAGCCTCATAGCAAGTTCCAGGCCAACCTGGACTACATGAGACCCTCTCTCAAAAATATAAAACACAGCCACACAAGATGGCCTGATGAGTCTGAGTGTTTACAATGTAAGCCTGATTATGAGCTCCACCTCAGAACTCACATTTAAAAGGCTGCATGCACGTGGTGGCAAGCATCTGTAATCCTAGCATACACTTAAGAGAGATGTGAGGTGGAGTCAGGAGAATTTTTCTGAAGCCTGAGCACCAGTTAGCCTGGACTATACCCTCCACATGATAGAATACCAAGACACCCTGTTTCAACAAGGTAGGGGGAGAGAACTAACTCCCAAAAGTTCTCTTCTTAACCTCCTCACATGGCGTGAGCATGCCCACCATGCTAACAATGATAAATAAATGCATAAATAGTATACGCAACCAACAAAAAGCCCGAGGCTGGCCTCACGGGGAGGGACAGCCATCTCCAGACTGGAGCTGGCTCTGAAGCAAGGGCTAGAGGCTTTACTGTTGATTGGGCCCAGGCTCCTTGCTGCAGATTATGTTCCAATGGTGCAAAAGAGCAGCTGGCTTGAGTTTGAGGAAACTGGGCTTTGGGCCAACAGAAGCACAGGCATTTGTCTTGCAGAGATGCGCCCTGTGCTGTGCTATGCTGTGTTGGGCATCCCTGGCCTACAGCTTTCAGTGTCTGTTACCCAAAGACTCCTTTTCCACACCTGCTCTGTCCTGTTTTCTCCTGTAATGGTGCCCTGTGCACATCTCTTTCTGTCCTGGACAACCAGGCCTCCAGCCAGGCTCCTCCAGGACTCAGCTTGAGAAATCTTGCTGCAGCAGGAGAGCTCTTGGTTGGATCTCTGAAAGTACTTGCAGACCACTGGAGGCTACGAGACAGAAGGAGATGGATGGGACCACAGAGTCAGCAGTCCAGGACAGGAAAGGGGGTACGTCTTCTCTGGCAGTGTCCCGACAGTGCTGGGTGAGAGATCTGACTCTGTCCAAGTCCCACATCCTAATTCGGGATTTAGAAACTCCCAGCCCCATCCCAGATCTGAGTTCTCTCTTGACATCATGTAAGTGGATTTCTCTTTGCCTCAGGGTGAGGTTGAGGATCATGGAGATAATCCAGCAAAGAAATCTTACACAGCCCACACCCTATCCCGGTGCAGAGGAGATTTCAGCCGCAGAGCCCAGAGACCTCTTTCTCCAGCTGCCTGTTGGGGGCAGCCTTGTCCCACGCACCCTCTGCAGATCCTCTGGTGGAGACCACTGGCTCTCAGGGTTAGGTGGGGGCTCTAGCAGGTGGAAGGAGAAGGCAGGGTCCCTTACTCCCTTCCCAAGTCACATAGGAGGGAAGCAGATCTTGGCCTTTGGGGCTCAGGGCACTCTGGGTGTTGGGCATGTGACTAAGTATCTAGGGAATCCCGAGGTCCAGTTTTGTGCCCCAGGGAAAGGCCCTCTTCCAGACCTTGGAGCTTCTGGTGCCTGCCTACAGCTACATTAGGCCTCTCTCAGGTGTGGCCTTGGAAGCAGATGGCAGCAGCAGATGGCTGCCTGGGTGGCGAGAGAGGGAAGTGCCACCCTAGCGTACACAGGGCAGGGTGTCAGCTCACTGCCTCTGCCCAGTTACTAGTGCTAGAGGGGTGTGGGATCTGGGGAGGCAAGGCAGGTGGCGGCTAGGTAGTAAGGGGTAGAAGGTGGGAAGGTTGGGATTGAAGCAATAGGGAAGCAGAATTAGCCAACATGGCTGTAGCTGGTTCAGCTCACTGGTAATTTACTTATCCTCTCTGTGCCTTGGTTTCCTCAGTTATAGAGTCAGGGACATCAATCACACTTAGAGGGCCACTGTGAGGGCAAGGGAAGGACCATAAACCCCTACAGTAGTGCTGCCGATGCCAGCAGAATTGTATCCAGTGTCACTATTCCTTATACTGCACACCCTGGGCTCCTTACAGAGGAGCTGCCTGGAGTCCCCAGGAGTCACACCTCTCCTTGGATGAGGATAGAAGCTTCAGACATGGAGGTGCGGGTGTCATGAAGAATTGCTCAGAATTCTGGCATCTCTTATGCATGTAAGAATGTCTACAAAGCCGGGCGTGGTGGCGCACGCCTTTAATCCCAGCACTCGGGAGGCAGAGGCAGGTGGATTTCTGAGTTCGAGGCCAGCCTGGTCTACAAAGTGAGTTCCAGGACAGCCAGGGCTATACAGAGAACCCTGTCTCAAAAAACCAAAAAAAAAAAAAAAAAAAAAAAAAGAATGTCTACAATGTATGCTTTTTCAGAAAAATTATTTTCTATGTATTTGTCTGCATGTGCACTGCATGCATGCCTGAGGAAGTCAGAAGAAGGCATTGGATTCCCTGGTCCTGGAGTTACAGATGGCTGCAAACCACCATGTAGGTACTGGGAACTGAATTCTCAAGTCCTCAGCTGGAACAACAAGTGCTCTTCAATTCTGAAAGCTCTCCAGGCTTTCTGAGATAGAGCATCATGTAGCCCAGGCTGACCTCAAACTTGTAGTACTCCTCTGCCACCACCTCCAAGTGCTGAGTTTTATAAGCGTGTGCCATTGCACTGGGTCCAGTCCCTTTTCTTTAAAGTGGCTCTTAAGTTCTCTCCAGCATGTGTGAGAGCCTGAGTATGAACTTCTCTCAGGCAGGTGCCTCTAGCCTCCCGAGCTGAGCCAGAGAAGATGGCTCTCCTCCTCATTCCTTCTCTCCCTTCTCCTTGCCTCCTTCCTTGCCTCTTCTTCCTCCCCCCACCTCCCCGTCTCCTACAGCCTTCTTCCTTCCCCCTTTCTTTCTTCTCCTTTCTTCCCTTCCCATCATCCTCTTCCTTGTCCCCTTTCCTCCAGCTGCCCACAGTGAGGAGACAAAGCTACCATGTGGAGCCTGGTGGGAGCTTCAGGCTCCCAAGGTCCAGAACCCCTGTCTTTACATTAGTGTCTGTATGTGGCTATGAAGATAAATTGCTTACCTGTCAGGTGAGGGCCTCACTTGCTGGGAAACCAACTCCCTGGGATGTCCTATCTCTAATGCTTTGGGGAGGGGTCTGAGTCCAGATGAGGTAGACCACAAGCGGAACTTTTGGTCTCAGCTGGGCCTCTGATCCTTTCTGTCCTCACACCAAATGCCATGTGAGGTCCTCTTCCTCCTCCTCCTCCTCCTCCTCCTCCTCCTCCTCCTCCTCCTCCTCCTCCTCCTCCTCCTCTTCTTCTTCTTCTTCTTCTTCTTCTTCTTCTTCTTCTTCTTCTTCTTCTTCTTCTTCTTCTTCTCCTGTTTCCCTTGTCACTGTGTTACCTTGGTCATCTCAATTAACTCCTCTGATCTTTCATTCCCCTCACCTGATAGCGGTGCTAATGGTGTCCCCATGACCTGGCTATTGTGAGGAGTAAATAGGATAATGAGAGTTAAGTGCTGAGCCCAGCACCCATCACCCCTAGAAGCGCACAGCTAGATGCTGGTTGTACTCATACTCCACTGGTGGGATATGCTCTGAGACCCAGGCTCAGAATGACTGCCAGGCTCCCACCTGCACACTGCCCGTGGGCTAGGGGAGACCTGCAGAGGTTTGTCTGCCACCCTCCCTGAAGTCTCCATCCAACCTTTACTAAATTCCTCTGTGCCAATAGCACCAAGCTACGTGAGACCCCGTTGTTGCTCACAGGGACGGCAGTTCAATCACAGGGAAGGGGGTGTTCCTGATTGAAAGATGATGGACTCCTGGTGTGTGAATGGGTGGCTTCTGATGAGGTGATACTGTGACTCAAGGCAACACATGATCCAGGGCAGGGTAGGCAAAGGGGTTTCTCTGACTACAAAAAAAAAAAAAAAGCATTCACATGGCTAGAGAGAGAGCCTAGGTCATGCCTCTAATTTCCAGGAACACAGACATGGTTCAACCTCGGCTGAGGGGCAGGTCTTAGGTAGGGGATGTGGTGTTAGGCAGAGCTATTCCTGGGAATGGAAGTCAGCTTTGAAAATGGGACTGGGACTTAGGTAGTGGCTCCTGTTTGTAGCACAGTTACCTAAACAAACGAAAGCAAGAGGCAGACAGAGGAGGGGTAGAAGGAGCACCAGACCCAGGGACCCTCTCCCTTTGCCTGAGCAGAGCCATGGCCAAGACCCCCAGAAGGACAGGCAATGCTGGGAATGTGGCTTTTTCTCACCAGCGTCTGGCTCCCTGGCTTCTTCCTAACAGGGGCTGGGAAGTTGGTCGGGACAGAACCATGTGTTAAGGGAGGACATGACAGCTCCCAGTCCAAGCAAGCCTAAGCTCAGACTCTCATCTGCATGGTTTGTGACAATGACTCTTATGCTAATAGCCTGCTTATACACTGATTCCTAGCAGAGGAAGACTTTAGGGTACTGGGGACCCTAATACTTCATTGTCCACAACTGGGGTCATTTGTCTAGAGTTGTGTCTATTGGAAACAGATGCTAGAGAAGGTGTGCCCCCCCCCCCAAGAGAGATGTCATTGTGGGAACTGAAGAGGCCTGGCCTTGGGTCTGGCTAATGCTCAATGCCTGAGGACCATGGAGGCAAGTTGTTGGGGGATACATGTATGGTTGGTCATCAAACCCTTCCTAACTCAATGGCATCGATGGCTTATGTGTCCCTGGAGAGAAAGAAATACTCTGTGTGTGCATGTACACGTGTGTATGTGCATACATGTGCGTGTGTATGAGTATGTGTGTTTCTGTGTGTGTGTGGGGGGGTAGGCACGGGCACACACACACATATCTATGTGTGTAGAACAGGGGCTGTTCTGCCCTCTAAGTCTTTGAGGCCAGGCAGGGCTATGTTGGACCCTTAGTTCTGGCATCTGGCCCTGTCTTTTTCATTCTCCCCCCCAGAGGAGGATGCTGAGTCTTTGCACCTCCCACAAAAGAGGTGCTTGAATACTCAGTTAAAGCAATGCTACATTTCAATTTTAAAAGTGCTCATTTAGTGATTTTTGTTCTTGTCATTGCCAATTTGTGTGTGTGTGTGGGGGGGGGAGGAAATGGCGGGAAGGGAGACTCCTGCAGAGCGACAAGTGAGTGACAGGCATCTTTCCATGGTGAGACACCCCTGGGGTTCCTAGGAACAGGAGCAAGTTTTATAAAGTTCCCAGTTGGCAGATAGGCTGGTACCATCTGAGTGGAAGCTGTTAATGTCCCCCACACCCATGCTGGTGAAGAACGGACTTGTTGATATTTACTGCATGAGAGACTTGACACAAGATCTGGGGCTAAGTGGGGGCAGCCTGACTGAGACTTTGGCAATGACGAGAACAGTTCAATACCTGTCTTGTGCTTACAACTTTTTTTTTTTTTTTGTCTTCTCCTCTGGTCTTAGTGATGTGCTAACCCCCAACATATTCTGGTGGCCTTGATGTATAGGAACCTGGGACCCACAGTGGGGCAGGAACCACAGGACTTCTAATGCCTGAATCCTGAGAATGGTCTCTATAGGAGGCTTGAAAGCCTAGGTAGGCAGAGAGGGTTAAGTGCTGCGTTCTTCTCTTGTGGTACCCACAGACCTCGTGGTCTTCTCCCTCTCCTTCGCCTCAGCAATATAAGATCAAAGGCTGTAAATTATTCATTCACAGTTGAGTGGAGTACGTTTCAAAGTCAAGGCTGCTGGGTATTTCTTCCTAGAACCGCCAAGGGCAAAGACCCACATTTTCAGGTATACCAGTTCCATTCAGTTGCAGCCTGAAGGCTTGGAGTCTCTCCTACCTCACCCCTGGCTCCCACCACTCTTCCCCAACCTTTCCCTGCCCTGATTCTACACTCACAGCCCCAGACCTGCCCTGATGGAAGCCAATCTTAGCTTTCCTCCAAACTGCCTGTCAGGGGGCGGGGTCTGAGACTACCGTGCCCTGTGGAGGTGGGAGGATAACCTACAGGCTGGAAAACAGGGCAAGCCGCAGTGCCAACTGCCACACAATGGGTTTGTGTTCTCACACACAGCGGACATTCTTCTCAGCACCTTCTGTGAGGTATCCTTCTTAGTCCCTACCGCGACACTATGTGGTAGGCACCAATTCCATGCCGATTGGACAGAAAAGGAGCCCTGAGCTAGGAGAAAGCAAAGGATGCAGGTTGGAAGAGGCAGAGCTGGAGCCCAGTGATGCTGGAGACGGTACCATGTGTGAAGGTGCTTCCATCTATACTTATACCCACCCAGGTACAGAGAAAGAAACTGTGGTTTTGAGAACCTAAGTGACTGATTTGTTTCACTTAGCTAGTGACACAGGATCAGAATGCAAGTCACACTGACTAGAAGGCCATATTGGATTGCGTTATCCATACCTCTATGAGACCCTCAAAAGGTCCAGACAGCTCACCCTGTGTGTGTTGGGATGGGGTGGGGTGCAAAGCACACTGGATGTCCTTGGAATTCATTGAGAATGAACGTCCACACGTGTGTCTGGGACCCGGATTAAATCTAAAGCCTTCGCCATTTCAAGACTTGGAAGAATCAACAAAGGATGAAAACAAATGTATGTTCTCCCAGCCTTTGCTTACTAGCGAGCTTATCTCCGAGGAGCAGGCTAATCACGGCACGCAGCGCCCATGTGGGGCTAATGCGCTTTGTTGTAAGTTTTATTTGATTACAACAGCAAAAGTCTGTTTGAGACTTAGGGTGCAGCTGTATGGCTGCTTGATCGAAACAAACAAACAAACAACAACAACAACAACAAAAATAGAAGCAGAGGGACCAGCAGGGACCAGGAGTCTCAGATAATGAGACTGGTGCTTAAGAGTAGGTTAATCAGCAGAGGCCCTATGCTGGGGTCCTTAGTAGACAGAGGCCATGCTGTCCTAATGGCTCTCACAGCGGCCTGGGGCTTCTTTCATGCAGCAGTATTAGATCAAGATTTGGGCCATTCATGGTAATGGGGCTGAAGGGGAACGGGAGAATAGGAGGGGCTGCTGAGTGTGACTCTGATGACCGGTGCTTCCTTTCCTCGTGCGTGCCCGCACATTCGTGTGTGCTTGTGTGTATGCTGTTCGGATGGAACCCAGGCCTTGCTCACTTACACATGCTAAGCAAGCACCCTGCTTTTGAGCTAGCTAGTTTTATGCCAACTCGACACATGTGAAAGTCATCTGAGAGGAGGGAATCTCAATTAAGAAAATGCAGCCCTAAGATGTCAAGCCTGTAGAGCATTTTCTTAGTGATTGATGGGGGAGGGCCCAACACATTGTGGGTGGGGCCAGCCCTGGGCTGGTGGGCCTGGGTTCTATAAGAAAGCAGGCTGAGCAAGCCATGAGGAGCAGTACCCTCTATTGCTTCTGCGTCAACTTGTGCCTCCAGGTTTCTGTCCTGTTTGAGTTTTGTAGCCTGACTTCCCTCAATGATGAACTATTACCAGGAGCTGTAGGCTGAAATAACCCCTTTCCTCCCTAGTGGCTTTGGTCATGGTGTTTCATCACAGCAATAGTGACCGTAACCAGGACAATTGCCATGCTCCTGCTCAAGCCTTGTTTTGTTTTACAGACAAAATAAAATCCCCCAATTTTCCTCTGACCAATCTGACTTGGTTTTGTTTGTTTTCAGAAGGGTTTCTTTGTGTGGCCCTGACTGTCCTGGAACTCACTTTGTAGACCAAGCTGGCTTCTAACTCAGTGAGGCTGCCTCTGCCTCCTGAGTGCTGGAATTAAAGGCATGTGCTACCATCAGCTGGCTTGGCCAATCTTATTTTATTTGTTTGTTTACTTGGTCTCTGTCTCTCCCCCCCCCCCCGCCCCCCTCTCTGTGTGTTATTCTTGGCTGGCTCCGAACTTTCTTTTGTGCCCAGATTGGCTACCAACTCACGACAATCCTCTCTGGTGCTGGGACAGCAGACGTGTTCCTTCATGTCTGGTTAATGAGGGGGTTTGGGGTGTCAGCTCCATACACATTGTGCCACGAGTCTACATAGCAGCCTTACCAAGCAAGTGTTTGAGCTCATTTTACAGATGAGGAAACAGAGGTTTGGTCAAGTGCTCTCTGGACACGGTAGTGGTGGGGACTGGGAATCTACATTGTACTCATTGGGGGCCTCTATCCTTCTGGCCAGGCTGGCTGCAGTAGTGTGCTTCATTGAGGTTCTAGGTGTAGCAGGAGAGACTCGTGCTGACCCAGGCTGCTCTACTCAGCTTCTTTGGGACCTCTCAGGGGGAAGAAAGCAGAATAGACAGGGAGTGGGGATAAGGGGGGATTTGTCCCAGACTGTGTAACACCAAAGAAGTGACTGGCTGGGCGGTGGTGGCACATGCCTTTAATCTCAGCACTTGGGAGGCAGAGGCAGGCAGATTTCTGAGTTCGAGGCCAACTGGTCTACAGAGTGAGTTCCAGGACAGCCAGGGCTATACAGAGAAACCCTGTCTCAAAAACAAAAACAAAAACAAAACAACAACAACAAAACAAAGAAGTGACTGGATGACTCTAATCTATGTCTCCAAAGTGTTTTCCTGACCTTCCTCCCATGGTCTTTGTGAGTAACTGCCATCTGTGAGGGGCTGTCCAACTGTTTACCCATGAGGTGGTAGTGAGCAGGACAGAGGACACCCTCTCTGGAGGAGCTATGTGTGTGTGTGTATGTGTGTGTGGTGTTGGGAAATGAGTGTGGGTCATTGTACTTGCTGCATGTGTGCTTTGCTACTGAATTATATATTACCAGCATTAAAAAAATATTTTGAGACAGCATCTCCTTAAAACCCCTAGACTGACCTTGAACTCACTTTATAGCCCAGGCTAGCCTTGCGCTTCCCACCCTCTTGCTTTTGCCTCCTAAATCATTACAGGCTGCGCTACTAGATCTGGCTAAAGGAAGCTTTTTGAACTATTTTGAACTTTCAGTTGTCTGTTCTTCCTGTCTCTCCCAACCTGTCTAGAGACTCAGCTTTGTCCAGGCATGACTCACTCACAGGGAGATTGAGGACTCAGGACAGGGATATCATTCTAGTGAGGGGAACCTGGAAATCACACCCAACACACACACACACACACACACACACAGCATGTGGGGTGAGCATTTATTGTCAGAAAGTGACTCCTCACAGCAGTTAACCACACTCCCCTGTGCATGGGGCAGGTGTACGTGTTTACTGGTGAGATGTATTTTCTTCACTGGTCCCTCCCGGGAGTGAATCTATCCTCTGCTAGCTTAGGCACCTGGGCCTTTCCAGAACTGCACCCCACTCTTCTGCCTGAAAGAGAAAGAAGGGCTGTGGTTGGCAAGAGGCAGGAACATCTTTGGATGGCTCTTTTTGGATTGATGTTTTTGATATAAAAAGGGGGGTTTGGATTATGGCTTAGTGAGGGACTATGAGCCTCAGTGACAGATGGGTAGAGGGAACAAGGGAGCAGTGCACAGAAGTCTTCAGAAGTCTTCCTCCTTCAGCTGGGGATGCTGGGTTATATGGATGCTGCAGGGGCTCCATCCATCCCCACTGTTTTTACTGGCTCAGGTGCAGCTGGGGGCTGTTTATCAAGGTCACACTGGAAGGTGATGAGCAAGTGCTGGGAGGAAGGAGGGCTCCTCATTTCAGGCAGATAGGTGACTTTCTCTCCTGGATGATAGGCTTAGGATGTCCCCACAAGGGTCTGGGCAACTCTTGGCTGGACAAATTTCAAACCGCTACCGATGTGCCGTGAGCCCTGAACATTCCTCTCATCTTTCTGCACTGGGGAATTTAGCCTGCAGGGCCGGGTGACACTCCACAGATTGACCACGACAATGGCTGCACAGCAAGGTCACTGATGTCCTCTGACACCACTGAACTGTGCACTAAAGATGTTTTACTTCAAACATGTTTTTATTGCAATAAAAAAAAAAGGTTGAACCTGAGATTTCACTTCAGTTTGTTTATTTGTTTGTTTGTTTGTGAGTTTATTTAGAAATGAGGTCTTATGTATACCAGGCTGGCCTGGAACTCACTCTGTAGGATGACTTTGAACATCCTTATCCATCTGTCTTGACTTCTCAAGTGCTAGGATTCTAGGTATTCACCATCACAGCGGGTTCATGGGTGTGGGGATGGAACCCCAGGCTTTGTGCATGCTGGGCAGTTTGCTGTCACCCACTGCCTGTTATATCCCTAACCCTTCCTTCTAGTCCTCTTGTCCTTGGATTTGAAGAAATGTAGGGGCTCGTGTCCTAGGAGCAGACCAATACCCCATTGGTGGCAGCTTACCATGGTTCCTTCAGACCTGGTCAATGGCCTTCCAGAATTTTCCATCTAGTCTTGTCCTCTCTTCAGAGATTGGCATGTCTCCCCTACTTTGGTGGCCCTTCTGTCATTCGTCTCAGCCTCTAGAGCTTCTCCCTTGGACCAAAGGGACCTCAGCTTGGTGGTTCACTAAAGCACTGAAAATTTCATGGATAATTCAGGAACACAAATCAAACAGGAGTCTGGAAGCTCTGAATTTATGAAGAAAAATGAGTCAAACTTGGTGATTTATGAGCAGCTCAGAATAGCAGCATAGGGAAGTGCCGGGGCCGGGGAAGATTGGAGGGCTGGTCTGCAGGGCTGGGGCACCTATGGGAGGAGCTAAGGGAGTGGGGCTGGACAAAGCATAGGGACCCCACTCCTTAGCACCCAGACTGTGTCCTGGATAACTCAGGAAGGTGGGGGCCAAATGAGGGGCAAAACTCTTTCAGACCTCAGGGAGGGAGGAATTATCCCAGAGATCTGAATTTGGCCCCTGGGGACTGGGCCTTAGCTGGGTACCAAAAGGGTTGAGGTACAGACAGAGGTAAGGGAATATGCTCTAGCTTTGTAGGACACTAGGCCAGGGTCCAGAGGCCTGGTTGGACTTCCAGAACAGTGTTGGAAGGTAGACAGAGGCCTTCTTCACTTGTGTGTGTGTGAAAGAGAGAGAGAGAGAGAGAGAGAGAGAGTGCCTCAGCTGCTCAAGAGGCTTTGCCTTGCCCCTTCTCAGTGGATGGTGGTCCTCCACAGGAGTCTAACCCCAAGAGGAACACAGAGGTCATATCCAAGAGAAAGGTCGCAAAGGTTTAGGGGCCCAGCATATTGGGAAATCTGACTGTCTTCACTCTTATGTTAACCAACAAAGGCTGGCTCCAGTCACCTGGCTCCTCTGACCAAAGATGAGCACAGAAGAGAGTGACAGTGGAACAAGTCAGGTCCCCTTGTAGGGTCTCGATTTATTCATCTGTAAAATGGGGCGAACATTCCATTCCTGTAGTCTTCCTTATAGCTCACAAACAGAATCTTGGTAGAAATGAAACAAAAAGCATGACTATGTCTTTGGAGTCCTCTGCTGTGCTGTGTTAAAGGGGTGTTAATGTTTTTCTTTCTTCTATGGCTTTCTGAGGCTGGTGGCTTCCCGAGGACCCTGATTATATAGGCGTGTGCCACTGTACCTGCTCAATGGAGTTCTCCTATATGCGTCTTCCTCTGGGAGTCAGGAGACTATGCATTAAACATGCACCCAGTCCCCACGTTTTTCTTTTCTTAAGAGAGTCGACTCCTGTCACTCTATGCTGGGTATTCGAGCCTGATGCCAGAGGTGATGGAGTTACAGCCAATCTTAGCTTGACTTTCCAGCTGAGGGCAGAGCCTGTAGTGTGAGGGCATGGAAGAAGCAGGACTATGTTAGCCAGCCATTGAGCCAAATAAATGCTAGGTAGGTGTTGGCATCCAGCCATAATATTCTCACCTCACGTGGTGCCTTGGTCCGCTGAGTGGGGGTGACTGGCGAGCTCAGAGGAGCAAGAAGATGACTGGTGCCCTCCTGCCTTCAACCCAGAAGGATGGCCATTGAGAGTTCTGCCATCCCAGAAGGGCCCAGCCCTAGGCCAAGAAAAATCAAAACAGTGCTTGACAAATTCATTTCACTCTCTAACCAGGATACCATACCTGTGTCCTTAATCAGACTTCTGCATGCCCAGTTTTCCCTGGGTCTTTGGCCTTCATTCCAGAAGGTTCCCATGGTCTGCAAAACTGAAAATGAATACATTTGTTACATTTTCCATTCCTTTGTAGATCTGTCCTTTGCTATAGATGTATCTGCCAGGTACTTTCCTCTGTGTGAAGAAGAGATAATGTGGTTTTGTCGCCTGTGTGGCCTCTATTTCTCTCCTAGAGTCCTGCTGAAACTGTGGCTGGATGTAAACACACTCACTGCTGGACACAGCTGGCTGGGCTCTGGGAGAATGTTGTTTGAAACTTTCCCAGACCTCAGGTTATTGGATGAAAAACATTTCTTATGAGACAGGGTTTCTCTGTGTAGCCCTGGCTGTCCTGGAACTCACTCTGTAGACCAGGCTGGCCTCAAACTCAGAGATCCACCTGCTTCTGCCTTGAGTGCTCGGATTAAAGGAGTGCGCCACCATGCCCTACTCCAAAAACATCTTAGAAAGC
The DNA here is from genome assembly GCF_978045245.1 of Mus caroli. Lineage (NCBI taxonomy): Eukaryota > Metazoa > Chordata > Mammalia > Rodentia > Muridae > Mus > Mus caroli. The sequence goes on from NW_028227268.1 coordinate 39,963,277, forward strand.
TGACGGGAATGGAATACAGAGGAGGTCAAAGACTCCTGAGATCTGAATGGGGACTTGGGGAATCATTATTTAGACACTTTCAGGTTGTTACTTCATTTAGCTTCACAGTAACCATGAGAGGGCAAGCTACGTCAGTCTCTCAGGATGACAGAAGAGAAAACCCAGACTCTGAAAAATAAAGGCACTAAACTTCCGGGGTAGCACATCTGCGAGTGGTGGATCTGGGGCAGGACTGGGGTTTCCTGTGCTCAGAGGACGTTTCCCAGCAGATGGCTTCTTATTTCATACCCAGTTTTGTGAGCATTGAAGCTACTATGTCACCTCACCACTGGTGGCCTTGGTGACGTCTTTTTCTTTTTTTTTTTTTGGTTTTTCGAGACTGGGTTTCTTTTTTTTTGTTTGTTTGTTTTGTTTTTTTGGTTTTTTTGGTTTTTTTGGTTTTTTGAGACAGGGTTTCTCTGTGTAGCCCTGGCTATCCTGGAACTCACTCTGTAGACCAGGCTGGCCTCGAACTCAGAAATCTACCTGCCTCTGCCTCCCGAGTGCTGGGTTTCTCTGTATAGCCCTGGCTGTCCTGAAACTCACTTTATAGACCAGGCTGGCCTTGAACTCAGAAATCTGCCTGCCTCTACCTCCCAAGCGCTGGGATTAAAGGCGTGCGCCACCACGCCTGGCTTGGTGGCCTCTTTTTTAAGGCCACATCTTCCCATTACTTCATACATCTAGCAATTTTAGACTGTATTGTGAATGCCATGCGGAAGGGATGTTCGGTTCTGTTATATTCCTCCGATGTATGTTGATTTGTATTATTTAAGTTCTTATGTATCCCAAGCTGGACTTGAACTTGCTATGTAGCTGAGGATGACCTTGAACTCCCAGTTCTCTTTCCTCGGCTTCCTAGGTGCCTAGGCTGGAACCCAGGCCTCTATACTTCCCAGGCAAGTTCTCTGCCTGCTGAACTACAGCCAATTTTTAATTTGCTGAACTAAATCTTCAAGCCATTTCCCCTCTGGGAGGCAGCAGTGGAAGAGTCCGTTCAGTTTTGTAGTCTCGGCTGGTTGACTGACGCTCCCCTGTGCAGGCATCTGAAGGACGAGGCATGGGCTGGGTGGACTTGGTATACAGAGATCAGAGCTTCCTCTCTGTTACTCTCTCCATCGCTGCCTTTCATTTTCTGATTCTTCCAGCAACTTAAATGTTTTTTCTATAATTTCAGCTACTTTGTGTGACATCTGCTCTAAGGAGCAAAGTCTAATAAACATGAAATGCTCTCACTACTGTTCTTCTAAGAGTTGATTTCCTTCCCATTTTTGCTCTTCCCCTGTCCATCCCAAAGCTGATGTCTGTGGGTGGACAGCTTGTTAGGAACTGCTTAACTCTTATTAAAAGCCTTGATCCTCTTTGAGTTGATAACTCCTTCTGTCTGTGGTTTGGGTCAGGCAGAGCCTGTGCTTGGTGCTACATCAGGACATCAGGTTCATGGAAGTCAATCTTAATACAGTGGCTCTTTGGAGTACTAGGGTGTGGTGCCGGTGACAACCTTCAGGTGGCCTTGTCTATACAGGTGCTCATTTCAATGTCACCTTTCTTGGGGCATCCACCTGGCCTCAGGTGGTCATTCCAGATGCCCTGGTCTCCAGAGGTGGGTGTGGCCACTGTTCTTCTCACGGTGCCTCCATGGTGCAGTCTACTGGGAAAAGCACGGCAAGACCAGAGGATTGCAGTTGTCAATACCGGCTGAAGCAAGCATCTCTAAACCCTGCTCATGACATTTGTCAGACGGTTGTCAACTGCTCAGCTCCCCCCTCTCCTCAGGCACTTCTGGAGCAGCAGGCATGAAGCAGGGGCTGGGGCAAAGTGGCTCCAACCCAAAGTCCCCCTTCTCTTTCTTTGAAGATGGCAGGACAGCCAGGGCCTGGTGATCCACCAGCTTTATAGGGTGCTTAAGTCTCTCCTGCTTTTCTTCTATTAAAAAAAAAAATCTCTTCTCGTATGAAGACAGAAGAGAGACATCCCTTACACAGCCAAGAATTTTTGCTTTAAAGGCTTTTTGTAAGCTGCCCTTAACAAAACTTGAACATCTGGCTTGCGGTGTCTGTGCCAATGGTCAGCTGGAGGGAGTGCGTGACGTGAGTGCCCAGGCTGAGGGAGATGAAGGCAGAGGCTGCCAAATATAACATGGCTGCGGTGCTCTCTGCCTTGGAGTGACTCCCCGATGCGGCTGCATAAGGAGGAAGAGCACACCAGCTTGAGCGTGTCTTTATGGAAGAGAAATTAGCTGAGGTGAGCCTATTTATGTCTAAATCTTAGTGTTTAAGACCCCAGAGAGGCAGGGACTGAGCCTAAGAGCCCCTAAAGTCAGGCTGTGAGCAAGAGGCTCCCCACACATGCCCACCCCATGCTGGATGTTTTTATATGTATCCTTAGGTTCTGTTCTTGTGACACTGAGGCAGGTATGACCCAACCCCTCTACATCAGGAAACCAGTGTTGTAAGATGCTCATGCTGGATGCTGGGGAGTGTTTAGGTCCCAGAACCTGCATAAAAGCTGAGTAGCTGTGGCTACCTATAATCTCAGCATTCAGGATGCTCAGACAGGGATCCCAGGGGTAAGCTGGCTAGACTAGCTGCAATCAGTCAGTTTCAGATTCAGTGAGAGAGCATGCCTCAATAAATTGGGTGGAAGAGCCTTCCAGAAAGACATTTAATGTCAATTCCGGGCCTCTGCACCTACATGCATACACATGCAACTATGTACCCACACAGGTATGCTCAGACAGACACACATTCATGGATACAAACATAGGACCTATACACACACATGAGAAAAAGGAGGGGGCTGTTCCTCTCTCCAGCACATCTATGATCATCTACTGGGAAAAGCATGCCAAGAGCAAAGGCTCGCAGTTGCCGATATTGTCTGAGACAAGCATCTCTAAACCCTGCTCATGACATTTTCCTTTATATCTTGTTGTCACCTCTTACATGAGCTGCAAACCCTGGCTTCCCAGGGCAACACAGTACCTTCTTCTTCCACAACACATGCACTTCTGTGGCTTGGGGAGCAGAAGGCTCTCATTGCAAGTAGCTTCCCAGGCGATGCAAAGGTAACCTGTATGGTTCCCAGGCTGTGGCTCTGGCCTTGGCATGCAAGAGCCATATGATGTTGTATGTATTACATAATGTCTCTGAGCCCTAGCTTTCCCAGGTAGGGGTGAATTGGTAGGAGCCTGTAAAAGCCCCCCTTGTATATGACAGAAGTGGGTGCTTACCAAGTGATCTCCTCTCTTCTCCAGCTGTTGAGAAGCACAGGGTCTAATCCAAGAACAGAGGTTTGAGGTACTGAGACCTGAGGGAAGTAAGAGAGGCTAGGATGTTAGCAGGCTCTGGGGTGATGAGGAGGAGACAGGCGCCAGCTGAACCAGTGCACTCATTGGGTAGTGGAGGCTTGGGAGTGGACCCTCTCAGGTCTATGAGAGAATCAGAGAGTGTGGGGTCCTGCCTGCTGGTGCTTTTAACTTTGGGTGTCTTGGAGCCTGGAGCTCTTCCTTTCACACCGGCCCCTCAAGCGCTGTCACCTTCAACCTTCATATTTTATAGGTGGGGACAGGCTAGAGAAGGAAAGTAAGGGGCATCACTGCATAGCAGGAGGCAGAGTTGACACCGGGCCTCAGCTCTTCGGTCTTAGAAACCAGTGCTGGGACAGAAGGTACCAGGTTGTGTTTTCCCCAGAACCTGGGCCTCCTTGGGGCCCAGTAGCCTATATCTGAAGCTAGCAGTGTCTGTAAAGAGGCCCACAGGTTGAGAACCAATGATTTAGTGCCTCACATTCAAGGGTTCAACCTGACCAGGCTGAGGATGCTTGAGACCAGGATCTCTTGTTGCATCTCAGTGTACTTAAGAAAACTTCCTCTTCCTCCCTCCCTCCCTCCTCTTTTTCATCCCCTTTTTTTTTCTCTTCCTTTCCCCCTGGGGTCTCACTCTCTTGCCTGGGTTTGAACTTAACGTGTTCCTGCCTCCTCCTACTGAGGGTTGGGGTTGTAGGTATGCACCATCACATCAAATACGCAATTCCAGTCTCAGAGTTTCGGGCTAAACTTTAAGATGGAGTTGAGGGTGACCTTCAGAAGGTCAGAGCACTGCAGAAATCCCTAAGTGATGCTCTGGAAGTCATGGAGATTGAAGTCAGTAGAAGGTGTACCTTGTATTAGATTCTCCCCTTCCCTCCTCTCCCCTACTCTCTGCTTTCCCTGTTCTTCTTTCTTCTCTTCATTCATCATCACCCTCCTTTCCTTTTGTGACATTTACTGAGTATCTAAGAGGTGGGTCCAAAAACTGGAATTACATGTAGAGGGTGGATATGTTTGGACACTTTCTTAAATTCTGGGCATGGCACCAAGGGCCTATGAGAGGCTGTAGGGAAATCATAGGTGGCCATTGTTCAGAGACAATTCTCAAGAAAGGTAGGAAGGGTGAGGCTTGGGGGATGTTGGGTTTCTCTGTGTTAGGTTCTGGCTAAGCCAGCTGAAGAGACTTCAGCCAGGAGCTGAGAAGTCTGTATCATTTTTTTCCACACAAAAAGGACCTACTCAGAGGTCCCCTTTCCATGTATACCCCAAGGGACCCTTGTGGCATGGTTGCTATGGGCCATGCTGGCTAGAATGTTCTGGAGGCAGCATCATCTGTGACCCGAGCCCAGGATGGGAACCTGTGTTAGTTACTTTTGTACCACTGTGGGTAAATTGCTACATAAACAATATATGGGGAAAGGATATTATTTGGTCATAATTCAGAAGATGCCCTTAAGATGAGGTGGGCTTGACAGAGCACAGCAACTCACACTGGCAGCCAGGAAGCAGAGAAAGAGAAAACAGGAAGTCAGCCAGAACAAAGTGTCCCCAGAGACTTGTCCCCAGCAACCTACTTCCTGCATCGACGTACTACCTACTTTTAAAGACTGATCAAGATAGTGACACAGGTTGGGGACCAAACCCCCAACACATAAGCCTGTGGAGGACATTCCTGTTTAACCCATAACAGGGTCTTCTTGTTGACCTTCAGGTGACACTCCTAGGGAGTGTGTCTCAGTGAGGTGGTCCATGGCTTCCTCTGATGTCTGGTCTGTGCTGCTGTTAAATACTCTTATCTGGTAGGTGGTGGAGGAACTGTCTTTTCCAGAAGACTATGATGTCTCAAAGACAAGGAGACTATATTATCAACCTGGGCACTCCCAGCCCCTGCTCACCCTTGACTGGTCAGAGTCAAGGCTCACAGAAGAGCAGAGAGAGCAAAAGGGCAAGCGCTGAAGGCTCACAATGTGTGCACCTAGGGAAACTCATGTGAGGGAGGGAAGGACGAGTTGGGAGGAAGGGAGTCAGGAGAGTGAATCATGGCACAATTGCAACAGTGGCTTTGGTCCATCTGGTACAGAGTCCTGGGGCTAGAAAGACCCACGGGAATCATTCCAGACCAAGGCAAGGGAGCCAAACTTTGAGCCCCTCACTGACCATTCACTGGAGGTAGGTATCTGAGCAAGGCAGCTTTGAGCAGGAGGCAATGACATGAGGACTCAGTTGTTGTTACTTGGTCATGCACAGTGCTGACAACAGTTGGGATTAAGGACCTCAGCTCTGAAGGGATGAAGAAAAAACTGTACAGTGCAGTAACCCATCTGGAGTACGATGCTCAGCTGAATCTCGGTGGACTGAAGATGGTGCCTTTATTCCATTACTGGCGTTCCAGAACAGATGCCTCTTTGTTGCTGAAGGTCATCTACAAATTTTGGGATATCAATTCCTGGTTTACCCAACCAGGTACTCCCTTGTCAGGTGTGACAACCAACTATTTCCAGGTTTTGTCTGATGTCCTTTGAGAGAACCAGTTTTTTTGGGGGGGGAACAGATTAAGGTGTTGCCCCTAAGGGTGCAGGCATCTGTGCTTTGTTCACAGAACTGGGAGAAGCCCAGCGTGGCTGGAGTGGAGTGACCTGAGCCTGAGGGGACAAAAGAGGACAGCAGTGATGGCAGATCACCAGGACCAGGACCAGGGCTCCCAGTTTTTACTCTAAGTTTAAAAAAAAAAAACAAAAAAACAAAAAGCCTTGGAGGGTTCTAAGTAGGGAAAAGTTTGACTTAAAAAGAATTGCTGTGGCGGCTCCTTATGCAGGTGATGGAAGATGAAAGATGAGCTGTGTGAGTGAACAGGCACTCAACAAATGGGCTGTCACCCTCAGGAGCAGGCGCAGGGTGTCCTCCGTTTGTGTTTGAGGTCGTTGTGCAGCTTGTCTTCCATTCCGTTCCTGGGCACAGAGACAGACCAGTGTCCTCGTGGCTCTGGCTTGGAAACGGGGCCCTGGCGTGTTGGAGCTGGATGGAGTTTTTGGGAGAATGCAGAACATTGACTGTAGAGAGGAAAACCAGCCCGGAGAGGCCAAGTATCTCAGGCAGTGCACCAGGCCACAGCAGCACAAGGGTTAATACACACAAAACTGCTTTTGAGAAGAGAAAGAAGTCTTTGATGGTGACCCAATTTGAGTTTCCTTATGTGAGTGTTTTTTTTAATTAAAAAGAGAGATAAAATTCAAAGACAAGAAGAATGTGCTCAGGGCTTGATGGGATTTTACACAAATAAAAAGATTTGCCCGGAAAATTACTCGTTAAAATAATAATAATTAAAAGATAGGTTTAGCCTTCCTCTTACCCCCAGGAAGTTACAGTGCCAAGTCAGCACCTTGGCAGTGCCCCGCTGGAAGGAGCAGAAGGTACAGGTGCTCTGAGACCTTGCTCTTGGCTTTGGCTAACATTCCTCTGAAAGAGAGTCCTGAACTGGGGGAACGAGGTACTGTTAATCTTGATTTGACCTCCGCTGTGGGGGATGTGCATTGAGTAGTAGCAGAGCCTGCATATGGGCCCCGGAGATCTTGGCTCTGTTAAACTACCACCTCGACTGAGCCCTGGTGCCTTCATTTCCTGGTCTCTGAGTGATGCACAAGTTTCTGACTTTGGTGTGATCTAAATGGTAGGATGTTTTATCTTCCTTACGTTGTTCTCAGCCCAGTGCTTTGCCTCAGATGGGTACCGGATGCATGTTTGCTGAAGGTATGAATATTTATTGAGAAACATGAGGTGATGTATGGGAATGTCTAAACCGGAGCGTGAAGGACTTTGTAAGCATCTCTCAAAGTGATTGGGTGAGCTCCTGGCCCCTGATGAATTGATGGCTGTGGGCTGGGAAGTTCGGTTACCCTTCCACTTTCCCAGGCCATCCTGTACAGACCCTGCAGGGAACAGGGCTCCCTTTAGTGGATATGCTTCACAGAGGCTTGGGTGCTGGATCTTGCACAGGGTAGCATCGTTTTATTTCTGGGGCCTGATGGCTGTGGCATGGCCAGGGCAGGGGCAGTGGTAGACACATCCAAAGGCTTGGGTTCCTAGCAAGGAGGCACTCAGGTACAAACAGAAGAAACAGTCCCCGCTCACCCCAAATTCCCTGAGTCCCCACGGGAGACTCTGGAGCCTACAGAGCTGGGGTTGATCCTTGCCTTTGTCAGTTACCATGATAAGGGCAACAACCAAGTTTCTACAAATACTCTTTCCCCACACATGTAGCGGGGTTATTAGACACAACAAAAGAGAAAAATAGGTATCTTGGATTACATCAAAACAAAGCTTTTGTGCTTCAAAGGATATTGTCCAAGATGGGCACAGTTCAGTATGGATGCATCCTTGTAATCCCAGCATTCCGGAAGCCGAAGCAGGAAGATTGCAAATTCTAGGCCAGCCTGGTCTACAAAGTCTCAAAATCTCAATACTAACTAAACCAAACCACTCCAGCAGGACTATAAAACCTATCAAGCAGAGAAAACCCCAAGCCAAAACAGAAGATACTGTTCAAAGTGAACAGACAACCACTGAGCACGAGGATAAATTAAATCACTCATCTGATACTCATTATTTTTTAGACTATATAAGAATATAACTCAACTTGATTTTAAAATGGGTAAAGGCTCTAAGTAGACACTGTGGGCCTGTGTACTGGAGGCTTTCCATGGAGATCTCTGGCCTGGCTGGGTGCGAGGGTTCAGGCAAAAGGACGAGAGTTCGAGCAGAGAGGGGGAGTCGCCTTCATTGCCTCCACTGCTGCACCTCCATCTCCACTGCTGCCTCAGTTGTTCCAGATGCTGCACCCATCGCCCTGCGCTGAGTAGGGCGGGGCTGAGCCTATGAGAGGCCAACTAGCCAGTGAGGAATGCAGGGAGGTGAGGGGGGAGCTTCTGGTGGCGTTCTGGGAAAGCACAGGCACGCATGCATACTTATTTATGTAAAATAAAAATACATCTTCAAAAGAATTAAACGTATGATGTTACTATACGATTCAGCCATTCCATTCCTTTGTATCTACCTCCAGATAACAAAAAGTACATTGACATAAACTTATAAATGACATTGCTTATGGTGATCAAAAATGGGAACAACCCCAATGCCTATCCACTGTTCAGTGGATAAACAAATCGTGGTATATCCACATGATGAAATATTATTTGACCACAAAAAGGAATAGGATACAGAGACATACTACAATATGATTGGATTCTGACAACTTAACCCTAAATAAACAAAGCCCCTCACAGAAGAATCTCAGGTACAGCTCTATTACATGAATGCCCGGAATAGGAAAAACCCATAGAGGCAGAGCGTGGGTTAGAAACTGTGTGGGACTGACCCACACAGTGGCGGGAAGGCTAGGCGTGCCAGCGAGGAGGATGAGGGTTCTCTGGGAGCTGATGACAGTATCCCAAACCTGCAGTGAAAGCCAGGACAACTCTGAGATTATGCTAAAAAGAAAAAAAAATCACAAAATCATCCCCTTTGGTGGGACAGTTATATACTGCATGGATTATATCACAGCGAAGCTGTTGGGAAGGGAAATGGGGCTCCTAATAGGTTCTATCACTCAGCTTTGCAGCAAGGGACGAGAAGATAAAGCCTAGTGCCTAGCGTGTAATGAGCCCAGCCAGTGCTCATGATTTTACTATTCCCATCACCCGACCACTGCAGATTATATGTGTTCGCTAAGAGATAAAGTTGCTGGAACAGCCCCACTGTGAGCTTGGTGACTGTAGTGCCCATGTGAGGGGTCAAATCTATTCTGTCTTGAGACCGGCCTCTATCAGGAAAAACAAAAGCCTGAGAACTTGACCTATAGCTGAACACAAGCTACAGTTAA